>NW_027667690.1:0-600000 GCF_963924665.1 Micromys minutus | reverse complement strand
CTGCCTTTTTTCCCCAAAATAATGGGAATTTCTGCCTTTTTGCCCCAAAATAAAAAACAATTTTGCTTTTTTTCTCTGAAATAAGTGAAATTTCTGCAATTTTGCCCTAAAATAAGAGAAATTTCTGCTTTTTTGCCCTGAAATATGTGAACTTTCTGCAATTTTACCCCAAATAAGGTGAATTTCTGCCTTTTTGCCCCAAAATAATGGGAATTTCTGTTTTTTTGCCCCAAAATAAAAAAAATTTTTGCTTTTTTTCTCTGAAATAAGTGAAATTTCTGCAATTTTGCCCCAAAATAAGGGAAATTTCTGGAATTTTGCCCCAAAATACGTTGAATTTCTGAGTTTTCCCCAAAATAAGGAGAATTTCTGTCTTTTTGCCCCAACATATAGGAAATTTCTGCCTTTTTGCCCAACAATTAGGGGAATTTCTGCAATTTTGCCCCAAAATAAGGGAAATTTCTGCAATTTTGCCCCAATGTAAAGAAAATTTCTGCAATTTTGCCCCAAAATAAGGGGAATTTCTGACAGTTTGCTTCCGAAAAAAGGAGATTTTCTGTATTTTTGCTCCAAAATAAGGAGAATTTCTGCTTTTTTGCCCGAAAATTATGAGAATTTCTGCAATTATGCTTCAAAATACGGGGAATTTCTGCTTTTTATCCTGAAAGTAAGGGGAATGTATACCTTTTTCTACAAAAAAGGGAAATTTCTTAATTTTTGCCCCAAAATAAGAGGAATTTCTGCCTTTTTACCTCAAAATAAGTGAAATTTCTCCTTTTTTACCCAAAAATAAATAGAATTTCTGTCTTTTTGCAACAAAATAAAAGGAATTTTTGAATTGTACCCTGAAATAAGTGATATTTCTGCAATTTTGCCCCAAAATAAAAGAAATTTCTGCCTTTTTGCTACAAAATAAGGAGAATTTCTGTCTTTTTGCCCCAAAATAAGAGAAATTTCTGCCTTTTTGCACCCAAATAAGGGGAATTTCAGCCTTTTTACCTCAAAATAAGGGGAATTTCAGCCTTTTTACCTCAAAATAAGGGGAATATCTTAATTTTTTTCCAATATAAGGAAAATTTCTGCCTTTATTCCCTGAAATAAGTGAAATTTCTGCAATTTTGCCCCAAAATAAGTGAAATTTCTGCAATTTTGCCCCAAAATATAAAAAATTTCTGCCTTTTTGCCCTGAAATGTGTGAAATTGCTGCAATTTTACCCTAAAATAAGGTGAATTTCTGCCTTTTTGCCCTAAAATAAGTGGAATTTCTGCATTTTAGCCCCAAAATAGGAAAAACTTTTGCTTTTTTTCTCTGAAATAAGTGAAATTTCTGCAATTTTACCCTAAAATAAGGGAAATTTCTGCAATTTTGCCCCAAAATAAGGGAAATTTCTGGAATTTTGCCCCAAAATAAGTGGAATTTCTGAGTTTTGCACCAAAAGAAGGAGAATTTCTGTCTTTTTGCCCCAACATATAGGGAATTTCTGCCTTTTTGCCCCACAATTAAGGGAATTTCTGCAATTTTGCTCCAAAATGCAAGGAATTTCTGTCTTGTTGCCCGAAAATAAGTGGAATGCATAACTTTTTGCCATACAAAAGGGAAATTTCTTTATTTTTGCTCCAAAATAAGGGGAATTTCAGCCTTTTTGCCTCTAAATAAGTGGAATTTCTGTCTTTTTCCCCCAAACAAAGGGAATTTCTGTTTATTTTGCCCCAAAATATGGGGAATTTCTGACTTATTACCCTAAAATATGTAAAATATCTGCAATTTTGCCCCAAATTGAGGAAAATTTCTGCCTTTTTGCCCTGAAATATGTGAAATTTCTGTAATTTTACCCCAAAATAAGGTGAATTTCTGCCTTTTTCCCCCAAAATAATGGGAATTTCTGCATTTTTGCCCCAAAGTAAAAAAAATTTTTGCTTTTTTTCTCTGAAATAAGTGAAATTTCTGCAATTTTGCCCTAAAATAAGAGAAATTTCTGCCTTTTTGCCCAGGAATATGTGAAATTTCTGCAATTTTACCCCAAAATAAGGTTAATTTCTGCCTTTTTGCCCCAAAATAATGGGAATTTCTGGTTTTTTGCCCCAAAATAAAAAAAAATTTTGCTTTTTTTCTCTGAAATAAGTGAAATTTCTGCAATTTTGCCCCAAAATACGTGGAATTTCTGAGTTTTGCCTCAAAATAAGGAGAATTTCTGTCTTTTTGCCCCAACATATAGGGAATTTCTGCCTTTTTGCCCAACAATTAGGGGAATTTCTGCAATTTTGCCCAAAAATAAGGGAAATTTCTGCAATTTTGCCCCAATGTAAAGGAAATTTCTGCAATTTTGCCCCAAAATAAGGGAAATTTCTGACTGTTTGCTTCCGAAAAAAGGATATTTTCTGTATTTTTGCTCCAAAATAAGGAGAATTTCTCCTTTTTTGCCCGAAAATTATGAGAATTTCTGCAATTATGCTTCAAAATACGGGTAATTTCTGCTTTTTATCCTGAAAGTAAGGGGAATGTATACCTTTTTCCACAAAAAAGGGAAATTTCTTAATTTTTGCCCCAAAATAAGAGGAATTTCTGCCTTTTTACCTCAAAATAAGTGAAATTTCTCCTTTTTTACCCAAAAATAAATGGAATTTCTGTCTTTTTGCAACAAAATAAAAGGAATTTTTGAATTATTTTCTGAAATAAGTGATATTTCTGCAATTTTGCCCCAAAATAAAAGAAATTTCTGCCTTTTTGCTACAAAATAAGGAGAATTTCTGTCTTTTTGCCCCAAAATAAGAGAAATTTCTGCCTTTTTGCACCCAAATAAGGGGAATTTCAGCCTTTTTACCTCAAAATAAGGGGAATTTCAGCCTTTTTACCTCAAAATAAGGGGAAGTTCTGCATTTTTGCCACAAAATAATAAGAATTTCTTCATTTTTTCCCCAAAATAAGGAAAATTTCTGCCTTTATTCCCTGAAATAAGTGAAATTTCTGCAATTTTGCCCCAAAATAAGTGAAATTTCTGCAATTTTTCCCCAAAATTAGAAAAATTTCTGCCTTTTTGCCCTGAAATGTGTGAAATTGCTGCAATTTTACCCTAAAATAAGGTGAATTTCTGCCTTTTTGCCCTAAAATAAGTGGAATTTCTGCATTTTAGCCCCAAAATAGGAAAAACTTTTGCTTTTTTTTTCTGAAATAAGTGAAATTTCTGCAATTTTGCCCTAAAATAAGGGAAATTTCTGCAATTTTGCCCCAAAATAAGGGAAATTTCTGGAATTTTGCCCCAAAATAAGTGGAATTTCTGAGTTTTGCCCCAAAAGAAGGAGAATTTCTGTCTTTTTGCCCCAACATATTGGGAATTTCTGCCTTTTTGCCCCACAATTAGGGGAATTTCTGCAATTTTGCTCCAAAATGCAAGGAATTTCTGTCTTGTTGCCCGAAAATAAGTGGAATGCATAACTTTTTGCCATACAAAAGGAAAATTTCTTTATTTTTGCTCCAAAATAATGGGAATTTCAGCCTTTTTGCCTATAAATAAGTGGAATTTCTGTCTTTTTCCCCCAAACAAAGGGAATTTCTGGGTTTTTTTGCCCCAAAATAAGGGGAATTTCTGACTTATTACCCTAAAATAAGTGAAATCTCTGCAATTTTGTGCCTAAATAAGGGAAATTTCTGCCTTTTTGCCCTGAAATATGTGAAATTTTTGTAATTTTACCCCAAAATAAGGTGAATTTCTGCCTTTTTCCCTCAAAATAATGGGAATTTCTGTTTTTTTGCCCCAAAATAAAAAAATTTTTGCTTTTTTTCTCTGAAATAAGTAAAATTTCTGCAATTTTGCCCTAAAATAAGAGAAATTTCTGCCTTTTTGCCCTGAAATATGTGAAATTTCTACAATTTTACCCCAAAATAAGGTGAATTTCTGCCTTTACCCCATAATAATGGGAATTTCTGCATTTTTGCCACAAAATAAGGGGATTTTCTGTTCTTTTGCCCCAAAATAAGGGAAATTTCTCCATTTTTGTTCCAAAATAAGGGGAATTTCAGCCTTTTTACCTCAAAGTAAGGGGAATTTCTGCATTTTTGCCACAAAATATTAAGAATTTCTGCATTTTTGCCCCAAAATAAGGAAAATTTCTGCCTTTTTTCCTGAAATAAGTGAAATTTCTGCAATTTTGTCCCAAATAAGTGAAATTTCTGCAATTTTGCCCCAGGATAAGGGAAATTCCTGACTTTTTGCGCTGAAATATGGGAAATTTCTGCAATTTTACCCCCCAAAAGTGAATTTTTGCATTTTTGCCCCAAAATAATGGGAATTTATGCCTTTTGCCCCAAAATAAGAAAAATTTTTGCTTTTTTCTCTAAAATAAGTGAAATTTCTGCAATTTTGCCCCAAAATAATTAAAATTTTGGCAATTTTGCCCCAAAATAAGGGAAATTTCTGGAATTTTGCACCAAAATATGTGGAATTTCTGAGTTTTGCCCCAAAATAAGGAGAATTTCTGTCTTTTTGCCCCAACATATAGAGAATTTCTGCCTTTTTGCCCCACAATTAGGGGAATTTTTGCAATTTTGCTCCAAAATGCAAGGAATTTCTGTCTTGTTGCCCGAAAATAAGTGGAATGCATAACTTTTTGCCATAAAAAGGGAAATTTCTTTATTTTTGCTCCAAAATAAGGTGAATTTCTGCAATTTTGCCCCAAAATAAGGGAAATTTCTGCAATTTTGCCCCAATGTAAAGGAAATTTCTGCAATTTTGCCCCAAAATAAGGGGAATTTCTGACTGTTTGCTTTCGAAAAAAGGAGATTTTCTATATTTTTGCTCCAAAATAAGGAGAATTTCTGCTTTTTTGCCCGAAAATTATGAGAATTTCTGCAATTATGCTTCAAAATACGGGGAATTTCTGTTTTTATCCCGAAAGTAAGGGGAATGTATATCTTTTTCCACAAAAAAGGGAAATTTCTTAATTTTTGCCCCAAAATAAGAGGAATTTCTGCCTTTTTACCTCAAAATAAGTGAAATTTCTCCTTTTTCACCCAAAAATAAATGGAATTTCTGTCTTTTTGCAACAAAATAAAAGGAATTTTTGAATTATACCCTGAAATAAGTGATATTTCTGCAATTTTGCCCCAAAATAAAAGAAATTTCTACATTTTTGCCACAAAATAAGGGGAATTTCTGTCTTTTTGCCCCAAAATAAGAGAAATTTCTGCCTTTTTGCCCCCAAATAAGGGGAATTTCAGCCTTTTTACCTCAAAATAAGGGGAATTTCAGCCTTTTTACCTCAAAATAAGGGGAATTTCTGCATTTTTGCCACAAAATATTAAGAATTTCTTAATTTTTTCCCCAAAATAAGGAAAATTTCTGCCTTTTTCCCTGAAATAAGTGAAATTTCTGCAATTTTGCCCCAAATTAAGTGAAATTTCTGCAATTTTGCCCCAAAATAAGTGAAATTTCTGCAATTTTGCCCCAAAATAAGAAAAATTTCTGCCTTTTTGCTCTGAAATGTTTGAAATTGCTGCAATTTTACCCTAAAATAAGGTGAATTTCTGCCTTTTTGCCCTAAAATAAGTGGAATTTCTGCATTTTAGCCCCAAAATAGGAAAAACTTTTGCTTTTTTTTCTTTGAAATAAGTAAAATTTCTGCAAATTTGCCCTAAAATAAGGGAAATTTCTGCAATTTTGCCCCAAAATAAGGGAAATTTCTGGAATTTTGCCCCAAAATAAGTGGAATTTCTGAGTTTTGCCCCAAAAGAAGGAAAATTTCTGTCTTTTTGCCGCAACATATAGGGAATTTCTGCCTTTTTGCCCCACAATTAGGGGAATTTCTGCAATTTTGCTCCAAAATGCAAGGAATTTCTGTCTTGTTGCCCGAAAATAAGTGGAATGCATAACTTTTTCCATACAAAAGGGAAATTTCTTTATTTTTGCTCCAAAATAAGGGGAATTTCAGCTTTTTTGCCTCTAAATAAGTGGAATTTCTGTCTTTTTCCCCCAAACAAATGGAATTTCTGTCTTTTTTGCCCCAAAATAAGGGGAATTTCTGACTTATTACCCTAAAATAAGTGAAATATCTGCAATTTTGCCCCAAATTAAGTGAAATATCTGCAATTTTGCCCCAAAATGAGGGAAATTTCTGCCTTTTTGCCCTGAAATATATGAAATTTCTGTAACTTTACCCCAAAATAAGGTGAATTTCTGCCTTTTTCCCCCAAAATAATGGGAATTTCTGCCTTTTTGCCCCAAAATAAAAAAAAATTTTGTTTTTTTTCTCTGAAATAAGTGAAATTTCTGCAATTTTGCCCTAAAATAAGAGAAATTTCTGCATTTTTGCCCTGAAATATGTGAACTTTCTGCAATTTTACCCCAAAATAAGGTGAATTTCTGCCTTTTTGCCCCAAAATAAAAAAAATTTTTGCTTTTTTTCTCTGAAATAAGTGAAATTTCTGCAATTTTGCCCCAAAATAAGGGAAATTTCTGGAATTTTGCCCCAAAATACGTGGAATTTCTGAGTTTTGCCCCAAAATAAGGAGAATTTCTTTCTTTTTGCCCCAACATATAGGGAATTTCTGCATTTTTGCCCAACAATTAGGGGAATTTCTGCAATTTTGCCCCAAAATAAGGGAAATTTCTGCAATTTTGCCCCAATGTAAAGGAAATTTCTGCAATTTTGCCCCAAAATAAGGGGAATTTCTGACAGTTTGCTTCCGAAAAAAAAAAGATTTTCTGTATTTTTGCTCCAAAATAAGGAGAATTTCTGCTTTTTTGCCCGAAAATTATGAGAATTTCTGCAATTATGCTTCAAAATACGGGGAATTTCTGCTTTTTATCCTGAAAGTAAGGGGAATGTATACCTTTTTCTACAAAAAAGGGAAATTTCTTAATTTTTGCCCCAAAATAAGAGGAATTTCTGCCTTTTTACCTCAAAATAAGTGAAATTTCTCCTTTTTTACCCAAAAATAAATAGAATTTCTGTCTTTTTGCAACAAAATAAAAGGAATTTTTGAATTATACCCTGAAATAAGTGATATTTCTGCAATTTTGCCCCAAAATAAAAGAAATTTCTGCCTTTTTGCTACAAAATAAGGAGAATTTCTGTCTTTTTGCCCCAAAATAAGAGAAATTTCTGCCTTTTTGCACCCAAATAAGGGGCATTTCAGCCTTTTTACCTCAAAATAAGGGGAATTTCAGCCTTTTTACCTCAAAATAAGGGGAAATTCTGCATTTTTGCCACAAAATTATAAGAATTTCTTCATTTTTCCCCAAAATAAGGAAAATTTCTGCCTTTATTCCCTGAAATAAGTGAAATTTCTGCAATTTTGCCCCAAAATAAGTGAAATTTCTGCAATTTTGCCCCAAAATAAGAAAAATTTCTGCCTTTTTGCCCTGAAATGTGTGAAATTGCTGCAATTTTACCCTAAAATAAGGTGAATTTCTGCCTTTTTGCCCTAAAATAAGTGGAATTTCTGCATTTTGCCCCAAAATAGGAAAAACTTTTGCTTTTTTTCTCTGAAATAAGTGAAATTTCTGCAATTTTACCCTAAAATAAGGGAAATTTCTGCAATTTTGCCCCAAAATAAGGGAAATTTCTGGAATTTTGCCCCAAAATAAGTGGAATTTCTGAGTTTTGCACCAAAAGAAGGAGAATTTCTGTCTTTTTGCCCCAACATATAGGGAATTTCTGCCTTTTTGCCCCACAATTAAGGGAATTTCTGCAATTTTGCTCCAAAATGCAAGGAATTTCTGTCTTGTTGCCCGAAAATAAGGGGAATACATAACTTTTTGCCATACAAAAGGGAAATTTCTTTATTTTTGCTCCAAAATAAGGGGAATTTCAGCTTTTTGCCTCTAAATAAGTGGAATTTCTTTCTTTTTCCCCCAAAGAAAGGGAATTTATGTCTATTTTGCCCCAAAATATGGGGAATTTCTGACTTTTTACCCTAAAATATGTAAAATATCTGCAATTTTGCCCCAAAATGAGGGAAATTTCTGCCTTTTTGCCCTGAAATATGTGAAATTTCTGTAATTTTACCCCAAAATAAGGTGAATTTCTGCCTTTTTCCCCCAAAATAATGGGAATTTCTGCCTTTTTGCCAAAAAATATAAAAAATTTTTGCTTTTTTTCTCTGAAATAAGTGAAATTTCTGCAATTTTGCCTCAAAATAAGAGAAATTTCTGCCTTTTTGCCCTGAAATATGTGAAATTTCTGCAATTTTACCCCAAAATAAGGTGAATTTCTGCCTTTTTGCCCCAAAATAATGGGAATTTCTGTTTTTTTGCCTCAAAATAAGAAAAAATTTTGCTTTTTTTCTCTGAAATAAGTGAAATTTCTGCAATTTTGCCCCAAAATAAGGGAAATTTCTGGAATTTTGCCCCAAAATACGTTGAATTTCTGAGTTTTGCCCCAAAATAAGGAGAATTTCTGTCTTTTTGCCCCAACATATAGGGAATTTCTGCCTTTTTGCCCAACAATTAGGGGAATTT
The DNA here is from genome assembly GCF_963924665.1 of Micromys minutus. NCBI lineage: Eukaryota > Metazoa > Chordata > Mammalia > Rodentia > Muridae > Micromys > Micromys minutus. The sequence goes on along the minus strand of NW_027667690.1, from coordinate 591,544 downwards.
CTGCAATTTTGCCCCAAAATAAGGGAAATTTCTGCAATTTTGCCCCAATGTAAAGGAAATTTCTGCAATTTTGCCCCAAAATAAGGGGAATTTCTGACTGTTTGCTCCCGAAAAAAGGAGATTTTCTGTATTTTTGCTCCAAAATAAGGAGAATTTCTGCTTTTTTGCCCGAAAATTATGAGAATTTCTGCAATTATGCTTCAAAATACGGGGAATTTCTGCTTTTTATCCTGAAAGTAAGGGGAATGTATACCTTTTTCCACAAAAAAGGGAAATTTCTTAATTTTTGCCCCAAAATAAGAGGAATTTCTGCCTTTTTACCTCAAAATAAGTGAAATTTCTCCTTTTTTACCCAAAAATAAATAGAATTTCTGTCTTTTTGCAACAAAATAAATAGAATTTTTGAATTATACCCTGAAATAAGTGAAATATCTGCAATTTTGCCCCAAAATAAGTGAAATTTCTGCAATTTTGCCCCAAAATAAGAAAAATTTCTGCCTTTTTGCCCTGAAATGTGTGAAATTGCTGCAATTTTACCCTAAAATAAGGTGAATTTCTGCCTTTTTGCCCTAAAATAAGTGGAATTTCTGCATTTTAGCCCCAAAATAGGAAAAACTTTTGCTTTTTTTCTCTGAAATAAGTGAAATTTCTGCAATTTTGCCCGAAAATAAGGGAAATTTCTGCAATTTTGCCCCAAAATAAGGGAAATTTCTGGAATTTTGCCCCAAAATAAGTGGAATTTCTGAGTTTTGCACCAAAAGAAGGAGAATTTCTGTCTTTTTGCCCCAACATATAGGGAATTTCTGCCTTTTTGCCCCACAATTAGGGGAATTTCTGCAATTTTGCTCCAAAATGCAAGGAATTTCTGTCTTGTTGCCCGAAAAGAAGTGGAATGCATAGCTTTTTTCATAAAAAAGGGAAATTTCTTTATTTTTGCTCCAAATAAGGGGAATTTCAGCCTTTTTGCCTCTAAATAAGTAGAATTTCTGTCTTTTTCCTTCAAACAAAGGGAATTTTGGTCTTTTTTGCCCCAAAATATGGGGAATTTCTGACTTATTACCCTAAAATATGTAAAATATCTGCAATTTTGCCCCAAAATGAGGGAAATTTCTGCCTTTTTGCCCTGAAATATGTGAAATTTCTGTAATTTTACCCCAAAATAAGGTGAATTTCTGCCTTTTTTCCCCAAAATAATGGGAATTTCTGCCTTTTTGCCCCAAAATAAAAATAATTTTCCTTTTTTTCTCTGAAATAAGTGAAATTTCTGCAATTTTGCCCTAAAATAAGAGAAATTTCTGCTTTTTTGCCCTGAAATATGTGAACTTTCTGCAATTTTACCCCAAATAAGGTGAATTTCTGCCTTTTTGCCCCAAAATAATGGGAATTTCTGTTTTTTTGCCCCAAAATAAAAAAAATTTTTGCTTTTTTTCTCTGAAATAAGTGAAATTTCTGCAATTTTGCCCCAAAATAAGGGAAATTTCTGGAATTTTGCCCCAAAATACGTTGAATTTCTGAGTTTTGCCCCAAAATAAGGAGAATTTCTGTCTTTTTGCCCCAACATATAGGAAATTTCTGCCTTTTTGCCCAACAATTAGGGGAATTTCTGCAATTTTGCCCCAAAATAAGGGAAATTTCTGCAATTTTGCCCCAATGTAAAGAAAATTTCTGCAATTTTGCCCCAAAATAAGGGGAATTTCTGACAGTTTGCTTCCGAAAAAAGGAGATTTTCTGTATTTTTGCTCCAAAATAAGGAGAATTTCTACTTTTTTGCCCGAAAATTATGAGAATTTCTGCAATTATGCTTCAAAATACGGGGAATTTCTGCTTTTTATCCTGAAAGTAAGGGGAATGTATACCTTTTTCTACAAAAAAGGGAAATTTCTTAATTTTTGCCCCAAAATAAGAGGAATTTCTGCCTTTTTACCTCAAAATAAGTGAAATTTCTCCTTTTTTACCCAAAAATAAATAGAATTTCTGTCTTTTTGCAACAAAATAAAAGGAAATTTTGAATTGTACCCTGAAATAAGTGATATTTCTGCAATTTTGCCCCAAAATAAAAGAAATTTCTGCCTTTTTGCTACAAAATAAGGAGAATTTCTGTCTTTTTGCCCCAAAATAAGAGAAATTTCTGCCTTTTTGCCCCCAAATAAGGGGAATTTCAGCCTTTTTACCTCAAAATAAGGGGAATTTCAGCCTTTTTACCTCAAAATAAGGGGAATTTCTTAATTTTTTTTCCAATATAAGGAAAACTTTCTGCCTTTATTCCCTGAAATAAGTGAAATTTCTGCAATTTTGCCCCAAAATAAGTGAAATTTCTGCAATTTTGCCCCAAAATATAAAAAATTTCTGCCTTTTTGCCCTGAAATGTGTGAAATTGCTGCAATTTTACCCTAAAATAAGGTGAATTTCTGCCTTTTTGCCCTAAAATAAGTGGAATTTCTGCATTTTAGCCCCAAAATAGGAAAAACTTTTGCTTTTTTTCTCTGAAATAAGTGAAATTTCTGCAATTTTACCCTAAAATAAGGGAAATTTCTGCAATTTTGCCCCAAAATAAGGGAAATTTCTGGAATTTTGCCCCAAAATAAGTGGAATTTCTGAGTTTTGCACCAAAAGAAGGAGAATTTCTGTCTTTTTGCCCCAACATATAGGGAATTTCTGCCTTTTTGCCCCACAATTAAGGGAATTTCTGCAATTTTGCTCCAAAATGCAAGGAATTTCTGTCTTGTTGCCCGAAAATAAGTGGAATGCATAACTTTTTGCCATACAAAAGGGAAATTTCTTTATTTTTGCTCCAAAATAAGGGGCATTTCAGCCTTTTTGCCTCTAAATAAGTGGAATTTCTGTCTTTTTCCCCCAAACAAAGGGAATTTCTGTTTATTTTGCCCCAAAATATGGGGAATTTCTGACTTATTACCCTAAAATATGTAAAATATCTGCAATTTTGCCCCAAATTGAGGAAAATTTCTGCCTTTTTGCCCTGAAATATGTGAAATTTCTGTAATTTTACCCCAAAATAAGGTGAATTTCTGCCTTTTTCCCCCAAAATAATGGGAATTTCTGCATTTTTGCCCCAAAGTAAAAAAATTTTTTGCTTTTTTTCTCTGAAATAAGTGAAATTTCTGCAATTTTGCCCTAAAATAAGAGAAATTTCTGCCTTTTTGCCCAGGAATATGTGAAATTTCTGCAATTTTACCCCAAAATAAGGTTAATTTCTGCCTTTTTGCCCCAAAATAATGGGAATTTCTGGTTTTTTGCCCCAAAATAAAAAAAAATTTTGCTTTTTTTCTCTGAAATAAGTGAAATTTCTGCAATTTTGCCCCAAAATACGTGGAATTTCTGAGTTTTGCCTCAAAATAAGGAGAATTTCTGTCTTTTTGCCCCAACATATAGGGAATTTCTGCCTTTTTGCCCAACAATTAGGGGAATTTCTGCAATTTTGCCCAAAAATAAGGGAAATTTCTGCAATTTTGCCCCAATGTAAAGGAAATTTCTGCAATTTTGCCCCAAAATAAGGGAAATTTCTGACTGTTTGCTTCCGAAAAAAGGATATTTTCTGTATTTTTGCTCCAAAATAAGGAGAATTTCTCCTTTTTTGCCCGAAAATTATGAGAATTTCTGCAATTATGCTTCAAAATACGGGTAATTTCTGCTTTTTATCCTGAAAGTAAGGGGAATGTATACCTTTTTCCACAAAAAAGGGAAATTTCTTAATTTTTGCCCCAAAATAAGAGGAATTTCTGCCTTTTTACCTCAAAATAAGTGAAATTTCTCCTTTTTTACCCAAAAATAAATGGAATTTCTGTCTTTTTGCAACAAAATAAAAGGAATTTTTGAATTATTTTCTGAAATAAGTGATATTTCTGCAATTTTGCCCCAAAATAAAAGAAATTTCTGCCTTTTTGCTACAAAATAAGGAGAATTTCTGTCTTTTTGCCCCAAAATAAGAGAAATTTCTGCCTTTTTGCACCCAAATAAGGGGAATTTCAGCCTTTTTACCTCAAAATAAGGGGAATTTCAGCCTTTTTACCTCAAAATAAGGGGAAGTTCTGCATTTTTGCCACAAAATAATAAGAATTTCTTCATTTTTTCCCCAAAATAAGGAAAATTTCTGCCTTTATTCCCTGAAATAAGTGAAATTTCTGCAATTTTGCCCCAAAATAAGTGAAATTTCTGCAATTTTTCCCCAAAATTAGAAAAATTTCTGCCTTTTTGCCCTGAAATGTGTGAAATTGCTGCAATTTTACCCTAAAATAAGGTGAATTTCTGCCTTTTTGCCCTAAAATAAGTGGAATTTCTGCATTTTAGCCCCAAAATAGGAAAAACTTTTGCTTTTTTTTTCTGAAATAAGTGAAATTTCTGCAATTTTGCCCTAAAATAAGGGAAATTTCTGCAATTTTGCCCCAAAATAAGGGAAATTTCTGGAATTTTGCCCCAAAATAAGTGGAATTTCTGAGTTTTGCCCCAAAAGAAGGAGAATTTCTGTCTTTTTGCCCCAACATATTGGGAATTTCTGCCTTTTTGCCCCACAATTAGGGGAATTTCTGCAATTTTGCTCCAAAATGCAAGGAATTTCTGTCTTGTTGCCCGAAAATAAGTGGAATGCATAACTTTTTGCCATACAAAAGGAAAATTTCTTTATTTTTGCTCCAAAATAATGGGAATTTCAGCCTTTTTGCCTATAAATAAGTGGAATTTCTGTCTTTTTCCCCCAAACAAAGGGAATTTCTGGGTTTTTTTGCCCCAAAATAAGGGGAATTTCTGACTTATTACCCTAAAATAAGTGAAATCTCTGCAATTTTGTGCCTAAATAAGGGAAATTTCTGCCTTTTTGCCCTGAAATATGTGAAATTTTTGTAATTTTACCCCAAAATAAGGTGAATTTCTGCCTTTTTCCCTCAAAATAATGGGAATTTCTGTTTTTTTGCCCCAAAATAAAAAAATTTTTGCTTTTTTTCTCTGAAATAAGTAAAATTTCTGCAATTTTGCCCTAAAATAAGAGAAATTTCTGCCTTTTTGCCCTGAAATATGTGAAATTTCTACAATTTTACCCCAAAATAAGGTGAATTTCTGCCTTTACCCCATAATAATGGGAATTTCTGCATTTTTGCCACAAAATAAGGGGATTTTCTGTTCTTTTGCCCCAAAATAAGGGAAATTTCTCCATTTTTGTTCCAAAATAAGGGGAATTTCAGCCTTTTTACCTCAAAGTAAGGGGAATTTCTGCATTTTTGCCACAAAATATTAAGAATTTCTGCATTTTTGCCCCAAAATAAGGAAAATTTCTGCCTTTTTTCCTGAAATAAGTGAAATTTCTGCAATTTTGTCCCAAATAAGTGAAATTTCTGCAATTTTGCCCCAGGATAAAGGAAATTCCTGACTTTTTGCGCTGAAATATGTAAAATTTCTGCAATTTTACCCCCCAAAAGTGAATTTTTGCATTTTTGCCCCAAAATAATGGGAATTTATGCCTTTTGCCCCAAAATAAGAAAAATTTTTGCTTTTTTCTCTAAAATAAGTGAAATTTCTGCAATTTTGCCCCAAAATAATTAAAATTTTGGCAATTTTGCCCCAAAATAAGGGAAATTTCTGGAATTTTGCACCAAAATATGTGGAATTTCTGAGTTTTGCCCCAAAATAAGGAGAATTTCTGTCTTTTTGCCCCAACATATAGAGAATTTTTGCCTTTTTGCCCCACAATTAGGGGAATTTTTGCAATTTTGCTCCAAAATGCAAGGAATTTCTGTCTTGTTGCCCGAAAATAAGTGGAATGCATAACTTTTTGCCATAAAAAAGGGAAATTTCTTTATTTTTGCTCCAAAATAAGGTGAATTTCTGCAATTTTGCCCCAAAATAAGGGAAATTTCTGCAATTTTGCCCCAATGTAAAGGAAATTTCTGCAATTTTGCCCCAAAATAAGGGGAATTTCTGACTGTTTGCTTTCGAAAAAAGGAGATTTTCTATATTTTTGCTCCAAAATAAGGAGAATTTCTGCTTTTTTGCCCGAAAATTATGAGAATTTCTGCAATTATGCTTCAAAATACGGGGAATTTCTGTTTTTATCCCGAAAGTAAGGGGAATGTATATCTTTTTCCACAAAAAAGGGAAATTTCTTAATTTTTGCCCCAAAATAAGAGGAATTTCTGCCTTTTTACCTCAAAATAAGTGAAATTTCTCCTTTTTCACCCAAAAATAAATGGAATTTCTGTCTTTTTGCAACAAAATAAAAGGAATTTTTGAATTATACCCTGAAATAAGTGATATTTCTGCAATTTTGCCCCAAAATAAAAGAAATTTCTACATTTTTGCCACAAAATAAGGGGAATTTCTATCTTTTTGCCCCAAAATAAGAGAAATTTCTGCCTTTTTGCCCCCAAATAAGGGGAATTTCAGCCTTTTTACCTCAAAATAAGGGGAATTTCAGCCTTTTTACCTCAAAATAAGGGGAATTTCTGCATTTTTGCCACAAAATATTAAGAATTTCTTAATTTTTTCCCCAAAATAAGGAAAATTTCTGCCTTTTTCCCTGAAATAAGTGAAATTTCTGCAATTTTGCCCCAAATTAAGTGAAATTTCTGCAATTTTGCCCCAAAATAAGGGAAATTTCTGCCTTTTTGCCCTGAAATATGTGAAATTGCTGCAATTTTACCCTAAAATAAGGTGAATTTCTGCCTTTTTGCCCTAAATTAAGTGGAATTTCTGCATTTTAGCCCCAAAATAGGAAAAACTTTTGCTTTTTTTCTCTGAAATAAGTGAAATTTCTGCAATTTTGCCCTAAAATATGGGAAATTTCTGCAATTTTGCCCCAAAATAAGTGAAATTTCTGGAATTTTGCCCCAAAATAAGTGGAATTTCTGAGTTTTGCCCCAAAAGAAGGAGAATTTCTGTCTTTTTGCCCCAACATATAGGGAATTTCTGCCTTTTTGCCCCACAATTAGGGGAATTTCTGCAATTTTGCTCCAAAATGCAAGGAATTTCTGTCTTGTTTCCCGGAAATAAGTGGAATGCATAACTTTTTGTCATAAAAAAGGGAAATTTCTTTATTTTTGCTCCAAAATAAGGGGAATTTCAGCATTTTTGCCTCTAAATAAGTGGAATTTCTGTCTTTTTCCCCCAAACAAAGGGAATTTCTGTCTATTTTGCCCCAAAATATGGGGAATTTTTTACTTATTACCCTAAAATAAGTGAAATATCTGCAATTTTGCCCCAAAATGAGGGAAATTTCGGCCTTTTTGCCCTGAAATAAGTAAAATTTCTGTAATTTTACCATAAAATAAGGTGAATTTCTACATTTTTCCCCCAAAATAATGGGAATTTCTGCCTTTTTGCGCCAAAATAAAAAAAAATTTGCCTTTTTTCTCTGAAATAAGTGAAATTTCTGCAATTTTGCCCTAAAATAAGAGAAATTTCTCCCTTTTTGCCCTGAAATATGTGAAATTTCTGCAATATTACCCCAAAATAAGGTGAATCTGCCTTTTTACCTTAAAATAATGGGAATTTCTGTTTTTTTGCCCCAAAATAAGAAAAATTTTTGCTTTTTTTCTCTGAAATAAGTGAAATCTCTGCAATTTTGCCCGAAAATAAAGGAAATTTCTGCAATTTTGCCCCAAAATAAGGGAAATTTCTGGAATTTTGCCCCAAAATACGTGGAATTTCTGAGTTTTGCCTTAAAATAAGGAGAATTTCTGTATTTTGCCCCAACATATAGAGAATTTCTGCCTTTTTGCCCAACAATTAGGGGAATTTCTGCAATTTTGCCCCAAAATAAAGGAAATTTCTGCAATTTTGCCCCAATGTAAAGGAAATTTCTGCAATTTTGCCCCAAAATAAGGGGAATTTCTGACTGTTTGCTCCCGAAAAAAGGAGATTTTCTGTATTTTTGCTCCAAAATAAGGAGAATTTCTGATTTTTTGCCCCAAAATTATGAGAATTTCTGCAATTATGCTTCAAAATACGGGGAATTTCTGCTTTTTATCCCGAAAGTAAGGGGAATATATACCTTTTTCCACAAAAAAGGGAAATTTCTTAATTTTTGCCCCAAAATAAGAGGAATTTCTGCCTTTTTACCTTAAAATAAGTGAAATTTTTCCTTTTTTACCCAAAAATAAATGGAATTTCTGTCTTTTTGCAACAAAATAAAAGGAATTTTTGAATTATACCCTGAAATAAGTGATATTTCTGCAATTTTGCCTCAAAAAAAAGAAATTTCTACCTTTTTGCCACAAAATAAGGGGAATTTCTGTCTTTTTTCCCCAAAATAAGAGAAAGTTCTGCCTTTTGCCCACAAATAAGGGGAATTTCAGCCTTTTTACCTCAAAATAAGGGGAATTTCAGCCTTTTTACCTCAAAATAAGGGGAATTTCTGCATTTTTGCCACAAAATATTAAGAATTTCTTAATTTCTTCCCCTAAATAAGGAAAATTTTTGCTTTTTTCCCTGAAATAAGTGAAATTTCTACAATTTTGCCCCAAAATAAATGAAATTTCTGCAATTTTGCCCCAAAATAAGGAAAATTTCTGCCTTTTTGCCCCAAAATAAAAAAAAATTTGCTTTTTTTCTCTGAAATAAGTGAAATTTCTGCAATTTTGCCCTAAAATAAGAGAAATTTCTGCCTTTTTGCCCTGAAATATGTGAAATTTCTGCAATTTTACCCCAAAATAAGGTGAATTTCTGCCTTTTTGCCCCAAAATAATGGGAATTTCTGTTTTTTTGCCCCAAAATAAGAAAAATTTTTGCTTTTTTTCTCTGAAATAAGTGAAATTTCTGCAATTTTGCCCCAAAATAAGGGAAATTTCTGCAATTTTGCCCCAAAATAAGAGAAATTTTTGGAATTTTGCCCCAAAATACGTGGAATTTCTGAGTTTTGCCATAAAATACGGAGAATTTCTGTATTTTGCCCCAACATATAGGGAATCTGGCTTTTTGCCCAACAATTAGGGAAATATGTGCAATTTTGCCCCAAACTAAGGGAAATTTCTGCAATTTTGCCCCAATGTAAAGGAAATTTCTGCAATTTTGCCCCAAAATAAAGGGAATTTCTGACTGTTTGCTCCCGAAAAAAGGAGATTTTCTGTATTTTTGCTCCAAAATAAGGAGAATTTCTCCTTTTTTGCCTGAAAATTATGAGAATTTCTGCAATTATGCTTCAAAATATGGGGAATTTCTGCTTTTTATCCTGAAAGTAAAGGGAATGTATACCTTTTTCCACAAAAAAGGGAAATTTCTTAATTTTTGCCCCAAAATAAGAGGAATTTCTGCCTTTTTAGCTCAAAATAAGTGAAATTTCTTTTTTTTCACCCAAAAATAAATGGAATTTCTGTCTTTTTGCAACAAAATAAAAGGAATTTTTGAATTATACCCTGAGATAAGTGATATTTCTGCAATTTTGCCCCAAAATAAAAGAAATTTCTACATTTTTGCCACAAAATAAGGGGAATTTCTGTCTTTTTGCCCAAAAATAAGAGAAATTTCTGCCTTTTTGCCCCCAAATAAGGGGAATTTCAGCCTTTTTACCTCAAAATAAGGGGAATTTCAGCATTTTTACCTCAAAATAAGGGGAAATTCTGCATTTTTGCCACAAAATATTAAGAATTTCTTAATTTTTTCCCCAAAATAAAGAAAATTTCTGCCTTTTTCCCTGAAATAAGTGAAATTTCTACAATTTTATCCTATAATAAATGAAATTTCTGCAATTTTGCCCCAAAATAAAGGAAATTCCTGCCTTTTTGCCCTGAAATATGTGAAATTGCTGCAATTTTACCCTAAAATAAGGTGAATTTCTGCCTTTTTGCCCCAAAATAATTGGAATTTTCCTCATTTTAGCCCCAAAATAGGAAAAATTTTTGCTTTTTTTCTCTGAAATAAGTAAAATTTCTGCAATTTTGCCCTAAAATAAGGGAAATTTCTGCAATTTTACCCCAAAATAAGGGAAATTTCTGGAATTGTGCCCTAAAATAAGTGGAATTTCTGAGTTTTGCCCCAAAAGAAGGAGAATTTCTGTCTTTTTGCCCCAACATATAGGGAATTTCTGCCTTTTTGCCCCACAATTAGGGGAATTTCTGCAATTTTGCTCAAAATGCAAGGAATTTCTGTCTTGTTGCCCGAAAATCAGTGGAATGCATAATGTTTTGCCATAAAAAAGGGAAATTTCTTTATTTTTGCCTCAAAATAAGGGGAATTTCTCTCTTTTTCCCCAAACACAGGGAATTTCTGTCTTTTTTGCCCCAAAATAAGGGGAATTTCTGACTTATTACCCTAAAATAAGTGAAATATCTGCAATTTTGCCCCAAAATAAGGGAAATTTCTGCCTTTTTGCCCTGAAATATGTAAAATTTCTGCAATTTTACCCCAAAATAAGGTGAATTTCTGCCTTTTTCCCTCAAAATAATGGGAATTTCTGCCTTTTTGCCCCAAAATAAAAAAATTTTTGCGTTTTTCTCTGAAATAATTGAAATTTCTGCAATTTTGCCCTAAAATAAGAGAAATTTCTGCAATTTTTCCTATAATAAGGGAAATGTCTGCAATTTTGCCCCAAAATAAAGGGAATTTTTCCCTTTTTGCCTCAAAATAAAGGAAATTTCAGCCTTTTTACCTGAAAATAAGTGAAATTTCTGCAATATTGCTCCAAATAAGAGAAATTTCTGCAATTTTGCCCCAAAATAGGTAATTTCCTGCAATTTTGCCCCAAAATAAAGGAAATTTCTTGAATTTTGCCCCAAAATAAGGGGAATTTCTGATTTTTGCCACAAAATAAAGGGAATTTCTGCCTTTTGCCCCAAAATTAGGGGAATTTCTGCAATTTTGCTTCAAAATATGGGGAATTTCTGCCTTTTTGCCCAAAAATAATGGGAATATATACCTTTTTGCCATTAAAAGCGAAATTTCTTCATTTTTGCTCCTAATAAAGGGAATTTCTGTCTTTTTGCCTCTAAATAAGTGGAATTTCTGTCTTTTTCTCCCAAAACAAAGAGAATTTTTGGTTTTTTTTGCCCCAAATAGAAGCAATTTCTGACTTATTACCCTGAAATAAATGAAATTCCTGCAATTTTTCCCCAAAATAAAAGAAATTTCTGCAATTTTGCCCCAATGTAAAGGAAATTTCTGCAATTTTGACCTAAAATAATGGGAATTTCTGACTGTTTGCTCTTAAAAAAAAGAGATTTTCTGTCTTTTTGCCCTAAAATATGGAGAATTTCTGCTTTTTTGCCCGAAAATAATGAGAATTTCTGCAATTGTGCTTCAAAATACGGGGAATTTCTGCTTTTAATCACAAAAGTAAGGGGAATGTATACCTTTTGCAACAAAAAAGGGAAATCTCTTCATTTTTGCCCCAAAATAAGAGGAATTTCTGCCTTTTTACCTCAAAATAAGTGAAATTTCTCCCATTTTATTCAAAAATAAATGGAATTTTTTTTTGCCCCAAAATAAAAGGAATTTTTGAATTATGCCCTAAAATAAGTGATATTTCTGCAATTTTGCCCCAAAATAAAAGAAATTTCTGCCTTTTTGCCACAAAATAAGGGGAATTTCTGTCTTTTTGCCACAAAATAAGAGAAATTTCTGCCTTTTTGCCCCCAAATAAGGGGAATTTCAGCCTTTTTACCTCAAAGTAATGGGAATTTCTGCATTTTTGCCACAAAATATTAAGAATTTCTGCATTTTTGCCCCAAAATAAAAAAAATTTCTGCCTTTTTTCCTGAAATAAGTGAAATTTCTGTAATTTTGCTTCAAAATAAGTGAAATTTCTGCAATTTTGCCCGAAAATAAGGGAAATTTCTGCCTTTTTGCCCTGAAATATTTGAAATGTCTGCAATTTTACCTTAAAAAAAGTGAATTTCTGCATTTTTGCCCCAAAATAATGGGAATTTCTGCCTTTTTTCCCCTAAAATAAGAAAAATTTTTGCTTTTTTTCTCTAAAATAAGTAAAATTTCTGCAATTTTGCCCCAAAATAAAGGAAATTTCGGCAATTTTGCCCCAAAATAATGGAAATTTCTGGAATTTTGCACCAAAATAAGTGGAATTTCTGAGTTTTGCCACAAAATAAGGAGAATTTTTGTCTTTTTGCCCCAACATATAGGGAATTTCTGCCTTTTTGCTCCACAATTAGGGGAATTTCTGCAATTTTGCTCCAAAATACGGGAAATTTCTGTCTTTTTGCCTGAAAATAAGGGGAATGCATAACTTGTTGCCATAAAAAAGGAAAATTTCTTCATTTTTGCTCCAAAATAAGAATTTCTGCCTTTTTGCCTCTAAATAAGTGGAATTTCTGTCTTTTTCCCCCAAAACAAAGGGAATTTCTGTATTTTTTGCCCCAAAATAAGGAAATTTTCTGACTTATTACCCTAAAATAAGTGAAATTTCTGCAATTTTGCCCCAAAATAAGGGAAATTTCTGCATTTTTGCCCTGAAATATGTAAAATTTCTGCAATTTTACCCCAAAATAAGGTGAATTTCTGCCTTTTTGACACAAAATAATGAGAATTTCTGCCTTTTTGCCCCAAAATAAAAAAAAAATTTCTTTTTTTCTATGAAATAAGTGAAATTTCTGCAATTTTGCCCTAAAATAAGGGAAATTTCTGCAATTTTTCCCCATAATAAGGAAAATGTCTGCAATTTTGCCCCAAAATAAAGAGAATTTCTCCCTTTTTGCCCCAAAATAAAGGAAATTTCAGTCTTTTTACCTGAAAATAAGTGAAATTTCTGCAATTTTGCCCCAAATAAGGGAAATTTCTGCAATTTTGGCCAAAAATAAGGTAAATTCCTGCAATTTTGCCCCCCAAAATAGGAAATTTCTAGAATTTTGTCCCAAAATAAGGGGAATTTCTGATTTTTGCCCCAAAATAAAAGAATTTCTGCCTTTTGCCCCAAAATTAGGGGAATTTCTTCAATTTCGCTCCATAATACGGGGAATTTCTGCTTTTTTGCCTGAAAATAATGGGAATGCATACCTTTTTGCCATAAAAATGTAAATTTCTTCATTTTTGCTCCAAAATAAGGGAAATTTCTGCCTTTTTGCCTGTAGATAAGTGGAATTTCTGTCTTTTTCCCCCAAAACAAAGGGAATTTCTGTCTTTTTTGCCCCAAAATAAAGGGAATTTCTGACTTATTACCCTGAAATAAGTGAAATTTCTGAAATTTTGCCCCAGAATAAGGAAAATTTCTGCCTTTTTGCCCATAAATATGTGAAATTTCTGCAATTTAACCCCAAAGAAGTTGAATTACTGTTTTTTTGCCCCAAAATAATGGGAATTTCTGCCTTTTTGTCCCAAAATAAGAAAAATTTTTGCTTTTTTTCTCTGAAATAAGTAAAGTTTCTGCAATTTTGCCCTAAAATAAGGGAAATTTCTGCAATTTTTCCCTTAATAAGGGAAATTTCTGCAATTTTGCCCCAATGTAAAGGAAATTTCTGCAATTCTGCCCCAAAATAAGGAGAATTTCTGAATGTTTGCTCCCGAAAAAAGGAGATTTTCTGTCTTTTTGCCCCAAAATAAGGAGAATTTCTGCCTTTTTCCCAAAAATTATGAGAATTTCTGCAATTTTGCTTCAAAATACGGGAAATTTCTGCTTTTTATCCCAAAAGTAAGGGAAATGTATATTTTTTTGCCACAAAAAAGGGAAATTTCTTCATTTTTGCTCCAAAATAAGGGGAATTTCTGCCTTTTTGCCTCTAAATAAGTGGAATTTCTGTCTTTTTCCTAAAAATCAAAGGGAATTTCTCTCTTTTTTGCCCCAAAATAAAAGGAATTTCTAACTCATTACCCTGAAATAAGTGAAATTTCTGCAATTTTGCCCCAAAATAAAGGAAATTTCTGTCTTCTTGCCCCCAAATAAGGGGAATTTCAGAATTTTTACCTCAAAATAAAGGGAATTTCTGAATTTTGGCACAAAATATTAGGAATTTCTGAATTTTTGCCCCAAAATAAGTATAATTTCTGCCTTTTTTCCCTGAAATAAGTGAAATTTCTGCAATTTTGCCCCAAAATAAGTGAAATTTCTGCAATTTTGCCCCCAAATAAGGGAAATTTCTGGAATTTTGCACCAAAATAAGTGGAATTTCTGGGTTTTGCCCCAAAATAAGGAGAATTTTTGTCTTTTTGCCCCAACATATAGGGAATTTCTGCCTTTTTGCCCCACAATTAGGGGAATTTTCGTCAATTTTGCTCCAAAATACGGGAAATTTCTGTCTTTTTGCCCGAAAATAAGGGGAATGTATAACTTGTTGCCATAAAAAAGGAAAATTTCTTCATTATTGCTCCAAAATAAGAATTTCTGCCTTTTTGCCTCTAAATAAGTGGAATTTCTGTCTTTTTCCCCCAAACCAAAGGGAATTTCTGTCTTTTTTGCCCCAAAATAAGAGGATTTTCTGACTTATTACCCTAAAATAAGTGAAATTTCTGCAATTTTGCCCCAGGATAAGGGAAATTTCTGCCTTTTTGCCCTGAAATATGTGAAATTTCTGCAATTTTACCCCAAAATAAGGTGAATTTCTGCCTTTTTGGCCCAAAAATAAAAAAAATTTTTGCTTTTTTTCTCTGAAATAAGTGAAATTTCTGCAATTTTGCCCTAAAATAAGGGAAATTTCTGCAATTTTTCCCCATAATAAGGAAAATGTCTGCAATTTTGCCCTAAAATAAAGGGTATTTCTCCATTTTTGCCCCAAAATAAAGGAAATTTCATTCTTTTTACCTGAAAATAAATGAAATTTCTGCAATTTTGCCCCAAATAAGGGAAATTTCTGCAATTTTGCCCCAAAATAAGGTAAATTCCTGCTATTTTGCCCCCAAAAAAGGAAATTTCTAGAATTTTGCCCCAAAATATGGGGAATTTCTGATTTTTGCCCCAAAATAAAGGGAATTTCTGCCTTTTGCCCCAAAATTAGGGGAATTTCTTCAATTTTGCTCCAAAATACTGGGAATTTCTGTCTTTTTGCCTGAAAATAATGGGAATGCATACCTTTTTGCAATAAAAAGGGAAATTTCTTCATTGTTGCTCCAAAATAAGGGGAATTTTTGCCTTTTTGCCTCTAGATAAGTGGAATTTCTGTCTTTTTCCCCGAAAACAAAGCGAATTTCTGTCTTTTTTGCCCCAAAATAAGGGGAATTTCTGACTTATTACCCTGAAATAAGTGAAATTTCTGCAATTTTGCCCCAGGATAAGGTAAATTTCTGCCTTTTTGCCCTGAAATATGTTAAATTTCTGCAATTTTACCCCAAAATAAGGTGAATTTCTGTTTTTTTGCAGCAAAATAATGGGAATTTCTGCCTTTTTTGCCCAAAATAAGAAAAATTTTTGCTTTTTTTCTCTGAAATAAGTAAAATTTCTGCAATTTTGCCCTAAAATATGGTAAATTTCTGCAATTTTTTTTCATAATAAGGGAAATTTCTGCAATTTTGCCCCAATGTAAAGGAAATTTCTGCAATTTTGCCCCAAAATAAGTAAAATTTCTGACTGTTTGCTCCCGAAAAAAAGAGATTTTCTGTCTTTTTGCCCCAAAATAAAAAGAATTTCTGGCTTTTTGCCCGAAAATTATGAGAATTTCTGCAATTTTCCTTCAAAATGCGGGGAATTTCTGCTTTTTATCCCGAAAGTAAGGGGAATGTATATTTTTTGCCACAAAAAAGGGAAATTTTTTCATTTTTGCTCCAAAAAAGGGGAATTTCTGCCTTTTTGCCTGTAGATAAGTGGAATTTCTGTCTTTTTCCCCCAAAACAAAGGGAATTTCTGTCTTTTCTGCCCCAAAATAAGGGGAATTTTTGACTTATTACCCAGAAATAAGTGAAATTTCTGCAATTTTGCCCCAAAATAAGGGAAATTTCTGCCATTTTGCCCCAAAATAAGGGAAATTTCTGCCTTTTGCCCTGAAATATGTGAAATTTCTGCAATTTTAACCCAAAATAAGGTGAATTTCTGCCTTTTTGCCACAAAATAATGAGAATTTCTGCCTTTTTGCCCCAAAATAAGAAAAAATTTTGCTTTTTTTCTCTGAAATAAGTGA
Source organism: Micromys minutus (assembly GCF_963924665.1). Taxonomy (NCBI): domain Eukaryota; kingdom Metazoa; phylum Chordata; class Mammalia; order Rodentia; family Muridae; genus Micromys; species Micromys minutus. Next base: position 575,552 of record NW_027667690.1, on the reverse strand, counting down.
AATTTCTGCAATTTTGCCCTAAAATAAGGGAAATTTCTGCAATTTTTCCCCATAATTAGGTAAATGTCTGCAATTTTGCCCCAAAATATAGGGAATTTCTCCCTTTTTGCCCCAAAATAAAGGAAATTTCAGCCTTTTTACCTGAAAATAAATGAAATTTCTGCATTTTTGCCCCAAATAGGGGAAATTTCTGCAATTTTGCCTCAAAATAAGGTAAATTCCTGCAGTTTTGCCCCCAAAAAAAGAAAATTTCTAGAATTTTGCCCCAAAATGAGGGGAATTTCTGATTTTTGCCCCATAATAAAAGGAATTTCTGCCTTTTGCCCCAAAATTAGGGGAATTTCTTCTGTTTTGCTTTAAAATACGGGGAATTCTGCCTTTTTGCCTGAAAATAATGGGAATGAATACCTTTTTGCCATAAAAAGGGAAAATTCTTCATTTTTGCTCCAAAATAAACAGAATTCCTGCCTTTTTGCCTCTAGATAAGTGGAATTTCTGTCTTTTTCTCCGAAAACAAAGGGAATTTCTGTCTTTTTTGCCCAAAAATAAGGGGAATTTCTGACTTATTACCCTGAAATAAGTGAAATTTCTGCAATTTTGCCCCTGATAAGGAAAATTTCTTCCTTTTTGCCCTGAAATATGTGAAATTTCTGCAATTTTACCACAAAATAAGGTGTATTTCTGTTTTTTTGCCCCAAAATAATGGGAATTTCTGCCTTTTTTCCCCAAAATAAGAAAAATTTTTGCTTTTTTTCTCTGAAATAAGTAAAATTTCTGCAATTTTGCCCTAAAATAAAGGAAATTTCTCCAATTTTTTCCCTTAATAAGGGAAATTTCTGCAATTTTGCTCCAATGTAAAGGAAATTTCTGCAATTTTGCCCCAAAATAAGGAAAATTTCTGACTGTTTGCTCCCGAAAAAAGGAGATTTTCTGTCTTTTTGCCCCAAAATAAAGAGAATTTCTGCCTTTATGTTCCCGAAAATTATGAGAATTTCTGCAATTTTGCTTCAAAATACGGGGAATTTCTGCTTTTTATTCCGAAAGTAAGGTGAATGTATATTTTTTGCCACAAAAAAAGGAAATTTCTTTATTTTTGCTCCAAAATAATGGGAATTTCTGCCTTTTTGCCTCTAAATAAGTGGAATTTCTGTCTTTTTCCCAAAAATCAAAGGGAATTTCTCTTTTTTGCCTCAAAATAAAAAAAAATTTCTGACTCATTACCCTGAAATAAGTGAAATTTCTGCAATTTTGCCCCAAAATAAGGGAAATTTCTGGAATTTTGCACCATTTTTGGAATTTTTGAGTTTTGCCCCAAAATAAGAAGAATTTTTGTCTTTTTGCCCCAACATATAGGGAATTTCTGCCTTTTTCCCCACAATTAATGGAATTTCTGCAATTTTTCTCCAAATTACGGGGAATTTCTGTATTTTGCCAGAAAATGAGGGGAATGCATAAATTGTTGCCATAAAAAAGGGAAATTTCTTCATTTTTGCTCCAAAATAAGAAGAATTTCTGCCTTTTTGTCTCTAAATAAGTGGAATTTCTGTCTTTTTCCCCCAAAACAAAGGGAATTTCTGTCTTTTTTGCCCCAAAATAAGGGGAATTTCTGACTTATTACCCTGAAATAAGTGAAATTTCTGCAATTTTGCCCCAAAATAATGAAAATTTCTGCCTTTTTGCCCTGAAATACGTGAAATTTCTGCAATTTTACACCAAATTAAGGTTAATTTCTGCCTTTTTGCCACAAAATAATGGGAATTTCTGCCTTTTGGCCCCAAAATAAGAAAAATTTTTGCTTTTTTTCTCTGAAATAAGTGAAATTTCTGCAATTTTACCCTAAAAGAAGTGAAATTTCTGCAATTTTATCGCATAATAGAGGAAATTTCTGCAATTTTGCCCCACAATAAGGGGAATTTCTCCCTTTTTGCCCCAAAATAAAGGAAATTTCAGCTTATTTACCTGAAAATAAGTGAAATATCTGCAATTTTGCCCCAAATAATGGAAATTTCTGCAATTTTGCCTCAAAATAAGGTAAATTCCTGCAATTTTGCCCCAAAATAAAGGAAATTTCTGGAATTTTGCCCCAAAATAAGGGAAATTTCTGATTTTTGCCCCAAAATAAAGGGAATTTCTGGCTTTTGCCCCAAAACTAGGGGATTTCTGCAATTTTGCTCCAAAATAAGGGGAATTTCTGCCTTTTTGCCCGAAAATAATGGGAATGCATAACTTTTTGCCATAAAAAGGTAATTTTCTTCATTTTTGCTCCAAAATAAGGGAAATTTCTGCCTTTTTGCCTCTAAGTAAGTGGAATTTCTGCCATTTCCCCTGAAACAAAGGGAATTTTTTTCTTTTTTGCCCCAAAATAAGGGGAATTTCTGACTTATTACCCTGAAATAAGTGAAATTTCTGCAATTTTGCCCCAAAATAAGGGAAATTTCTTACTTTTTGCCCCCAAATAAGGGGAATTTCAGCCTTTTTACCTCAAAATATGGAGAATTTCTGCCGTTTTGCCCCAAAATAAGGGAAATTTCTGCCTTTTTTCACTGAAATAAGTGAAATTTCTGCAATTTTGCCCAAAAATAAGTGAAATTTCTGCAATTTTGCCCAAGAATAAGGGAAATTTCTGGAATTTTGCCCCAAAATAAGTGGAATTTCTAAGTTTTGCCACAAAATAAAGAGAATTTCTGTCTTTTTGCCCCAACATATATGGAATTTTTGCATTTTTGCCCCAAAATTAGGGGAATTTCTGCAATTTTGCTCCAAAATACAGGAAATTTCTGCCTTTTTGCCCGTAAATAAAAAGAATGCATACCTTTTTGGTTTAAAAAGGAAAATTTTTTCATTTTTACTCCAAAATAAGGGGAATTTCTGCTTTTTTGCCTCTAAATAAGTGGAATTTCTGTCTTTTTCCTCCAAAACAAAAGGATTTTCTGTCTTTTTTGCCCCAAAATAAGGAAATTTTCTGACTTATTACCCTGAAATAAGTGAAATTTCTGCAATTTTGTCACAAAATAAGGGAAATTTCTGCCTTTTTGCCCCAAAATAAAGGGAATTTCAGCCTTTTCACCTCAAAATAAGGGGAATTTCTGCATTTTTGCCACAAAATATTAGGAATTTCTGCCTTATTGCCCAAAAATAAGGAAAATTTCTGTCTTTTTTCCCTGAAATAAGTCAAATTTCTGCAATTTTGCCCCAATGTAAAGGAAATTTCTGCAATTTTGCCCAAAAATAAGGAGAATTTCTGCCTTTTTGCCCGATAATTATGAGAATATCTGCAATTTTGCTTCAAAATACGGGGAATTTCTGCTTTTTATCCCGAAAGTAAGATAATGTATATTTTTTGCCACAAAAAAGGGAAATTTCTTCATTTTTGCTCCAAAATAAGGGGAATTTCTGCCTTTTTGCCCCTAATAAATGGAATTTCTGTCTTTTTCACAAAAAACAAAGGGAATTTCTCTCTTTTTTGCCCCAAAATAAGAGGAATTTCTGACTCATTACCCTGAAATAAGTGAAATTTCTGCAATTTTGCCGCAAAATAAGGGTAATTTCTGGAATTTTGCACCAAAATTTGGAATTTCTGAGGGTTGCCCCAAAATAAAGAGCATTTTTGTCTTTTTCCCCAAACATATAGGGAATTTCTGCCTTTTTGCCCCACAATTATGGGAATTTCTGCAATTTTGCTCAAAAATACGGGGAATTTTTGTCTTTTTGCCCGGAAATAAGGGGAATGCATAACTTGTTGCCATAAAAAAGGGAAATTTCTTCATTTTTGCTCCAAAATAAGGGGAATTTCTGCCTTTTTGCTTCTAAATAAGTGGAATTTCTGTCTTTTTCCTCCAAAACAAAGGGAATTTCTGTCTTTTTTGCCCCAAAATAAGGGGAATTTCTGACTTATTACCCTGAAATAAGTGAAATTTCTGCAATTTTGCCCCAAAATAAGGGAAATTTCTGCCTTTTTGCCCTGAAATATGTGAAATTTCTGCATTTTTATCCCAAAATAAATTGAATTTCTGCGTTTTTGCCCCGAAATAATGGGAATTTCTGCCTTTTTGCCCCAAAATAAGAAAAATTTTTGCTTTTTTTCTCTGAAATAAGTGAAATTTCTGCAATTTTGCCCTAAAATAAGTGGAATTTCTGCAATTTTATCGCATAATAAAGGAAATTTCTGCAATTTTGCCCCAAAATAAGGAGAATTTCTCTCTTTTTGCCCCAAAATAAAGGAAGTTTCAGCCTTTTTACCAGAAAATAAGTGAAATTTCTGCAATTTTGCCCCAAATAAAGAAAATTTCTGCAATTTTGCCCCAAAATAAGGTAAATTCCTGCAATTTTGCCCTAAAATAAAGGAAATTTCTCCAATTTTTTCCCTTAATAAGGGAAATTTCTGCAATTTTGCTCCAATGTAAAGGAAATTTCTGCAATTTTGCCCCAAAATAAGGAAAATTTCTGACTGTTTGCTCCCGAAAAAAGGAGATTTTCTGTCTTTTTGCCCCAAAATAAAGAGAATTTCTGCCTTTATGTTCCCGAAAATTATGAGAATTTCTGCAATTTTGCTTCAAAATACGGGGAATTTCTGCTTTTTATTCCGAAAGTAAGGTGAATGTATATTTTTTGCCACAAAAAAAGGAAATTTCTTTATTTTTGCTCCAAAATAATGGGAATTTCTGCCTTTTTGCCTCTAAATAAGTGGAATTTCTGTCTTTTTCCCAAAAATCAAAGGGAATTTCTCTTTTTTGCCTCAAAATAAAAAAAATTTCTGACTCATTACCCTGAAATAAGTGAAATTTCTGCAATTTTGCCCCAAAATAAGGGAAATTTCTGGAATTTTGCACCATTTTTGGAATTTTTGAGTTTTGCCCCAAAATAAGAAGAATATTTGTCTTTTTGCCCCAACATATAGGGAATTTCTGCCTTTTTCCCCACAATTAATGGAATTTCTGCAATTTTTCTCCAAATTACGGGGAATTTCTGTATTTTGCCAGAAAATGAGGGGAATGCATAAATTGTTGCCATAAAAAAGGGAAATTTCTTCATTTTTGCTCCAAAATAAGAAGAATTTCTGCCTTTTTGTCTCTAAATAAGTGGAATTTCTGTCTTTTCCCCCAAAACAAAGGGAATTTCTGTCTTTTTTGCCCCAAAATAAGGGGAATTTCTGACTTATTACCCTGAAATAAGTGAAATTTCTGCAATTTTGCCCCAAAATAATGAAAATTTCTGCCTTTTTGCCCTGAAATACGTGAAATTTCTGCAATTTTACACCAAATTAAGGTTAATTTCTGCCTTTTTGCCACAAAATAATGGGAATTTCTGCCTTTTGGCCCCAAAATAAGAAAAATTTTTGCTTTTTTTCTCTGAAATAAGTGAAATTTCTGCAATTTTACCCTAAAAGAAGTGAAATTTCTGCAATTTTATCGCATAATAGAGGAAATTTCTGCAATTTTGCCCCAAAATAAGGGGAATTTCTCCCTTTTTGCCCCAAAATAAAGGAAATTTCAGCTTATTTACCTGAAAATAAGTGAAATATCTGCAATTTTGCCCCAAATAATGGAAATTTCTGCAATTTTGCATCAAAATAAGGTAAATTCCTGCAATTTTGCCCCAAAATAAAGGAAATTTCTGGAATTTTGCCCCAAAATAAGGGAAATTTCTGATTTTTGCCCCAAAATAAAGGGAATTTCTGGCTTTTGCCCCAAAATTAGGGGATTTCTGCAATTTTGCTCCAAAATAAGGGGAATTTCTGCCTTTTTGCCCGAAAATAATGGGAATGCATAACTTTTTGCCATAAAAAGGTAATTTTCTTCATTTTTGCTCCAAAATAAGGGAAATTTCTGCCTTTTTGCCTCTAAGTAAGTGGAATTTCTGCCATTTCCCCTGAAACAAAGGGAATTTTTTTCTTTTTTGCCCCAAAATAAGGGGAATTTCTGACTTATTACCCTGAAATAAGTGAAATTTCTGCAATTTTGCCCCAAAATAAGGGAAATTTCTTCCTTTATGCCCCCAAATAAGGGGAATTTCAGCCTTTTTACCTCAAAATATGGAGAATTTCTGCCGTTTTGCCCCAAAATAAGGGAAATTTCTGCCTTTTTTCACTGAAATAAGTGAAATTTCTGCAATTTTGCCCAAAAATAAGTGAAATTTCTGCAATTTTGCCCAAGAATAAGGGAAATTTCTGGAATTTTGCCCCAAAATAAGTGGAATTTCTAAGTTTTGCCACAAAATAAAGAGAATTTCTGTCTTTTTGCCCCAACATATATGGAATTTTTGCATTTTTGCCCCAAAATTAGGGGAATTTCTGCAATTTTGCTCCAAAATACAGGAAATTTCTGCCTTTTTGCCCGTAAATAAAAAGAATGCATACCTTTTTGGTTTAAAAAGGAAAATTTTTTCATTTTTACTCCAAAATAAGGGGAATTTCTGCTTTTTTGCCTCTAAATAAGTGGAATTTCTGTCTTTTTCCTCCAAAACAAAAGGATTTTCTGTCTTTTTTGCCCCAAAATAAGGAAATTTTCTGACTTATTACCCTGAAATAAGTGAAATTTCTGCAATTTTGTCACAAAATAAGGGAAATTTCTGCCTTTTTGCCCCAAAATAAAGGGAATTTCAGCCTTTTCACCTCAAAATAAGGGGAATTTCTGCATTTTTGCCACAAAATATTAGGAATTTCTGCCTTTTTGCCCAAAAATAAGGAAAATTTCTGTCTTTTTTCCCTGAAATAAGTCAAATTTCTGCAATTTTGCCCCAATGTAAAGGAAATTTCTGCAATTTTGCCCAAAAATAAGGAGAATTTCTGCCTTTTTGCCCGAAAATTATGAGAATATCTGCAATTTTGCTTCAAAATACGGGGAATTTCTGCTTTTTATCCCGAAAGTAAGATAATGTATATTTTTTGCCACAAAAAAGGGAAATTTCTTCATTTTTGCTCCAAAATAAGGGGAATTTCTGCCTTTTTGCCCCTAATAAATGGAATTTCTGTCTTTTTCACAAAAAACAAAGGGAATTTCTCTCTTTTTTGCCCCAAAATAAGAGGAATTTCTGACTCATTACCCTGAAATAAGTGAAATTTCTGCAATTTTGCCGCAAAATAAGGGTAATTTCTGGAATTTTGCACCAAAATTTGGAATTTCTGAGGGTTGCCCCAAAATAAAGAGCATTTTTGTCTTTTTCCCCAAACATATAGGGAATTTCTGCCTTTTTGCCCCACAATTATGGGAATTTCTGCAATTTTGCTCAAAAATACGGGGAATTTTTGTCTTTTTGCCCGGAAATAAGGGGAATGCATAACTTGTTGCCATAAAAAAGGGAAATTTCTTCATTTTTGCTCCAAAATAAGGGGAATTTCTGCCTTTTTGCTTCTAAATAAGTGGAATTTCTGTCTTTTTCCTCCAAAACAAAGGGAATTTCTGTCTTTTTTGCCCCAAAATAAGGGGAATTTCTGACTTATTACCCTGAAATAAGTGAAATTTCTGCAATTTTGCCCCAAAATAAGGGAAATTTCTGCCTTTTTGCCCTGAAATATGTGAAATTTCTGCATTTTTATCCCAAAATAAATTGAATTTCTGCGTTTTTGCCCCGAAATAATGGGAATTTCTGCCTTTTTGCCCCAAAATAAGAAAAATTTTTGCTTTTTTTCTCTGAAATAAGTGAAATTTCTGCAATTTTGCCCTAAAATAAGTGGAATTTCTGCAATTTTATCGCATAATAAAGGAAATTTCTGCAATTTTGCCCCAAATAAGGAGAATTTCTCTCTTTTTGCCCCAAAATAAAGGAAGTTTCAGCCTTTTTACCAGAAAATAAGTGAAATTTCTGCAATTTTGCCCCAAATAAAGAAAATTTCTGCAATTTTGCCCCAAAATAAGGTAAATTCCTGCAATTTTGCCCTAAAATAAAGGAAATTTCTCCAATTTTTTCCCTTAATAAGGGAAATTTCTGCAATTTTGCTCCAATGTAAAGGAAATTTCTGCAATTTTGCCCCAAAATAAGGAAAATTTCTGACTGTTTGCTCCCGAAAAAAGGAGATTTTCTGTCTTTTTGCCCCAAAATAAAGAGAATTTCTGCCTTTATGTTCCCGAAAATTATGAGAATTTCTGCAATTTTGCTTCAAAATACGGGGAATTTCTGCTTTTTATTCCGAAAGTAAGGTGAATGTATATTTTTTGCCACAAAAAAAGGAAATTTCTTTATTTTTGCTCCAAAATAATGGGAATTTCTGCCTTTTTGCCTCTAAATAAGTGGAATTTCTGTCTTTTTCCCAAAAATCAAAGGGAATTTCTCTTTTTTGCCTCAAAATAAAAAAAATTCTGACTCATTACCCTGAAATAAGTGAAATTTCTGCAATTTTGCCCCAAAATAAGGGAAATTTCTGGAATTTTTCACCATTTTTGGAATTTTTGAGTTTTGCCCCAAAATAAGAAGAATTTTTGTCTTTTTGCCCCAACATATAGGGAATTTCTGCCTTTTTCCCCACAATTAATGGAATTTCTGCAATTTTTCTCCAAATTACGGGGAATTTCTGTATTTTGCCAGAAAATGAGGGGAATGCATAAATTGTTGCCATAAAAAAGGGAAATTTCTTCATTTTTGCTCCAAAATAAGAAGAATTTCTGCCTTTTTGTCTCTAAATAAGTGGAATTTCTGTCTTTTTCCCCCAAAACAAAGGGAATTTCTGTCTTTTTTGCCCCAAAATAAGGGGAATTTCTGACTTATTACCCTGAAATAAGTGAAATTTCTGCAATTTTGCCCCAAAATAATGAAAATTTCTGCCTTTTTGCCCTGAAATACGTGAAATTTCTGCAATTTTACACCAAATTAAGGTTAATTTCTGCCTTTTTGCCACAAAATAATGGGAATTTCTGCCTTTTGGCCCCAAAATAAGAAAAATTTTTGCTTTTTTTCTCTGAAATAAGTGAAATTTCTGCAATTTTACCCTAAAAGAAGTGAAATTTCTGCAATTTTATCGCATAATAGAGGAAATTTCTGCAATTTTGCCCCAAAATAAGGGGAATTTCTCCCTTTTTGCCCCAAAATAAAGGAAATTTCAGCTTATTTACCTGAAAATAAGTGAAATATCTGCAATTTTGCCCCAAATAATGGAAATTTCTGCAATTTTGCATCAAAATAAGGTAAATTCCTGCAATTTTGCCCCAAAATAAAGGAAATTTCTGGAATTTTGCCCCAAAATAAGGGAAATTTCTGATTTTTGCCCCAAAATAAAGGGAATTTCTGGCTTTTGCCCCAAAATTAGGGGATTTCTGCAATTTTGCTCCAAAATAAGGGGAATTTCTGCCTTTTTGCCCGAAAATAATGGGAATGCATAACTTTTTGCCATAAAAAGGTAATTTTCTTCATTTTTGCTCCAAAATAAGGGAAATTTCTGCCTTTTTGCCTCTAAGTAAGTGGAATTTCTGCCATTTCCCCTGAAACAAAGGGAATTTTTTTCTTTTTTGCCCCAAAATAAGGGGAATTTCTGACTTATTACCCTGAAATAAGTGAAATTTCTGCAATTTTGCCCCAAAATAAGGGAAATTTCTTCCTTTTTGCCCCCAAATAAGGGGAATTTCAGCCTTTTTACCTCAAAATATGGAGAATTTCTGCCGTTTTGCCCCAAAATAAGGGAAATTTCGGCCTTTTTTCACTGAAATAAGTGAAATTTCTGCAATTTTGCCCAAAAATAAGTGAAATTTCTGCAATTTTGCCCAAGAATAAGGGAAATTTCTGGAATTTTGCCCCAAAATAAGTGGAATTTCTAAGTTTTGCCACAAAATAAAGAGAATTTCTGTCTTTTTGCCCCAACATATATGGAATTTTTGCATTTTTGCCCCAAAATTAGGGGAATTTCTGCAATTTTGCTCCAAAATACAGGAAATTTCTGCCTTTTTGCCCGTAAATAAAAAGAATGCATACCTTTTTGGTTTAAAAAGGAAAATTTTTTCATTTTTACTCCAAAATAAGGGGAATTTCTGCTTTTTTGCCTCTAAATAAGTGGAATTTCTGTCTTTTTCCTCCAAAACAAAAGGATTTTCTGTCTTTTTTGCCCCAAAATAAGGAAATTTTCTGACTTATTACCCTGAAATAAGTGAAATTTCTGCAATTTTGTCACAAAATAAGGGAAATTTCTGCCTTTTTGCCCCAAAATAAAGGGAATTTCAGCCTTTTCACCTCAAAATAAGGGGAATTTCTGCATTTTTGCCACAAAATATTAGGAATTTCTGCCTTTTTGCCCAAAAATAAGGAAAATTTCTGTCTTTTTTCCCTGAAATAAGTCAAATTTCTGCAATTTTGCCCCAATGTAAAGGAAATTTCTGCAATTTTGCCCAAAAATAAGGAGAATTTCTGCCTTTTTGCCCGAAAATTATGAGAATATCTGCAATTTTGCTTCAAAATACGGGGAATTTCTGCTTTTTATCCCGAAAGTAAGATAATGTATATTTTTTGCCACAAAAAAGGGAAATTTCTTCATTTTTGCTCCAAAATAAGGGGAATTTCTGCCTTTTTGCCCCTAATAAATGGAATTTCTGTCTTTTTCACAAAAAACAAAGGGAATTTCTCTCTTTTTTGCCCCAAAATAAGAGGAATTTCTGACTCATTACCTTGAAATAAGTGAAATTTCTGCAATTTTGCCGCAAAATAAGGGTAATTTCTGGAATTTTGCACCAAAATTTGGAATTTCTGAGGGTTGCCCCAAAATAAAGAGCATTTTTGTCTTTTTCCCCAAACATATAGGGAATTTCTGCCTTTTTGCCCCACAATTATGGGAATTTCTGCAATTTTGCTAAAAAATACGGGGAATTTTTGTCTTTTTGCCCGGAAATAAGGGGAATGCATAACTTGTTGCCATAAAAAAGGGAAATTTCTTCATTTTTGCTCCAAAATAAGGGGAATTTCTGCCTTTTTGCTTCTAAATAAGTGGAATTTCTGTCTTTTTCCTCCAAAACAAAGGGAATTTCTGTCTTTTTTGCCCCAAAATAAGGGGAATTTCTGACTTATTACCCTGAAATAAGTGAAATTTCTGCAATTTTGCCCCAAAATAAGGGAAATTTCTGCCTTTTTGCCCTGAAATATGTGAAATTTCTGCATTTTTATCCCAAAATAAATTGAATTTCTGCGTTTTTGCCCCGAAATAATGGGAATTTCTGCCTTTTTGCCCCAAAATAAGAAAAATTTTTGCTTTTTTTCTCTGAAATAAGTGAAATTTCTGCAATTTTGCCCTAAAATAAGTGGAATTTCTGCAATTTTGTCGCATAATAAAGGAAATTTCTGCAATTTTGCCCCAAAATAAGGAGAATTTCTCTCTTTTTGCCCCAAAATAAAGGAAGTTTCAGCCTTTTTACCAGAAAATAAGGGAAATTTCTGCATTTTTGCCCTGAAATATGTAAAATTTCTGCAATTTTACCCCAAAATAAGGTGAATTTCTGCCTTTTTGACACAAAATAATGAGAATTTCTGCCTTTTTGCCCCAAAATAAAAAAAAATTTCTTTTTTTCTATGAAATAAGTGAAATTTCTGCAATTTTGCCCTAAAATAAGGGAAATTTCTGCAATTTTTCCCCATAATAAGGAAAATGTCTGCAATTTTGCCCCAAAATAAAGAGAATTTCTCCCTTTTTGCCCCAAAATAAAGGAAATTTCAGTCTTTTTACCTGAAAATAAGTGAAATTTCTGCAATTTTGCCCCAAATAAGGGAAATTTCTGCAATTTTGGCCAAAAATAAGGTAAATTCCTGCAATTTTGCCCCCCAAAATAGGAAATTTCTAGAATTTTGTCCCAAAATAAGGGGAATTTCTGCCTTTTGCCCCAAAATTAGGGGAATTTCTTCAATTTCGCTCCAAAATACGGGGAATTTCTGCTTTTTTGCCTGAAAATAATGGGAATGCATACCTTTTTGCCATAAAAAGGTAAATTTCTTCATTTTTGCTCCAAAATAAGGGAAATTTCTGCCTTTTTGCCTGTAGATAAGTGGAATTTCTGTCTTTTTCCCCCAAAACAAAGGGAATTTCTGTCTTTTTGCCCCAAAATAAAGGGAATTTCTGACTTATTACCCTGAAATAAGTGAAATTTCTGAAATTTTGCCCCAGAATAAGGAAAATTTCTGCCTTTTTGCCCATAAATATGTGAAATTTCTGCAATTTAACCCCAAAGAAGTTGAATTACTGTTTTTTTGCCCCAAAATAATGGGAATTTCTGCCTTTTTGTCCCAAAATAAGAAAAATTTTTGCTTTTTTTCTCTGAAATAAGTAAAGTTTCTGCAATTTTGCCCTAAAATGAGGGAAATTTCTGCAATTTTTCCCTTAATAATGGAAATTTCTGCAATTTTGCCCCAATGTAAAGGAAATTTCTGCAATTCTGCCCCAAAATAAGGAGAATTTCTGAATGTTTGCTCCCGAAAAAAAGGAGATTTTCTGTCTTTTTGCCCCAAAATAAGGAGAATTTCTGCCTTTTTCCCAAAAATTATGAGAATTTCTGCAATTTCGCTTCAAAATACGGGGAATTTCTGCTTTTTATCCCAAGAGTAAGGGAAATGTATATTTTTTGCCACAAAAAAGGGAAATTTCTTCATTTTTGCTCCAAAATAAGGGGAATTTCTGCCTTTTTGCCTCTAAATAAGTGGAATTTCTGTCTTTTTCCTAAAAATCAAAGGTAATTTCTCTATTTTTTGCCCCAAAATAAAAGGAATTTCTGACTCATTACCCTGAAATAAGTGAAATTTCTGCAATTTTGCCCCAAAATAAGGGAAATTTCATCCTTCTTGCCCCCAAATAAGGGGAATTTCAGAATTTTTACCTCAAAATAAAGGGAATATCTGAATTTTGGCACAAAATATTAGGAATTTCTGAATTTTTGCCCCAAAATAAGTATAATTTCTGCCTTTTTTCCCTGAAATAAGTGAAATTTCTGCAATTTTGCCCCAAAATAAGTGAAATTTCTGCAATTTTGCCCCAAAATAAGGGAAATTTCTGGAATTTTGCACCAAAATAAGTGGAATTTCTGAGTTTTGCCCCAAAATAAGGAGAATTTTTGTCTTTTTGCCCCAACATATAGGGAATTTCTGCCTTTTTGCTCCACAATTAGGGGAATTTCTGCAATTTTGCTCCAAAATACGGGAAATTTCTGTCTTTTTGCCTGAAAATAAGGGGAATGCATAACTTGTTGCCATAAAAAAGGAAAATTTCTTCATTTTTGCTCCAAAATAAGAATTTCTGCCTTTTTGCCTCTAAATAAGTGGAATTTCTGTCTTTTTCCCCCAAACCAAAGGGAATTTCTGTCTTTTTTGCCCCAAAATAAGAGGATTTTCTGACTTATTACCCTAAAATAAGTGAAATTTCTGCAATTTTGCCCCAGGATAAGGGAAATTTCTGCCTTTTTGCCCTGAAATATGTGAAATTTCTGCAATTTTACCCCAAAATAAGGTGAATTTCTGCCCTTTTGCCCCAAAATAATGAGAATTTCTGCCTTTTTGCCCCAAATTAAAAAAAAATTTTGCTTTTTTTCTCTGAAATAAGTGAAATTTCTGCAATTTTGCCCTAAAATAAGGGAAATTTCTGCAATTTTTCCCCATAATAAGGAAAATGTCTGCAATTTTGCCCTAAAATAAAGGGTATTTCTCCATTTTTGCCCCAAAATAAAGGAAATTTCAGTCTTTTTACCTGAAAATAAGGGAAATTTCTGCAATTTTGCCCCAAAATAAGGTAAATTCCTGCAATTTTGCCACAAAATAAAAAAAAAATTTCTTGAATTTTGCACCAAAATAAGGGGAATTTCTGATTTTTGCCCCAAAATAAAGGAAATTTCTGCCTTTTGCCCCAAAATTAGGGGAATTTCTTTAATTTTGCTCCAAAATACGGGGAATTTCTGCTTTTTTGCCTAAAAATAATGGGAATGCATACCTTTTTGCCATAAAGAGGGAAATTTCTTCATTTTTGCTCCAAAATAAGAGGAATTTTTGCCTTTTTGCCTGTAGATAAGTGGAATTTCTGTATTTTTCCCCCAAAACAAAGGGAATTTCTGTCTTTTTTGCCCCAAAATAAGGGGAATTTCTGACTTATTACCCTGAAATAAGTGAAATTTCTGAAATTTTGCCCCAGAATAAGGAAAATTTCTGACTTTTTGCCCATAAATATGTGAAATTTCTGCAATTTTACCCCAAAATAAGTTGAATTACTGTTTTTTTGCCCCAAAATAATGGGAATTTCTGCCTTTTTGCCCCAAAATAAGAAAAATTTTTGCTTTTTTTCTCTGAAATAAGTAAAGTTTCTGCAATTTTGCCCTAAAATAAGGGAAATTTCTGCAATTTTCCCTTAATAAAGGAAATTTCTGCAATTTTGCCCCAATGTAAAGGAAATTTCTGCAATTCTACCCTAAAATAAGGAGAATTTCTGACTGTTTGCTCCCGAAAAAAGGAGATTTTCTGTCTTTTTGCCCCAAAATAAGGAGAATTTCTGCCTTTTTCCCAAAAATTATGAGAATTTCTGCAATTTTGCTTCAAAATACGGGAAATTTCTGCTTTTTATCCCAAAAGTAAGGGAAATGTATATTTTTTGCCACAAAAAAGGGAAATTTCTTCATTTTTGCTCCAAAATAAGGGGAATTTCTGCCTTTTTGCCTCTAAATAAGTGGAATTTCTGTCTTTTTCCTAAAAATCAAAGGTAATTTCTCTATTTTTTGCCCCAAAATAAAAGGAATTTCTGACTCATTACCCTGAAATAAGTGAAATTTCTGCAATTTTGCCCCAGGATAAGGTAAATTTCTGCCTTTTTGCCCTTAAATATGTTAAATTTCTGCAATTTTACCCCAAAATAAGGTGAATTTCTGTTTTTTTGCAGCAAAATAATGGGAATTTCTGCCTTTTTTGCCCAAAATAAGAAAAATTTTTGCTTTTTTTCTCTGAAATAAGTAAAATTTCTGCAATTTTGCCCTAAAATATGGTAAATTTCTGCAATTTTTTTTCATAATAAGGGAAATTTCTGCAATTTTGCCCCAATGTAAAGGAAATTTCTGCAATTTTGCCCCAAAATAAGTAGAATTTCTGACTGTTTGCTCCCGAAAAAAAGAGATTTTCTGTCTTTTTGCCCCAAAATAAAAAGAATTTCTGGCTTTTTGCCCGAAAATTATGAGAATTTCTGCAATTTTCCTTCAAAATGCGGGGAATTTCTGCTTTTTATCCCGAAAGTAAGGGGAATGTATATTTTTTGCCACAAAAAAAGGGAAATTTCTTCATTTTTGCTCCAAAAAAGGGGAATTTCTGCCTTTTTGCCTGTAGATAAGTGGAATTTCTGTCTTTTTCCCCCAAAACAAAGGGAATTTCTGTCTTTTCTGCCCCAAAATAAGGGGAATTTTTGACTTATTACCCAGAAATAAGTGAAATTTCTGCAATTTTGCCCCAAAATAAGGGAAATTTCTGCCATTTTGCCCCAAAATAAGGGAAATTTCTGCCTTTTGCCCTGAAATATGTGAAATTTCTGCAATTTTAACCCAAAATAAGGTGAATTTCTGCCTTTTTGCCACAAAATAATGAGAATTTCTGCCTTTTTGCCCCAAAATAAGAAAAAATTTTGCTTTTTTTCTCTGAAATAAGTGAAATTTCTGCAATTTTGCCCTAAAATAAGGGAAATTTCTGCAATTTTTCCCCATAATTAGGTAAATGTCTGCAATTTTGCCCCAAAATATAGGGAATTTCTCCCTTTTTGCCCCAAAATAAAGGAAATTTCAGCCTTTTTACCTGAAAATAAGTGAAATTTCTGCATTTTTGCCCCAAATAGGGGAAATTTCTGCAATTTTGCCTCAAAATAAGGTAAATTCCTGCAGTTTTGCCCCCAAAAAAAGAAAATTTCTAGAATTTTGCCCCAAAATGAGGGGAATTTCTGATTTTTGCCCCATAATAAAAGGAATTTCTGCCTTTTGCCCCAAAATTAGGGGAATTTCTTCTGTTTTGCTTTAAAATACGGGGAATTCTGCCTTTTTGCCTGAAAATAATGGGAATGAATACCTTTTTGCCATAAAAAGGGAAAATTCTTCATTTTTGCTCCAAAATAAACAGAATTCCTGCCTTTTTGCCTCTAGATAAGTGGAATTTCTGTCTTTTTCTCCGAAAACAAAGGGAATTTCTGTCTTTTTTGCCCAAAAATAAGGGGAATTTCTGACTTATTACCCTGAAATAAGTGAAATTTCTGCAATTTTGCCCCTGATAAGGAAAATTTCTTCCTTTTTGCCCTGAAATATGTGAAATTTCTGCAATTTTACCACAAAATAAGGTGTATTTCTGTTTTTTTGCCCCAAAATAATGGGAATTTCTGCCTTTTTTCCACAAAATAAGAAAAATTTTTGCTTTTTTTCTCTGAAATAAGTAAAATTTCTGCAATTTTGCCCTAAAATAAAGGAAATTTCTCCAATTTTTTCCCTTAATAAGGGAAATTTCTGCAATTTTGCTCCAATGTAAAGGAAATTTCTGCAATTTTGCCCCAAAATAAGGAAAATTTCTGACTGTTTGCTCCCGAAAAAAGGAGATTTTCTGTCTTTTTGCCCCAAAATAAAGAGAATTTCTGCCTTTATGTTCCCGAAAATTATGAGAATTTCTGCAATTTTGCTTCAAAATACGGGGAATTTCTGCTTTTTATTCCGAAAGTAAGGTGAATGTATATTTTTTGCCACAAAAAAAGGAAATTTCTTTATTTTTGCTCCAAAATAATGGGAATTTCTGCCTTTTTGCCTCTAAATAAGTGGAATTTCTGTCTTTTTCCCAAAAATCAAAGGGAATTTCTCTTTTTTGCCTCAAAATAAAAAAAATTTCTGACTCATTACCCTGAAATAAGTGAAATTTCTGCAATTTTGCCCCAAAATAAGGGAAATTTCTGGAATTTTGCACCATTTTTGGAATTTTTGAGTTTTGCCCCAAAATAAGAAGAATTTTTGTCTTTTTGCCCCAACATATAGGGAATTTCTGCCTTTTTCCCCACAATTAATGGAATTTCTGCAATTTTTCTCCAAATTACGGGGAATTTCTGTATTTTGCCAGAAAATGAGGGGAATGCATAAATTGTTGCCATAAAAAAGGGAAATTTCTTCATTTTTGCTCCAAAATAAGAAGAATTTCTGCCTTTTTGTCTCTAAATAAGTGGAATTTCTGTCTTTTTCCCCCAAAACAAAGGGAATTTCTGTCTTTTTTGCCCCAAAATAAGGGGAATTTCTGACTTATTACCCTGAAATAAGTGAAATTTCTGCAATTTTGCCCCAAAATAATGAAAATTTCTGCCTTTTTGCCCTGAAATACGTGAAATTTCTGCAATTTTACACCAAATTAAGGTTAATTTCTGCCTTTTTGCCACAAAATAATGGGAATTTCTGCCTTTTGGCCCCAAAATAAGAAAAATTTTTGCTTTTTTTCTCTGAAATAAGTGAAATTTCTGCAATTTTACCCTAAAAGAAGTGAAATTTCTGCAATTTTATCGCATAATAGAGGAAATTTCTGCAATTTTGCCCCAAAATAAGGGGAATTTCTCCCTTTTTGCCCCAAAATAAAGGAAATTTCAGCTTATTTACCTGAAAATAAGTGAAATATCTGCAATTTTGCCCCAAATAATGGAAATTTCTGCAATTTTGCCTCAAAATAAGGTAAATTCCTGCAATTTTGCCCCAAAATAAAGGAAATTTCTGGAATTTTGCCCCAAAATAAGGGAAATTTCTGATTTTTGCCCCAAAATAAAGGGAATTTCTGGCTTTTGCCCCAAAACTAGGGGATTTCTGCAATTTTGCTCCAAAATAAGGGGAATTTCTGCCTTTTTGCCCGAAAATAATGGGAATGCATAACTTTTTGCCATAAAAAGGTAATTTTCTTCATTTTTGCTCCAAAATAAGGGAAATTTCTGCCTTTTTGCCTCTAAGTAAGTGGAATTTCTGCCATTTCCCCTGAAACAAAGGGAATTTTTTTCTTTTTTGCCCCAAAATAAGGGGAATTTCTGACTTATTACCCTGAAATAAGTGAAATTTCTGCAATTTTGCCCCAAAATAAGGGAAATTTCTTACTTTTTGCCCCCAAATAAGGGGAATTTCAGCCTTTTTACCTCAAAATATGGAGAATTTCTGCCGTTTTGCCCCAAAATAAGGGAAATTTCTGCCTTTTTTCACTGAAATAAGTGAAATTTCTGCAATTTTGCCCAAAAATAAGTGAAATTTCTGCAATTTTGCCCAAGAATAAGGGAAATTTCTGGAATTTTGCCCCAAAATAAGTGGAATTTCTAAGTTTTGCCACAAAATAAAGAGAATTTCTGTCTTTTTGCCCCAACATATATGGAATTTTTGCATTTTTGCCCCAAAATTAGGGGAATTTCTGCAATTTTGCTCCAAAATACAGGAAATTTCTGCCTTTTTGCCCGTAAATAAAAAGAATGCATACCTTTTTGGTTTAAAAAGGAAAATTTTTTCATTTTTACTCCAAAATAAGGGGAATTTCTGCTTTTTTGCCTCTAAATAAGTGGAATTTCTGTCTTTTTCCTCCAAAACAAAAGGATTTTCTGTCTTTTTTGCCCCAAAATAAGGAAATTTTCTGACTTATTACCCTGAAATAAGTGAAATTTCTGCAATTTTGTCACAAAATAAGGGAAATTTCTGCCTTTTTGCCCCAAAATAAAGGGAATTTCAGCCTTTTCACCTCAAAATAAGGGGAATTTCTGCATTTTTGCCACAAAATATTAGGAATTTCTGCCTTTTTGCCCAAAAATAAGGAAAATTTCTGTCTTTTTTCCCTGAAATAAGTCAAATTTCTGCAATTTTGCCCCAATGTAAAGGAAATTTCTGCAATTTTGCCCAAAAATAAGGAGAATTTCTGCCTTTTTGCCCGATAATTATGAGAATATCTGCAATTTTGCTTCAAAATACGGGGAATTTCTGCTTTTTATCCCGAAAGTAAGATAATGTATATTTTTTGCCACAAAAAAGGGAAATTTCTTCATTTTTGCTCCAAAATAAGGGGAATTTCTGCCTTTTTGCCCCTAATAAATGGAATTTCTGTCTTTTTCACAAAAAACAAAGGGAATTTCTCTCTTTTTTGCCCCAAAATAAGAGGAATTTCTGACTCATTACCCTGAAATAAGTGAAATTTCTGCAATTTTGCCGCAAAATAAGGGTAATTTCTGGAATTTTGCACCAAAATTTGGAATTTCTGAGGGTTGCCCCAAAATAAAGAGCATTTTTGTCTTTTTCCCCAAACATATAGGGAATTTCTGCCTTTTTGCCCCACAATTATGGGAATTTCTGCAATTTTGCTCAAAAATACGGGGAATTTTTGTCTTTTTGCCCGGAAATAAGGGGAATGCATAACTTGTTGCCATAAAAAAGGGAAATTTCTTCATTTTTGCTCCAAAATAAGGGGAATTTCTGCCTTTTTGCTTCTAAATAAGTGGAATTTCTGTCTTTTTCCTCCAAAACAAAGGGAATTTCTGTCTTTTTTGCCCCAAAATAAGGGGAATTTCTGACTTATTACCCTGAAATAAGTGAAATTTCTGCAATTTTGCCCCAAAATAAGGGAAATTTCTGCCTTTTTGCCCTGAAATATGTGAAATTTCTGCATTTTTATCCCAAAATAAATTGAATTTCTGCGTTTTTGCCCCGAAATAATGGGAATTTCTGCCTTTTTGCCCCAAAATAAGAAAAATTTTTGCTTTTTTTCTCTGAAATAAGTGAAATTTCTGCAATTTTGCCCTAAAATAAGTGGAATTTCTGCAATTTTATCGCATAATAAAGGAAATTTCTGCAATTTTGCCCCAAAATAAGGAGAATTTCTCTCTTTTTGCCCCAAAATAAAGGAAGTTTCAGCCTTTTTACCAGAAAATAAGTGAAATTTCTGCAATTTTGCCCCAAATAAAGAAAATTTCTGCAATTTTGCCCCAAAATAAGGTAAATTCCTGCAATTTTGCCCCAAAATAAAGGAAATTTCTTGAATTTTGCCCCAAAATAAGGGGAATTTCTGAATTTTGCCCCAAAGTAAAGGGAATTTCTGGCTTTTGCCACAAAATTAGGGGAATTTCTGCAATTTTGCTCCAAAATACGGCGAATTTCTGCCTTTTTGCCCGAAAATAATGGGAATGCATACCTTTTTGCCATAAAAAGTTAAATTTCTTCATTTTTGCTCCAAAACAAGGGAAATTTCTGCCTTTTTGCCTCTAAATAAGTGGAATTTCTGTCATTTCCCCCAAAACAAAGGAAATTTCTGTCTTTTTTGCCCCAAAATAGGGGAATTTCTAACTTATTACCCTGAAATAAGTGAAATTTCTGCAATTTTGCCACATAATAAAGGAAATTTCTGCCTTTTTGCCCAAGAATAAGGGAAATTTCTGAAATTTTGCCCTAAAATAAGTGGAATTTCTGAGTTTTGCCCAAAAATAAGGAGAATTTCTGTATTTTGCTCCAACATATAGAAAATTTCTGCATTTTTGCCCCACAATTAGGGGAATTTCTGCAATTTTGCTCCAAAATATGAGAAATTTCTGTCTTTTTGCCCGTAAATAAAAAGAATGCATACCTTTTTGTCTTAAAATAGGGAAATTTCTTCATTTTTGCTCCAAAATAAGGGGAATTTTTGCTTTTTTGCCTCTAAATAAGTGGAATTTCTGTCTTTTTCCTCTAAAACAAGGGATTTTCTGTTTTTTATGCCCCAAAATAAGGAAATTTTCTGACTTATTACCCTGAAATAAGTGAATTTTCTGGAATTTTGTCCCAAAGTAAGTGAAATTTCTGCCTTTTTGCCCCCAAATAAGTGGAATTTGAGCCCTTTCACCTCAAAATAAGGGGAATTTCTGCATTTTTGCCAAAAAATATTAGGAATTTCAGCCTTTTTGCCCCAAAATAAGGAAAATTTCTGTCTTTTTTCCCTGAAATAAGTCAAATTTCTGCAATTTTGCCCCAAAATAAGTGAAATTTCTGCAATTTTGCCTCAAAATAAGGGAAATTTTTGGAATTTTGCCCCAAAATAAGTGGAATTTCTGAGTTTTGCCACAAAATAAAGAGAATTTCTGTCTTTTTGCCCCAACATATAGGGAATTTCTGCATTTTTGCCCCACAATTAGGGGAATTTCTGCAATTTTGCTCCAAAATACTAGGAATTTCTGCCTTTTTGCCCGAAAATAAGGGGAATGCATAACTTTTTCCCATAAAAAAATGAAATTTCTTCATTTTTACTCCAAAATAAGGGGAATTTCTGCTTTTTTGCCTCTAAATAAGTGGAATTTCTGTCTTTTCCCTCCAAAACAAATGGATTTTCTGTCTTTTTTGCGCCAAAATAAAGGGAATTTCTGACTTATTACCCTGAAATATGTGAAATTTCTGCAATTTTGTCCCAAAATAAGGGAAATTTCTGCCTTTTTGCACCCAAATAAGGGGAATTTCAGCCTTTTAACCTCAAAATAAGGGGAATTTCTGCATTTTTGCCACAAAATATTAGGAATTTCTTCTTTTTTGCCTCAAAATAAGGAAAATTTCTGTCTTTTTTCCCTGAAATAAGTGAAATTTCTGCAATTTTGCCCCAAAATAAGTGAAATTTCTGCAATTTTGCCCAAAAATAAGGGAAATTTTTGGAATTTTGCCCCAAAATAAGTGGAATTTCTGAGTTTTGCCCAAAAATAAGGAGAATTTCTGTCTTTTTGCCCTAACATATAGGGAATTTCTGCATTTTTGCCTTACAATTAAGGGAATTTCTGCAATTTTGCTCCAAAATATGGGGAATTTCTGCCTTTTTGCCCGAAAATAAGGGGAATGCATAACTTTTTCCCATAAAAAAGGGAAATTTTTTCATTTCGCTCCAAATTAAGGGGAATTTCTGCCTTTTTGCCCCAAAATAAGAAAAATTTTTGCTTTTTTTCTCTGAAATAAGTGAAATTTCTGCAATTTTGCCTCAAATTAAGGGAAATTTCTGCAATATTTCCCAAAATAAGGGAAATTTCTGCAATTTTGCCCCAAAATAAGAGGAATTTCTCACTTTTTGCCCGAAAATTAGGGAAATTTCAGCCTTTTTACCTGAAAATAAGTGAAATTTCTGCAATTTTGCCACAAATAATGGAAATTTCTGCAATTTTGCCCCAAAATAAGGTTAATTGCTGCAATTTTGCACTAAAATAAAGGAAATTTCTTGAATTTTGCCCCAAAAAAAGGGGAATTTCTGATTTTTGCCCCAAAATAAAGGGAATTTCTTCTTTTGCCTTAAAATTAAGGGAATTTTGCCTTTTTGCCCGAAAATTATGAGAATTTCTGCAATTTTGCTTCAAAATACGGGGAATTTCTGCTTTTTATCCCGAAAGTAAGGGGAATGTATAACTATTACCACAAAAAAGGGGAAATTTCTTAATTTTTGCCCCAAAATAAGAGGAATTTCTGCCTTTTTACCTCAAAATAAGTGAAATTTCTCCCTTTTTACCCAAAAATAAATGGAATTTCTGTCTTGTTGCAACAAAATAAAAGGAATTTTTGAATTATTCCCTGAAATAAGTGATATATCTGCAATTTTGCCCCAAAATAAAAGAAATTTCTGCGTTTTTGCCACAAAATAAGGGGAATTACTGTCTTCTTGCCCCAAAATAAAAGAAATTTCTGCCTTTTTGCCCCCAAATAAGAAGAATTTCAGCCTTTTTACCTCAAAATAAGGGGAATTTCTGCATTTTTGCCACAAAATATTAAGAATTTCTGCATTTTTGCCCCAAATTAAGGTAAATTTCTGCCTTTTTTCCCTGAAATAAGTGAAATTTCTGCAATTTTGCCCCAAAATAAGTGAAATTTCTGCAATTTTGCCTCAAAATAAGAGAAATTTCTGCTTTTTGCCCTGAAATATGTGAAGTTCTGCAATTTTACCCCAAAATAAGGTGAATTTCTGCCTTTTTGCCCCAAAATAATGGGAATTTCTGCCTTTTGCCCAAAAAATAAGAAAAATTTTTGCTTTTTTTCTCAGAAATAAGTGAAATTTCTGCAATTTTGCCCCAAAATAAGTGAAATTTCTGCAATTTTGCCCCAAAATAAGTGACATTTCTTGAATTTTGCCCCAAAATAAATGAAATTTCTGAGTTTTGCCCCAAAATAAGGAGAATTTCTGTCTTTTTGCCATAACATATAAGGAATTTCTGCCTTTTTTCCCCACAATTAGGGGAATTTCTGCAATTTTGCTCCAAAATACGAGGAATTTCTGTCTTTTTGCCCGAAAATAAAGGGAATGCATAACTTTTTGCCATAAAAATGGAAAATTTCTTCATTTTTGCTCCAAAATAAGGGGAATTTCTGCCTTTTTGCCTCTAAATAAGTGGAATTTCTGTCTTTTTCCTCCAAAACAAAGGAAATTTCTGTCTTATTTGCCCCAAAATAAAGGGAATTTCTGATTTATTACCCTAAAATAAAGGAAATTTCTGCCTTTTTGCCCTGAAATATGTGAAATTTCTGCAATTTTACCCCAAAATACGGTGAATTTCCTCCTTTTTCCCCCAAAATAATGGGAATTTCTGCCTTTTTGCCCTAAAATAAGAAAAAATTTTTTTTCTCTGAAATAAGTGACATTTCTGCAATTTTGCCCTAAAAAAAGGGAAATTTCTGCAATTATTATTCTATAATAAGGGAAATGTCTGCAATTTTGCCCCCAAAAAAAGGGAATTTCTCCTTTTTGCCCCAAAATAAAGGAAATTTCAGCCATTTTACCTGAAAATAAGTGAAATTTCTGCAATTTTGCCCCAAATAAAGAAAATTTCTGCAATTTTGCCCCAAAATAAGGTAAATTCCTGCAATTTTGCCCCAAAATAAAGAAAATTTCTGGAATTTTGCCCCAAAATAATGGGAATTTCTGATTTTTGCCCCAAAATAAAGGGAATTTCTGGCTTTTGCCCCAAAATTAGGGGAATTTCTGCAATTTTGCTCCAAAATACAGGGAATTTCTGCCTTTTTGCCCGAAAAAAATGGGAATGCATACCTTTTTGCCATAAAAAGGTAAATTTCTTCATTTTTGCTCCAAAATAAGGGAAATTTCTGCCTTTTTCCTCTAAATAAGTGGAATTTCTGTCATTTCCGCAAAAAAAAGGGAATTTCTGGGTTTTTTTTGCCCCAAAATAAAGGGAATTTCTGACTTATTACCCTGAAATAAGTGAAATTTCTGCAATTTTGCCCCAAAATAAGGGAAATTTCTGCCTTTTTGCCCCCAAATAAAGGGAATTTCAGCCTTTTTACCTCAAAATAAGGAGTATTTCTGCTTTTTGCCACAAAATAAGGGAAATTTCTGCCTTTTTTCATTGAAATAAGTGAAATTTCTGCAATTTTGCTCCAAAAAAAGGGAAATTTCTGCAATTTTGCCCAAGAATAAGAAAAATTTCTGCAATTTTGCCCCAAAATAAGAGAAATTTCTGCCTTTTTGCACCCAAATAAAGGGAATTTCAGCCTTTTTACCTCAAAATAAGGAGAATTTCTGCTTTTTGCCCCAAAATAAGGGAAATTTCTGCAATTTTGCCCAAGAATAAGGGAAATTTCTGGAATTTTGCCCCAAAATAAGTGGAATTTCTAAGTTTTGCCACAAAATAAAGAGAATTTCTGTCTTTTTGCCCCAACATATATGGAATTTTTGCATTTTTGCCCCAAAATTAGGGGAATTTCTGCAATTTTGCTCCAAAATACAGGAAATTTCTGCCTTTTTGCCCGTAAATAAAAAGAATGCATACCTTTTTGGTTTAAAAAGGGAAATTTTTTCATTTTTACTCCAAAATAAGGGGAATTTCTGCTTTTTTGCCTCTAAATAAGTGGAATTTCTGTCTTTTTCCTCCAAAACAAAAGGATTTTCTGTCTTTTTTGCCCCAAAATAAGGAAATTTTCTGACTTATTACCCTGAAATAAGTGAAATTTCTGCAATTTTGTCACAAAATAAGGGAAATTTCTGCCTTTTTGCCCCAAAATAAAGGGAATTTCAGCCTTTTCACCTCAAAATAAGGGGAATTTCTGCATTTTTGCCACAAAATATTAGGAATTTCTGCCTTTTTGCCCAAAAATAAGGAAAATTTCTGTCTTTTTTCCCTGAAATAAGTCAAATTTCTGCAATTTTGCCCCAATGTAAAGGAAATTTCTGCAATTTTGCCCAAAAATAAGGAGAATTTCTGCCTTTTTGCCCGAAAATTATGAGAATATCTGCAATTTTGCTTCAAAATACGGGGAATTTCTGCTTTTTATCCCGAAAGTAAGATAATGTATATTTTTTGCCACAAAAAAGGGAAATTTCTTCATTTTTGCTCCAAAATAAGGGGAATTTCTGCCTTTTTGCCCCTAATAAATGGAATTTCTGTCTTTTT
The DNA here is from genome assembly GCF_963924665.1 of Micromys minutus. Classification (NCBI taxonomy): domain Eukaryota; kingdom Metazoa; phylum Chordata; class Mammalia; order Rodentia; family Muridae; genus Micromys; species Micromys minutus. The sequence goes on along the minus strand of NW_027667690.1, from coordinate 550,273 downwards.
CACAAAAAACAAAGGGAATTTCTCTCTTTTTTGCCCCAAAATAAGAGGAATTTCTGACTCATTACCCTGAAATAAGTGAAATTTCTGCAATTTTGCCGCAAAATAAGGGTAATTTCTGGAATTTTGCACCAAAATTTGGAATTTCTGAGGGTTGCCCCAAAATAAAGAGCATTTTTGTCTTTTTCCCCAAACATATAGGGAATTTCTGCCTTTTTGCCCCACAATTAAGGGAATTTCTGCAATTTTGCTCAAAAATACGGGGAATTTTTGTCTTTTTGCCCGGAAATAAGGGGAATGCATAACTTGTTGCCATAAAAAAGGGAAATTTCTTCATTTTTGCTCCAATAAGGGGAATTTCTGCCTTTTTGCTTCTAAATAAGTGGAATTTCTGTCTTTTTCCTCCAAAACAAAGGGAATTTCTGTCTTTTTTGCCCCAAAATAAGGGGAATTTCTGACTTATTACCCTGAAATAAGTGAAATTTCTGCAATTTTGCCCCAAAATAAGGGAAATTTCTGCCTTTTTGCCCTGAAATATGTGAAATTTCTGCATTTTTATCCCAAAATAAATTGAATTTCTGCGTTTTTGCCCCAAAATAATGGGAATTTCTGCCTTTTTGCCCCAAAATAAGAAAAATTTTTGCTTTTTTTCTCTGAAATAAGTGAAATTTCTGCAATTTTGCCCTAAAATAAGTGGAATTTCTGCAATTTTATCGCATAATAAAGGAAATTTCTGCAATTTTGCCCCAAAATAAGGAGAATTTCTCTCTTTTTGCCCCAAAATAAAGGAAGTTTCAGCCTTTTTACCAGAAAATAAGTGAAATTTCTGCAATTTTGCCCCAAATAAAGAAAATTTCTGCAATTTTGCCCCAAAATAAGGTAAATTCCTGCAATTTTGCCCCAAAATAAAGAAAATTTCTGGAATTTTGCCACAAAATAACGGGAATTTCTGATTTTTGCCCCAAAATAAAGGGAATTTCTGGCTTTTGCCCCAAAATTAGGGGAATTTCTGCAATTTTGCTCCAAAATACAGGGAATTTCTGCCTTTTTGCCCGAAAATAATGGGAATGCATACCTTTTTGCCATAAAAAGGTAAATTTCTTCATTTTTGCTCCAAAATAAGGGAAATTTCTGCCTTTTTGCCTCTAAATAAGTGGAATTTCTGTCATTTCTCCCAAAACAAAGGGAATTTCTGTCATTTTTGCCCCCAAATAAGGGGAATTTCTGACTTATTACCCTGAAATAAGTGAAATTTCTGCAATTTTGCCCCAAAAAAGGGAAATTTCTCCCTTTTTGCCCTCAAATAAGGGGAATTTCAGCCTTTTTACCTCAAAATAAGGAGAATTTCTGCCTTTTTGCCCCAAAATAAGAAAAATTTCTGCCTTTTTTCACTGAAAGAAGTGAAATTTCTGCAATTTTGCCCCAAAATAAGTGAAATTTCTGCAATTTTGCCCAAGAATAAGGGAAATTTCTGGAATTTTGCCCAAAAGTAAGTGGAATTTCTAAGTTTTGCCCCAAAATAAAGAGAATTTCTGTCTTTTTGCCCCAACATATAGGGAATTTCTGCATTTTTGCCCCACAATTATGGGAATTTCTGCAATTTTGCTCCAAAATATGGGAAATTTCTGCCTTTTTGCCCGTAAATAAAAAGAATGCATACCTTTTTGCCTTAAAAAAGGGAAATTTCTTCACTTTTGCTCCAAAATAATGGGAATTTCTGCTTTTTTGCCTTTAAATAGGAGGAATTTCTGTCTTTTTCCTCCAAAACAAAGGGATTTTCTGTCTTTTTTGCCCCAAAATAAGGAAATTTTCTGACTTATTACCCTGAAATAAGTGAAATTTCTGCAAGTTTGTCCCTAAATAAGGGAAATTTCTGCCTTTTTGCCCCAAAATAAGGGGAATTTCAGCCTTTTCACCTCAAAATAAGGGGACTTTCTGCATTTTTGCCACAAAATATTAGGAATTTCTGCCTTTTTGCCCCAAAATAAGGAAAATTTCTGTCTTTTTTCCCTGAAATAAGTCAAATTTCTGCAATTTTGCCCCATTGTAAAGGAAATTTCTGAAATTTTGCCCCAAAATAAGGAGAATTTCTCCCTTTTTGCCCGAAAATTATGAGAATTTCTGCAATTTTGCTTCATAATACGGGGAATTTCTGCTTTTTATCCCGCAATTAAGGGGAATGTATATTTTTTGCCACAAAAAAGAGAAATATCTTTATTTTTGCTACAAAATAAGGGGAATTTCTGCCTTTTTGCCTCCAAATAAGTGGAATTTCTGTTTTTTTCCCAAAAAACAAAGGGAATTTTTCTTATTTTTGCCCCAAAATAAGAGGAATTTCTGACTCATAACCTTGAAATAAGTGAAATTTCTGCAATTTTGCCCAAAAATAAGGGAAATTTCTGCTTTTTGCCCCCAAATAAGGGGAATTTCAGCATTTATACCTCAAAATAAGGGGAATTTTTGAATTTTGGCACAAAATATTAGGAATTTCTGCCTTTTTGCCCCAAAATAAGTAAAATTTCTGCCTTTTTACCCTGAAATAAGTGAAATTTCTGCAATTTTGCCCCAAAATAAGTGAAATTTCTGCAATTTTGCCCCAAAATAAAAGAAATTTCTGGAATTTGCACAAAAATTTGGGATTTCTGAGTTTTGCCCCAAAATAAGGAGAATTCTTGTCTTTTTGCCCCAACATATAGGGAATTTCTGCCTTTTTGCCCCACAATTAGGGGAATTTCTGCAATTTTGCTCCAAAATACGGGGAATTTCTGTCTTTTTGCCCGAAAATAAGGGGAATGCATAACTTGTTGCCATAAAAAAGGGAAATTTCTTCATTTTTGCTCCAAAATAAGAGGAATTTCTGCCTTTTTGCCTCAAAATAAGTGGAATTTCTGTAATTTCCCCCAAAACAATGGGAATTTCTGTCTTTTTTGACCCAAAATAAGGGGCATTTCTTACTTATTACCATGAAATAAGTGAAATTTCTGTAATTTTGCCCCAAAATAAGGGAAATTTCTGCCTTTTTGACCTGAAATATTTGAAATTTCTGCAATTTTACCCCAAAATAAGGTGAATTTCTGCCTTTTTGCCCCAAAATAATGGGAATTTCTGCCTTTTTGCCCCAAAATAAGAAAAATTTTTGCTTTTTTTTCTGAAATAAGTGAAATTTCTGCAATTTTGCCCTTAAATAAGTGAAATTTCTGCAATTTTATTGCATAATAAGGGAAATTTCTGCAATTTTGCCCCAAAATAAGGGGAATTTCTCTTTTTTTGCCCCAAAATAAAGGAAATTTCGGCCTTTTTACCAGAAAATAAGTGAAATTTCTGCAATTTTGCCCCAAATAAAGGGAATTTCTGCAATTTTGCCCCAAAATAAGGTAAATTCCTGCAATTTTGCCCCCAAATAAAAAAAATTTCTGGAATTTTGCCCCAAAATAAGATGAATTTCTGATTTTTGCCCCAAAATAAAGGGAATTTCTGGCTTTTGCCCCAAAATTAGAGGAATTTCTGCAATTTTGCTCCAAAATACGGCAAATTTCTGCGTTTTTGACTGAAAATAATGGGAATGCATACCTTTTTGCAATAAAAAGGTAAATTTCTACATTTTGGCTCCAAAATAAGGGAAATTTCTGCCTTTTTGCCTCTAAATAAGTGGAATTTCTGTCATTTCCCCCAAAATAAAGGGAATTTCTCTCTTTTTTGCCCCAAAAAAAGAGGAATTTCTGACTTATTACCCTGAAATAAGTGAAATTTCTGCAATTTTGCCCAAAAATAAGGGAAATTTCTGCTTTTGGCCCATAAATAAATGGAATTTTAGCATTTTTACCTCAAAATAAAGGGAATTTTTGGATTTTGGCACAAAATATTAGGAATTTCTTCCCTTTTGCCCCAAAATAAGAAAAATTTCTGCTTTTTTCCCTGAAATAAGTGAAATTTCTGCAATTTTGCCCCAAAATAAGTGAAATTTCTGCAATTTTGCCCCAAAAAAGAGGGAAATTTCTGGAATTTTGAACTAAATTTTAGAATTTGTGAGTTTTGCCCTAAAATAAGGAGAATTTTTGTTTTTTTTCCCCAACATATAGGGAATTTCTGCCTTTTTGCCCCACAATTAGGGGAATTTCTGCAATTTTGCTCCAAAATACGGGAATTTCTGTCTTTTTGCCCGAAAATAAGGGGAATGCATAACTTGTTGCCATAAAAAAGGTAAACTTCTTCATTTTTGCTCCAAAATAAGGGAATTTCTGCCTTTTTGCCTCTAATAAGTGGAATTTCTGTCATTTCACCCTAAACAAAGAGAATTTCTGTCTTTTTTGACCCAAAATAAGGGGAATTTCTGACTCATTACCCTGAAATAAGTGAAATTTCTGCAATTTTGCCCCAAAATAAGGGAAATTTCTGCCTTTTTGCCCTGAAATATGTGAAATTTCTGCAATTTTACCCCAAAATAAGGTGAATTTCTGCCTTTTTGCCCCAAAATAATGGGAATTTCTGCCTTTTTGGCCCAAAATAAGAAAAATTTTTGCTTTTTTCTCTGAAATAAGTGAAATTTCTGCAATTTTGCCGTAAAATAAGTGAAATTTCTGCAATTTTATTGCATAATAAGGGAAATTTCTGCAATTTTGCCCCAAAATAAGGAGAATTTCTCCCTTTTTGCCCAAAAAAAGGAAATTTCAGCCTTTTTACCAGGAAATAAGTGAAATTTCTGCAATTTTGCCCCAAATAAAGGAAATTTCTGCAATTTTGCCCCAAAATAAGGTGAATTCCTGCAATTTTGCCCCAAAATAAAGGAAATTTCTGGAATTTTGCCCCAAAATAAGGGGAATTTCTGATTTTTGCCCCAAAATAAAGGGAATTTCTGGCTTTTGCCACAAAATTAGGGGAATTTCTGCAATTTTGCTCCAAAATACGGCGAATTTCTGCCTTTTTGCCCGAAAATAATAAGAATGCATACCTTTTTGCCATAAAAAGGTAAATTTCTTCATTTTTGCTCCAAAATAAGGGAAATTTCTGCCTTTTTGCCTCTAAATAAGTGGAATTTCTGTCATTTCCCCCAAAACAAAGGGAATTTCTGTCTTTTTTGCCCCAAAATAAGGGGAATTTCTGACTTATTACACTGAAATAAGTGAAATTTCTGCAATTTTGCCCCAAAATAAGGTAAATTCCTGCAATTTTGCCCCAAAATAAAGGAAATTTCTGGAATTTTGCCCCAAAATAAGGGGAATTTTTGAATTTTGCCCCAAAGTAAAGGGAATTTCTGGCTTTTGCCACAAAATTAGGGGAATTTCTGCAATTTTGCTCCAAAATACGGCGAATTTCTGCCTTTTTGCCCGAAAATAATGGGAATGCATACCTTTTTGCCATAAAAAGTTAAATTTCTTCATTTTTGCTCCAAAACAAGGGAAATTTCTGCCTTTTTGCCTCTAAATAAGTGGAATTTCTGTCATTTCCCCCAAAACAAAGGAAATTTCTGTCTTTTTTGCCCCAAAATAGGGGAATTTCTAACTTATTACCCTGAAATAAGTGAAATTTCTGCAATTTTGCCCCATAATAAAGGAAATTTCTGCCTTTTTGCCCAAGAATAAGGGAAATTTCTGAAATTTTGCCCTAAAATAAGTGGAATTTCTGAGTTTTGCCCAAAAATAAGGAGAATTTCTGTATTTTGCTCCAACATATAGAAAATTTCTGCATTTTTGCCCCACAATTAGGGGAATTTCTGCAATTTTGCTCCAAAATATGAGAAATTTCTGTCTTTTTGCCCGTAAATAAAAAGAATGCATACCTTTTTGTCTTAAAATAGGGAAATTTCTTCATTTTTGCTCCAAAATAAGGGGAATTTTTGCTTTTTTGCCTCTAAATAAGTGGAATTTCTGTCTTTTTCCTCTAAAACAAGGGATTTTCTGTTTTTTATGCCCCAAAATAAGGAAATTTTCTGACTTATTACCCTGAAATAAGTGAATTTTCTGGAATTTTGTCCCAAAGTAAGTGAAATTTCTGCCTTTTTGCCCCCAAATAAGTGGAATTTGAGCCCTTTCACCTCAAAATAAGGGGAATTTCTGCATTTTTGCCAAAAAATATTAGGAATTTCTGCCTTTTTGCCCCAAAATAAGGAAAATTTCTGTCTTTTTTCCCTGAAATAAGTCAAATTTCTGCAATTTTGCCCCAAAATAAGTGAAATTTCTGCAATTTTGCCTCAAAATAAGGGAAATTTTTGGAATTTTGCCCCAAAATAAGTGGAATTTCTGAGTTTTGCCACAAAATAAAGAGAATTTCTGTCTTTTTGCCCCAACATATAGGGAATTTCTGCATTTTTGCCCCACAATTAGGGGAATTTCTGCAATTTTGCTCCAAAATACTAGGAATTTCTGCCTTTTTGCCCGAAAATAAGGGGAATGCATAACTTTTTCCCATAAAAAAATGAAATTTCTTCATTTTTACTCCAAAATAAGGGGAATTTCTGCTTTTTTGCCTCTAAATAAGTGGAATTTCTGTCTTTTCCCTCCAAAACAAATGGATTTTCTGTCTTTTTTGCGCCAAAATAAAGGGAATTTCTGACTTATTACCCTGAAATATGTGAAATTTCTGCAATTTTGTCCCAAAATAAGGGAAATTTCTGCCTTTTTGCACCCAAATAAGGGGAATTTCAGCCTTTTAACCTCAAAATAAGGGGAATTTCTGCATTTTTGCCACAAAATATTAGGAATTTCTTCTTTTTTGCCTCAAAATAAGGAAAATTTCTGTCTTTTTTCCCTGAAATAAGTGAAATTTCTGCAATTTTGCCCCAAAATAAGTGAAATTTCTGCAATTTTGCCCAAAAATAAGGGAAATTTTTGGAATTTTGCCCCAAAATAAGTGGAATTTCTGAGTTTTGCCCAAAAATAAGGAGAATTTCTGTCTTTTTGCCCTAACATATAGGGAATTTCTGCATTTTTGCCTTACAATTAAGGGAATTTCTGCAATTTTGCTCCAAAATATGGGGAATTTCTGCCTTTTTGCCCGAAAATAAGGGGAATGCATAACTTTTTCCCATAAAAAAGGGAAATTTTTTCATTTCGCTCCAAATTAAGGGGAATTTCTGCCTTTTTGCCCCAAAATAAGAAAAATTTTTGCTTTTTTTCTCTGAAATAAGTGAAATTTCTGCAATTTTGCCTCAAATTAAGGGAAATTTCTGCAATATTTCCCAAAATAAGGGAAATTTCTGCAATTTTGCCCCAAAATAAGAGGAATTTCTCACTTTTTGCCCGAAAATTAGGGAAATTTCAGCCTTTTTACCTGAAAATAAGTGAAATTTCTGCAATTTTGCCACAAATAATGGAAATTTCTGCAATTTTGCCCCAAAATAAGGTTAATTGCTGCAATTTTGCACCAAAATAAAGGAAATTTCTTGAATTTTGCCCCAAAAAAAGGGGAATTTCTGATTTTTGCCCCAAAATAAAGGGAATTTCTTCTTTTGCCTTAAAATTAAGGGAATTTTGCCTTTTTGCCCGAAAATTATGAGAATTTCTGCAATTTTGCTTCAAAATACGGGGAATTTCTGCTTTTTATCCCGAAAGTAAGGGGAATGTATAACTATTACCACAAAAAAGGGGAAATTTCTTAATTTTTGCCCCAAAATAAGAGGAATTTCTGCCTTTTTACCTCAAAATAAGTGAAATTTCTCCCTTTTTACCCAAAAATAAATGGAATTTCTGTCTTGTTGCAACAAAATAAAAGGAATTTTTGAATTATTCCCTGAAATAAGTGATATATCTGCAATTTTGCCCCAAAATAAAAGAAATTTCTGCGTTTTTGCCACAAAATAAGGGGAATTACTGTCTTCTTGCCCCAAAATAAAAGAAATTTCTGCCTTTTTGCCCCCAAATAAGAAGAATTTCAGCCTTTTTACCTCAAAATAAGGGGAATTTCTGCATTTTTGCCACAAAATATTAAGAATTTCTGCATTTTTGCCACAAATTAAGGTAAATTTCTGCCTTTTTTCCCTGAAATAAGTGAAATTTCTGCAATTTTGCCCCAAAATAAGTGAAATTTCTGCAATTTTGCCTCAAAATAAGAGAAATTTCTGCTTTTTGCCCTGAAATATGTGAAGTTCTGCAATTTTACCCCAAAATAAGGTGAATTTCTGCCTTTTTGCCCCAAAATAATGGGAATTTCTGCCTTTTGCCCAAAAAATAAGAAAAATTTTTGCTTTTTTTCTCAGAAATAAGTGAAATTTCTGCAATTTTGCCCCAAAATAAGTGAAATTTCTGCAATTTTGCCCCAAAATAAGTGACATTTCTTGAATTTTGCCCCAAAATAAATGAAATTTCTGAGTTTTGCCCCAAAATAAGGAGAATTTCTGTCTTTTTGCCATAACATATAAGGAATTTCTGCCTTTTTGCCCCACAATTAGGGGAATTTCTGCAATTTTGCTCCAAAATACGAGGAATTTCTGTCTTTTTGCCCGAAAATAAAGGGAATGCATAACTTTTTGCCATAAAAATGGAAAATTTCTTCATTTTTGCTCCAAAATAAGGGGAATTTCTGCCTTTTTGCCTCTAAATAAGTGGAATTTCTGTCTTTTTCCTCCAAAACAAAGGAAATTTCTGTCTTATTTGCCCCAAAATAAAGGGAATTTCTGATTTATTACCCTAAAATAAAGGAAATTTCTGCCTTTTTGCCCTGAAATATGTGAAATTTCTGCAATTTTACCCCAAAATACGGTGAATTTCCTCCTTTTTCCCCCAAAATAATGGGAATTTCTGCCTTTTTGCCCTAAAATAAGAAAAAATTTTTTTTCTCTGAAATAAGTGACATTTCTGCAATTTTGCCCTAAAAAAAGGGAAATTTCTGCAATTATTATTCTATAATAAGGGAAATGTCTGCAATTTTGCCCCCAAAAAAAGGGAATTTCTCCTTTTTGCCCCAAAATAAAGGAAATTTCAGCCATTTTACCTGAAAATAAGTGAAATTTCTGCAATTTTGCCCCAAATAAAGAAAATTTCTGCAATTTTGCCCCAAAATAAGGTAAATTCCTGCAATTTTGCCCCAAAATAAAGAAAATTTCTGGAATTTTGCCCCAAAATAATGGGAATTTCTGATTTTTGCCCCAAAATAAAGGGAATTTCTGGCTTTTGCCCCAAAATTAGGGGAATTTCTGCAATTTTGCTCCAAAATACAGGGAATTTCTGCCTTTTTGCCCGAAAAAAATGGGAATGCATACCTTTTTGCCATAAAAAGGTAAATTTCTTCATTTTTGCTCCAAAATAAGGGAAATTTCTGCCTTTTTCCTCTAAATAAGTGGAATTTCTGTCATTTCCGCAAAAAAAAGGGAATTTCTGGGTTTTTTTTGCCCCAAAATAAAGGGAATTTCTGACTTATTACCCTGAAATAAGTGAAATTTCTGCAATTTTGCCCCAAAATAAGGGAAATTTCTGCCTTTTTGCCCCCAAATAAAGGGAATTTCAGCCTTTTTACCTCAAAATAAGGAGTATTTCTGCTTTTTGCCACAAAATAAGGGAAATTTCTGCCTTTTTTCATTGAAATAAGTGAAATTTCTGCAATTTTGCTCCAAAAAAAGGGAAATTTCTGTAATTTTGCCCAAGAATAAGAAAAATTTCTGCAATTTTGCCCCAAAATAAGAGAAATTTCTGCCTTTTTGCACCCAAATAAAGGGAATTTCAGCCTTTTTACCTCAAAATAAGGAGAATTTCTGCTTTTTGCCCCAAAATAAGGGAAATTTCTGCAATTTTGCCCAAGAATAAGGGAAATTTCTGGAATTTTGCCCCAAAATAAGTGGAATTTCTAAGTTTTGCCACAAAATAAAGAGAATTTCTGTCTTTTTGCCCCAACATATATGGAATTTTTGCATTTTTGCCCCAAAATTAGGGGAATTTCTGCAATTTTGCTCCAAAATACAGGAAATTTCTGCCTTTTTGCCCGTAAATAAAAAGAATGCATACCTTTTTGGTTTAAAAAGGGAAATTTTTTCATTTTTACTCCAAAATAAGGGGAATTTCTGCTTTTTTGCCTCTAAATAAGTGGAATTTCTGTCTTTTTCCTCCAAAACAAAAGGATTTTCTGTCTTTTTTGCCCCAAAATAAGGAAATTTTCTGACTTATTACCCTGAAATAAGTGAAATTTCTGCAATTTTGTCACAAAATAAGGGAAATTTCTGCCTTTTTGCCCCAAAATAAAGGGAATTTCAGCCTTTTCACCTCAAAATAAGGGGAATTTCTGCATTTTTGCCACAAAATATTAGGAATTTCTGCCTTTTTGCCCAAAAATAAGGAAAATTTCTGTCTTTTTTCCCTGAAATAAGTCAAATTTCTGCAATTTTGCCCCAATGTAAAGGAAATTTCTGCAATTTTGCCCAAAAATAAGGAGAATTTCTGCCTTTTTGCCCGAAAATTATGAGAATATCTGCAATTTTGCTTCAAAATACGGGGAATTTCTGCTTTTTATCCCGAAAGTAAGATAATGTATATTTTTTGCCACAAAAAAGGGAAATTTCTTCATTTTTGCTCCAAAATAAGGGGAATTTCTGCCTTTTTGCCCCTAATAAATGGAATTTCTGTCTTTTTCACAAAAAACAAAGGGAATTTCTCTCTTTTTTGCCCCAAAATAAGAGGAATTTCTGACTCATTACCCTGAAATAAGTGAAATTTCTGCAATTTTGCCGCAAAATAAGGGTAATTTCTGGAATTTTGCACCAAAATTTGGAATTTCTGAGGGTTGCCCCAAAATAAAGAGCATTTTTGTCTTTTTCCCCAAACATATAGGGAATTTCTGCCTTTTTGCCCCACAATTAAGGGAATTTCTGCAATTTTGCTCAAAAATACGGGGAATTTTTGTCTTTTTGCCCGGAAATAAGGGGAATGCATAACTTGTTGCCATAAAAAAGGGAAATTTCTTCATTTTTGCTCCAATAAGGGGAATTTCTGCCTTTTTGCTTCTAAATAAGTGGAATTTCTGTCTTTTTCCTCCAAAACAAAGGGAATTTCTGTCTTTTTTGCCCCAAAATAAGGGGAATTTCTGACTTATTACCCTGAAATAAGTGAAATTTCTGCAATTTTGCCCCAAAATAAGGGAAATTTCTGCCTTTTTGCCCTGAAATATGTGAAATTTCTGCATTTTTATCCCAAAATAAATTGAATTTCTGCGTTTTTGCCCCAAAATAATGGGAATTTCTGCCTTTTTGCCCCAAAATAAGAAAAATTTTTGCTTTTTTTCTCTGAAATAAGTGAAATTTCTGCAATTTTGCCCTAAAATAAGTGGAATTTCTGCAATTTTATCGCATAATAAAGGAAATTTCTGCAATTTTGCCCCAAAATAAGGAGAATTTCTCTCTTTTTGCCCTAAAATAAAGGAAGTTTCAGCCTTTTTACCAGAAAATAAGTGAAATTTCTGCAATTTTGCCCCAAATAAAGAAAATTTCTGCAATTTTGCCCCAAAATAAGGTAAATTCCTGCAATTTTGCCCCAAAATAAAGAAAATTTCTGGAATTTTGCCACAAAATAACGGGAATTTCTGATTTTTGCCCCAAAATAAAGGGAATTTCTGGCTTTTGCCCCAAAATTAGGGGAATTTCTGCAATTTTGCTCCAAAATACAGGGAATTTCTGCCTTTTTGCCCGAAAATAATGGGAATGCATACCTTTTTGCCATAAAAAGGTAAATTTCTTCATTTTTGCTCCAAAATAAGGGAAATTTCTGCCTTTTTGCCTCTAAATAAGTGGAATTTCTGTCATTTCTCCCAAAACAAAGGGAATTTCTGTCATTTTTGCCCCCAAATAAGGGGAATTTCTGACTTATTACCCTGAAATAAGTGAAATTTCTGCAATTTTGCCCCAAAAAAGGGAAATTTCTCCCTTTTTGCCCTCAAATAAGGGGAATTTCAGCCTTTTTACCTCAAAATAAGGAGAATTTCTGCCTTTTTGCCCCAAAATAAGAAAAATTTCTCCCTTTTTTCACTGAAAGAAGTGAAATTTCTGCAATTTTGCCCCAAAATAAGTGAAATTTCTGCAATTTTGCCCAAGAATAAGGGAAATTTCTGGAATTTTGCCCAAAAGTAAGTGGAATTTCTAAGTTTTGCCCCAAAATAAAGAGAATTTCTGTCTTTTTGCCCCAACATATAGGGAATTTCTGCATTTTTGCCCCACAATTATGGGAATTTCTGCAATTTTGCTCCAAAATATGGGAAATTTCTGCCTTTTTGCCCGTAAATAAAAAGAATGCATACCTTTTTGCCTTAAAAAAGGGAAATTTCTTCACTTTTGCTCCAAAATAATGGGAATTTCTGCTTTTTTGCCTTTAAATAGGAGGAATTTCTGTCTTTTTCCTCCAAAACAAAGGGATTTTCTGTCTTTTTTGCCCCAAAATAAGGAAATTTTCTGACTTATTACCCTGAAATAAGTGAAATTTCTGCAAGTTTGTCCCTAAATAAGGGAAATTTCTGCCTTTTTGCCCCAAAATAAGGGGAATTTCAGCCTTTTCACCTCAAAATAAGGGGACTTTCTGCATTTTTGCCACAAAATATTAGGAATTTCTGCCTTTTTGCCCCAAAATAAGGAAAATTTCTGTCTTTTTTCCCTGAAATAAGTCAAATTTCTGCAATTTTGCCCCATTGTAAAGGAAATTTCTGAAATTTTGCCCCAAAATAAGGAGAATTTCTCCCTTTTTGCCCGAAAATTATGAGAATTTCTGCAATTTTGCTTCATAATACGGGGAATTTCTGCTTTTTATCCCGCAATTAAGGGGAATGTATATTTTTTGCCACAAAAAAGAGAAATATCTTTATTTTTGCTACAAAATAAGGGGAATTTCTGCCTTTTTGCCTCCAAATAAGTGGAATTTCTGTTTTTTTCCCAAAAAACAAAGGGAATTTTTCTTATTTTTGCCCCAAAATAAGAGGAATTTCTGACTCATAACATTGAAATAAGTGAAATTTCTGCAATTTTGCCCAAAAATAAGGGAAATTTCTGCCTTTTGCCCCCAAATAAGGGGAATTTCAGCATTTATACCTCAAAATAAGGGGAATTTTTGAATTTTGGCACAAAATATTAGGAATTTCTGCCTTTTTGCCCGAAAATAAGTAAAATTTCTGCCTTTTTACCCTGAAATAAGTGAAATTTCTGCAATTTTGCCCCAAAATAAGTGAAATTTCTGCAATTTTGCCCCAAAATAAAAGAAATTTCTGGAATTTGCACAAAAATTTGGGATTTCTGAGTTTTGCCCCAAAATAAGGAGAATTCTTGTCTTTTTGCCCCAACATATAGGGAATTTCTGCCTTTTTGCCCCACAATTAGGGGAATTTCTGCAATTTTGCTCCAAAATACGGGGAATTTCTGTCTTTTTGCCCGAAAATAAGGGGAATGCATAACTTGTTGCCATAAAAAAGGGAAATTTCTTCATTTTTGCTCCAAAATAAGAGGAATTTCTGCCTTTTTGCCTCAAAATAAGTGGAATTTCTGTAATTTCCCCCAAAACAATGGGAATTTCTGTCTTTTTTGACCCAAAATAAGGGGCATTTCTTACTTATTACCATGAAATAAGTGAAATTTCTGTAATTTTGCCCCAAAATAAGGGAAATTTCTGCCTTTTTGACCTGAAATATTTGAAATTTCTGCAATTTTACCCCAAAATAAGGTGAATTTCTGCCTTTTTGCCCCAAAATAATGGGAATTTCTGCCTTTTTGCCCCAAAATAAGAAAAATTTTTGCTTTTTTTTCTGAAATAAGTGAAATTTCTGCAATTTTGCCCTTAAATAAGTGAAATTTCTGCAATTTTATTGCATAATAAGGGAAATTTCTGCAATTTTGCCCCAAAATAAGGGGAATTTCTCTTTTTTTGCCCCAAAATAAAGGAAATTTCGGCCTTTTTACCAGAAAATAAGTGAAATTTCTGCAATTTTGCCCCAAATAAAGGGAATTTCTGCAATTTTGCCCCAAAATAAGGTAAATTCCTGCAATTTTGCCCCCAAATAAAAAAAATTTCTGGAATTTTGCCCCAAAATAAGATGAATTTCTGATTTTTGCCCCAAAATAAAGGGAATTTCTGGCTTTTGCCCCAAAATTAGAGGAATTTCTGCAATTTTGCTCCAAAATACGGCAAATTTCTGCGTTTTTGACTGAAAATAATGGGAATGCATACCTTTTTGCAATAAAAAGGTAAATTTCTACATTTTGGCTCCAAAATAAGGGAAATTTCTGCCTTTTTGCCTCTAAATAAGTGGAATTTCTGTCATTTCCCCCAAAATAAAGGGAATTTCTCTCTTTTTTGCCCCAAAAAAAGAGGAATTTCTGACTTATTACCCTGAAATAAGTGAAATTTCTGCAATTTTGCCCAAAAATAAGGGAAATTTCTGCTTTTGGCCCATAAATAAATGGAATTTTAGCATTTTTACCTCAAAATAAAGGGAATTTTTGGATTTTGGCACAAAATATTAGGAATTTCTTCCCTTTTGCCCCAAAATAAGAAAAATTTCTGCTTTTTTCCCTGAAATAAGTGAAATTTCTGCAATTTTGCCCCAAAATAAGTGAAATTTCTGCAATTTTGCCCCAAAAAAGAGGGAAATTTCTGGAATTTTGAACTAAATTTTAGAATTTGTGAGTTTTGCCCTAAAATAAGGAGAATTTTTGTTTTTTTTCCCCAACATATAGGGAATTTCTGCCTTTTTGCCCCACAATTAGGGGAATTTCTGCAATTTTGCTCCAAAATACGGGAATTTCTGTCTTTTTGCCCGAAAATAAGGGGAATGCATAACTTGTTGCCATAAAAAAGGTAAACTTCTTCATTTTTGCTCCAAAATAAGGGAATTTCTGCCTTTTTGCCTCTAATAAGTGGAATTTCTGTCATTTCACCCTAAACAAAGAGAATTTCTGTCTTTTTTGACCCAAAATAAGGGGAATTTCTGACTCATTACCCTGAAATAAGTGAAATTTCTGCAATTTTGCCCCAAAATAAGGGAAATTTCTGCCTTTTTGCCCTGAAATATGTGAAATTTCTGCAATTTTACCCCAAAATAAGGTGAATTTCTGCATTTTTGCCCCAAAATAATGGGAATTTCTGCCTTTTTGGCCCAAAATAAGAAAAATTTTTGCTTTTTTCTCTGAAATAAGTGAAATTTCTGCAATTTTGCCGTAAAATAAGTGAAATTTCTGCAATTTTATTGCATAATAAGGGAAATTTCTGCAATTTTGCCCCAAAATAAGGAGAATTTCTCCCTTTTTGCCCAAAAAAAAGGAAATTTCAGCCTTTTTACCAGGAAATAAGTGAAATTTCTGCAATTTTGCCCCAAATAAAGGAAATTTCTGCAATTTTGCCCCAAAATAAGGTGAATTCCTGCAATTTTGCCCCAAAATAAAGGAAATTTCTGGAATTTTGCCCCAAAATAAGGGGAATTTCTGATTTTTGCCCCAAAATAAAGGGAATTTCTGGCTTTTGCCACAAAATTAGGGGAATTTCTGCAATTTTGCTCCAAAATACGGCGAATTTCTGCCTTTTTGCCCGAAAATAATAAGAATGCATACCTTTTTGCCATAAAAAGGTAAATTTCTTCATTTTTGCTCCAAAATAAGGGAAATTTCTGCCTTTTTGCCTCTAAATAAGTGGAATTTCTGTCATTTCCCCCAAAACAAAGGGAATTTCTGTCTTTTTTGCCCCAAAATAAGGGGAATTTCTGACTTATTACACTGAAATAAGTGAAATTTCTGCAATTTTGCCCCAAAATAAGGTAAATTCCTGCAATTTTGCCCCAAAATAAAGGAAATTTCTGGAATTTTGCCCCAAAATAAGGGGAATTTTTGAATTTTGCCCCAAAGTAAAGGGAATTTCTGGCTTTTGCCACAAAATTAGGGGAATTTCTGCAATTTTGCTCCAAAATACGGCGAATTTCTGCCTTTTTGCCCGAAAATAATGGGAATGCATACCTTTTTGCCATAAAAAGTTAAATTTCTTCATTTTTGCTCCAAAACAAGGGAAATTTCTGCCTTTTTGCCTCTAAATAAGTGGAATTTCTGTCATTTCCCCCAAAACAAAGGAAATTTCTGTCTTTTTTGCCCCAAAATAGGGGAATTTCTAACTTATTACCCTGAAATAAGTGAAATTTCTGCAATTTTGCCCCATAATAAAGGAAATTTCTGCCTTTTTGCCCAAGAATAAGGGAAATTTCTGAAATTTTGCCCCAAAATAAGTGGAATTTCTGAGTTTTGCCCAAAAATAAGGAGAATTTCTGTATTTTGCTCCAACATATAGATAATTTCTGCATTTTTGCCCCACAATTAGGGGAATTTCTGCAATTTTGCTCCAAAATATGAGAAATTTCTGTCTTTTTGCCCGTAAATAAAAAGAATGCATACCTTTTTGTCTTAAAATAGGGAAATTTCTTCATTTTTGCTCCAAAATAAGGGGAATTTTTGCTTTTTTGCCTCTAAATAAGTGGAATTTCTGTCTTTTTCCTCTAAAACAAGGGATTTTCTGTTTTTTATGCCCCAAAATAAGGAAATTTTCTGACTTATTACCCTGAAATAAGTGAATTTTCTGGAATTTTGTCCCAAAGTAAGTGAAATTTCTGCCTTTTTGCCCCCAAATAAGTGGAATTTGAGCCCTTTCACCTCAAAATAAGGGGAATTTCTGCATTTTTGCCAAAAAATATTAGGAATTTCTGCCTTTTTGCCCCAAAATAAGGAAAATTTCTGTCTTTTTTCCCTGAAATAAGTCAAATTTCTGCAATTTTGCCCCAAAATAAGTGAAATTTCTGCAATTTTGCCTCAAAATAAGAAAAATTTTTGGAATTTTGCCCCAAAATAAGTGGAATTTCTGAGTTTTGCCACAAAATAAAGAGAATTTCTGTCTTTTTGCCCCAACATATAGGGAATTTCTGCATTTTTGCCCCACAATTAGGGGAATTTCTGCAATTTTGCTCCAAAATACTAGGAATTTCTGCCTTTTTGCCCGAAAATAAGGGGAATGCATAACTTTTTCCCATAAAAAAATGAAATTTCTTCATTTTTACTCCAAAATAAGGGGAATTTCTGCTTTTTTGCCTCTAAATAAGTGGAATTTCTGTCTTTTCCCTCCAAAACAAATGGATTTTCTGTCTTTTTTGCGCCAAAATAAAGGGAATTTCTGACTTATTACCCTGAAATATGTGAAATTTCTGCAATTTTGTCCCAAAATAAGGGAAATTTCTGCCTTTTTGCACCCAAATAAGGGGAATTTCAGCCTTTTAACCTCAAAATAAGGGGAATTTCTGCATTTTTGCCACAAAATATTAGGAATTTCTTCTTTTTTGCCTCAAAATAAAGAAAATTTCTGTCTTTTTTCCCTGAAATAAGTGAAATTTCTGCAATTTTGCCCCAAAATAAGTGAAATTTCTGCAATTTTGCCCAAAAATAAGGGAAATTTTTGGAATTTTGCCCCAAAATAAGTGGAATTTCTGAGTTTTGCCCAAAAATAAGGAGAATTTCTGTCTTTTTGCCCTAACATATAGGGAATTTCTGCATTTTTGCCTTACAATTAAGGGAATTTCTGCAATTTTGCTCCAAAATATGGGGAATTTCTGCCTTTTTGCCCGAAAATAAGGGGAATGCATAACTTTTTCCCATAAAAAAGGGAAATTTTTTCATTTCGCTCCAAATTAAGGGGAATTTCTGCCTTTTTGCCCCAAAATAAGAAAAATTTTTGCTTTTTTTCTCTGAAATAAGTGAAATTTCTGCAATTTTGCCTCAAATTAAGGGAAATTTCTGCAATATTTCCCAAAATAAGGGAAATTTCTGCAATTTTGCCCCAAAATAAGAGGAATTTCTCACTTTTTGCCCGAAAATTAGGGAAATTTCAGCCTTTTTACCTGAAAATAAGTGAAATTTCTGCAATTTTGCCCCAAATAAAGGGAATTTCTGCAATTTTGCCCCAAAATAAGGTAAATTCCTGCAATTTTGCCCCCAAATAAAAAAAATTTCTGGAATTTTGCCCCAAAATAAGATGAATTTCTGATTTTTGCCCCAAAATAAAGGGAATTTCTGGCTTTTGCCCCAAAATTAGAGGAATTTCTGCAATTTTGCTCCAAAATACGGCAAATTTCTGCGTTTTTGACTGAAAATAATGGGAATGCATACCTTTTTGCAATAAAAAGGTAAATTTCTACATTTTGGCTCCAAAATAAGGGAAATTTCTGCCTTTTTGCCTCTAAATAAGTGGAATTTCTGTCATTTCCCCCAAAATAAAGGGAATTTCTCTCTTTTTTGCCCCAAAAAAAGAGGAATTTCTGACTTATTACCCTGAAATAAGTGAAATTTCTGCAATTTTGCCCAAAAATAAGGGAAATTTCTGCTTTTGGCCCATAAATAAATGGAATTTTAGCATTTTTACCTCAAAATAAAGGGAATTTTTGGATTTTGGCACAAAATATTAGGAATTTCTTCCCTTTTGCCCCAAAATAAGAAAAATTTCTGCTTTTTTCCCTGAAATAAGTGAAATTTCTGCAATTTTGCCCCAAAATAAGTGAAATTTCTGCAATTTTGCCCCAAAAAAGAGGGAAATTTCTGGAATTTTGAACTAAATTTTAGAATTTGTGAGTTTTGCCCTAAAATAAGGAGAATTTTTGTTTTTTTTCCCCAACATATAGGGAATTTCTGCCTTTTTGCCCCACAATTAGGGGAATTTCTGCAATTTTGCTCCAAAATACGGGAATTTCTGTCTTTTTGCCCGAAAATAAGGGGAATGCATAACTTGTTGCCATAAAAAAGGTAAACTTCTTCATTTTTGCTCCAAAATAAGGGAATTTCTGCCTTTTTGCCTCTAATAAGTGGAATTTCTGTCATTTCACCCTAAACAAAGAGAATTTCTGTCTTTTTTGACCCAAAATAAGGGGAATTTCTGACTCATTACCCTGAAATAAGTGAAATTTCTGCAATTTTGCCCCAAAATAAGGGAAATTTCTGCCTTTTTGCCCTGAAATATGTGAAATTTCTGCAATTTTACCCCAAAATAAGGTGAATTTCTGCCTTTTTGCCCCAAAATAATGGGAATTTCTGCCTTTTTGGCCCAAAATAAGAAAAATTTTTGCTTTTTTCTCTGAAATAAGTGAAATTTCTGCAATTTTGCCGTAAAATAAGTGAAATTTCTGCAATTTTATTGCATAATAAGGGAAATTTCTGCAATTTTGCCCCAAAATAAGGAGAATTTCTCCCTTTTTGCCCAAAAAAAAGGAAATTTCAGCCTTTTTACCAGGAAATAAGTGAAATTTCTGCAATTTTGCCCCAAATAAAGGAAATTTCTGCAATTTTGCCCCAAAATAAGGTGAATTCCTGCAATTTTGCCCCAAAATAAAGGAAATTTCTGGAATTTTGCCCCAAAATAAGGGGAATTTCTGATTTTTGCCCCAAAATAAAGGGAATTTCTGGCTTTTGCCACAAAATTAGGGGAATTTCTGCAATTTTGCTCCAAAATACGGCGAATTTCTGCCTTTTTGCCCGAAAATAATAAGAATGCATACCTTTTTGCCATAAAAAGGTAAATTTCTTCATTTTTGCTCCAAAATAAGGGAAATTTCTGCCTTTTTGCCTCTAAATAAGTGGAATTTCTGTCATTTCCCCCAAAACAAAGGGAATTTCTGTCTTTTTTGCCCCAAAATAAGGGGAATTTCTGACTTATTACACTGAAATAAGTGAAATTTCTGCAATTTTGCCCCAAAATAAGGTAAATTCCTGCAATTTTGCCCCAAAATAAAGGAAATTTCTGGAATTTTGCCCCAAAATAAGGGGAATTTTTGAATTTTGCCCCAAAGTAAAGGGAATTTCTGGCTTTTGCCACAAAATTAGGGGAATTTCTGCAATTTTGCTCCAAAATACGGCGAATTTCTGCCTTTTTGCCCGAAAATAATGGGAATGCATACCTTTTTGCCATAAAAAGTTAAATTTCTTCATTTTTGCTCCAAAACAAGGGAAATTTCTGCCTTTTTGCCTCTAAATAAGTGGAATTTCTGTCATTTCCCCCAAAACAAAGGAAATTTCTGTCTTTTTTGCCCCAAAATAGGGGAATTTCTAACTTATTACCCTGAAATAAGTGAAATTTCTGCAATTTTGCCCCATAATAAAGGAAATTTCTGCCTTTTTGCCCAAGAATAAGGGAAATTTCTGAAATTTTGCCCCAAAATAAGTGGAATTTCTGAGTTTTGCCCAAAAATAAGGAGAATTTCTGTATTTTGCTCCAACATATAGATAATTTCTGCATTTTTGCCCCACAATTAGGGGAATTTCTGCAATTTTGCTCCAAAATATGAGAAATTTCTGTCTTTTTGCCCGTAAATAAAAAGAATGCATACCTTTTTGTCTTAAAATAGGGAAATTTCTTCATTTTTGCTCCAAAATAAGGGGAATTTTTGCTTTTTTGCCTCTAAATAAGTGGAATTTCTGTCTTTTTCCTCTAAAACAAGGGATTTTCTGTTTTTTATGCCCCAAAATAAGGAAATTTTCTGACTTATTACCCTGAAATAAGTGAATTTTCTGGAATTTTGTCCCAAAGTAAGTGAAATTTCTGCCTTTTTGCCCCCAAATAAGTGGAATTTGAGCCCTTTCACCTCAAAATAAGGGGAATTTCTGCATTTTTGCCAAAAAATATTAGGAATTTCTGCCTTTTTGCCCCAAAATAAGGAAAATTTCTGTCTTTTTTCCCTGAAATAAGTCAAATTTCTGCAATTTTGCCCCAAAATAAGTGAAATTTCTGCAATTTTGCCTCAAAATAAGGGAAATTTTTGGAATTTTGCCCCAAAATAAGTGGAATTTCTGAGTTTTGCCACAAAATAAAGAGAATTTCTGTCTTTTTGCCCCAACATATAGGGAATTTCTGCATTTTTGCCCCACAATTAGGGGAATTTCTGCAATTTTGCTCCAAAATACTAGGAATTTCTGCCTTTTTGCCCGAAAATAAGGGGAATGCATAACTTTTTCCCATAAAAAAATGAAATTTCTTCATTTTTACTCCAAAATAAGGGGAATTTCTGCTTTTTTGCCTCTAAATAAGTGGAATTTCTGTCTTTTCCCTCCAAAACAAATGGATTTTCTGTCTTTTTTGCGCCAAAATAAAGGGAATTTCTGACTTATTACCCTGAAATATGTGAAATTTCTGCAATTTTGTCCCAAAATAAGGGAAATTTCTGCCTTTTTGCACCCAAATAAGGGGAATTTCAGCCTTTTAACCTCAAAATAAGGGGAATTTCTGCATTTTTGCCACAAAATATTAGGAATTTCTTCTTTTTTGCCTCAAAATAAGGAAAATTTCTGTCTTTTTTCCCTGAAATAAGTGAAATTTCTGCAATTTTGCCCCAAAATAAGTGAAATTTCTGCAATTTTGCCCAAAAATAAGGGAAATTTTTGGAATTTTGCCCCAAAATAAGTGGAATTTCTGAGTTTTGCCCAAAAATAAGGAGAATTTCTGTCTTTTTGCCCTAACATATAGGGAATTTCTGCATTTTTGCCTTACAATTAAGGGAATTTCTGCAATTTTGCTCCAAAATATGGGGAATTTCTGCCTTTTTGCCCGAAAATAAGGGGAATGCATAACTTTTTCCCATAAAAAAGGGAAATTTTTTCATTTCGCTCCAAATTAAGGGGAATTTCTGCCTTTTTGCCCCAAAATAAGAAAAATTTTTGCTTTTTTTCTCTGAAATAAGTGAAATTTCTGCAATTTTGCCTCAAATTAAGGGAAATTTCTGCAATATTTCCCAAAATAAGGGAAATTTCTGCAATTTTGCCCCAAAATAAGAGGAATTTCTCACTTTTTGCCCGAAAATTAGGGAAATTTCAGCCTTTTTACCTGAAAATAAGTGAAATTTCTGCAATTTTGCCACAAATAATGGAAATTTCTGCAATTTTGCCCCAAAATAAGGTTAATTGCTGCAATTTTGCACCAAAATAAAGGAAATTTTTGAATTTTGCCCCAAAAAAAGGGGAATTTCTGATTTTTGCCCCAAAATAAAGGGAATTTCTTCTTTTGCCTTAAAATTAAGGGAATTTTGCCTTTTTGCCCGAAAATTATGAGAATTTCTGCAATTTTGCTTCAAAATACGGGGAATTTCTGCTTTTTATCCCGAAAGTAAGGGGAATGTATAACTATTACCACAAAAAAGGGGAAATTTCTTAATTTTTTCCCCAAAATAAGAGGAATTTCTGCTTTTTAACTCAAAATAAGTGAAATTTCTCCCTTTTTACCCAAAAATAAATGGAATTTCTGTCTTGTTGCAACAAAATAAAAGGAATTTTTGAATTATTCCCTGAAATAAGTGATATATCTGCAATTTTGCCCCAAAATAAAAGAAATTTCTGCGTTTTTGCCACAAAATAAGGGGAATTACTGTCTTCTTGCCCCAAAATAAAAGAAATTTCTGCCTTTTTGCCCCCAAATAAGAAGAATTTCAGCCTTTTTACCTCAAAATAAGGGGAATTTCTGCATTTTTGCCACAAAATATTAAGAATTTCTGCATTTTTGCCCCAAAATAAGGTAAATTTCTGCCTTTTTTCCCTGAAATAAGTGAAATTTCTGCAATTTTGCCCCAAAATAAGTGAAATTTCTGCAATTTTGCCTCAAAATAAGAGAAATTTCTGCTTTTTGCCCTGAAATATGTGAAGTTCTGCAATTTTACCCCAAAATAAGGTGAATTTCTGCCTTTTTGCCCCAAAATAATGGGAATTTCTGCCTTTTGCCCAAAAAATAAGAAAAAATTTTGCTTTTTTTCTCAGAAATAAGTGAAATTTCTGCAATTTTGCCCCAAAATAAGTGAAATTTCTACAATTTTGCCCCCAAATAAGTGAAATTTCTTGAATTTTGCCCCAAAATAAATGAAATTTCTGAGTTTTGCCCCAAAATAAGGAGAATTTCTGTCTTTTTGCCATAACATATAAGGAATTTCTGCCTTTTTGCCCCACAATTAGGGGAATTTCTGCAATTTTGCTCCAAAATACGAGGAATTTCTGTCTTTTTGCCCGAAAATAAAGGGAATGCATAACTTTTTGCCATAAAAATGGAAAATTTCTTCATTTTTGCTCCAAAATAAGGGGAATTTCTGCCTTTTTGCCTCTAAATAAGTGGAATTTCTGTCTTTTTCCTCCAAAACAAAGGAAATTTCTGTCTTATTTGCCCCAAAATAAAGGGAATTTCTGATTTATTACCCTAAAATAAAGGAAATTTCTGCCTTTTTGCCCTGAAATATGTGAAATTTCTGCAATTTTACCCCAAAATACGGTGAATTTCCTCCTTTTTCCCCCAAAATAATGGGAATTTCTGCCTTTTTGCCCTAAAATAAGAAAAATTTTTTTTTCTCTGAAATAAGTGACATTTCTGCAATTTTGCCCTAAAAAAAGGGAAATTTCTGCAATTATTATTCTATAATAAGGGAAATGTCTGCAATTTTGCCCCCAAAAAAAGGGAATTTCTCCTTTTTGCCCCAAAATAAAGGAAATTTCAGCCATTTTACCTGAAAATAAGTGAAATTTCTGCAATTTTGCCCCAAATAAAGAAAATTTCTGCAATTTTGCCCCAAAATAAGGTAAATTCCTGCAATTTTGCCCCAAAATAAAGAAAATTTCTGGAATTTTGCCCCAAAATAATGGGAATTTCTGATTTTTGCCCCAAAATAAAGGGAATTTCTGGCTTTTGCCCCAAAATTAGGGGAATTTCTGCAATTTTGCTCCAAAATACAGGGAATTTCTGCCTTTTTGCCCGAAAAAAATGGGAATGCATACCTTTTTGCCATAAAAAGGTAAATTTCTTCATTTTTGCTCCAAAATAAGGGAAATTTCTGCCTTTTTCCTCTAAATAAGTGGAATTTCTGTCATTTCCGCAAAAAAAAGGGAATTTCTGGGTTTTTTTTGCCCCAAAATAAAGGGAATTTCTGACTTATTACCCTGAAATAAGTGAAATTTCTGCAATTTTGCCCCAAAATAAGGGAAATTTCTGCCTTTTTGCCCCCAAATAAAGGGAATTTCAGCCTTTTTACCTCAAAATAAGGAGTATTTCTGCTTTTTGCCACAAAATAAGGGAAATTTCTGCCTTTTTTCATTGAAATAAGTGAAATTTCTGCAATTTTGCTCCAAAAAAAGGGAAATTTCTGCAATTTTGACCAAGAATAAGGGAAATTTCTGCAATTTTGCCCCAAAATAAGAGAAATTTCTGCCTTTTTGCACCCAAATAAAGGGAATTTCAGCCTTTTTACCTCAAAATAAGGAGAATTTCTGCTTTTTGCCCCAAAATAAGGGAAATTTCTGCAATTTTGCCCAAGAATAAGGGAAATTTCTGGAATTTTGCCCCAAAATAAGTGGAATTTCTAAGTTTTGCCACAAAATAAAGAGAATTTCTGTCTTTTTGCCCCAACATATATGGAATTTTTGCATTTTTGCCCCAAAATTAGGGGAATTTCTGCAATTTTGCTCCAAAATACAGGAAATTTCTGCCTTTTTGCCCGTAAATAAAAAGAATGCATACCTTTTTGGTTTAAAAAGGGAAATTTTTTCATTTTTACTCCAAAATAAGGGGAATTTCTGCTTTTTTGCCTCTAAATAAGTGGAATTTCTGTCTTTTTCCTCCAAAACAAAAGGATTTTCTGTCTTTTTTGCCCCAAAATAAGGAAATTTTCTGACTTATTACCCTGAAATAAGTGAAATTTCTGCAATTTTGTCACAAAATAAGGGAAATTTCTGCCTTTTTGCCCCAAAATAAAGGGAATTTCAGCCTTTTCACCTCAAAATAAGGGGAATTTCTGCATTTTTGCCACAAAATATTAGGAATTTCTGCCTTTTTGCCCAAAAATAAGGAAAATTTCTGTCTTTTTTCCCTGAAATAAGTCAAATTTCTGCAATTTTGCCCCAATGTAAAGGAAATTTCTGCAATTTTGCCCAAAAATAAGGAGAATTTCTGCCTTTTTGCCCGAAAATTATGAGAATATCTGCAATTTTGCTTCAAAATACGGGGAATTTCTGCTTTTTATCCCGAAAGTAAGATAATGTATATTTTTTGCCACAAAAAAGGGAAATTTCTTCATTTTTGCTCCAAAATAAGGGGAATTTCTGCCTTTTTGCCCCTAATAAATGGAATTTCTGTCTTTTTCACAAAAAACAAAGGGAATTTCTCTCTTTTTTGCCCCAAAATAAGAGGAATTTCTGACTCATTACCCTGAAATAAGTGAAATTTCTGCAATTTTGCCGCAAAATAAGGGTAATTTCTGGAATTTTGCACCAAAATTTGGAATTTCTGAGGGTTGCCCCAAAATAAAGAGCATTTTTGTCTTTTTCCCCAAACATATAGGGAATTTCTGCCTTTTTGCCCCAGAATTATGGGAATTTCTGCAATTTTGCTCAAAAATACGGGGAATTTTTGTCTTTTTGCCCGGAAATAAGGGGAATGCATAACTTGTTGCCATAAAAAAGGGAAATTTCTTCATTTTTGCTCCAATAAGGGGAATTTCTGCCTTTTGGCTTCTAAATAAGTGGAATTTCTGTCTTTTTCCTCCAAAACAAAGGGAATTTCTGTCTTTTTTGCCCCAAAATAAGGGGAATTTCTGACTTATTACCCTGAAATAAGTGAAATTTCTGCAATTTTGCCCCAAAATAAGGGAAATTTCTGCCTTTTTGCCCTGAAATATGTGAAATTTCTGCATTTTTATCCCAAAATAAATTGAATTTCTGCGTTTTTGCCCCAAAATAATGGGAATTTCTGCCTTTTTGCCCCAAAATAAGAAAAATTTTTGCTTTTTTTCTCTGAAATAAGTGAAATTTCTGCAATTTTGCCCTAAAATAAGTGGAATTTCTGCAATTTTATCGCATAATAAAGGAAATTTCTGCAATTTTGCCCCAAAATAAGGAGAATTTCTCTCTTTTTGCCCCAAAATAAAGGAAGTTTCAGCCTTTTTACCAGAAAATAAGTGAAATTTCTGCAATTTTGCCCCAAATAAAGAAAATTTCTGCAATTTTGCCCCAAAATAAGGTAAATTCCTGCAATTTTGCCCCAAAATAAAGAAAATTTCTGGAATTTTGCCACAAAATAACGGGAATTTCTGATTTTTGCCCCAAAATAAAGGGAATTTCTGGCTTTTGCCCCAAAATTAGGGGAATTTCTGCAATTTTGCTCCAAAATACAGGGAATTTCTGCCTTTTTGCCCGAAAATAATGGGAATGCATACCTTTTTGCCATAAAAAGGTAAATTTCTTCATTTTTGTTCCAAAATAAGGGAAATTTCTGCCTTTTTGCCTCTAAATAAGTGGAATTTCTGTCATTTCTCCCAAATCAAAGGGAATTTCTGTCATTTTTGCCCCCAAATAAGGGGAATTTCTGACTTATTACCCTGAAATAAGTGAAATTTCTGCAATTTTGCCCCAAAAAAGGGAAATTTCTCCCTTTTTGCCCTCAAATAAGGGGAATTTCAGCCTTTTTACCTCAAAATAAGGAGAATTTCTGCCTTTTTGCCCCAAAATAAGAAAAATTTCTGCCTTTTTTCACTGAAAGAAGTGAAATTTCTGCAATTTTGCCCCAAAATAAGTGAAATTTCTGCAATTTTGCCCAAGAATAAGGGAAATTTCTGGAATTTTGCCCAAAAGTAAGTGGAATTTCTAAGTTTTGCCCCAAAATAAAGAGAATTTCTGTCTTTTTGCCCCAACATATAGGGAATTTCTGCATTTTTGCCCCACAATTATGGGAATTTCTGCAATTTTGCTCCAAAATATGGGAAATTTCTGCCTTTTTGCCCGTAAATAAAAAGAATGCATACCTTTTTGCCTTAAAAAATGGAAATTTCTTCACTTTTGCTCCAAAATAATGGGAATTTCTGCTTTTTTGCCTTTAAATAGGAGGAATTTCTGTCTTTTTCCTCCAAAACAAAGGGATTTTCTGTCTTTTTTGCCCCAAAATAAGGAAATTTTCTGACTTATTACCCTGAAATAAGTGAAATTTCTGCAAGTTTGTCCCTAAATAAGGGAAATTTCTGCCTTTTTGCCCCAAAATAAGGGGAATTTCAGCCTTTTCACCTCAAAATAAGGGGACTTTCTGCATTTTTGCCACAAAATATTAGGAATTTCTGCCTTTTTGCCCCAAAATAAGGAAAATTTCTGTCTTTTTTCCCTGAAATAAGTCAAATTTCTGCAATTTTGCCCCATTGTAAAGGAAATTTCTGAAATTTTGCCCCAAAATAAGGAGAATTTCTCCCTTTTTGCCCGAAAATTATGAGAATTTCTGCAATTTTGCTTCATAATACGGGGAATTTCTGCTTTTTATCCCGCAATTAAGGGGAATGTATATTTTTTGCCACAAAAAAGAGAAATATCTTTATTTTTGCTACAAAATAAGGGGAATTTCTGCCTTTTTGCCTCTAAATAAGTGGAATTTCTGTTTTTTTCCCAAAAAACAAAGGGAATTTTTCTTATTTTTGCCCCAAAATAAGAGGAATTTCTGACTCATAACCTTGAAATAAGTGAAATTTCTGCAATTTTGCCCAAAAATAAGGGAAATTTCTGCCTTTTGCCCCCAAATAAGGGGAATTTCAGCATTTATACCTCAAAATAAGGGGAATTTTTGAATTTTGGCACAAAATATTAGGAATTTCTGCCTTTTTGCCCCAAAATAAGTAAAATTTCTGCCTTTTTACCCTGAAATAAGTGAAATTTCTGCAATTTTGCCCCAAAATAAGTGAAATTTCTGCAATTTTGCCCCAAAATAAAAGAAATTTCTGGAATTTGCACAAAAATTTGGGATTTCTGAGTTTTGCCCCAAAATAAGGAGAATTCTTGTCTTTTTGCCCCAACATATAGGGAATTTCTGCCTTTTTGCCCCACAATTAGGGGAATTTCTGCAATTTTGCTCCAAAATACGGGGAATTTCTGTCTTTTTGCCCGAAAA
This sequence comes from Micromys minutus, assembly GCF_963924665.1. Lineage (NCBI taxonomy): Eukaryota > Metazoa > Chordata > Mammalia > Rodentia > Muridae > Micromys > Micromys minutus. Next base: position 522,428 of record NW_027667690.1, on the reverse strand, counting down.
TAAGGGGAATGCATAACTTGTTGCCATAAAAAAGGGAAATTTCTTCATTTTTGCTCCAAAATAAGAGGAATTTCTGCCTTTTTGCCTCAAAATAAGTGGAATTTCTGTAATTTCCCCCAAAACAATGGGAATTTCTGTCTTTTTTGACCCAAAATAAGGGGCATTTCTTACTTATTACCATGAAATAAGTGAAATTTCTGTAATTTTGCCCCAAAATAAGGGAAATTTCTGCCTTTTTGACCTGAAATATTTGAAATTTCTGCAATTTTACCCCAAAATAAGGTGAATTTCTGCCTTTTTGCCCCAAAATAATGGGAATTTCTGCCTTTTTGCCCCAAAATAAGAAAAATTTTTGCTTTTTTTTTTGAAATAAGTGAAATTTCTGCAATTTTGCCCTTAAATAAGTGAAATTTCTGCAATTTTATTGCATAATAAGGGAAATTTCTGCAATTTTGCCCCAAAATAAGGGGAATTTCTCTTTTTTTTGCCCCAAAATAAAGGAAATTTCGGCCTTTTTACCAGAAAATAAGTGAAATTTCTGCAATTTTGCCCCAAATAAAGGGAATTTCTGCAATTTTGCCCCAAAATAAGGTAAATTCCTGCAATTTTTCCCCCAAATAAAAAAAATTTCTGGAATTTTGCCCCAAAATAAGATGAATTTCTGATTTTTGCCCCAAAATAAAGGGAATTTCTGGCTTTTGCCCCAAAATTAGAGGAATTTCTGCAATTTTGCTCCAAAATACGGCAAATTTCTGCGTTTTTGACTGAAAATAATGGGAATGCATACCTTTTTGCAATAAAAAGGTAAATTTCTTCATTTTGGCTCCAAAATAAGGGAAATTTCTGCCTTTTTGCCTCTAAATAAGTGGAATTTCTGTCATTTCCCCCAAAACAAAGGGAATTTCTCTCTTTTTTGCCCCAAAATAAGAGGAATTTCTGACTCATTACCCTGAAATAAGTGAAATTTCTGCAATTTTGCCCAAAAATAAGGGAAATTTCTGCTTTTGGCCCATAAATAAATGGAATTTTAGCATTTTTACCTCAAAATAAAGGGAATTTTTGGATTTTGGCACAAAATATTAGGAATTTCTTCCTTTTTGCCCCAAAATAAGAAAAATTTCTGCTTTTTTCCCTGAAATAAGTGAAATTTCTGCAATTTTGCCCCAAAATAAGTGAAATTTCTGCAATTTTGCCCCAAAAAAGAGGGAAATTTCTGGAATTTTGAACTAAATTTTAGAATTTGTGAGTTTTGCCCTAAAATAAGGAGAATTTTTGTTTTTTTCCCCAACATATAGGGAATTTCTGCCTTTTTGCCCCACAATTAGGGGAATTTCTGCAATTTTGCTCCAAAATACGGGAATTTCTGTCTTTTTGCCCGAAAATAAGGGGAATGCATAACTTGTTGCCATAAAAAAGGTAAACTTCTTCATTTTTGCTCCAAAATAAGGGAATTTCTGCCTTTTTGCCTCTAATAAGTGGAATTTCTGTCATTTCACCCTAAACAAAGGGAATTTCTGTCTTTTTTGACCCAAAATAAGGGGAATTTCTGACTCATTACCCTGAAATAAGTGAAATTTCTGCAATTTTGCCCAAAAATAAGGGAAATTTCTGCCTTTTTGCCCTGAAATATGTGAAATTTCTGCAATTTTACCACAAAATAAGGTGAATTTCTGCCTTTTTGCCCCAAAATAATGGGAATTTCTGCCTTTTTGGCCCAAAATAAGAAAAATTTTTGCTTTTTTCTCTGAAATAAGTGAAATTTCTGCAATTTTGCCGTAAAATAAGTGAAATTTCTGCAATTTTATTGCATAATAAGGGAAATTTCTGCAATTTTGCCCCAAAATAAGGAGAATTTCTCCCTTTTTGCCCAAAAAAAAGGAAATTTCAGCCTTTTTACCAGGAAATAAGTGAAATTTCTGCAATTTTGCCCCAAATAAAGGAAATTTCTGCAATTTTGCCCCAAAATAAGGTGAATTCCTGCAATTTTGCCCCAAAATAAAGGAAATTTCTGGAATTTTGCCCCAAAATAAGGGGAATTTCTGATTTTTGCCCCAAAATAAAGGGAATTTCTGGCTTTTGCCACAAAATTAGGGGAATTTCTGCAATTTTGCTCCAAAATACGGCGAATTTCTGCCTTTTTGCCCGAAAATAATAAGAATGCATACCTTTTTGCCATAAAAAGGTAAATTTCTTCATTTTTGCTCCAAAATAAGGGAAATTTCTGCCTTTTTGCCTCTAAATAAGTGGAATTTCTGTCATTTCCCCCAAAACAAAGGGAATTTCTGTCTTTTTTGCCCCAAAATAAGGGGAATTTCTGACTTATTACACTGAAATAAGTGAAATTTCTGCAATTTTGCCCCAAAATAAGGTAAATTCCTGCAATTTTGCCCCAAAATAAAGGAAATTTCTGGAATTTTGCCCCAAAATAAGGGGAATTTCTGAATTTTGCCCCAAAGTAAAGGGAATTTCTGGCTTTTGCCACAAAATTAGGGGAATTTCTGCAATTTTGCTTTAAAATACGGCGAATTTCTGCCTTTTTGCCCGAAAATAATGGGAATGCATACCTTTTTGCCATAAAAAGTTAAATTTCTTCATTTTTGCTCCAAAACAAGGGAAATTTCTGCCTTTTTGCCTCTAAATAAGTGGAATTTCTGTCATTTCCCCCAAAACAAAGGAAATTTCTGTCTTTTTTGCCCCAAAATAGGGGAATTTCTAACTTATTACCCTGAAATAAGTGAAATTTCTGCAATTTTGCCCCATAATAAAGGAAATTTCTGCCTTTTTGCCCAAGAATAAGGGAAATTTCTGAAATTTTGCCCCAAAATAAGTGGAATTTCTGAGTTTTGCCCAAAAATAAGGAGAATTTCTGTATTTTGCTCCAACATATAGAAAATTTCTGCATTTTTGCCCCACAATTAGGGGAATTTCTGCAATTTTGCTCCAAAATGAGAAATTTCTGTCTTTTTGCCTGTAAATAAAAAGAATGCATACCTTTTTGTCTTAAAATAGGGAAATTTCTTCATTTTTGCTCCAAAATAAGGGGAATTTTTGCTTTTTTGCCTCTAAATAAGTGGAATTTCTGTCTTTTTCCTCTAAAACAAGGGATTTTCTGTTTTTTATGCCCCAAAATAAGGAAATTTTCTGACTTATTACCCTGAAATAAGTGAATTTTCTGGAATTTTGTCCCAAAGTAAGTGAAATTTCTGCCTTTTTGCCCCCAAATAAGTGGAATTTGAGCCCTTTCATCTCAAAATAAGGGGAATTTCTGCATTTTTGCCAAAAAATATTAGGAATTTCTGCCTTTTTGCCCCAAAATAAGGAAAATTTCTGTCTTTTTTCCCTGAAATAAATCAAATTTCTGCAATTTTGCCCCAAAATAAGTGAAATTTCTGCAATTTTGCCTCAAAATAAGGGAAATTTTTGGAATTTTGCCCCAAAATAAGTGGAATTTCTGAGTTTTGCCACAAAATAAAGAGAATTTCTGTCTTTTTGCCCCAACATATAGGGAATTTCTGCATTTTTGCCCCACAATTAGGGGAATTTCTGCAATTTTGCTCCAAAATACTAGGAATTTCTGCCTTTTTGCCCGAAAATAAGGGGAATGCATAACTTTTTCCCATAAAAAAATGAAATTTCTTCATTTTTACTCCAAAATAAGGGGAATTTCTTCTTTTTTGCCTCTAAATAAGTGGAATTTCTGTCTTTTCCCTCCAAAACAAATGGATTTTCTGTCTTTTTTGCGCCAAAATAAAGGGAATTTCTGACTTATTACCCTGAAATATGTGAAATTTCTGCAATTTTGTTCCAAAATAAGGGAAATTTCTGCCTTTTTGCACCCAAATAAGGGGAATTTCAGCCTTTTAACCTCAAAATAAGGGGAATTTCTGCATTTTTGCCACAAAATATTAGGAATTTCTTCTTTTTTGCCTCAAAATAAGGAAAATTTCTGTCTTTTTTCCCTGAAATAAGTGAAATTTCTGCAATTTTGCCCCAAAATAAGTGAAATTTCTGAAATTTTGCCCAAAAATAAGGGAAATTTTTGGAATTTTGCCCCAAAATAAGTGGAATTTCTGAGTTTTGCCCAAAAATAAGGAGAATTTCTGTCTTTTTGCCCTAACATATAGGGAATTTCTGCATTTTTGCCTTACAATTAAGGGAATTTCTGCAATTTTGCTCCAAAATATGGGGAATTTCTGCCTTTTTGCCCGAAAATAAGGGGAATGCATAACTTTTTCCCATAAAAAAGGGAAATTTTTTCATTTCGCTCCAAATTAAGGGGAATTTCTGCCTTTTTGCCCCAAAATAAGAAAAATTTTTGCTTTTTTTCTCTGAAATAAGTGAAATTTCTGCAATTTTGCCTCAAATTAAGGGAAATTTCTGCAATATTTCCCAAAATAAGGGAAATTTCTGCAATTTTGCCCCAAAATAAGAGGAATTTCTCACTTTTTGCCCGAAAATTAGGGAAATTTCAGCCTTTTTACCTGAAAATAAGTGAAATTTCTGCAATTTTGCCACAAATAATGGAAATTTCTGCAATTTTGCCCCAAAATAAGGTTAATTGCTGCAATTTTGCACCAAAATAAAGGAAATTTCTTGAATTTTGCCCCAAAAAAGGGGAATTTCTGATTTTTGCCCCAAAATAAAGGGAATTTCTTCTTTTGCCTTAAAATTAAGGGAATTTTGCCTTTTTGCCCGAAAATTATGAGAATTTCTGCAATTTTGCTTCAAAATACGGGGAATTTCTGCTTTTTATCCCGAAAGTAAGGGGAATGTATAACTATTACCACAAAAAAGGGGAAATTTCTTAATTTTTGCCCCAAAATAAGAGGAATTTCTGCCTTTTTACCTCAAAATAAGTGAAATTTCTCCCTTTTTACCCAAAAATAAATGGAATTTCTGTCTTGTTGCAACAAAATAAAAGGAATTTTTGAATTATTCCCTGAAATAAGTGATATATCTGCAATTTTGCCCCAAAATAAAAGAAATTTCTGCGTTTTTGCCACAAAATAAGGGGAATTGCTGTCTTCTTGCCCCAAAATAAAAGAAATTTCTGCCTTTTTGCCCCCAAATAAGAAGAATTTCAGCCTTTTTACCTCAAAATAAGGGGAATTTCTGCATTTTTGCCACAAAATATTAAGAATTTCTGCATTTTTGCCCCAAAATAAGGTAAATTTCTGCCTTTTTTCCCTGAAATAAGTGAAATTTCTGCAATTTTGCCCCAAAATAAGTGAAATTTCTGCAATTTTGCCTCAAAATAAGAGAAATTTCTGCTTTTTGCCCTGAAATATGTGAAGTTCTGCAATTTTACCCCAAAATAAGGTGAATTTCTGCCTTTTTGCCCCAAAATAATGGGAATTTCTGCCTTTTGCCCAAAAAATAAGAAAAATTTTTGCTTTTTTTCTCAGAAATAAGTGAAATTTCTGCAATTTTGCCCCAAAATAAGTGAAATTTCTGCAATTTTGCCCCAAAATAAGTGACATTTCTTGAATTTTGCCCCAAAATAAATGAAATTTCTGAGTTTTGCCCCAAAATAAGGAGAATTTCTGTCTTTTTGCCATAACATATAAGGAATTTCTGCCTTTTTGCCCCACAATTAGGGGAATTTCTGCAATTTTGCTCCAAAATACGAGGAATTTCTGTCTTTTTGCCCGAAAATAAAGGGAATGCATAACTTTTTGCCATAAAAATGGAAAATTTCTTCATTTTTGCTCCAAAATAAGGGGAATTTCTGCCTTTTTGCCTCTAAATAAGTGGAATTTCTGTCTTTTTCCTCCAAAACAAAGGAAATTTCTGTCTTATTTGCCCCAAAATAAAGGGAATTTCTGATTTATTACCCTAAAATAAGGGAAATTTCTGCCTTTTTGCCCTGAAATATGTGAAATTTCTGCAATTTTACCCCAAAATACGGTGAATTTCCTCCTTTTTCCCCCAAAATAATGGGAATTTCTGCCTTTTTGCCCTAAAATAAGAAAAAAATTTTTTTCTCTGAAATAAGTGACATTTCTGCAATTTTGCCCTAAAAAAAGGGAAATTTCTGCAATTATTATTCTATAATAAGGGAAATGTCTGCAATTTTGCCCCCAAAAAAAGGGAATTTCTCCTTTTTGCCCCAAAATAAAGGAAATTTCAGCCATTTTACCTGAAAATAAGTAAAATTTCTGCAATTTTGCCCCAAATAAAGAAAATTTCTGCAATTTTGCCCCAATGTAAAGGAAATTTCTGCAATTTTGCCCCAAAATAAAGAAAATTTCTGGAATTTTGCCCCAAAATAATGGAAATTTCTGATTTTTGCCCCAAAATAAAGGGAATTTCTGGCTTTTGCCCCAAAATTAGGGGAATTTCTGCAATTTTGCTCCAAAATACAGGGAATTTCTGCCTTTTTGCCCGAAAAAAAATGGGAATGCATACCTTTTTGCCATAAAAAGGTAAATTTCTTCATTTTTGCTCCAAAATAAGGGAAATTTCTGCCTTTTTCCTCTAAATAAGTGGAATTTCTGTCATTTCCGCAAAAAAAAGGGAATTTCTGGGTTTTTTTTGCCCCAAAATAAAGGGAATTTCTGACTTATTACCCTGAAATAAGTGAAATTTCTGCAATTTTGCCCCAAAATAAGGGAAATTTCTGCCTTTTTGCCCCCAAATAAGGGAATTTCAGCCTTTTTACCTCAAAATAAGGAGTATTTCTGCTTTTTGCCCCAAAATAAGGGAAATTTCTGCCTTTTTTCATTGAAATAAGTGAAATTTCTGCAATTTTGCTCCAAAAAAAGGGAAATTTCTGCAATTTTGCCCAAGAATAAGGGAAATTTCTGCAATTTTGCCCCAAAATAAGAGAAATTTCTGCCTTTTTGCACCCAAATAAAGGGAATTTCAGCCTTTTTACCTCAAAATAAGGAGTATTTCTGCTTTTTGCCCCAAAATAAGGGAAATTTCTGCCTTTTTTCATTGAAATAAGTGAAATTTCTGCAATTTTGCTCCAAAAAAAGGGAAATTTCTGCAATTTTGCCCAAGAATAAGGGAAATTTCTGGAATTTTGCCCCAAAATAAGTGGAATTTCTGAGTTTTGCCGCAAAATAAAGAGAATTTCTGTCTTTTTGCCCCAACATATAAGGAATTTCTGCATTTTTGCCCACAATTAATGGAATTTCTGCAATTTTGCTCCAAAATACGGGAAATTTCTGCCATTTTGCCTGTAAACAAAAACAATGCATACCTTTTTGCCTTAAAAAAGGGAAATTTCTTCTTTTTTGCTCCAAAATAAGGGGAATTTCTGCTTTTTTGCCTCTAAATAAGTGGAATTTCTATCTTTTTCCTCCAAAACAAAGGGATTTTCTGTATTTTTTGCCCCAAAATAAGGAAATTTTCTGACTTATTATCCTGAAATAAGTGAAATTTCTGCAATTTTGTCCCAAAATAAGGGAAATTTCTACCTTTTTGCCCCCAAATAAAAGGAATTTCAAACTTTTCACCTCAAAATAAGGGGAATTTCTGCATTTTTGCCACAAAATATTAGGAATTTCTGCTTTTTTGCCCCAAAATAAGGAAAATTTCTGTCTTTTTTTTCTGAAATAAGTCAATATTCTGCAATTTTGCCCCAAAATAAGTGAAATTTCTGCAATTTTGCCCCAAAAAGGGAAATTTTTGGAATTTTGCCCCAAAATAAGTGGAATTTCTGAGTTTTGCCCCATAATAAGGAGAATTTCTGTCTTTGTGCCCCAACATATAGGGAATTTCTGCATTTTTGCCCCACAATTAGGGGAATTTTAGCAATTTTGCTCCAAAATACGGGGAATTTCTGCCTTTTTGCCCGAAAATAAGGAGAATGCATAACTTTTTCCCATAAAAAAGGAAAATTTCTTCATTTTTGCTCCAAACAAAGGGAATTTCTGCCTTTTTGCCTCTAAATACGTAGAATTTCTGTCTTTTTTTGCCCAAAACAAAGGGAATTTCTGTCTTTTTTGCCCCAAAATAAGGAAAATTTCTGCCTTTTTCCCTGAAATATTTAAAATTTCTGCAATTTTACCCCAAAATAAGGTGAATTTCTGCCTTTTTGCCCCAAAATAATAAGAATTTCTGCCTTTTTGCCCCAAAATAAGAAAAATTTTTGCTTTTTTTTCTCTGAAATAAGTGAAATTTCTGCAATTTTGCCTTAAATTAAGAAAAATTTCTGCAATATTTCCCATAATAAGGGAAATTTCTGCAATTTTGCCCCAAAATAAGGGGAATTTCTCCCTTTTTGCCCGAAAAAAAAGGAAATTTCAGCCTTACCTGAAAATAAGTGAAATTTTTGCAATTTTGCCCCAAATAATGGAAATTTCTGCAATTTTGCCCCAAAATAAGGTAAATTCCTGCAATTTTGCCCCAAAATAAAGGAAATTTCTTGAATTTTGCTCCAAAAGATGGGGAATTTCTGATTTTTGTGTCAAAATAAAGGGAATTTCTTCTTATGCCCCAAAATTAGGGGAATTTCTGCCTTTTTACCTGAAAATTATGAGAATTTCTGAAATTTTGCTTTAAAATACGGGGAATTTCTGCTTTTTATCCCGAAAGTAAGGGGAATGTATACCTTTTACCACAAAAAAGGAAAATTTCTTCATTTTTTGCCCCAAAATAAGAGGAATTTCTGCCTTTTTACATCAAAATAAGGGAAATTTCTGCCTTAATACCCAAAAATAAACGAAATTTCTGTCTTTTTGCCCCAAAATTAAAGGAATTTTTGAATAATGCCCTGAAATAAGTGAAATTTCTGCAATTTTGCCCCAAAATAAAAGAAATTTCTGCCTTTTTGCCACAAAATAAGGGGAATTTTTATCTTTTTGCCCCAAAATAAGGGAAATTTCTGCTTTTTTGCCCCCTAATAATAAGAATTTCGCCCTTTTTCCTCAAAATAAGGGGAATTTCTGCATTTTTGCCACAAAATTTTAAGAATTTCTGCATTTTTGCCTCAAAATAAAGAAAATTTCTGCCTTTTTTCCTGAAATAAGTGAAATTTCTGCAATTTTGCGACAAAATAAGTGAAATTTCTCCAATTTTGCCCCAAATTAAAGGAAATTTCTGGAATTTTGCCCCAAAATAAGTGGAATTTCTGAGTTTTGCCCCAAAATATGGAGAATTTCTGTCTTTTTGCCCCAAAATAAATGGAATTTTTGAATTATTCCTTGAAATAAGTGATATTTCTGCAATTTTGCCCCAAAATAAAAGAAATTTCTGCGTTTTTGCCACAAAATAAGGGGAATTACTGTCTTTTTGCCCCAAAATAAGGGAAATTTCTGCCTTTTTGCCCCCAAATAAGGGGAATTTCAGCCTTTTTACCTCAAAATAAGGGGAATTTCTGCATTTTTGCCACAAAATATTAAGAATTTATGCATTTTTACCCTAAAATAAGGAAATTTCTGCCTTTTTTCCCTGAAATAAGTGAAATTTCTCCAATTTTGCCCCAAAATAAAGGAAATTGCTGCTTTTTTCCCTGTAATATGTGAAATTTCTGCAATTTTACCCCAAAATAAGGTGAATTTCTGCTTTTTTGCCCCAAAATAATGGGAATTTCTGCCTTTTGCACCAAAAATGAGAAAAATTTTTGCTTTTTTTATCAGAAATAAGTGAAATTTCTGCAATTTTGCCCCAAAATAAGTGAAATTTTTGCAATTTTGCCCCAAAATTAAGGAAATTTCTGGAATTTTTCTTCCAAATAAGTGGAATTTCTTAGTTTTGCCCCAAAATAAGGAGAATTTCTGTCTATTTGCCCCAACATATAGGGAAATTCTGCCTTTTTGCCCCACAATTAGGGGAATTTCTTCATTTTTGCTCCAAAATAAGGAGAATTTCTTCCTTTTTGCCTCTTAATAAATGGAATTTCTTTGTTTTTCCCCCAAACAAAGCAAATTTCTGTCTTTTTTGCACCAAAATGAGGGGAATTTCTGACTTATTACCGTAAAATAAGTGAAATTTCTGCAATTTTGCCCCAAAATAAGGGAAATTTTTGCCTTTTTGCCCTAAAATATGTGAAATTTCTGCAATTTTACCTTAAAATACGATGAATTTCTGCCTTTTTTTCTAAAATTATGGGAATTTCTGCTTTTTTGCCCCAAAATAAGAAAAAATTTTGCTTTTTTTCTCTGAAATAAGTGAAATTTCTGCAATTTTGCCCTAAAATAAGGGAAATTTCTGCAATTTTTTTCTATAATAAGGGAAATGTTTGCAATTTTGCCCCAAAATAAAGGGAATTTCTTTCTTTTTGCCCCAAAACATAGGAAATTTCAGCCTTTTTACCTGAAAATACGTGAAATTTCTGCAATTTTGCCCCAAATAAGGGAAATTTCTGCAATTTTGCCCCAAAATAAGGTAAATTCCTGTAATTTTGCCCCCCAAAAATGGAAATTTCTAGAATTTCCCCCAAAATATGGGGAATTTCTGATTTTTGCCCTAAAATAAAGGGAATTTCTTCTTTTGTCCCAAAATTAGGGGAATTTCTGCAATTTTGCTCCAAAATACGGGGAATTTCTGCCTTTTTGCCTGAAAATAATGGGAATGCATACCTTTTTGCCATAAAAAGAGAAATTTCTTCATTTTTGCTCCAAAATAAGGGGAATTTCTGCCTTTTTGCCTCTAAATAAGTGGAATTTCTGTCTTTTTCCCCCAAAACAAAGGGAATTTCTTTCTTTTTTGCCCCAAAATAAGGGGAATTTCTGACTTATTACCCTGAAATAAGTGAAATTTCTGCAATTTTGCCCCAAAATAAGGTAAATTCCTGCAATTTTGCCCCAAAATAAAGGAAATTTCTGCAATTTTGCCCCAAAAATAAGGGGAATTTCTGACAGTTTGATCCCGAAAAAAGAAGATTTTCTGTGTTTTTGACACAAAATAAGAAGAATTTCTGTCTTTTTGCCCGAAAATTAGGAGAATTTCTGCAATTTTGCTTCAAAATACGGGGAATTTCTGCTTTTTATCCCGAAAGTAAGGGGAATGTATACCTTTTGCCACAAAAAGGAGAAATTTCTTCATTTTTGCCCCAAAATAAGAGGAATTTCTGCCTTTTACCCCAAAATAAGTGAAATTTCTGCCTTTTTACCCAAAAATAAACGGAATTTCTGTCTTTTTGCCCCAAAATAAGGGAAATTTTTGCCTTTTTGCCCCCAAATAAAAGGAATTTCAGCCTTTTTACCACAAAATAAGGGGAATTTCTGCGTTTTTGCCACAAAATATTAAGAATTTCTGCATTTTTGCCCCAAAATAAAAAAAAATTTCTGCCTTTTTTCCCTAAAATAAGTGAAATTTCTGCAATTTTGCCCCAAAATAAGTGAAATTTCTGCAATTTTGCCCCAAAATAAGCGAAATTTTGGAATTTTGCACCAAAATATGTGCAATTTCTGAGTTATTCCTCAAAATAAGGAGAATTTCTGTCTTTTTGCCCCAACATATTGAACATTTCTGCCTTTTTACCCCACAATTATAGGAATTTTTGCAATTTTGCTCCAAAATACAGAGAATTTCTGCCTTTTTGCCTGAAAATAAGGGGAATGCATAACTTTTTGCCATAAAAAAGGGAAATTTCTTCATTTTTGCTCCAAAATAAGGGGAATTTCTGCCTTTTTGCCTCTAAATAAGTGGAATTTCTGTCTTTTTCCCCCAAAACAAAGGGAATTTCTGTCTTTTTTGCCCCAAAATAAGGGGAATTTCTTACTTATTACCATGAAATAAGTGAAATTTCTGCAATTTTGCCCAAAAATAAGAAAAATTTCTGCATTTTTGCCCTGAAATATGTGAAATTTCTGAAATTTTACCCCAATATAAGTCGAATTTCTGCCTTTTTGCCCCAAAATAAGAAAAATTTTTGCTTTTTTTCTCTGAAATAAGTGAAATTTCTGCAATTTTGCCCTAAAATAAGGAAAATTTCTGCAATTTTTCCACACAATAAGGTAAATTCCTTCAATTTTGCCCCAAAATTAAGGAAATTTTTTGAATTTTGCCCCAAAATGAAGGGATTTTCTGATTTTTGCCCCAAAATAAAGGGAATTTCTGCCTTTGGCCCAAAAATTAGGGAAATTTCTGCAATTTTGCTCCAAAATACGGGGAATTTCTGCCTTTTTTCCGGAAAATAATTGGAATGCATACTTTTTTTGCCATAAAAAATGAAATTTCTTCATTTTTGCTCCAAAATAAGGGGAATTTCTGCCTTTTTGCCTCTAAATAAGTGGAATTTCAGTCTTTTTCCCCAAAAACAAAGGGAATTTCTGTCTTTCTTGCCCCAAAATAAGGGGAATTTCTGAATTATTACCCTGAAATAAGTGAAATTACTGCAATTTTGCCCCAAAATAAGGGAAATTTCTGCCTTTTTGCCCCCAAATAAGGGGAATTCAGCCTTTTTACCTCAAAATAAAAGGAATTTCTGCATTTTTGCCACAAAATATTAGGAATTTCTGGTTTTTTGCCCAAAAATAAGGAAAATTTCTGCATCTTTTGCCTGAAATAAGTGAAATTTCTGCAATTTTGCCCCAAAATAAGTGAAATTTCTGCAATTTTTCGTCAAAATAAGGGAAATTTCTGGAATTATGCCCCAAAAGAAGTGGAATTTCTGAGTTTTGCCCAAAAATAAGCAGAATTTCTGTCTTTTTACCCCAACATATAGGGAATTTCTGCCTTGTTGCCCCACAATTAGGGGAATTTCTGCAATTTTGCTCCAAAATTTGAGGAATTTCTGCCTTTTTTCTCAAAAATAAGAGAAATGCATAACTTTTTGCCACAAAAAAGGGAAATTTCTTCATTTTTGCTCCAAAATAAAAGGAATTTCTGCCTTTTTCCTCTAAATAAGTGGAATTTCTGTCTTTTTCCCCCAAAACAACGGGAATTTCTGTATTTTTGCCCCAAAATAAGGGAAATTTCTGCTTTTTTGCCCTGAAATATGTGAAATTTCTGCAATTTTGTCCCAAAATAAGGGAAATTTCTTCCTTTTTGCCCTGAAATATGTGAAATTTCTGCAATTTTACCCCTAAATAAGGTGAATTTCTGCCTTTTTGCCCTAAAATAATGGGAATTTCTGCCTTTTTGCCCCAAAATAAGAAACAGTTTTTGCTTTCTTTCTCAGAAATAAGTGAAATTTTTGCAATTTTGCCCTAAAATAAGGGAAATTTCTGCAATTTTTCCCATAACAAGGGAAATTTCTGCAATTTTGCCCCAAAATAAGGGGAATTTCTCCCTTTTTGTCTCAAAATAGAGGAAATTTCAGCTTTTTTACCTGAAAATAAGTGAATTTTCTGCAATTTTGCCCCAAATAAGGGAAATTTCTGCAATTTTGCACCAAAATAAGATAAATTCTTTCAATTTTGCGCCAAAATAAAGGAAATTTTTGAATTTTGCCCCAAAATAAGGGGAATTTCTGCCTTATGCCCCAAAATTTGGGAATTTCTGCAATTTTGCTCCAAAATATGGGGAATTTCTGCTTTTTTGCCCGAAAATAATGGAAATGCATATCTTTTTGCCATAAAAAGGAAAATTTCTTCATTTTTGCTCCAAAATAAGGGGAATTTCTGCATTTTTGCCTCTAACTAAGTGAAATTTCTCTTTTCCCCCCAAAACAAAGGGAATTTCTTTCTTTTTTGCCTCAAAATAAGGGGAATTTCTGACTTATTACACTGAAATAAGTGAAATTTCTGCAATTTTGGCCCAAAATAAGGGAAATTTCTGCAATTTTGCCCCAAATAAGGGAAATTTCTGCAATTTTGCTCCAAAATAATGTAAATTCCTGTATTTTGGCCCAAAATAAAGGAAATTTCTTGAATTTTGCCCCAAAATAGAGGGATTTTCTGATTTTTGCCCCAAAATAAAGGGAATTTCTGCCTTTTGCCCCGAAATTAGGGGAATTTCTGCAATTTTGCTCCAAAATACGGGGAATTTCTGCCTTTTTGCCCGACAATAATGGGAATGCATACCTTTTTGCCAAAAAAATGAAATTTCTTCATTTTTGCTCCAAAATAAATGGAATTTCTGCCTTTTTGCCTCTAAATAAGTGGAATTTCTGTCTTTTTCCCACAAAACAAATGGAATTTCTCTCTATTTTGCCCCAAAATAAGGGGAATTTCTGACTTATTACCCTGAAATAAGTGAAATTTCTGCAATTATACCCCAAAATAAGGGAAATTTCTGCCTTTTTGCCCCCAAATAAGGGGAATTCAGCCTTTTTACCTCAAAATAAGAGGAATTTCTGCATTTTTGCCACAAAATATTAGGAATTTCTGTTTTTTTGCCCCAAAATAAGGAAAATTTCTGCCTTTTTTCCCTGAAATAAGTGAAATTTCTGCAATTTTGTCCCAAAATAAGTAAAATTTCTGCAATTTTGCCCCAAAATAAGGGAAATTTCTGGAATTTTGCCCTAAAAGAAGTGGAATTTCTGAGTTTTGCCCCAAAATAAGGAGAATTTCTGTCTTTTTGCCCCAACATACAGTGAATTTCTGCCTTTTTGCCCCACAATTAGGGGAATTTCTGCAATTTTGCTCCAAATTACGGGGAATTTCTGCCTTTTTTCCCAAAAATAAGGAAAATGCATAACTTTTTGCCATAAAAAAGGGAAATTTCTTAATTTTTGCTCCAAAATAAGGGGAATTTCTGCCCTTTTGCCTCTAAATATGTGGAATTTCTGTTTTTTTTGCCCCAAAACAAGGGGAATTTCTGACTTATTACCCTGAAATAAGTGAAATTTCTGCAATTTTGCCCCAAAATAAGGGAAATTTCTGCCTTTTTGCCCTGAAATATGTGAAATTTCTGCAATTTTACCCCAAAATAAGGTGAATTTCTGCCTTTTTGCCCTAAAATAATGGAAATTTCTGTCTTTTTGCTTCAAAATAAAAAACATTTTTGCTTTATTTCTCCGAAATAAGTGAAATTTCTGCAATTTTGCCCTAAAATAAGGGAAATTTCTGCAATTTTTTCCCATAACAAGGGAAATTTCTGCAATTTTGCCCAAAAATAAGGGGAATTTCTTCCTTTTTGCCCCAAAATAAAGAAAATTTCAGCCTTTTTACTATAAAATATCTGAATTTTCTGCAATTTTGCACCAAATATGGGAAATTTGTGCAATTTTGCACCAAAATAAGGTAAATTCCTGCAATTTTGCCCCAAAATAAAAGAAATTTCTTTATTTTTGCCCCAAAATAAGGAGAATTTCAGATTTTTGCCCCAAAATAACGGGAATTTATGTCTTTTGCCCCTAAATTTGGGAATTCTGCAATTTTGCTCCAAAATAAGGGGAATTTCTGAATTTTTGCCTCTAACTATGTGGAATTTCTGTCTTTTTCTCCCAAAACAAAGGGAATTTCTGTCTTTTTTGCCCCAAAATAAGGGAAAATTCTGACTTAATACCCTGAAATAAGTGAAATTTCTGCAATTTTGCCCCAAAATAAGGGAAATTTCTGCAATTTTGCCACAGTGTAAAGGAAATTTCTGCAATTTTGCCCCAAAATAAGAGGAATTTCTGACTGTTTGCTCCCGAAAAAAAGAGATTTTCTGTCTTTTTGCCCCAAAATAAGGAGAATTTCTGCTTTTTTGCCCGAAAATTATGAAAATTTCTGCAATTTTGCTTCAAAATATGGGGAATTTTTGCTTTTTATCCCGAAAGTAAGGGGAATGTATACCTTTTGCCACAAAAAAGGGAAATTTCTTTATTTTTGCCCAAAAATAAAAGGAATTTCTGCTTTTTACCTCAAAATAATTGAATTTCTCCCTTTTTACCCAAAAATAAATGGAATTTCTGTACTTTTGCCTCAAAATAATAGGAATTTTTGAATTATGCCCTGAAATAAGTGATATTTCTGCAATTTTGCCCCAAAATAAAAGAAATTTCTGCCATTTTGCCACAAAATAAGGAGAATTACAGTCTTTTTGCCCCAAAATAAGGGAAATTTCTGCCTTTTTGCCCCCAAATAAGGGGAATTTCAGCGTTTTTACCTCAAAATAAGAGGGAATTTCTGCATTTTTGCCACAAAATATTAAGAATTTCTGCATTTTTGCCCCAAATTAAGGAAAATTTCTGCCTTTTTTCCCTCAAATAAGTGAAATTTCTGCAATTTTGCCCCAAAATAAGTGAAATTTCTACAATTTTGCCCCAAAATAAAAGAAATTTCTGCCTTTTTGCCCTGAAATATGTGAAATTTCTGCAATTTTACCCCCAAAATAAGGTGAATTTCTGAATTTTTGCCCTAAAATAATGGGAATTTCTGCCTTTTTGTCCAAAATAAGAAAAATTTTTGTTTTTTTTTTCTATGAAATAAGTGAAATTTCTGCAATTTTGCCCCAAATTAAAGGAAATTTCTGCAATTTTGCCCCAAAATAAGGGAAATTTCTGGAATTTTGCCCCAAAATAAGTGGAATTTCTGAGTTTTGCCTTAAAATAAGAAGAATTTCTGTGTTTTTGCCCCAATATATAGGGAATTTCTGCCTTTTTACCCCACAATTAGGGGAATTTCTGCAATTTTGCTCCAAAATACGGAGAATTTCTGTCTTTTTGCCCGAAAATAAGGGTAATGCATTACTTTTTGCCCTAAAAATGGAAAATTTTTTTATTTTTGCTCAAAAATAACGGTAATTTCTGCTTTTTTGCCTCTAAATAAGTGGAATTTCGGTCTTTTTCTCCCAAAACAAAGAGAATTTCTGTCTTTTTTGCCCCAAAATAAGAGGAATTTCTTACTTATTACCCTAAAATAAGTGAAATTTCTGCAATTTTGCCCCAATGTAAAGGAAATATCTGCAATTTTGCCCCAAAATAAGGGAAATTTCTGACAATTTGCTCCCGAAAAAAGAAGATTTTCTGTCTTTTTGCTCCAAAATAAGGAGAATTTCTGTCTTTTTGCCCAAAAATTAGGAGAATTTCTGCAATTTTTCTTCAAAATACGGGGAATTTCTGCTTTTTAATTCGAAAGTAAGGGGAATGTATACCTTTTGCCACAAAAAAGAGAAATTTCTTCATTTTTCCCCAAAATAAGAGAAATTTCTGCATTTTTACCTCAACATAAGTGAAATTTCTGCTTTTTTACCCAAAAATAAACAGAATTTCAGCCTTTTTACCTCAAAAAAAGGGGAATTTCTGCATTTTTGCCACAAAATATTAAGAATTTCTGCATTTTTGCCTTAAAATAAGGAAAATTTCTGCCTTTTTTCCCTGAAATATGTGAAATTTCTGCAATTTTGCCCCAAAATAAGAGAAACTTCTGCAATTTTGCTCCAAAATATGCGAAATTTTTGAATTTTGCCCCAAAATAAGTGGAATGTCTGAGTTATGCCCCAAAATAAGGAGAATTTCTGTCTTTTTGCCCCAACATATTGGGAATTTCTGCCTTTTTGCCTCAAAATTAGGGGAATTTCTGCAATTTTGCTCCAAAATACAGGGAATTTCTGCCTTTTTGCCCGAAAATAAGAGGAATGCATAACTTTTTGCCATAAAAAAGGGAAATTTCTTCATTTTTGCTCCAAAATAAAGGGAATTTCTGCCTTTTTGCCTCTAAATAAGTGGAATTTCTGTCTTTTTCCCCCAAAACAAAGGGAATTTCTTTCTTTTTTGCCCCAAAATAAGGGGAATTTCTGACTTATTACCATGAAATAATTGAAATTTCTGCAATTTTGCCTCAAAATAAGGGAAATTTCTGCCTTTTTGCCCTGAAATATGTGAAATTTCTTCAAATTTACCACAAAATAAGTCGAATTTCTGCATTTTTGCCCCAAAATAATGGTAATTTCTGCCTTTTGCACAAAAATAAGAAAAATTTTTGCTTTTTTTCTCTGAAATAAGTTAAATTTCTGCAATTTTGCCCTAAAATAAGGAAAATTTCTGCAATTTTTCCCCATAATAAGGGAAATTTCTGCCATTTTGCCCCAAAATAAGGGGAATTTCTCATTTTTTGCCCCAAAATAAAGGAAATTTTAGCCTTTTTTTCTGAAAATAAGTGAAATTTCTGCAATTTTGCCCCAAATAAGGGAAATTTCTGCAATTTTGCCCCAAAATAAGGTAAATTCCTGCAATTTTGCCCCAAAATAAAGGAAATTTCTTGAATTTTGCCCCAAAATAAAGGGATTCTGATTTTTGCCCCAAAATAAAGGGAATTTCTGCCTTTTGCCCCAAAATTAGGGGAATTTCTGCAATTTTGCTCCAAAATACAAGGAATTTCTGCCTTTTTGCCCGAAAATAATGGAAATGCATACCTTTTTGCTGTAAAAAATGAAATTTCTTCATTTTTGCTCAAAAATAAGGGGAATTTCTGACTTTTTGCCGCTAAATAAGTGGAATTTCTGTCTTTTTCCCTCAAAACAAAGGGAATTTCTTTCTTTTTTGCCCCAAAATAATGGGAAATCTGACTCATTACACTGAAATAAGTGAAATTTCTGCAATTTTGCCCCAAATAAGGGGAATTTCAGCCTGTTTACCTCAAATTGAGAGGAATTTCTGAAATTTTGCCCCAAAATAAGGGAAATTTCGGGAATTTTGCCCCAAAAGAATTGGAATTTCTTAGTTTTGCCCCAAAATATGGAGAAATTCTGTATTTTTGCCCTAACATATGGGGAATTTCAGCATTTTTGCCCCACAATTAGGGGAATTTCTGCAATTTTGCTCCAAAATATGGGGAATTTCTGCCTTTTTGCCCGAAAATAAGGGGAATGCATAACTTTTTGCCATAAAAAAGAGAAATTTCTTCATTTTTGCTCCAAAATAATGGGAATTTCTGCCTTTTTGCCTCTAAATAAGTGGAATTTCTTTCTTTTTCCCTTAAAACAAAGGGAATTTCTGTATTTTTTGCCACAAAATATGAGAAATTTCTGCCTTTTTACCCTGAAATATGTGAAATTTCTGCAATTTTACCCCAAAATAAGGTGAATTTCTTCCTATTTGCCGCAAAATATTGGAAATTAAGCCTTTTTGCTCCAAAATAAAAAAAATTTTTGCCTTTTTTCTCTGAAATAAGTAAAATTTCTGCAATTTTGCTATAAATTAATGGAAATTTCTGCAATATTTCTCCATAATAAGAGAAATTTCTGCAATTTTGCTCAAAAATAAGGGGAATTTCTCCTTTTTTGCCCCAAAATAAAGGAAATTTCAGCCTTTTTAGCTGAAAATGAGTGAAATTTCTGTAATTTTGCCCCATATAATGGAAATTTCTGCAATTTTGCTCCAAAATAAGGTAAATTCCTGCAATTTTGCCCCAAAATTAAGGAAATTTCTTGAATTTTGCCCCAAAATAAGGGGAATTTCTGATTTTGGCCCCAAAATAAAGGGAATTTCTACCTTTTGCCCCAAAATTAAGGGATTTTCTGCAATTTTGCTCCAAAATACGGGGAATTTCTGCCCTATTGCCCGAAAATAATGGGAATGCATACCTTTTTGCCATAAAAAGGGAAAGTTCTTCATTTTTTTCCAAAAAAAGGGGAATTTCTGCCTTTTTGCCTCTAAATAAGTGGAATTTCTGTCTTTTTCCCCCAAAACAATGGGAATTTCTGTCTTTTTTGCCCCAAAATAAGGGGAATTTCTGTCTTTTTGCCCTCAAATAAGGGGAATTTCAGCATTTTTACCTCAAAATAAGGGGAATTTTTGCATTTTTGCCACAAAATATTAGGAATTTCTGCCTTTTTCCCTAAAATAAGGAAAATTCCTGCCTTTTTACCCTGAAATAAGAGAAATTATTGCAATTTTGCCCCAAAATAAGTGAAATTTCTGCAATTTTGCCCCAAAATAAGTGGAATTTCTGAGTTTTGCCCCAAATAAAAAGAATTTCTGTCTTTTTACCCCAACATATAGGGAATTTCTGCATTTTTGCACCACAATTAGGGGAATTTCTGCAATTTTCCTCCAAAATACGGAGAATTTCTGCCTTTTTGCCTGAAAATAAAGGGAATGCATAACCTTTTGTCATAAAAAAGAGAAATTTCTTTATTTTTGCTCCAAAATTAGGGGAATTTCTGCCTTTTTGCTTCTCAATAAGTGGAATTTCTTCTCTTTTGCCTCAAATCAAAGGGAATTTCTGTCTTTTTTGCCCCAAAATAAGGGGAATTTCTGACTTATTACCCTGAAATATGTAAAATTTCTGCAATTTTGCCCCAAAATAAAAAAAATTTCTGCCTTTTTGACCTGAAATATGGGAAATTTCTGCAATTTTACCCCAAAATAAGGTGAATTTCTGCCTTTTTGCCCCAAAATAATGGGAATTTCTGCCTTTTTGCCCCAAAATAAGAAAAATTTTTGCTTTTTTTCTCTGAAATAAGTGAAATTTCTGCAAATTTGCCCAAAAATAAGGGAAATCTCTGCAATTTTATCCCATAATAAGAGAAATTTCTGCAATTTTGCCCATAAATAAGGGGAATTTCTCCTTTTTGCCCCAAAATAAAGGAAATTTCAGCCTTTTTACCTGAAAATAACTGAAATTTCTGCACTTTTGCCCCAAATAAGGGAAATTTCTGCAATTTTGCCCCAGTGTAAAGGAAATTTTAGGAATTTTTTTCCCAAAATAAAGGGAATTTCTGATTTTTGCCCCAAAATAAAGGGAATTTCTGCCTTTTGTTCCAAAATTAGGGGAATTTCTGCAATTTTGCTCCAAATACAGGGAATTTCTGCCTTTTTGCCCGAAAATAATGGGAAGGCATACCTTTTTGCCATAAAAAGGGAAATTTCTTCATTTTTGCTCCGAAATAAAGGGAATTTCTCCCTTTTTGCCTCTAAATAAGTGGAATTTCTGTGTTTTTCCCCCAAAATAAACAGATTTTCTGTCTTTTTGCCCCAAAATAAAAGGAATTTTTGAATTATGCCCTGAAATAAGTGAAATTACTGCAATTTGGCCCCAAAATAAAAGAAATTTCTGCCTTTTTGCGACAAAATATAGAGAATTTCTTCCTTTGTGGCCGAAAATTTTGAGAATTTCTTAAATTTTGCTTCAAAATACGGGGAATTTCTGCTTTTTCCCAATAGTAAGGGGAATGCATTCCTTTTTGCCATAAAAAGGGAAATTTCTTCATTTTTGCTTCAAAATAAGGGGAATTTCTGCCTTTTTGCCTCTAAATAAGTGGAATTTCTGTCTTTTTCCCCCAAAACAAAGGGAATTTCTTTTTTGCCCCAAAATAAGTGGAATTTCTGATTTATTACTTTTAAATAAGTGAAATTTCTGCAATTTTGCAGCAAAATAAGGGAAATTTCTGCCTTTTTGCCCTGAAATATGTGAAATTTCTGCAATTTTATCCCAAAATACGGTGAATTTCTGCCTTTTTTCCCCAAAATAAAGGGAATTTCTCTCTTTTTGCCTTAAAATAAAGGAAATTTCAGCCTTTTTACCTGAAAATAAGTGAAATTTTTGCAATTTTGCCCCAAATAAGGGAAATTTCTGCAATTTTGCCTTAAAATAAGGTAAATTCCTGTAATTTTCCCCCAAAAAAAGGAAATTTCTAGAATTTTGCCCCAAAACATGAAGAATTTCTGATTTTTGACTCAAAATAAAGGAAATTTTTGCCTTTTGCCCCAAAATTAGGGAAATTTCTGCAATTTTGCTCCAAAATACGGGGAATTTCTGCCTTTTTGCCTGTAAATAATGGCAATGCATACCTTTTTGCCATAAAAAGAGAAATTTCTTCATTTTTGCTTCAAATAAGAGGAATTTCTGCCTTTTTGCCTCTAAATAAGTGTAATTTCTGTCTTTTTCCCCCAAAACAAAGGGAATTTCTGTCTTTTTTGCCCCAAAATAAGGGGAATTTCTTACTTATTACCCTGAAATAAGTGAAATTTTTGCAATTTTGCCCTAAAATAAGGGAAATTTCTGCAATTTTGCCCCAATGTAAAGGAAATTTCTGCAATTTTGCCCAAAAATAATAGGAATTTCTGAGAGTTTGCTCCCGAAAAAAGAAGATTTTCTGTCTTTTTGCCCCAAAATAAGGAGAATTTCTGTCTTTTTGCCCGAAAATTAGGAGAATTTCTGCAATTTTGCTTCAAAATATGGGAAATTTCTGCTATTTATCCCGAAAGTAAGGGGAAGGTATACTTTTTGCCACAAAAAAGTGAAATTTCTTCATTTTTGCCCCAAAATAAGAGGAATTTCTGCCTTTTTACCTCAAAATAAGTGAAATTTCTGCCTTTTTATCCAAAAATAAATGGATTTTCTGTCTTTTTGCCCCAAAATAAAAGGAATTTTTGAATTATGCCCTGAAATAAGTGAAATTTCTGCAATTTGGCCCCAAAATAAGAAATTTCTGCCTTTTTGCTACAAAATAAGGAGAATTTCTGTCTTTTTGCCCCAAAATAAGGGAAATTTCTGCCTTTTTGCCCCCAAATATAAGGAATTTCAGCCTTTTTACCTGAATATAAGTGAAATTTCTGCAATTTTGCCCCATATAAGGGAAATTTTTGCAACTTTGCTACAAAATAAGGTAAATTCCTGCAATTTTGCCCCAAAATAAAGGAAATTTCTGAAATTTTGCCCCAAAATATGGAGAATTTCTGATTTTGGCCTCAAAATAAAGGGAATTTCTGCCTTTTGCTCCAAAATTAAGGGAATTTCTGCAATTTTGTTCCAAAATACTGGAAATTTCTGCCTTTTTGCCCAAAAATATTGGGAATGCATACCTTTTTGCCATAAAAAGGGAAATTTCTTCATTTTTGCTCCAAAAAAGGGGAATTTCTGCCTTTTTGCCTCTAAATAAGTGGAATATCTGTCTTTTTCCCCCAAAACAAAGGGACTTTCTGTATTTTGCCCCAAAATAAGAAAAATTTCTGACTTATTACCCTGAAATAAGTGAAATTTCTGCAATTTTGCCCCAAAATAAGGTAAATTTCTGCCTTTTTGCCCCCAAATAAGGGGAATTTCAGCATTTTTACCTCAAAATAAGGGGAATTTCTGCAATTTTGCCACAAAATATTAGGAATTTTAGCCTTTTTCCCCAAAATAAAGAAAATTTCTGCTTTTTTCCCTGAAATAAGTGAAATTTCTGCAATTTTGCCCCAAAATATTGGAAATTTCTGCAATTTTGCCCCAAAATAAGTGGAATTTCTGAGTTTTGCCCCAAATAAGGAGAATTTCTGTCTTTTTGCCCCAACATATAGGGAATTTCTGCCTTTTTGCACCACAATTAGGGAAATTTCTGCAATTTTGCTCCCAAATACAGGGAATTTCTGCCTTTTTGTCCGAAAATAAAGGGAATGCATAACCTTTGCCATAAAAAAGGGAAATTTTTTCATTTTTGCTCAAAAATAAGGGTAATTTCTGCCTTTTTGCCTCTAAATAAGTGGAATTTCTGTCTTTTTTCCCAAAACAAAGAGAATTTCTGTCGTTTTTGCCCCAAAATAAGGAAAATTTCTGACTTATTACCCTGAAATAAGTGAAATTTCTGCAATTTTGCCCCAAAATAAGGGAAATTTCTGTCTTTTTGCCCTGAAATATGTGAAATTTCTGCAATTTTACCCCAAAATAAGGTGAATTTCTGCTCTTTTGCCCCAAAATAATGGGAATTTCTACCTTTTTGCCCCAAAATAAGAAAAATTTTGCTTTTTTTCTCTGAAACAAGTGAAATTTCTGCAATTTTGCTCCAAAATACAGGGAATTTCTGCCTTTTTGCCCGAAAATAAAGGGAATGCATAACCTTTTGCCATAAAAAAGGGAAATTTTTTCATTTTTGCTCAAAAATAAGGGTAATATCTGTATTTTTGCCTCTAAATAAGTGGAATTTCTGTCTTTTTCCCCCCAAACAAAAGGAATTTCTGTCTTTTTTGCCCCAAAATAAGAGGAATTTCAGACTTATTACCCTGAAATAAGTGAAATTTCTGCAATTTTGCCCCAAAATAAAGGAAATTTCTGCAATTTTGCCACAATGTAAAGGTAATTTCTGCAATTCTGCCCCAAAATAAGGGGAATTTCTAACTGTTTGCTGCCGAAAACAGGAGATTTTCTGTCTTTTGCCCAAAAATAAAGAGAATTTCTGCTTTTTTGCCTGAAAATTATGAAAATTTCTGCAATTTTACTTCATAATACAGGGAATTTCTGCTTTTTATTACGAAAGTAAGGGGAATGTATAACTTTTGCCACAAAAAAGGGAAATTTCCTCATTTTTGCCCCAAAATAAGAGGAATTTCTGCCTTTTTACCTCAAAATAATAGAAATTTCTGCCTTTTTACCCAAAAATAAACAGAATTTCTCTCTTTTTGCCCCAAAATAAAAGGAATTTGTAAATTATGCCCTGAAATAAGTGAAATTTCTGCAATTTTGCCCCGAAATAAAAGAAATTTCTGCCTTTTTGCCACAAAATAAGGGGAATTTCTGTCTTTTTGCCCCAAAATAAGGGAAATTTCTGCTTTTTTGCCCCCAAATAAAAGGTATTTCAGCCTTTTTACCTCAAAATAAGGGGAATTTCTGCATTTTTACCACAAAATATTAAGAATTTCTGCATTTTTGCCCCAAAATAAGAAAAATTTCTGCCTTTTTTTCCTGAAAAAAGTGAAATTTCTGCAATTTTGCCCCAAAATAAGTGAAATTTCTGCAATTTTGCCCCAAAATAAGCGAAATTTTGGAATGTTGTGCCAAAATAAGTGGAATTTATGAGTTTTGCCGCAAAATAAGGAGAATTTCTGTCTTATGGCCCCAACATATTGGGAATTTCTGCCTTTTTGCCCCACAATTAGGGGAATTTTTGCAATTTTGCTCCAAAATACGGGGAATTTCTGCCTTTTTGCCCAAAAATAAGGGGAATGCATAACTTTTTGCCATAAAAAAGGGAAATTTCTTCATTTTTGCTCCAAAATAAGCGGAATTTCTGCATTTTTGCCTCTAAATAAGTGGAATTTCTGTCTTTTTCCCCCAAAACAAAGGGAATTTCTGTCTTTTTTGCCTCAAAATAAGGGAAATTTCTGACTTATTTTCATGAAATAAGTGAAATTTCTGCAATTTTGCCCCCAAAAAAGGGAAATTTCTGATTTTTTGACCTGAAATATGTGAAATTTCTGCAATTTTACCCCAAAATAAGTCGAATTTCTGCCTTTTTGCCCCAAAATAATGGGAATTTCTGCATTTTTGCCCCAAAATAAGAAAAATTTTGACTTTCTTTCTCTGAAATAAGTGAAATTTCTGCAATTTGCCCTAAAATAAAGAAAATTTCTGCAATTTTTCCCTATAATAAGAGAAATTTCTGCAATTTTGCCCCAAAATAAGAAGAAATTCTTTCTTTTGCCCCAAAATAAAGGAAATTTCAGCCTTTATTCCTGAAAATAAGTGAAATTTCTGCAATTTTGCCCCAAATAAGGGAAATTTCTGCAATTTTGCCCCAAAATAAGGTAAATTCTTCCAATTTTGCCCCAAAATAAAGGAAATATCTTGAATTTTGCCCAAAAATAAAGGGATTTTCTGATTTTTGCCCCAAAATAAAGGGAATTTCTGCCTTTTGCCCCAAAATTAGGGGAATTTCTTCAATTTTGCTAAAAAATCCGGGGAATTTCTGCCTTTTTGCCCGAAAATAATGGGAATGCATAACTTTTTGCCATAAAAAATGAAATTTCTTCATTTTTGCTCCAAAATAAGGGGAATTTCTGTCTTTTTGCCTCTAAATGAGTGGAATTTCTGTCTTTTACCCACAAAACAAAGGGAATTTCTCTTTTTTTTGCCCCAAAATAAGGGAAATTTCTGACTCATTACCCTGAAATAAGTGAAATTTCTGCAATTTTGCCTCAAAATAAGGGAAATTTCTGCCTTTTTGCCTCCAAATAAGGGGAATTCAGCCTTTTTACCTCAAAATAAGAGGAATTTCTGCATTTTTGCCACAAAATATTAGGAATTTCTGGTTTTTTGCCGCAAAATAATAAAAATTTCTGCCTTTTTTCCCTGAAATACGTGAAATTTCTGAAATTGTGCCACAAAATAAGTGAAATTTCTGCAATTTTGCCCCAAAATAAGGGAAATTTCTGGAATTTTGCCCCAAAAGAAGTGGAATTTCTGAGTTTTGCCCCAAAATAAGGAGAATTTCTGTCTTTTTGCACCAACATATTGGGAATTTCTGCCTTTTTGCCCAACAATTAGGGGAATTTCTGCAATTTTGCTCCAAAATACGGGAAATTTCTGCCTTTTTTCCCAAAAATAAGGGAAATGCATAACTTTTTGCCATAAAAAATGGAAATTTCTTCATTTTTGCTCCAAAATAAGGGGAATTTCTGCATTTTTGCCTCTAAATAAGTGGAATTTCTGTCTTTTTCTTCCAAAACAAAGGGAATTTCTGTATTTTTTGCCCCAAAATAAGGGAAATGTCTGACTTTTTGCCCTGAAATATGTGAAAATTCCGCAATTTTACCCCAAATTAAGGTGAATTTCTGCATTTTGCCCCAAAATAATGGTAATTTCTGCCTTTTTGCCTCAAAATAAGAAAAATTTCTGCTTTTTTTCTCTTAAATAAGTGAAATATCTGCAATTTTGCTTTAAATTAAGAGAAATTTCTGCAACATTTCCTTATAATAAGGGAAATTTTTGCAATTTTGCCCCATAATAAGGGGAATTTCTCTCTTTTTGCCCCAAAATAAAGAAAATTTCAGCATTTTTACCTGAAAATAAGTGAAATTTCTGCAATTTTGCCACATATAAGGGAAATTTCTGCAATTTTGCTCCAATATAAAGTAAATTCCTGCTATTTTGCCCCAAAATAAAGGAAATTTCTTGAATTTTGCCCCAAAATAAGGGGAATTTCTGATTTTGGCCCCAAAATTAAGGGAATTTCTGCAATTTTGCTTTAAACTACGGGGAATATCTGCCTTTTTGCCCGAAAATAATGGGAATGCAAACCTTTTTGCCATAAAAAGGGAAATTTCTTCATTTTTGCCTCAAAAAAAGGGAATTTCTGCCTTTTTGCCTCTAAATAAGTGGAATTTCTGTCTTTTTCTTCTGAAACAACGTATTTTTCTGTCATTTTTGCCCCAAAATAAGAAAAATTTCTGACTTATTAGCCTGCAATACATGAAATTTCTGCAATTTTGCCCCAAATTTAGAGAAATTTCTGCCTTTTTGCCCCCAAAAAAGGAGAATTTCAGCATTTTTACCTCAAAATAAGGGGAATTTCTGCATTTTTGCCACAAAATATTAGGAATTTCTGCCTTTTTCCCCAAAATAAGGAGAATCTGCCTTTTTTCCCTGAAATAAGTGAAATTTCTGTAATTTTGCCCCAAAATAAGTGAAATTTCTGCAATTTTGCCCCAAAATAAGTGGAATTTCTGAGTTTTGCCCCAAATAAGGAGAATTTCTGTTTTTTGCCCCAATATATAGGGAATTTCTGCCTTTTTGCACCACAATTAGGAGAATTTCTGCAATTTTGCCCCAAAATACGGGGAATTTCTGCCTTTTTGCCCGAAAATAAAGGGAATGCATAAACTTTTGCCATAAAAAAGGGAAATTTTTTCATTTTTGCTCCAAAATTAGAGGAATTTCTGCCTTTTTGCTTCTCAATATGTGGAATTTCTGCCTTATTGCCCCAAAACAAAAGGAATTTCTGTCTTTTTGGCCCCAAAATAAGGGGAATTTCTGACTTATTACCCTGAAATATGTAAAATTTCTGCAATTTTGCCCCAAAATAAAAGAAATTTCTGTTTTTTTGCCCTGAAATATGTGAAATTTCTGCAATTTTACCCCAAAATAAGGTGAATTTCTGCATTTTTGCCCCAAAATAATGGGAATTTCTGCCTTTTTGCCCCAAAATAAAAAAAATTTTTGCTTTTTTTCTCTGAAATAAGTGAAATTTCTGCAATTTTGCCCTAAAATAAGGGAAATTTCTGTAATTTTATCCCATAATAAGGGAAATTTCTGCAATTTTGCCCCAAAATAAGGAGAATTTGTCCCTTTTTGCCCCAAAATATAGGAAATTTCAGCCTTTTTACTTGAAAATAACTGAAATTTCTTCAATTTTGCCCCAAAAAAGGGAAATTTTTGCAATTTTGCCCTAAAATAAGGTAAATTCCTGCAATTTTGCCCCAAAATAAAAGAAATTTCTGGAATTTTGCCCCAAAATAAGAGGAATTTCTGATTTTTGCCCCAAAATAAAGGGAATTTTTGACTTTTGCCCCAAAATTAGGGGAATTTCTGCAATTTTGCTGCAAAATACGGGGCATTACTGCCTTTTTGCCTCTAAATAAGTGGAATTTCTGTCTTTTTCCCCCAAAACAAAGGTAATTTCTGTCTTTTTTGCTCCAAAATACAGAGAATTTCTGACTTATTACCCTGACATAAGTGAAATTTCTTCAATTTGGCCCAAAATAAGGGAAATTTCTGCAATTTTGCCACAATGTAAAGGAAATTTCTGCAATTTTGCCCCAAAATAAGAGGAATTTCTGACTGTTTGTTCCCAAAAAAAAAAAGATTTTGTGCCTTTTTGCCCCCAAAAAAGGAGAATTTCTGCCTTTTTGCCCGAAAATTATGAGAATTTCTGCAATTTTGATTCAAAATACAGGGAATTTCTGCTTTTATCCTGAAAGTAAGTGGAATGCATACCTTTTTGACATAAAAAGGTAAATTTCTTCATTTTTGCTCCAAAATAAGGGGAATTTCTGCCTTTTTGCCTCTAAATAAGTGGAATTTCTGTCTTTTTCCCCCAAAACGAAGGAAATTTCTGTCTTTTTTACCCCAAAATAAGGGGAATTTCTGACTTATTACCCTGAAATAAGTGAAATTTCTGAAATTTTGCCCCAAAATAAGGGAAATCTCTGCCTTTTTGCCCCCAAATAAGGGGAATTCCAGCATTTTCACCTCAATATAAGGGGAATTTCTGCATTTTTGCCACAAAATATTAGGAATTTCTGCCTTTTTGACCCAAAATAAGGAAAATTTCTGCCTTTTTTCTCTGAAATAAGTGAAATTTCTGCAATTTTGCCCTAAAATAAGTGAAATTTTTGCAATTTTTCCCAAAACAAGGGGAATTTCAGGAATTTTGCCCCAAAATAAAAGAAATTTCTGACTTTTTGCCCTGAAATATGTGAAATTTCTGCAATTTTACCCCAAAATAAGGTGATTTTCTGCATTTTTGCCCCAAAATAATGGGAATTTCTGCCTTTTTGCCCCAAAATAAAAAAAAATTTTTGCTTTTTTTCTCTGAAATAAGTGAAATTTCTGCAATTTTGCCCCAAAATAAGAGAATTTCTCCCTTTTTGACCCAAAATATAGGAAATTTCAGCCTTTTTACTTGAAAATAACTGAAATTTCTGCAATTTTGCCCCAAATAAGGGAAATTTTTGCAATTTTGCCCTTAAATAAGGTAAATTTCTGCAATTATGCCCCAAAATAAAAGATATTTCTGGAATTTTGCCCTAAAATAAGGGGAATTTCTGATTTTTGCCCCAAAATAAAGGGAATTTTTGCCTTTTGCCCCAAAATTAGGGGAATTTCTGCAATTTTGCTGCAAAATACGGGGAATTACTGCCTTTTTGCCTCTAAATAAGTGGAATTTCTGTCGTTTTCCCCCAAAACAAAGGTAATTTCTGTCTTTTTTGCCCCAAAATACGAAGAATTTCTGACTTATTACTCTGACATAAGTGAAATTTCTTCAATTTTGCCCCAAAATAAGGGAAATATCTGCAAT
This sequence comes from Micromys minutus, assembly GCF_963924665.1. Lineage (NCBI taxonomy): Eukaryota > Metazoa > Chordata > Mammalia > Rodentia > Muridae > Micromys > Micromys minutus. Next base: position 492,890 of record NW_027667690.1, on the reverse strand, counting down.
TTTGCCACAATGTAGAGGAAATTTCTGCAATTTTGCCCCAAAATAAGAGGAATTTCTGACTGTTTGTTCCCAAAAAAAGGAGATTTTGTGCCTTTTTGCCCCAAAAAAAGGAGAATTTCTGCATTTTTGCCCGAAAATTATGAGAATTTCTGCAATTTTGCTTCAAAATACGGGGAATTTCTGCTTTTATCCCGAAAGTAAGTGGAATGCATACCTTTTTGACATAAAAAGGTAAATTTCTTCATTTTTGCTCCAAAATAAGGGGGAATTTCTGCCTTTTTGCCGCTAAATAAGTGGAATTTCTGTCTTTTTCCCCCAAAACAAAGGAAATTTCTGTCTTTTTTACCCCAAAATAAGGGGAATTTCTGACTTATTACCCTGAAATAAGTGAAATTTCTGCAATTTTGCCCCAAAATAAGGGAAATTTCTGCCTATTTGCCCCCAAATAAGGGAAATTTCAGGCTTTTTACCTCAAAATAAGGGGAATTTCTGCATTTTTGCCCCAAATTAAGGAAAATTTCTGCCTTTTTTCCCTGAAAAAAGTAAAATTTCTCCAATTTTGCCCCAAAATAAGTGAAATTTCTGCAATTTTGCCCCAAAATAAAGGAAATTTCTGGAATTTTGCCCCAAAATATGTGGAATTTATGAGTTTTGCCCCAAAATAAGGAGAATTTCTTTTTTTTTGCCCCACATATAGGGAATTTCTGCATTTTTGACCCACAATTAGGGGAATTTCTGCTATTTTGCTCCAAATTACGGGGAATTTCTGCCTTTTTGCCCCAAAATAAGAAGAATGCATAACTTTTTGCCTTAAAAAAGAGAAATTTCTTCTTTTTTGCTCCAAAATAAGGGGAATTTCTGCTTTTTTGCCTCTAACTAAGTGGAATTTCTGTTTTTTCCTCCAAAATAAAGAGATTTTCTGTTTTTTTTTGCCCCAAAATCAGGAAAATTTCTGACTTATTACCCTGAAATAAGTAAAATTTCTGAAATTTTGCCCCAAAATTAGGGAAATCTCTGCCTTCTTGCCCCCAAATAAGGGGAATTTCAGCCTTTTCACCTCAATATAAGGGGAATTTCTGCATTTTTGCCACAAAATATTAGGAATTTTTGCCTTTTTGACCCAAAATAATGAAAATTTCTGCCTTTTTTCTCTGAAATAAGTGAAATTTCTGCAATTTTGCCCTAAAATAAGTGAAATTTTTGCAATTTTTCCCAAAACAAGGGGAATTTCTGGAATTTTGCCCCCAAATAAGTAGAATTTCTGAGTTTTGCCCCAAAATAAAGATAATTTCTGTGTTTTTGCCCCAACATATAGTGAATTTCTGCATTTTTGCCCAATTAGAAGAATTTCTGCAATTTTGCTCCAAAATACGGGAATTTCTGCCTTTTTGCCTGAAAATAATGGGAATGCATACCTTTATCCATAAAAAGGGAAATTTCTTCATTTTTGCTCCAAAATAAAGGGAATTTCTGCATTTTGCCTCTAAATAAGTGGAATTTCTGTCTTTTTCCCCCAAAACAAAGGGAATTTCTGTCTTTTTTGCCCCAAAATAAGGGGAATTTCTGACTTATTACCCTGAAATAAGTGAAATATCTGCAATTTTCCCCCAAAATAAGGCAAATTTCTGAAATATTGCCCCAATGTAAATTAAATTTCTGCAATTTTGCCCCAAAATAAGGGAAATTTCTGACTGTTTGTTCCCAAAAAAAGGAGATTTTCTGTCTTTTTGCCCCCAAATAAAAAGAATTTCTGCCTTTTTGCCCGAAAATTATGAGAATTTCTGCAATTTTGCTTCAAAATACGGGGAATTTCTGCTTTTATCTCGAAAGTAAGGGGAATGCAAACTTTTTTGCCATAAAAAGGTAAATTTCTTCATTTTTGCTCCAAAATAAGGGGAATTTCTGCCTTTTTGCGTCTAAATAAGTGGAATTTCTGTCTTTTTCCCCCAAAACAAAGTGAATTTCTCTATTTTTTGCCCCAAAATAATGGGAATTTCTGCCTTTTTGCCCCAAAATAAGAAAAAATTTTGCTTTTTTTCTCTGAAATAAGTGAAATTTCTGCAATATTTCCCCATAATAAGGGAAATTTCTGCAATTTTGCTCCACAATAAGGGGAATTTCTCCTTTTTTGCCCCAAAATAAAGGAAATTTCAGCCTTTTTACCTGAAAATAAGTGAAATTTCTGCAATTTTGCCCCAAATAAGGGAAATTTCTTCAATTTTGCCCCAAAATAAGGGAAATTTCTGCAATTTTGCCCCAATGTAAAGGAAATTTCTGCAATTTTGCCCCAAAATAAAGGAAATTTCTGACTGTTTGCTCCCGAAAATAGTAGATTTTCTGTCTTTTTGCCCCAAAATAAGGAGAATTTCTGCCTTTTTGCCCGAAAATTATGAGAATTTCTGCAATTTTGCTTCAAAATACGGGGAATTTCTGCTTTTTATCCTGAAAGTAAGGGGAATGCATACCTTTTTGCCATAAAAAGGTAAATTTCTTCATTTTTGCTCCAAAATAAGGGAAATTTCTGCCTTTTTGCCTCTAAATAAGTGGAATTTCTGTCTTTTCCTCCAAAACACAGGGAATTTCTGTCTTTTTTGCCCCAAAATAGGGGAATTTCTTACTTATTACCCTGAAATAAGTTAAATTTCTGCAATTTTCCCCAAAATAAGAGAAATTTCTGCCTTTTTGCTCTCAAATAAGGGGAATTTCAGCATTTTTACCTCAAAATAAGGGGAATTCCTGCCTTTTTGACCCAAAATAAGGAAAATTTCTAACTTTTTCCCTGAAATAAGTAAAATTTCTGCAATTTTGCCACAAAATAAGTGAAATTTCTGCAATTTTGTTCCAGAATAAGGGAAATTTCTGGAATTTTGCCCCAAAATAAGTGGAATTTCTGAGTTTTGCACCAAAATAAGGAAAATTTCTGTTTTTTTGCCCCAACATATAAGGAATTGCTGCATTTTTGCCCCACAATTAGGGGAATTTCTGCAATTTTGCTCCAAAATATGAGGAATTTCTGCCTTTTTGCCTGAAAATATAAACAATGCATAACTTTTTGCCTTAAAAAAGGGAAATTTCTTCATTTTTGCTCCAAAATAAAGGGAATTTCTGCTTTTTTGCCTCTAAATAAGTGGAATTTCTGTCTTTTCCCCCCAAAACAAAGGGATTATCTGTAATTTTTGCCGCAAAATAAGGAAAATTTCTGACTCATTACCCTGAAATAAGTGAAATTTCTGCAATTTTGCCCCAAAATAAGGGAAATTTCTGCCTCCTTGCCCCCAAATAAGGGGAATTTCAGAATTTTTACCTCAAAATAAGGGGAATTTCTGCATTTTGGCCAGAAAATATTAGGAATTTCTGCCTTTTTGCCCCAAAATAAGGAAAATTTCTGCCTGTTTTCCCTGAAATAAGTGAAATTTCTGCAATTTTGCCCCAAAATAAGTGAAATTTCTGCAATTTTGCCCCAAAATAAGGGAAATTTCTGGAATTTTGCCCCAAAATAAGTGGAATTTCTGAGTTTTGCCCCAAAATAAGGAGAATTTCTGTCTTTTTGCCCCAACATATCGGGAATTTCTGTCTTTCTGCACCACAACTAGGGGAATTTCTGCAATTATGCTCCAAAATACGGGGAATTTCTGCCTTTTTGCCCAAAAATAAGGGGAATGCATAACTTTTTGCCATAAAAAAGGGAAATTTCTTCATTTTTGCTCAAAAATAAGGGAAATTTCTGCATTCTTGCCTCTAAATAAATGGAATTTCTGTCTTTTTCCCTCAAAACAAAGGGAATTTCTGTCTTTTTTGCCTCAAAATAAGGGGAATTTCTGACTTATTACACTGAAATAAGTGAAATTTCAGCAATTTTGCCCCAAAATAAGGGAAATTTCTGACTTTTTGCCCTGAAATATGTGAAATTTCTGCAATTTTGCCCCAAAATAAGGGAAATTTCTGGAATTTTGCCCCAAAATAAGTGGAATTTCTAAGTTTTGCCCCAAAATAAGGAGAATTTCTGTCTTGTTGCCTCCAAATAAGTGAAATTTCTGCAATTTTGCCTTAAAATAAGGGAAATTTCGGCCTTTTTGCCCCCAAATAAGGGGAATTTCAGCCTTTTTACCTCAAAATAAAGGGAATTTCTGCATTTTTGCCAGAAAATATTAGTAATTTCTGCCTTTTTGCCCAAAATAAGGAAAATTTCTGCCTTTTCTCCCTGAAATAAGTGAAATTTCTGCAATTTTGCCCCAAAATAAGTGAAATTTCTGCAATTTGCCCCAAAATAAGGGAAATTTCTGGAATTTTGCCCCAAAATAAGTAGAATTTCTGACTTTTGCCCCAAAATAAGGAGAATTTCTGTCTTTTTGCCCCAACATATAGGGAATTTCTGTCTTTCTGCACAACAACTAAAAGAATTTGTGCAATTATGCTCCAAAATACGGGGAATTTCTGCCTTTTTGCCCGAAAATAAGGGGAATGCATAACTTTTTGCTATAAAAAAAGGGAAATTTCTTCATTTTTGCTCCAAAATAAAAGAAATTTCTTCATTTTTGCCTCTAAATAAGTGGAATTTCTTTCTTTTTCCTTCAAAACAAAGGGAATTTCTGTCTTTTTTGCCTCAAAATAAGGGGAATTTCTGACTTATTACACTGAAATAAGTGAAATTTCTGCAATTTTGCCCCAAAATAAGGGGAATTTCTGATTTTTGCCCCAAAATAAAGGGAATTTCTGCATATTGCCCCAAAATTAGGGGAATTTCTGCAATTTTGCTCCAAAATACGGGGAATTTCTGCCTTTTTGCCTGAAAATAAGGGGAATGCATAACTTTTTGCCATAAAAAAGGGAAATTTCTTCATTTTTGCTCTAAAATAAGGGAAATTTCTGCATTTTTGCCTCTAAATAAGTGGAATTTCTGTCTTTTTCCCTCAAATAAATGGAATTTCTGTCTTTTTTGCCTCAAAATAAGGGGAATTTCTGACTTATTACACTGAAATAAGTGAAATTTCTGCAATTTTGCCCCAAAATAAGGGAAATTGCTGCCTTTTTGCCCTGAAATATGTGAAATTTCTGCATTTTACACCAAAATAAGGTGAATTTCTGCCTTTTTGCAACAAATTAATGGAAATTTCTGCCTTTTTGCCCCAAAATAAGAAAATTTTTTGCATTTTTCTCTGAAATAAGTGAAATTTCTGCAATTTTGCCCTAAAATAAGGAAAATTTCTGCAATTTTTCCCATTAATAAGGGAAATTTCTGCAATTTTGCCCCAAAATAAGGGGAATTTCTCCCTTTTTGCCCCAAAATGAAGGAAATTTCAGCCTTTTTACCTGAAAATAAGTGAAATTTCTGCAATTTTGCACCAAATAAGGTAAATTTCTTCAATTTTGCCCCAAAATAAGGTAAATTCCTGTAATTTTGCCCCAAAATAAAGGAAATTTCTTGAATTTTGCCCCAAAAGAAGGGGAATTTCTGATTTTTGCCCCAAAATAAGGGAAATTTCTGCAATTTTGCCCCAATGTAAAAGAAATTTCTGCAATTTTCCCCAAAATAACGAGAATTTCTGAATGTTTGCTCCCAAAAAAAAAAAAGATCTTCTGTCTTTTTGCCCCAAAATAAGGAGAATTTCTGCCTTTTTGCCCGAAAATTATGAGAATTTCTGCAATTTTGCTTCAAAATACGGGGAATTTCTGCTTTTTATCCCGAAAGTAAGGGGAATGCATACCTTTTTGCCATAAAATGGTAAATTTCTTCATGTTTGCTCCAAAATAAAAGGAATTTCTGCCTTTTTGCCTCTAAATAAATGGAATTTCTGTCCTTTTCCCCAAAAACAAAGGGAATTTCTGTCTTTTTTGCCCCAAAATAAGGGGAATTTCTGAATTATTACCCTGAAATAAATGAAATTTCTCCAATTTTGCCCCAAAATAAGGAAAATTTCTGCCTCTTTGCCCCTAAATAAGGGGAATTTCAGCCTTTTTACCTCAAAATAAGGGGAATTTCTGAATTTTTGCCACAAAATATTAGGAATTTCTGACTTTTTGCCCGAAAATAAGGAAAATTTGTTCCTTTTTTCCATGAAATAAGTGAATTTTCTGCAATTTTGCCAAAAAATAAGTGAAATTTCTGCAATTTTTCCCCAAAATAAGGGAAATTTCTGGAATTTTGCCACAAAATAAGTGGAATTTCTAAGTTTTTCCCCAAAATAAGGAGAATTTCTGTCTTTCTTCCTCCAAATTAGTGAAATTTCTGCAATTTTGCCTTAAAATAAGGGAAATTTCTGCTTTTTTGCCACCAAATAATGGGAATTTCAGCCTTTTTACCTCAAAATAAGGGGAATTTCTGCATTTTTGCCAAAAAATATTAGGAATTTCTGCCTTTTTGCCCCAAAATAAAGATAATTTCTTCTTTTTTTTCCCTGAAATAAGTGAAATTTCTGCAATTTTGCCCCAAATTAAGTGAAATTTCTGCAATTTTGCCCCAAAATAAGGGAAATTTCAGGAATTTTGCCCCAAAATAAGTGGAATTTCTGAGTTTTGCCTCAAAATAAGGAGAATTTCTGTCTTTTTGCCCCAACATAGAGGGAATTTCTGTCTTTCTGCACCACAACTAGGGGAATTTCTGCAATTATGCTCCAAAATACGGGGAATTTCTGCCTTTTTGCCCGAAAATAAGGGGAATGCATAACTTTTTGCCATAAAAAAGGGAAATTTCTTCATTTTTGCTCCAAAATAAGGGAAATTTCTGCATTTTTGCCTCTAAATAAGTGGAATTTCTTTCTTTTTCCCTCAAAACAAAGGGAATTTCTGTCTTTTTTGCCTCAAAATAAGGGGAATTTCTGACTTATTACACTGAAATAAGTGAAATTTCTGCAATTTTGCCCCAAAATAAGGGAAATTGCTGCCTTTTTGCCCTGAAATATGTGAAATTTCTGCATTTTACACCAAAATAAGGTGAATTTCTGCCTTTTTGCCACAAATTAATGGAAATTTCTGCCTTTTTGCCCCAAAATAAGAAAAATTTTTGCTTTTTTTCTCTGAAATAAGTGAAATTTCTGCAAATTTGCCCTAAAATAAGGAAAATTTCTGCAATTTTTCCCAATAATAAGGGAAATTTCTGAAATTTTGCCCCAAAATAAGGGGAATTTCTCCCTTTTTGCCCCAAAATGAAGGAAATTTCAGCCTTTTTACCTGAAAATAAGTGAAATTTCTGCAATTTTGCACCAAATAAGGTAAATTTCTTCAATTTTGCCCCAAAATAAGGTAAATTCCTGTAATTTTGCCCCAAAATAAAGGAAATTTCTTGAATTTTGCCCCAAAAGAAGGGGAATTTCTGATTTTTGCCCCAAAATAAGGGAAATTTCTGCAATTTTGCCCCAATGTAAAGGAAATTTCTGCAATTTTGCCCCAAAATAACGAGAATTTCTGAATGTTTGCTCCCAAAAAAAAAAGATCTTCTGTCTTTTTTCTCCAAAATAAGGAGAATTTCTGCCTTTTTGCCTGAAAATTATGAGAATTTCTGCAATTTTGCTTCAAAATACGGGGAATTTCTGCTTTTAATCCCGAAAGTAAGGGGAATGCATACCTTTTTGCCATAAAAAAGTAAATTTCTTCATTTTTGCTCCAAAATAAGGGGAATTTCTGCCTTTTTGCCCCTAAATAAATGGAATTTCTGTCTTTTTCCCCCAAAACAAAAGGAATTTCTGTCTTTTTTGCCCCAAAATAAGGGGAATTTCTGACTTATTACCCTGAAATAAGTGAAATTTCTTCAATTTTGCCCCAAAATAAGGGAAATTTCTGCCTCTTTGCCCACAAATAAGGGGAATTTCAGCCTTTTTACCTCAAAATAAGGGGAATTTCTGCATTTTTGCCACAAAATATTAGGAATTTCTGACTTTTTGCCCCAAAATAAGGAAAATTTGTTCTTTTTTTCCCTGAAATAAGTGAAATTTTTGCAATTTTGCCCCAAAATAAGTGAAATTTCTGCAATTTTTTCCCCAAAATAAGGGAAATTTCTGGAATTTTGCCCCAAAATAAGTGGAATTTCTAAGTTTTGCCCCAAACTAAGGAGAATTTCTGTCTTATTGCCTCCAAATAAGTGAAATTTCTGCAATTTTGCCTTAAAATAAGGGAAATTTCTGCTTTTTTGCCCCCAAATAAGGAAAATTTCAGCCTTTTTACCTCAAAATAAGGGGAATTTCTGCATTTTTGCCAGAAAATATTAGGAATTTCTGCCTTTTTGCCCCAAAATAAATAAAATTTCTTCTTTTTTTCCCTGAAATAAGTGAAATTTCTGCAATTTTGCCCCAAAATAATTGAAATTTCTGCAATTTTGCCCCAAAATAAGGGAAATTTCTGGAATTTTGCCCCAAAATAAGTGGAATTTCTGAGTTTTGCCCCAAAATAAGGAGAATTTCTGTCTTTTTGCCCCAACATATAGGGAATTTCTGTCTTTCTGCACCACAACTAGGGAAATTTCTGCAATTATGCTCCAAAATACGGGAAATTTCTGCCTTTTTGCCCGAAAATAAGGGGAATGCATAACTTTTTGCCATAAAAAAGGGAAATTTCTTAATTTTTGCTCCAAAATAAGGGAAATTTCTGCATTTTTGCCTCTAAATAAGTGGAATTTCTGTCTTTTTCCCTCAAAACAAAGGGAATTTCTCCTTTTTGCCTCAAAATAAGGGAAATTTCTGACTTATTACACTGAAATAAGTGAAATTTCTGCAATTTTGCCCCAAAATAAGGGAAATTGCTGCCTTTTTGCCCTGAAATATGTGAAATTTCTGCATTTTACACCAAAATAAGGTGAATTTCTGCCTTTTTCCACAAATTAATGGAAATTTCTGCCTTTTTGCCCCAAAATAAAAAAAATTTTTGCTTTTTTTCTCTGAAATAAGTGAAATTTCTGCAATTTTGCCCTAAAATAAGGAAAATTTCTGCAATTTTTCCCAATAATAAGGGAAATTTCTGCAATTTTGCCCCAAAATAAGGGGAATTTCTCCCTTTTTGCCCCAAAAATGAAGGAAATTTCAGCCTTTTTACCTGAAAATAAGTGAAATTTCTGCAATTTTGCACCAAATAAGGTAAATTTCTTCAATTTTGCCCCAAAATAAGGTAAATTCCTGTAATTTTGCCCCAAAATAAAGGAAATTTCTTGAATTTTGCCCCAAAAGAAGGGGAATTTCTGATTTTTGCCCCAAAATAAGGGAAATTTCTGCAATTTTGCCCCAATGTAAAAGAAATTTCTGCAATTTTCCCCAAAATAACGAGAATTTCTGAATGTTTGCTCCCAAAAAAAAAAGATCTTCTGTCTTTTTGCCCCAAAATAAGGAGAATTTCTGCCTTTTTGCCCGAAAATTATGAGAATTTCTGCAATTTTGCTTCAAAATACGGGGAATTTCTGCTTTTTATCCCGAAAGTAAGGGGAATGCATACCTTTTTGCCATAAAAAGGTAAATTTCTTCATGTTTGCTCCAAAATAAGGGGAATTTCTGCCTTTTTGCCTCTAAATAAATGGAATTTCTGTCTTTTTCCCCAAAAACAAAGGGAATTTCTGTCTTTTTTGCCCCAAAATAAGGGGAATTTCTGAATTATTACCCTGAAATAAGTGAAATTTCTCCAATTTTGCCCCAAAATAAGGAAAATTTCTGCCTCTTTGCCCCTAAATAAGGGGAATTTCAGCCTTTTTACCTCAAAATAAGGGGAATTTCTGCATTTTTGCCACAAAATATTAGGAATTTCTGAATTTTTGCCAGAAAATAAGGAAAATTTGTTCCTTTTTTCCATGAAATAAGTGAATTTTCTGCAATTTTGCCCAAAAATAAGTGAAATTTCTGCAATTTTTCCCCAAAATAAGGGAAATTTCTGGAATTTTGCCCCAAAATAAGTGGAATTTCTAAGTTTTTCCCCAAAATAAGGAGAATTTCTGTCTTTTTTCCTCCAAATTAGTGAAATTTCTGCAATTTTGCCTTAAAATAAGGGAAATTTCTGCCTTTTTGCCCCCAAATAAGGGGAATTTTAGCCTTTTTACCTCAAAATAAGGGGAATTTCTGCATTTTTGCCAGAAAATATTAGGAATTTCTGCCTTTTTGCCCCAAAATAAAGATAATTCCTTCTTTTTTTTCCCTGAAATAAGTGAAATTTCTGCAATTTTGCCCCAAAATAAGTGAAATTTCTGCAATTTTGCCCCAAAATAAGGGAAATTTCTGGAATTTTGCCCCAAAATAAGTGGAATTTCTGAGTTTTGCCTCAAAATAAGGAGAATTTCTGTCTTTTTGCCCTAACATAGAGGGAATTTCTGTCTTTCTGCACCACAACTAGGGGAATTTCTGCAATTATGCTCCAAAATACGGGGAATTTCTGCCTTTTTGCCCGAAAATAACGGGAATGCATAACTTTTTGCCATAAAAAAGGGAAATTTCTTCATTTTTGCTCCAAAATAAGGGAAATTTCTGCATTTTTGCCTCTAAATAAGTGGAATTTCTTTCTTTTTCCCTCAAAACAAAGGGAATTTCTGTCTTTTTTGCCTCAAAATAAGGGGAATTTCTGACTTATTACACTGAAATAAGTGAAATTTCTGCAATTTTGCCCCAAAATAAGGGAAATTGCTGCCTTTTTGCCCTGAAATATGTGAAATTTCTGCATTTTACACCAAAATAAGGTGAATTTCTGCCTTTTTGCCACAAATTAATGGAAATTTCTGCCTTTTTGCCCCAAAAGAAGAAAAATTTTTGCTTTTTTTCTCTGAAATAAGTGAAATTTCTGCAATTTTGCCCTAAAATAAGGAAAATTTCTGCAATTTTTCCAAATAATAAGGGAAATTTCTGCAATTTTGCCCCAAAATAAGGGGAATTTCTCCCTTTTTGCCCCAAACTGAAGGAAATTTCAGCCTTTTTACCTGAAAATAAGTGAAATTTCTGCAATTTTGCACCAAATAAGGTAAATTTCTTCAATTTTGCCCCAAAATAATGTAAATTCCTGTAATTTTGCCCCAAAATAAAGGAAATTTCTTGAATTTTGCCCCCAAAGAAGGGGAATTTCTGATTTTTGCCCCAAAATAAGGGAAATTTCTGCAATTTTGCCCCAATGTAAAGGAAATTTCTGCAATTTTGCCCCAAAATAACGAGAATTTCTGAATGTTTGCTCCCCAAAAAAAAAGATCTTCTGTCTTTTTGCTCCAAAATAAGGAGAATTTCTGCCTTTTTGCCTGAAAATTATGAGAATTTCTGCAATTTTGCTACAAAATACGGGGAATTTCTGCTTTTTATCCCGAAAGTAAGGGGAATGCATACCTTTTTGCCATAAAAAGGTAAATTTCTTCATTTTTGCTCCAAAATAAAAGGAATTTCTGCCTTTTTGCCTCTAAATAAATGGAATTTCTGTCTTTTTCTCCCAAAACAAAGGGAATTTCTGTCTTTTTTGCCACAAAATAAGGGGAATTTCTGAATTATTACCCTGAAATAAGTGAAATTTCTCCAATTTTGCCCCAAAATAAGGGAAATTTCTGCCTCTTTGCCCCCAAGTAAGGGAAATTTCAGCCTTTTTACCTCAAAAAAAGGGGAATTTCTGCATTTTTGCCACAAAATATTAGGAATTTCTGACTTTTTGCCCCAAAATAAGGAAAATTTGTTCCTTTTTTCCCTGAAATAAGTGAAATTTCTGCAATTTTGCCCCAAAATAAGTGAAATTTCTGCAATTTTTTCCCCAAAATAAGGGAAATTTCTGGAATTTTGCCCCAAAATAAGTGGAATTTCTAAGTTTTGCCCCAAAATAAGGAGAATTTCTGTCTTTTTGCCTCCAAATAAGTGAAATTTCTGCAATTTTGCCTTAAAATAAGGGGAATTTCTCCCTTTTTGCCCCAAAATGAAGGAAATTTCAGCCTTTATATGAAAATAAGAGAAATTTCTGCAATTTTGCACCAAATAAGGTAAATTTCTTCAATTTTGCCCCAAAATAAGGTAAATTCCTGTAATTTTGCCCCAAAATAAAGGAAATTTCTTGACTTTTGCCCCAAAAGAAGGGGAATTTCTGATTTTTGCCCCAAAATAAGGGAAATTTCTGCAATTTTGCCCCAATGTAAAGGAAATTTCTGCAATTTTGCCCCAAAATAACGAGAATTTCTGAATGTTTGCTCCCAAAAAAAAAAAAGATCTTCTGTCTTTTTGCCCCAAAATAAGGAGAATTTCTGCCTTTTTGCCTGAAAATTATGAGAATTTCTGCAATTTTGCTTCAAAATACGGGGAATTTCTGCTTTTTATCCCGAAAGTAAGGGGAATGCATACCGTTTTGCCATAAAAAGGTAAATTTCTTCATTTTGGCTCCAAAATAAGGGGAATATCTGCCTTTTTGCCTCTAAATAAATGGAATTTCTGTCTTTTTCCCCCAAAACAAAGAGAATTTCTGTATTTTTTGCCCCAAAATAAGGGGAATTTCTGAATTATTACCCTGAAATAAGTGAAATTTCTCCAATTTTGCCGTAAAATAAGGGAAATTTCTGCCTCTTTGCCCCCAAATAAGGGGAATTTCAGCCTTTTTACCTCAAAATAAGGGGAATTTCTGCATTTTTGCCACAAAATATTAGGAATTTCTGACTTTTTGCCCCAAAATAATGAAAATTTGTTCCTTTTTTCCCTGAAATAAGTGAAATTTCTGCAATTTTGCCCCAAAATAAGTGAAATTTCTGCAATTTTTTCCTCAAAATAAGGAAAATTTCTTGAATTTTGCCCCAAAATAAGTGGAATTTCTAAGTTTTGCCCCAAAATAAGGAGAATTTCTGTCTTTTTGCCTCCAAATAAGTGAAATTTCTGCAATTTTGCCTTAAAATAAGGGAAATTTCTGCTTTTTAGCCCCCAAATAAGGGGATTTTTAGCCTTTTTACCTCAAAATAAGGGGAATTTCTGCATTTTTGCCAGAAAATATTAGGAATTTCTGCCTTTTTGCCCCAAAATAAAGAAAATTTCTTACTTTTTTCCCTGAAATAAGTGAAATTTCTGCAATTTTGCCCCAAAATAAGTGAAATTTCTGCAATTTTGCCCCAAAATAAGGGAAATTTCTGGAATTTTGCCCCAAAATAAGTGGAATTTCTGAGTTTTGCCCCAAAATAAGGAGAATTTCTGTCTTTTTGCCCCAACATATAGGGAATTTCTGTCTTTCTGCCCCACAACTAGGGGAATTTCTGCAATTATGCTCCAAAATACGGGGAATTTCTGCCTTTTTGCCCGAAAATAAGGGGAATGCATAACTTTTTGCCATAAAAAAGGGAAATTTCTTCATTTTTGCTCCAAAATAAGGGAAATTTCTGCATTTTTGCCCTAAAATAAGGAAAATTTCTGCAATTTTTCCCAATAATAAGGGAAATTTCTGAAATTTTGCACCAAAATAAGGGGAATTTCTCCCTTTTTGCCCCAAAATGAAGGAAATTTCAGTCTTTATATGAAAATAAGTGAAATTTCTGCAATTTTGCACCAAATAAGGTAAATTTCTTCAATTTTGCCCCAAAATAAGGTAAATTCCTGTAATTTTGCCCCAAAATAAAGGAAATTTCTTGAATTTTGCCCCAAAAGAAGGGGAATTTCTGATTTTTGCCCCAAAATAAGGGAAATTTCTTAAATTTTGCCCCAATGTAAAGGAAATTTCTGCAATTTTGCCCCAAAATAACGAGAATTTCTGAATGTTTGCTCCCAAAAAAAAAAAAAGATCTTCTGTCTTTTTGCTCCAAAATAAGGAGAATTTCTGACTTTTTGCCTGAAAATTATGAGAATTTCTGCAATTTTGCTTTAAAATACGGGGAATTTCTGCTTTTTATCCCAAAAGTAAGGGGAATGCATACCTTTTTGCCATAAAAAGGTAAATTTCTTCATTTTTGCTCCAAAATAAGGGGAATTTCTGCCTTTTTGCCTCTAAATAAATGGAATTTCTGTCTTTTTCCCCCAAAACAAAGGGAATTTCTGTCTTTTTTGCCACAAAATAAGGGGAATTTCTGAATTATTACCCTGAAATAAGTGAAATTTCTCCAATTTTGCCCCAAAATAAGGGAAATTTCTGCCTCTTTGCCCCCAAATAAGGGAAATTTCAGCCTTTTTACCTCAAAATAAGGGGAATTTCTGCATTTTTGCCACAAAATATTAGGAATTTTTGACTTTTTGCCCCAAAATAAGGAAAATTTGTTCCTTTTTTCCCTGAAATAAGTGAAATTTCTGCAATTTTGCCCCAAAATAAGTGAAATTTCTGGAATTTTTTCCCCAAAATAAGGGAAAATTCTGGAATTTTGCCCCAAAATAAGTGGAATTTCTAAGTTTTGCCCCAAAATAAGGAGAATTTCTGTCTTTTTGCCTCCAAATAAGTGAAATTTCTGCAATTTTGCCTTAATATAAGGGAAATTTCTACCTTTTTGCCCCCAAATAAGGGGAATTTCAGCCTTCTTACCTCAAAATAAGGGAAATTTCTGCATTTTTGCCAGAAAATATTAGGAATTTCTGCCTTTTTGCCCCAAAATAAAGAAAATTTCTACATTTTTTCCCTGAAATAAGTGAAATTTCTGCAATTTTGCCCCAAAATAAGTGAAATTTCTGCAATTTTGCCCCAAAATAAGGGAAATTTCTGGAATTTTGGCCCAAAATAAGTGGAATTTCTGAGTTTTGCCCCAAAATAAGGAGAATTTCTGTCTTTTTGCCCCAACATATAGGGAATTTCTGTCTTTCTGCACCACAACTAGGGGAATTTCTGCAATTATGCTCCAAAATACGGGAAATTTCTGCCTTTTTGCCCGAAAATAAGGGGAATGCATAACTTTTTGCCATAAAAAAGGGAAATTTCTTCATTTTTGCTCCAAAATAAGGGAAATTTCTGCATTTTTGCCTCTAAATAAGTGGAATTTCTGTCTTTTTTTCTCAAAACAAAGGGAATTTCTGTCCTTTTTGCCTCAAAATAAGGGGAATTTCTGACTTATTACACTGAAATAAGTGAAATTTCTGCAATTTTGCCCCATAATAAGGGAAATTGCTGCCTTTTTGCCCTGAAATATGTGAAATTTCTGCATTTTACACCAAAATAAGGTGAATTTCTGCCTTTTTGCCACAAATTAATGGAAATTTCTGCCTTTTTGCCCCAAAATAAGAAAAATTTTTGCTTTTTTTCTCTGAAATAAGTGAAATTTCTGCAATTTTGCACTAAAATAAGAAAATTTCTGCAATTTTTCCCAATAATAAGGGAAATTTCTGCAATTTTGCCCCAAAATAAGGGGAATTTCTCCCTTTTTGCCCCAAAATGAATGAAATTTCAGCCTTTTTACCTGAAAATAAGTGAAATTTCTGCAATTTTGCACCAAATAAGGTAAATTTCTTCAATTTTGCCCCAAAATAAGGTAAATTCCTGTAATTTTGCCCCAAAATAAAGGAAATTTCTTGAATTTTGCCCCAAAAGAAGGGGAATTTCTGATTTTTGCCCCAAAATAAGGGAAATTTCTGCAATTTTGCCCCAATGTAAAGGAAATTTCTGCAATTTTGCCCCAAAATAACGAGAATTTCTGAATGTTTGCTCCCAAAAAAAAAGATCTTCTGTCTTTTTGCTCCAAAATAAGGAGAATTTCTGACTTTTTGCCTGAAAATTATGAGAATTTCTGCAATTTTGCTACAAAATACGGGGAATTTCTGCTTTTTATCCCGAAAGTAAGGGGAATGCATACCTTTTTGCCATAAAAAGGTAAATTTCTTCATTTTTGCTCCAAAATAAAAGGAATTTCTGCCTTTTTGCCTCTAAATAAATGGAATTTCTGTCTTTTTCTCCCAAAACAAAGGGAATTTCTGTCTTTTTTGCCACAAAATAAGGGGAATTTCTGAATTATTACCCTGAAATAAGTGAAATTTCTCCAATTTTGCCCCAAAATAAGGGAAATTTCTGCCTCTTTGCCCCCAAGTAAGGGAAATTTCAGCCTTTTTACCTCAAAAAAAGGGGAATTTCTGCATTTTTGCCACAAAATATTAGGAATTTCTGACTTTTTGCCCCAAAATAAGGAAAATTTGTTCCTTTTTTCCCTGAAATAAGTGAAATTTCTGCCTTTTTGCCCCCAAATAAGGGGAATTTCAGCCTTTTTACCTCAAAATAAGGGGAATTTCTGCATTTTTGCCAGAAAATATTAGGAATTTCTGCCTTTTTGCCCCAAAATAAAGAAAATTTCTTCTTTTTTTCCCTGAAATAAGTGAAATTTCTGCAATTTTGCCCCAAAATAAGTGAAATTTCTGCAATTTTGCCCCAAAATAAGGGAAATTTCTGGAATTTTGGCCCAAAATAAGTGGAATTTCTGAGTTTTGCCCCAAAATAAGGAGAATTTCTGTCTTTTTGCCCAAACATATAGGGAATTTCTGTCTTTCTGCACCACAACTAGGAGAATTTCTGCAATTATGCTCCAAAATACGGGAAATTTCTGCCTTTTTGCCCGAAAATAAGGGGAATGCATAACTTTTTGCCATAAAAAAGGGAAATTTCTTCATTTTTGCTCCAAAATAAGAAAAATTTCTGCATTTTTGCCTCTAAATAAGTGGAATTTCTGTCTTTTTCCCTCAAAACAAAGGGAATTTCTGTCTTTTTTGCCTCAAAATAAGGGGAATTTTTGACTTATTACACCTAAATAAGTGAAATTTCTGCAATTTTGCCCAGAAATAAGGGAAATTGCTGCCTTTTTGCCCTGAAATATGTGAAATTTCTGCATTTTACACCAAAATAAGGTGAATTTCTGCCTTTTTGCCACAAATTAATGGAAATTTCTGCCTTTTTGCCCCAACATAAGAAAAATTTTTGCTTTTTTTCTCTGAAATAAGTGAAATTTCTGCAATTTTGCCCTAAAATAAGGAAAATTTCTGCAATTTTTCCCAATAATAAGGGAAATTTCTGCAATTTTGCCCCAAAATAAGGGGAATTTCTCCCTTTTTGCCCCAAAATGAAGGAAATTTCAGCCTTTTTACCTGAAAATAAGTGAAATTTCTGCAATTTTGCACCAAATAAGGTAAATTTCTTCAATTTTGCCCCAAAATAAGGTAAATTCCTGCAATTTTGCCACAAAATAAAGGAAATTTCTTGAATTTTGCCCCAAAAGAAGGGGAATTTCTGATTTTTGCCCCAAAATAAGGGAAATTTCTGCAATTTTGCCCCAATGTAAAGGAAATTTCTGCAATTTTGCCCCAAAATAACGAGAATTTCTGAATGTTTGCTCCCAAAAAAAAAAAGATCTTCTGTCTTTTTGCCCCAAAATAAGGAGAATTTCTGCCTTTTTGCCTGAAAATTATGAGAATTTCTGCAATTTTGCTTCAAAATACGGGGAATTTCTGCTTTTTATCCCGAAAGTAAGGGGAATGCATACCGTTTTGCCATAAAAAGGTAAATTTCTTCATTTTGGCTCCAAAATAAGGGGAATATCTGCCTTTTTGCCTCTAAATAAATGGAATTTCTGTCTTTTTCCCCCAAAACAAAGAGAATTTCTGTCTTTTTTGCCCCAAAATAAGGGGAATTTCTGAATTATTACCCTGAAATAAGTGAAATTTCTCCAATTTTGCCGTAAAATAAGGGAAATTTCTGCCTCTTTGCCCCCAAATAAGGGGAATTTCAGCCTTTTTACCTCAAAATAAGGGGAATTTCTGCATTTTTGCCACAAAATATTAGGAATTTCTGACTTTTTGCCCCAAAATAATGAAAATTTGTTTCTTTTTTCCCTGAAATAAGTGAAATTTCTGCAATTTTGCCCCAAAATAAGTGAAATTTCTGCAATTTTTTCCCCAAAATAAGGGAAATTTCTGGAATTTTGCCCCAAAATAAGTGGAATTTCTAAGTTTTGCCCCAAAATAAGGAGAATTTCTGTCTTTTTGCCTCCAAATAAGTGAAATTTCTGCAATTTTGCCTTAAAATAAGGGAAATTTCTGCTTTTTAGCCCCCAAATAAGGGGATTTTTAGCCTTTTTACCTCAAAATAAGGGGAATTTCTGCATTTTTGCCAGAAAATATTAGGAATTTCTGCCTTTTTGCCCCAAAATAAAGAAAATTTCTTACTTTTTTCCCTGAAATAAGTGAAATTTCTGCAATTTTGCCCCAAAATAAGTGAAATTTCTGCAATTTTGCCCCAAAATAAGGGAAATTTCTGGAATTTTGGCCCAAAATAAGTGGAATTTCTGAGTTTTGCCCCAAAATAAGGAGAATTTCTGTCTTTTTGCCCAAACATATAGGGAATTTCTGTCTTTCTGCCCCACAACTAGGGGAATTTCTGCAATTATGCTCCAAAATACGGGGAATTTCTGCCTTTTTGCCCGAAAATAAGGGGAATGCATAACTTTTTGCCATAAAAAAGGGAAATTTCTTCATTTTTGCTCCAAAATAAGGGAAATTTCTGCATTTTTGCCTCTAAATAAGTGGAATTTCTGTCTTTTTCCCTCAAAACAAAGGGAATTTCTGTCTTTTTTGCCTCAAAATAAGGGGAATTTCTGACTTATTACACTGAAATAAGTGAAATTTCTGCAATTTTGCCCCCAAATAAGGGAAATTGCTGCCTTTTTGCCCTGAAATATGTGAAATTTCTGCATTTTACACAAAAATAAGGTGAATTTCTGCCTTTTTGCCACAAATTAATGGAAATTTCTGCCTTTTTGCCCCAAAATAAGAAAAATTTTTGCTTTTTTTCTCTGAAATAAGTGAAATTTCTGCAATTTTGCCCTAAAATAAGGAAAATTTCTGCAATTTTTCCCAATAATAAGGGAAATTTCTGAAATTTTGCACCAAAATAAGGGGAATTTCTCCCTTTTTGCCCCAAAATGAAGGAAATTTCAGCCTTTTTACCTGAAAATAAGTGAAATTTCTGCAATTTTGCACCAAATAAGGTAAATTTCTTCAATTTTGCCCCAAAATAAGGTAAATTCCTGTAATTTTGCCCCAAAATAAAGGAAATTTCTTGAATTTTGCCCCAAAAGAAGGGGAATTTCTGATTTTTGCCCCAAAATAAGGGAAATTTCTGCAATTTTGCCCCAATGTAAAGGAAATTTCTGCAATTTTGCCCCAAAATAACGAGAATTTCTGAATGTTTGCTCCCAAAAAAAAAAAAAGATCTTCTGTCTTTTTGCTCCAAAATAAGGAGAATTTCTGACTTTTTGCCTGAAAATTATGAGAATTTCTGCAATTTTGCTACAAAATACGGGGAATTTCTGCTTTTTATCCCGAAAGTAAGGGGAATGCATACCTTTTTGCCATAAAAAGGTAAATTTCTTCATTTTTGCTCCAAAATAAAAGGAATTTCTGCCTTTTTGCCTCTAAATAAATGGAATTTCTATCTTTTTCACCCAAAACAAAGGGAATTTCTGTCTTTTTTGCCACAAAATAAGGGGAATTTCTGAATTATTACCCTGAAATAAGTGAAATTTCTCCAATTTTGCCCCAAAATAAGGGAAATTTCTGCCTCTTTGCCCCCAAGTAAGGGAAATTTCAGCCTTTTTACCTCAAAAAAAAGGGGAATTTCTGCATTTTTGCCACAAAATATTAGGAATTTCTGACTTTTTGCCCCAAAATAAGGAAAATTTGTTCCTTTTTTCCCTGAAATAAGTGAAATTTCTGCCTTTTTGCCCCCAAATAAGGGGAATTTCAGCCTTTTTACCTCAAAATAAGGGGAATTTCTGCATTTTTGCCAGAAAATATTAGGAATTTTTGCCTTTTTGCCCCAAAATAAAGAAAATTTCTTCTTTTTTTCCCTGAAATAAGTGAAATTTCTGCAATTTTGCCCCAAAATAAGTGAAATTTCTGCAATTTTGCCCCAAAATAAGGGAAATTTCTGGAATTTTGGCCCAAAATAAGTGGAATTTCTGAGTTTTGCCCCAAAATAAGGAGAATTTCTGTCTTTTTGCCCCAACATATAGGGAATTTCTGTCTTTCTGCACCACAACTAGGGGAATTTCTGCAATTATGCTCCAAAATACGGGAAATTTCTGCCTTTTTGCCCGAAAATAAGGGGAATGCATAACTTTTTGCCATAAAAAAGGGAAATTTCTTCATTTTTGCTCCAAAATAAGGGAAATTTCTGCATTTTTGCCTCTAAATAAGTGGAATTTCTGTCTTTTTCCCTCAAAACAAAGGGAATTTCTGTCTTTTTTGCCTCAAAATAAGGGGAATTTTTGACTTATTACACCTAAATAAGTGAAATTTCTGCAATTTTGCCCCAAAATAAGGGAAATTGCTGCCTTTTTGCCCTGAAATATGTGAAATTTCTGCATTTTACACCAAAATAAGGTGAATTTCTGCCTTTTTGCCACAAATTAATGGAAATTTCTGCCTTTTTGCCCCAACATAAAAAAAATTTTTGCTTTTTTTCTCTGAAATAAGTGAAATTTCTGCAATTTTGCCCTAAAATAAGGAAAATTTCTGCAATTTTTCCCAATAATAAGGGAAATTTCTGCAATTTTGCCCCAAAATAAGGGGAATTTCTCCCTTTTTGCCCCAAAATGAAGGAAATTTCAGCCTTTTTACCTGAAAATAAGTGAAATTTCTGCAATTTTGCACCAAATAAGGTAAATTTCTTCAATTTTGCCCCAAAATAAGGTAAATTCCTGTAATTTTGCCACAAAATAAAGGAAATTTCTTGAATTTTGCCCCAAAAGAATGGGAATTTCTGATTTTTGCCCCAAAATAAGGGAAATTTCTGCAATTTTGCCCCAATGTAAAGGAAATTTCTGCAATTTTGCCCCAAAATAACGAGAATTTCTGAATGTTTGCTCCCAAAAAAAAAAAGATCTTCTGTCTTTTTGCCCCAAAATAAGGAGAATTTCTGCCTTTTTGCCTGAAAATTATGAGAATTTCTGCAATTTTGCTTCAAAATACGGGGAATTTCTGCTTTTTATCCCGAAAGTAAGGGGAATGCATACCGTTTTGCCATAAAAAGGTAAATTTCTTCATTTTGGCTCCAAAATAAGGGGAATTTCTGCCTTTTTGCCTCTAAATAAATGGAATTTCTGTCTTTTTCCCCCAAAACAAAGAGAATTTCTGTCTTTTTTGCCCCAAAATAAGGGGAATTTCTGAATTATTACCCTGAAATAAGAGAAATTTCTCCAATTTTGCCGTAAAATAAGGGAAATTTCTGCCTCTTTGCCCCCAAATAAGGGGAATTTCAGCCTTTTTACATCAAAATAAGGGGAATTTCTGCATTTTTGCCACAAAATATTAGGAATTTCTGACTTTTTGCCCCAAAATAATGAAAATTTGTTCCTTTTTTCCCTGAAATAAGTGAAATTTCTGCAATTTTGCCCCAAAATAAGTGAAATTTCTGCAATTTTTTCCCCAAAATAAGGGAAATTTCTGGAATTTTGCCCCAAAATAAGCGGAATTTCTAAGTTTTGCCCCAAAATAAGGAGAATTTCTGTCTTTTTGCCTCCAAATAAGTGAAATTTCTGCAATTTTGCCTTAAAATAAGGGAAATTTCTGTTTTTAGCCCCCAAATAAGGGGATTTTTAGCCTTTTTACCTCAAAATAAGGGGAATTTCTGCATTTCTGCCAGAAAATATTAGGAATTTCTGCATTTTTGCCCCAAAATAAAGAAAATTTCTTACTTTTTTCCCTGAAATAAGTGAAATTTCTGCAATTTTGCCCCAAAATAAGTGAAATTTCTGCAATTTTGCCCCAAAATAAGGGAAATTTCTGGAATTTTGCCCCAAAATAAGTGGAATTTCTGAGTTTTGCCCCAAAATAAGGAGAATTTCTGTCTTTTTGCCCCAACATATAGGGAATTTCTGTCTTTCTGCCCCACAACTAGGGGAATTTCTGCAATTATGCTCCAAAATACGGGGAATTTCTGCCTTTTTGCCCGAAAATAAGGGGAATGCATAACTTTTTGCCATAAAAAAGGGAAATTTCTTCATTTTTGCTCCAAAATAAGGGAAATTTCTGCATTTTTGCCTCTAAATAAGTGGAATTTCTGTCTTTTTCCCTCAAAACAAAGGGAATTTCTGTCTTTTTTGCCTCAAAATAAGGGGAATTTCTGACTTATTACACTGAAATAAGTGAAATTTCTGCAATTTTGCCCCCAAATAAGGGAAATTGCTGCCTTTTTGCCCTGAAATATGTGAAATTTCTGCCTTTTACACAAAAATAAGGTGAATTTCTGCCTTTTTGCCACAAATTTGGAAATTTCTGCCTTTTTGCCCCAAAATAAGAAAAATTTTTGCTTTTTTTCTCTGAAATAAGTGAAATTTCTGCAATTTTGCCCTAAAATAAGGAAAATTTCTGCAATTTTTCCCAATAATAAGGGAAATTTCTGCAATTTTGCCCCAAAATAAGGGGAATTTCTCCCTTTTTGCCCCAAAATGAAGGAAATTTCAGTCGTTATATGAAAATAAGTGAAATTTCTGCAATTTTGCACCAAATAAGGTAAATTTCTTCAATTTTGCCCCAAAATAAGGTAAATTCCTGTAATTTTGCCCCAAAATAAAGGAAATTTCTTGAATTTTGCCCCAAAAGAAGGGGAATTTCTGATTTTTGCCCCAAAATAAGGGAAATTTCTGCAATTTTGCCCCAATGTAAAGGAAATTTCTGCAATTTTGCCCCAAAATAACGAGAATTTCTGAATGTTTGCTCCCAAAAAAAAAAAAAGATCTTCTGTCTTTTTGCTCCAAAATAAGGAGAATTTCTGACTTTTTGCCTGAAAATTATGAGAATTTCTGCAATTTTGCTTTAAAATACGGGGAATTTCTGCTTTTTATCCCGAAAGTAAGGGGAATGCATACCTTTTTGCCATAAAAAGGTAAATTTCTTCATTTTTGCTCCAAAATAAGGGGAATATCTGCCTTTTTGCCTCTAAATAAATGGAATTTCTGTCTTTTTCCCCCAAAACAAAGGGAATTTCTGTCTTTTTTGCCACAAAATAAGGGGAATTTCTGAATTATTACCCTGAAATAAGTGAAATTTCTCCAATTTTGCCCCAAAATAAGGGAAATTTCTGCCTCTTTGCCCCCAAATAAGGGAAATTTCAGCCTTTTTACCTCAAAATAAGGGGAATTTCTGCATTTTTGCCACAAAATATTAGGAATTTTTGACTTTTTGCCCCAAAATAAGGAAAATTTGGTCCTTTTTTCCCTGAAATAAGTGAAATTTCTGCCTTTTTGACCCAAATAAGGGGAATTTCAGCCTTTTTACCTCAAAATAAGGGGAATTTCTGCATTTTTGCCAGAAAATATTAGGAATTTTTGCCTTTTTGCCCCAAAATAAAGAAAATTTCTTCTTTTTTTCCCTGAAATAAGTGAAATTTCTGCAATTTTGCCCCAAAATAAGTGAAATTTCTGCAATTTTGCCCCAAAATAAGGGAAATTTCTAGAATTTTGCCCCAAAATAAGTGGGATTTCTGAGTTTTGCCCCAAAATAAGGAGAATTTCTGTCTTTTTGCCCCAACATATAGGGAATTTCTGTCTTTCTGCACCACAACTAGGGGAATTTCTGCAATTATGCTCCAAAATACGCGAAATTTCTGCCTTTTTGCCCGAAAATAAGGGGAATGCATAACTTTTTGCCATAAAAAAGGGAAATTTCTTCATTTTTGCTCCAAAATAAGGGAAATTTCTGCATTTTTGCCTCTAAATAAGTGGAATTTCTGTCTTTTTCCCTCAAAACAAAGGGAATTTCTGTCTTTTTTGCCTCAAAATAAGGGGAATTTTGACTTATTACACTGAAATAAGTGAAATTTCTGCAATTTTGCCCCAAAATAAGGGAAATTGCTGCCTTTTTGCCCTGAAATATGTGAAATTTCTGCATTTTACACCAAAATAAGGTGAATTTCTGCCTTTTTGCCACAAATTAATGGAAATTTCTGCCTTTTTGCCCCAAAATAAGAAAAATTTTTGCTTTTTTTCTCTGAAATAAGTGAAATTTCTGCAATTTTGCCCTAAAATAAGGAAAATTTCTGCAATTTTTCCCAATAATAAGGGAAATTTCTGCAATTTTGCCCCAAAATAAGGGGAATTTCTCCCTTTTTGCCCCAAAATGAAGGAAATTTCAGCCTTTTTACCTGAAAATAAGTGAAATTTCTGCAATTTTGCACCAAATAAGGTAAATTTCTTCAATTTTGCCCCAAAATAAGGTAAATTCCTGTAATTTTGCCCCAAAATAAAGGAAATTTCTTGAATTTTGCCCCAAAAGAAGGGGAATTTCTGATTTTTGCCCCAAAATAAGGGAAATTTCTGCAATTTTGCCCCAATGTAAAGGAAATTTCTGCAATTTTGCCCCGAAATAACGAGAATTTCTGAATGTTTGCTCCCAAAAAAAAAAAAAGATCTTCTGTCTTTTTGCTCCAAAATAAGGAGAATTTCTGACTTTTTGCCTGAAAATTATGAGAATTTCTGCAATTTTGCTACAAAATACGGGGAATTTCTGCTTTTTATCCCGAAAGTAAGGGGAATGCATACCTTTTTGCCATAAAAGGGTAAATTTCTTCATTTTTGCTCCAAAATAAAAGGAATTTCTGCCTTTTTGCCTCTAAATAAATGGAATTTCTGTCTTTTTCTCCCAAAACAAAGGGAATTTCTGTCTTTTTTGCCACAAAATAAGGGAAATTTCTGAATTATTACCCTGAAATAAGTGAAATTTCTCCAATTTTGCCCCAAAATAAGGGAAATTTCTGCCTCTTTGCCCCCAAGTAAGGGAAATTTCAGCTTTTTTACCTCAAAAAAAGGGGAATTTCTGCATTTTTGCCACAAAATATTAGGAATTTCTGACTTTTTGCCCCAAAATAAGGAAAATTTGTTCCTTTTTTCCCTGAAATAAGTGAAATTTCTGCAATTTTGCCCCAAAATAAGTGAAATTTCTGCAATTTTGCCCCAAAATAAGGGAAATTTCTGGAATTTTGGCCCAAAATAAGTGGAATTTCTGAGTTTTGCCCCAAAATAAGGAGAATTTCTGTCTTTTTGCCCCAACATATAGGGAATTTCTGTCTTTCTGCACCACAACTAGGGGAATTTCTGCAATTATGCTCCAAAATACGGGAAATTTCTGCCTTTTTGCCCGAAAATAAGGGGAATGCATAACTTTTTGCCATAAAAAAGGGAAATTTCTTCATTTTTGCTCCAAAATAAGGGAAATTTCTGCATTTTTGCCTCTAAATAAGTGGAATTTCTGTCTTTTTTTCTCAAAACAAAGGGAATTTCTGTCCTTTTTGCCTCAAAATACGGGGAATTTTTGACTTATTACACTGAAATAAGTGAAATTTCTGCAATTTTGCCCCAAAATAAGGGAAATTGCTGCCTTTTTGCCCTGAAATATGTGAAATTTCTGCATTTTACACCAAAATAAGGTGAATTTCTGCCTTTTTGCCACAAATTAATGGAAATTTCTGCCTTTTTGCCCCAAAATAAGAAAAATTTTTGCTTTTTTTCTCTGAAATAAGTGAAATTTCTGCAATTTTGCCCTAAAATAAGGAAAATTTCTGCAATTTTTCCCAATAATAAGGGAAATTTCTGCAATTTTGCCCCAAAATAAGGGGAATTTCTCCCTTTTTGCCCCAAAATGAAGGAAATTTCAGCCTTTTTACCTGAAAATAAGTGAAATTTCTGCAATTTTGCACCAAATAAGGTAAATTTCTTCAATTTTGCCCCAAAATAAGGTAAATTCCTGTAATTTTGCCCCAAAATAAAGGAAATTTCTTGAATTTTGCCCCAAAAGAAGGGGAATTTCTGATTTTTGCCCCAAAATAAGGGAAATTTCTGCAATTTTGCCCCAATGTAAAGGAAATTTCTGCAATTTTGCCCCAAAATAACGAGAATTTCTGAGTGTTTGCTCCCAAAAAAAAAAAGATCTTCTGTCTTTTTGCTCCAAAATAAGGAGAATTTCTGACTTTTTGCCTGAAAATTATGAGAATTTCTGCAATTTTGCTTTAAAATACGGGGAATTTCTGCTTTTTATCCTGAAAGTAAGGGGAATGCATACCTTTTTGCCATAAAAAGGTAAATTTCTTCATTTTTGCTCCAAAATAAGGGGAATTTCTGCCTTTTTGCCTCTAAATAAATGGAATTTCTGTCTTTTTCCCCCAAAACAAAGGGAATTTCTGTCTTTTTTGCCACAAAATAAGGGGAATTTCTGAATTATTACCCTGAAATAAGTGAAATTTCTCCAATTTTGCCCCAAAATAAGGGAAATTTCTGCCTCTTTGCCCCCAAATAAGGGAAATTTCAGCCTTTTTACCTCAAAATAAGGGGAATTTCTGCATTTTTGCCACAAAATATTAGGAATTTTTGACTTTTTGCCTCAAAATAAGGAAAATTTGTTCCTTTTTTCCCTGAAATAAGTGTAATTTCTGCAATTTTGCCCCAAAATAAGTGAAATTTCTGGAATTTTTTCCCCAAAATAAGGGAAAATTCTGGAATTTTGCCCCAAAATAAGTGGAATTTCTAAGTTTTGCCCCAAAATAAGAAGAATTTCTGTCTTTTTGCCTCCAAATAAGTGAAATTTCTGCAATTTTGCCTTAAAATAAGGGAAATTTCTGCCTTTTTGACCCCAAATAAGGGGAATTTCAGCCTTTTTACCTCAAAATAAGGGAAATTTCTGCATTTTTGCCAGAAAATATTAGGAATTTCTGCCTTTTTGCCCCAAAATAAAGAAAATTTCTTCTTTTTTTCCCTGAAATAAGTGAAATTTCTGCAATTTTGCCCCAAAATAAGTGAAATTTCTGCAATTTTGCCCCAAAATAAGGGAAATTTCTGGAATTTTGGCCCAAAATAAGTGGAATTTCTGAGTTTTGCCCCAAAATAAGGAGAATTTCTGTCTTTTTGCCCCAACATATAGGGAATTTCTGTCTTTCTGCACCACAACTAGGGGAATTTCTGCAATTATGCTCCAAAATACGGGAAATTTCTGCCTTTTTGTCCGAAAATAAGGGGAATGCATAACTTTTTGCCATATAAAAGGGAAATTTCTTCATTTTTGCTCCAAAATAAGGGAAATTTCTGCATTTTTGCCTCTAAATAAGTGGAATTTCTGTCTTTTTTTCTCAAAACAAAGGGAATTTCTGTCCTTTTTGCCTCAAAATAAGGGGAATTTTTGACTTATTACACTGAAATAAGTGAAATTTCTGCAATTTTTTCAACAAAATAAGGGAAATTTCTACAATTTTGCTCCAAAATAAGTGGAATTTCTCAGTTTTGCCCCAAAATAAGGATAATTTCTGTCTTTTTGCCTCCAAATAAGTGAAATTTCTGCAATTTTGCCCCAAAATAAGGGAAATTTCTGCCTTTTTGCCCCCAAATAAGGGGAATTTCAGCCTTTTTACCTCAAAATAAGGGGAATTTCTGCATTTTTGCCAGAAAATATTAGGAATTTCTGCCTTTTTGCCCCAAAATAAAGAAAATTTCTTCTTTTTTTCCCTGAAATAAGTGAAATTTCTGCAATTTTGCCCAAAAATAAGTGAAATTTCTGTAATTTTTTCCCCAAAATAAGGGAAATTTCTGGAATTTTGCCCCAAAATAAGTGGAATTTCTAAGTTTTGCCCCAAAATAAGGAGAATTTCTGTCTTTTTGCCTCCAAATAAGTGAAATTTCTGCAATTTTGCCTTAAAATAAGGGGAATTTCTCCCTTTTTGCCCCAAAATGAAGGAAATTTCAGCCTTTATATGAAAATAAGTGAAATTTCTGCAATTTTGCACCAAATAAGGTAAATTTCTTCAATTTTGCCCCAAAATAAGGTAAATTCCTGTAATTTTGCCCCAAAATAAAGGAAATTTCTTGAATTTTGCCCCAAAAGAAGGGGAATTTCTGATTTTTGCCCCAAAATAAGGGAAATTTCTGCAATTTTGCCCCAATGTAAAGGAATTTTCTGCAATTTTGCCCCAAAATAACGAGAATTTCTGAATGTTTGCTCCCAAAAAAAAAAGATCTTCTGTCTTTTTGCTCCAAAATAAGGAGAATTTCTGCCTTTTTGCCTGAAAATTATGAGAATTTCTGCAATTTTGCTTCAAAATACGGGGAATTTCTGCTTTTTATCCCGAAAGTAAGGGGAATGCATACCTTTTTGCCATAAAAAAGTAAATTTCTTCATTTTTGCTCCAAAATAAGGGGAATTTCTGCATTTTTGCCTCTAAATAAATGGAATTTCTGTCTTTTTCCCCCAAAACAAAGGGAATTTCTGTCTTTTTTGCCCCAAAATAAGGGGAATTTCTGAATTATTACCCTGAAATAAGTGAAATTTCTCCAATTTTGCCCCAAAATAAGGGAAATTTCTGCCTCTTTGCCCCCAAATAAGGGGAATTTCAGCCTTTTTACCTCAAAATAAGGGGAATTTCTGCATTTTTGCCACAAAATATTAGGAATTTCTGACTTTATGCCCCAAAATAAGGAAAATTTGTTCCTTTTTTCCCTGAAATAAGTGAAATTTCTGCAATTTTGCCCCAAAATAAGTGAAATTTCTGCAATTTTTTCCCCAAAATAAGGGAAATTTCTGGAATTTTGCCCCAAAATAAGTGGAATTTCTAAGTTTTGCCCCAAAATAAGGAGAATTTCTGTCTTTTTGCCTCCAAATAAGTGAAATTTCTCCAATTTTGCCCCAAAATAAGGGAAATTTCTGCCTTTTTGCCCCCAAATAAGGGGAATTTCAGCCTTTTTACCTCAAAATAAGGAGAATTTCTGCATTTTTGCCAGAAAATATTAGGAATTTCTGCCTTTTTGCCCCAAAATAAAGAAAATTTCTTCTTTTTTTCCCTGAAATAAGTGAAATTTCTGCAATTTTGCCCCAAAATAAGTGAAATTTCTGCCATTTTGCCCCAAAATAAGGGAAATTTCTTGAATTTTGCCCCAAAATAATTGGAATTTCTGAGTTTTGCCCCATAATAAGGAGAATTTCTGTCTTTTTGCCCCAACATATAGGGAATTTCTGTCTTTCTGCACCACAACTAGGGGAATTTCTGCAATTATGCTCCAAAATACGGGAAATTTCTGCCTTTTTGCCCGAAAATAAGGGGAATGCATAACTTTTTGCCATAAAAAAGGGAAATTTCTTCATTTTTGCTCCAAAATAAGGGAAATTTTTGCATTTTTGCCTCTAAATAAGTGGAATTTCTGTCTTTTTTTCTCAAAACAAAGGGAATTTCTGTCCTTTTTGCCTCAAAATAAGGGGAATTTTTGACTTATTACACTGAAATAAGTGAAATTTCTGCAATTTTGCCCCAAAATAAGGGAAATTGCTGCCTTTTTGCCCTGAAATATGTGAAATTTCTGCATTTTACACCAAAATAAGGTGAATTTCTGCCTTTTTGCCACAAATTAATGGAAATTTCTGCCTTTTTGCCCCAAAATAAGAAAAATTTTTGCTTTTTTTCTCTGAAATAAGTGAAATTTCTGCAATTTTGCCCTAAAATAAGGAAAATTTCTGCAATTTTTCCCAATAATAAGGGAAATTTCTGCAATTTTGCCCCAAAATAAGGGGATTTTCTCCCTTTTTGCCCCAAAATGAAGGAAATTTCAGCCTTTTTACCTGAAAATAAGTGAAATTTCTGCAATTTTGCACCAAATAAGGTAAATTTCTTCAATTTTGCCCCAAAATAAGGTAAATTCCTGTAATTTTGCCACAAAATAAAGGAAATTTCTTGAATTTTGCCCCAAAAGAAGGGGAATTTCTGATTTTTGCCCCAAAATAAGGGAAATTTCTGCAATTTTGCCCCAATGTAAAGGAAATTTCTGCAATTTTGCCCCAAAATAATGAAAATTTCTGAATGTTTGCTCCCAAAAAAAAAAAGATCTTCTGTCTTTTTGCTCCAAAATAAGGAGAATTTCTGACTTTTTGCCTGAAAATTATGAGAATTTCTGCAATTTTGCTTTAAAATACGGGGAATTTCTGCTTTTTATCCCGAAAGTAAGGGGAATGCATACCTTTTTGCCGTAAAAAGGTAAATTTCTTCATTTTTGCTCCAAAATATGGGGAATTTCTGCCTTTTTGCCTCTAAATAAATGGAATTTCTGTCTTTTTCCCCCAAAACAAAGGGAATTTCTGTCTTTTTTGCCACAAAATAAGGGGAATTTTTGAATTATTACCCTGAAATAAGTGAAATTTCTCCAATTTTGCCCCAAAATAAGGGAAATTTCTGCCTCTTTGCCCACAAATAAGGGAAATTTCAGCCTTTTTACCTCAAAATAAGGGGAATTTTTGCATTTTTGCCACAAAATATTAGGAATTTTTGACTTTTTGCCCAAAATAAGGAAAATTTGTTCCTTTTTTCCCTGAAATAAGTGAAATTTCTGCAATTTTGCCCCAAAATAAGTGAAATTTCTGCAATTTTTTCCCAAAAATAAGGAAAATTTCTAAAATTTTGCCCCAAAATAAGTGGAATTTCTAAGTTTTGCCCCAAAATAAGGATAATTTCTGTCTTTTTGCCTCCAAATAAGTGAAATTTCTGCAATTTTGCCCCAAAATAAGGGAAATTTCTGCCTTTTTGCCCCCAAATAAGGGGAATTTCAGCCTTTTTACCTCAAAATAAGGGGAATTTCTGCATTTTTGCCAGAAAATATTAGGAATTTCTGCCTTTTTGCCCCAAAATAAAGAAAATTTCTTCTTTTTTTCCCTGAAATAAGTGAAATTTCTGCAATTTTGGCCCAAAATAAGTGAAATTTCTGCAATTTTGCCCCAAAATAAGGGAAATTTCTGGAATTTTGCCCCAAAATAAGTGGAATTTCTAAGTTTTGCCCCAAAATAAGGAGAATTTCTGTCTTTTTGCCTCCAAATAAGTGAAATTTCTGCAATTTTGCCTTAAAATAAGGGGAATTTCTCCCTTTTTGCCCCAAAATGAAGGAAATTTCAGCCTTTATATGAAAATAAGTGAAATTTCTGCAATTTTGCACCAAATAAGGTAAATTTCTTCAATTTTGCCCCAAAATAAGGTAAATTCCTGTAATTTTGCCCCAAAATAAAGGAAATTTCTTGAATTTTGCCCCAAAAGAAGGGGAATTTCTGATTTTTGCCCCAAAATAAGGGAAATTTCTGCAATTTTGCCCCAATGTAAAGGAATTTTCTGCAATTTTGCCCCAAAATAACGAGAATTTCTGAATGTTTGCTCCCAAAAAAAAAAGATCTTCTGTCTTTTTGCTCCAAAATAAGGAAAATTTCTGCCTTTTTGCCTGAAAATTATGAGAATTTCTGCAATTTTGCTTCAAAATACGGGGAATTTCTGCTTTTTATCCCGAAAGTAAGGGGAATGCATACCTTTTTGCCATAAAAAAGTAAATTTCTTCATTTTTGCTCCAAAATAAGGGGAATTTCTGCCTTTTTGCCTCTAAATAAATGGAATTTCTGTCTTTTTCCCCCAAAACAAAGGGAATTTCTGTCTTTTTTGCCCCAAAATAAGGGGAATTTCTGAATTATTACCCTGAAATAAGTGAAATTTCTCCAATTTTGCCCCAAAATAAGGGAAATTTCTGCCTCTTTGCCCCCAAATAAGGGGAATTTCAGCCTTTTTACCTCAAAATAAGGGGAATTTCTGCATTTTTGCCACAAAATATTAGTAATTTCTGACTTTTTGCCCCAAAATAAGGAAAATTTGTTCCTTTTTTCCCTGAAATAAGTGAAATTTCTGCAATTTTGCCCCAAAATAAGTGAAATTTCTGCAATTTTTTCCCCAAAATAAGGGAAATTTCTGGAATTTTGCCCCAAAATAAGTGGAATTTCTAAGTTTTGCCCCAAAATAAGGAGAATTTCTGTCTTTTTGCCTCCAAATAAGTGAAATTTCTGCAATTTTGCCTTAATATAAGGGAAATTTCTGCCTTTTTGCCCCCAAATAAGGGGAATTTCAGCCTTTTTACCTCAAAATAAGGGGAATTTCTGCATTTTTGCCAGAAAATATTAGGAATTTCTGACTTTTTGCCCCAATATAAAGAAAATTTCTTCTTTTTTTCCCTGAAATAAGTGAAATTTCTGCAATTTTGCCCCAAAATAAGTGAAATTTCTGCAATTTTGCCCCAAAATAAGGGAAATTTCTGGAATTTTGGCCCAAAATAAGTGGAATTTCTGAGTTTTGCCCCAAAATAAGGAGAATTTCTGTCTTTTTGCCCCAACATATAGGGAATTTCTGTCTTTCTGCACCACAACTAGGGGAATTTCTGCAATTGTGCTCCAAAATACGGGGAATTTCTGCCTTTTTGCCCGAAGATAAGGAGAATGCATAACTTTTTGCCATAAAAAAGGGAAATTTCTTCATTTTTGCTCCAAAATAAGGGAAATTTCTGCATTTTTGCCTCTAAATAAGTGGAATTTCTGTCTTTTTCCCTCAAAACAAAGGGAATTTCTGTGCTTTTTGCCTCAAAATAAGGGGAATTTCTGACTTATTACACTGAAATAAGTGAAATTTCTGCAATTTTGCCCCAAAATAAGGGAAATTGCTGCCTTTTTGCCCTGAAATATGTGAAATTTCTGCATTTTACACCAAAATAAGGTGAATTTCTGCCTTTTGCCACAAATTAATGGAAATTTCTGCCTTTTTGCCCCAAAATAAGAAAAATTTTTGCTTTTTTTCTCTGAAATAAGTGAAATTTCTGCAATTTTGCCCTAAAATAAGAAAAATTTCTGCAATTTTTCCCAATAATAAGGGAAATTTCTGCAATTTTGCCCCAAAATAATGGGAATTTCTCCCTTTTTGCCCCAAAATGAAGGAAATTTCAGCCTTTTTACCTGAAAATAAGTGAAATTTCTGCAATTTTGCACCAAATAAGGTAAATTTCTTCAATTTTGCCCCAAAATAAGGTAAATTCCTGTAATTTTTCCCCAAAATAAAGGAAATTTCTTGAATTTTGCCCCAAAAGAAGGGGAATTTCTGATTTTTGCCCCAAAATAAGGGAAATTTCTGCAATTTTGCCCCAATGTAAAGGAAATTTCTGCAATTTTGCCCCAAAATAACGAGAATTTCTGAATGTTTGCTCCCAAAAAAAAAAGATCTTCTGTCTTTTTGCTCCAAAATAAGGAGAATTTCTGACTTTTTGCCTGAAAATTATGAGAATTTCTGCAATTTTGCTTTAAAATACGGGGAATTTCTGCTTTTATCCCGAAAGTAAGGGGAATGCATACCTTTTTGCCATAAAAAGGTAAATTTCTTCATTTTTGCTCCAAAATAAGGGGAATTTCTGCCTTTTTGCCTCTAAATAAATGGAATTTCTGTCTTTTTCCCCCAAAACAAAGGGAATTTCTGTCTTTTTTGCCACAAAATAAGGGGAATTTCTGAATTATTACCCTGAAATAAGTGAAATTTCTCCAATTTTGCCCCAAAATAAGGGAAATTTCTGCCTCTTTGCCCCCAAATAAGGGAAATTTCAGCCTTTTTACCTCAAAATAAGGGGAATTTCTGCATTTTTGCCACAAAATATTAGGTATTTTTGACTTTTTGCCCCAAAATAAGGAAAATTTGTTCCTTTTTTCCCTGAAATAAGTGAAATTTCTGCAATTTTGCCCCAAAATAAGTGAAATTTCTGCAATTTTTTCCCCAAAATAAGGGAAAATTCTGGAATTTTGCCCCAAAATAAGTGGAATTTCTAAGTTTTGCCCCAAAATAAGGAGAATTTCTGTCTTTTTGCCTCCAAATAAGTGAAATTTCTGCAATTTTGCCTTAAAATAAGGGAAATTTCTGCCTTTATGCCCCCAAATAATGGGAATTTCAGCTTTTTACCTCAAATTAAGGGAAATTTCTGCATTTTTGCCAGAAAATATTAGGAATTTCTGCCTTTTTGCCCCAAAATAAAGAAAATTTCTTCTTTTTTTCCCTGAAATAAGTGAAATTTCTGCAATTTTGCCCCAAAATAAGTGAAATTTCTGCAATTTTGCCCCAAAATAAGGGAAATTTCTGGAATTTTGGCCCAAAATAAGTGGAATTTCTGAGTTTTGCCCCAAAATAAGGAGAATTTCTGTCTTTTTGCCCCAACATATAGGGAATTTCTGTCTTTCTGCACCACAACTAGGAGAATTTCTGCAATTATGCTCCAAAATACGGGAAATTTCTGCCTTTTTGCCCGAAAATAAGGGGAATGCATAACTTTTTGCCATAAAAAAGGGAAATTTCTTCATTTTTGCTCCAAAATAAGGGAAATTTCTGCATTTTTGCCTCTAAATAAGTGGAATTTCTGTCTTTTTTTCTCAAAACAAAGGGAATTTCTGTCCTTTTTGCCTCAAAATACGGGGAATTTTTGACTTATTACACTGAAATAAGTGAAATTTCTGCAATTTTGCCCCAAAATAAGGGAAATTGCTGCCTTTTTGCCCTGAAATATGTGAAATTTCTGCATTTTACACCAAAATAAGGTGAATTTCTGCCTTTTTGCCACAAATTAATGGAAATTTCTGCCTTTTTGCCCCAAAATAAGAAAAATTTTTGCTTTTTTTCTCTGAAATAAGTGAAATTTCTGCAATTTTGCCCTAAAATAAGGAAAATTTCTGCAATTTTTCCCAATAATAAGGGAAATTTCTGCAATTTTGCCCCAAAATAAGGAAAATTTCTCCCTTTTTGCCCCAAAATGAAGGAAATTTCAGCCTTTTTACCTGAAAATAAGTGAAATTTCTGCAATTTTGCACCAAATAAGGTAAATTTCTTCAATTTTGCCCCAAAATAAGGTAAATTCCTGTAATTTTGCCACAAAATAAAGGAAATTTCTTGAATTTTGCCCCAAAAGAAGGGGAATTTCTGATTTTTGCCCCAAAATAAGGGAAATTTCTGCAATTTTGCCCCAATGTAAAGGAAATTTCTGCAATTTTGCCCCAAAATAATGAAAATTTCTGAATGTTTGCTCCCAAAAAAAAAAAAAAGATCTTCTGTCTTTTTGCTCCAAAATAAGGAGAATTTCTGACTTTTTGCCTGAAAATTATGAGAATTTCTGCAATTTTGCTTTAAAATACGGGGAATTTCTGCTTTTTATCCCGAAAGTAAGGGGAATGCATACCTTTTTGCCGTAAAAAGGTAAATTTCTTCATTTTTGCTCCAAAATAAGGGGAATTTCTGCCTTTTTGCCTCTAAATAAATGGAATTTCTGTCTTTTTCCCCCAAAACAAAGGGAATTTCTGTCTTTTTTGCCACAAAATAAGGGGAATTTTTGAATTATTACCCTGAAATAAGTGAAATTTCTCCAATTTTGCCCCAAAATAAGGGAAATTTCTGCCTCTTTGCCCCCAAATAAGGGAAATTTCAGCCTTTTTACCTCAAAATAAGGGGAATTTCTGCATTTTTGCCACAAAATATTAGGAATTTTTGACTTTTTGCCCAAAATAAGGAAAATTTGTTCCTTTTTTCCCTGAAATAAGTGAAATTTCTGCAATTTTGCCCCAAAATAAGTGAAATTTCTGCAATTTTTTCCCAAAAATAAGGTAAATTTCTAAAATTTTGCCCCAAAATAAGTGGAATTTCTAAGTTTTGCCCCAAAATAAGGATAATTTCTGTCTTTTTGCCTCCAAATAAGTGAAATTTCTGCAATTTTGCCCCAAAATAAGGGAAATTTCTGCCTTTTTGCCCCCAAATAAGGGGAATTTCAGCCTTTTTACCTCAAAATAAGGGGAATTTCTGCATTTTTGCCACAAAATATTAGGAATTTCTGCCTTTTTGCCCCAAAATAAAGAAAATTTCTACTTTTTTTCCCTGAAATAAGTGAAATTTCTGCAATTTTGCCCCAAAATAAGTGAAATTTCTGCAATTTTGCCCCAAAATAAGGGAAATTTCTGGAATTTTGCCCCAAAATAAGTGGAATTTCTAAGTTTTGCCCCAAAATAAGGAGAATTTCTGTCTTTTTGCCTCCAAATAAGTGAAATTTCTGCAATTTTGCCTTAAAATAAGGGGAATTTCTCCCTTTTTGCCCCAAAATGAAGGAAATTTCAGCCTTTATATGAAAATAAGTGAAATTTCTGCAATTTTGCACCAAATAAGGTAAATTTCTTCAATTTTGCCCCAAAATAAGGTAAATTCCTGTAATTTTGCCCCAAAATAAAGGAAATTTCTTGAATTTTGCCCCAAAAGAAGGGGAATTTCTGATTTTTGCCCCAAAATAAGGGAAATTTCTGCAATTTTGCCCCAATGTAAAGGAAATTTCTGCAATTTTGCCCCAAAATAACGAGAATTTCTGAATGTTTGCTCCCAAAAAAAAAAGATCTTCTGTCTTTTTGCTCCAAAATAAGGAGAATTTCTGCCTTTTTGCCTGAAAATTATGAGAATTTCTGCAATTCTGCTTCAAAATACGGGGAATTTCTGCTTTTTATCCCGAAAGTAAGGGGAATGCATACCTTTTTGCCATAAAAAAGTAAATTTCTTCATTTTTGCTCCAAAATAAGGGGAATTTCTGCCTTTTTGCCTCTAAATAAATGGAATTTCTGTCTTTTTCCCCCAAAACAAAGGGAATTTCTGTCTTTTTTGCCCCAAAATAAGGGGAATTTCTGAATTATTACCCTGAAATAAGTGAAATTTCTCCAATTTTGCCCCAAAATAAGGGAAATTTCTGCCTCTTTGCCCCCAAATAAGGGGAATTTCAGCCTTTTTACCTCAAAATAAGGGGAATTTCTGCATTTTTGCCACAAAATATTAGTAATTTCTGACTTTTTGCCCCAAAATAAGGAAAATTTGTTCCTTTTTTCCCTGAAATAAGTGAAATTTCTGCAATTTTGCCCCAAAATAAGTGAAATTTCTGCAATTTTTTCCCCAAAATAAGGGAAATTTCTGGAATTTTGCCCCAAAATAAGTGGAATTTCTAAGTTTTGCCCCAAAATAAGGAGAATTTCTGTCTTTTTGCCTCCAAATAAGTGAAATTTCTGCAATTTTGCCTTAATATAAGGGAAATTTCTGCCTTTTTGCCCCCAAATAAGGGGAATTTCAGCCTTTTTACCTCAAAATAAGGGGAATTTCTGCATTTTTGCCAGAAAATATTAGGAATTTCTGACTTTTTGCCCCAATATAAAGAAAATTTCTTCTTTTTTTCCCTGAAATAAGTGAAATTTCTGCAATTTTGCCCCAAAATAAGTGAAATTTCTGCAATTTTGCCCCAAAATAAGGGAAATTTCTGGAATTTTGGCCCAAAATAAGTGGAATTTCTGAGTTTTGCCCCAAAATAAGGAGAATTTCTGTCTTTTTGCCCCAACATATAGGGAATTTCTGTCTTTCTGCACCACAACTAGGGGAATTTCTGCAATTATGCTCCAAAATACGGGGAATTTCTGCCTTTTTGCCCGAAGATAAGGAGAATGCATAACTTTTTGCCATAAAAAAGGGAAATTTCTTCATTTTTGCTCCAAAATAAGGGAAATTTCTGCATTTTTGCCTCTAAATAAGTGGAATTTCTGTCTTTTTCCCTCAAAACAAAGGGAATTTCTGTGCTTTTTGCCTCAAAATAAGGGGAATTTCTGACTTATTACACTGAAATAAGTGAAATTTCTGCAATTTTGCCCCAAAATAAGGGAAATTGCTGCCTTTTTGCCCTGAAATATGTGAAATTTCTGCATTTTACACCAAAATAAGGTGAATTTCTGCCTTTTTGCCACAAATTAATGGAAATTTCTGCCTTTTTGCCCCAAAATAAGAAAAATTTTTGCTTTTTTTCTCTGAAATATGTGAAATTTCTGCAATTTTGCCCTAAAATAAGAAAAATTTCTGCAATTTTTCCCAATAATAAGGGAAATTTCTGCAATTTTGCCCCAAAATAATTGGAATTTCTCCCTTTTTGCCCCAAAATGAAGGAAATTTCAGCCTTTTTACCTGAAAATAAGTGAAATTTCTGCAATTTTGCACCAAATAAGGTAAATTTCTTCAATTTTGCCCCAAAATAAGGTAAATTCCTGTAATTTTTCCCCAAAATAAAGGAAATTTCTTGAATTTTGCCCCAAAAGATGGGGAATTTCTGATTTTTGCCCCAAAATAAGGGAAATTTCTGCAATTTTGCCCCAATGTAAAGGAAATTTCTGCAATTTTGCCCCAAAATAACGAGAATTTCTGAATGTTTGCTCCCAAAAAAAAAAAGATCTTCTGTCTTTTTGCTCCAAAATAAGGAGAATTTCTGACTTTTTGCCTGAAAATTATGAGAATTTCTGCAATTTTGCTTTAAAATACGGGGAATTTCTGCTTTTTATCCCGAAAGTAAGGGGAATGCATACCTTTTTGCCATAAAAAGGTAAATTTCTTCATTTTTGCTCCAAAATAAGGGGAATTTCTGCCTTTTTGCCTCTAAATAAATGGAATTTCTGTCTTTTTCCCCCAAAAAATGGGAATTTCTGTCTTTTTTGCCACAAAATAAGGCGAATTTCTGAATTATTACCCTGAAATAAGTGAAATTTCTCCAATTTTGCCCCAAAATAAGGGAAATTTCTGCCTCTTTGCCCCCAAATAAGGGAAATTTCAGCCTTTTTACCTCAAAATAAGGGGAATTTCTGCATTTTTGCCACAAAATATTAGGTATTTTTGACTTTTTGCCCCAAAATAAGGAAAATTTGTTCCTTTTTTCCCTGAAATAAGTGAAATTTCTGCAATTTTGCCCCAAAATAAGTGAAATTTCTGCAATTTTTTCCCCAAAATAAGGGAAAATTCTGGAATTTTGCCCCAAAATAAGTGGAATTTCTAAGTTTTGCCCCAAAATAAGGAGAATTTCTGTCTTTTTGCCTCCAAATAAGTGAAATTTCTGTAATTTTGCCTTAAAATAAGGGAAATTTCTGCCTTTATGCCCCCAAATAAGGGGAATTTCAGCCTTTTTACTTCAAATTAAGGGAAATTTCTGCATTTTTGCCAGAAAATATTAGGAATTTCTGCCTTTTTGCCCCAAAATAAAGAAAATTTCTTCTTTTTTTCCCTGAAATAAGTGAAATTTCTGCAATTTTGCCCCAAAATAAGTGAAATTTCTGCAATTTTGCCCCAAAATAAGGGAAATTTCTGGAATTTTGGCCCAAAATAAGTGGAATTTCTGAGTTTTGCCCCAAAATAAGGAGAATTTCTGTCTTTTTGCCCCAACATATAGGGAATTTCTGTCTTTCTGCACCACAACTAGGGGAATTTCTGCAATTATGCTCCAAAATACGGGAAATTTCTGCCTTTTGCCCGAAAATAAGGGGAATGCATAACTTTTTGCCATAAAAAAGGGAAATTTCTTCATTTTTGCTCCAAAATAATAGAAATTTCTGCATTTTTGCCTCTAAATAAGTGGAATTTCTGTCTTTTTTTCTCAAAACAAAGGGAATTTCTGTCCTTTTTGCCTCAAAATACGGGGAATTTTTGACTTATTACACTGAAATAAGTGAAATTTCTGCAATTTTGCCCCAAAATAAGGGAAATTGCTGCCTTTTTGCCCTGAAATATGTGAAATTTCTGCATTTTACACCAAAATAAGGTGAATTTCTGCCTTTTTGCCACAAATTAATGGAAATTTCTGCCTTTTTGCCCCAAAATAAGAAAAATTTTTGCTTTTTTTCTCTGAAATAAGTGAAATTTCTGCAATTTTGCCCTAAAATAAGGAAAATTTCTGCAATTTTTCCCAATAATAAGGGAAATTTCTGCAATTTTGCCCCAAAATAAGGGGAATTTCTCCCTTTTTGCCCCAAAATGAAGGAAATTTCAGCCTTTTTACCTGAAAATAAGTGAAATTTCTGCAATTTTGCACCAAATAAGGTAAATTTCTTCAATTTTGCCCCAAAATAAGGTAAATTCCTGTAATTTTGCCACAAAATAAAGGAAATTTCTTGAATTTTGCCCCAAAAGAAGGGGAATTTCTGATTTTTGCCCCAAAATAAGGGAAATTTCTGCAATTTTGCCCCAATGTAAAGGAAATTTCTGCAATTTTGCCACAAAATAATGAAAATTTCTGAATGTTTGCTCCCAAAAAAAAAAAGATCTTCTGTCTTTTTGCTCCAAAATAAGGAGAATTTCTGACTTTTTGCCTGAAAATTATGAGAATTTCTGCAATTTTGCTTTAAAATACAGGGAATTTCTGCTTTTTATCCCGAAAGTAAGGGGAATGCATACCTTTTTCCCATAAAAAGGTAAATTTCTTCATTTTTGCTCCAAAATAAGGGGAATTTCTGCCTTTTTGCCTCTAAATAAATGGAATTTCTGTCTTTTTCCCCCAAAACAAAGGGAATTTCTGTCTTTTTTGCCACAAAATAAGGGGAATTTTTGAATTATTACCCTGAAATAAGTGAAATTTCTCCATTTTTGCCCCAAAATAAGGGAAATTTCTGCCTCTTTGCCCACAAATAAGGGAAATTTCAGCCTTTTTCCCTCAAAAAAGGGGAATTTCTGCATTTTTGCCACAAAATATTAAGAATTTCTGACTTTTTGCCCCAAAATAAAGAAAATTTGTTCCTTTTTTCCCTGAAATAAGTGAAATTTCTGCAATTTTGCCCCAAAATAAGTGAAATTTCTGCAATTTTTTCCCCAAAATAAGGGAAATTTCTGGAATTTTGCCCCAAAATAAGTGGAATTTCTAAGTTTTGCCCCAAAATAAGGAGAATTTCTGTCCTTTTGCCCCCAAATAAGTGAAATTTCTGCAATTTTGCCTTAAAATAAGGGGAATTTCTCCCTTTTTGCCCCAAAATGAAGGAAATTTCAGCCTTTATATGAAAATAAGTGAAATTTCTGCAATTTTGCACCAAATAAGGTAAATTTCATCAATTTTGCCCCAAAATAAGGTAAATTCCTGTAATTTTGCCCCAAAATAAAGGAAATTTCTTGAATTTTGCCCCAAAAGAAGGGGAATTTCTGATTTTTGCCCCAAAATAAGGGAAATTTCTGCAATTTTGCCCCAATGTAAAGGAAATTTCTGCAATTTTGCCCCAAAATAACGAGAATTTCTGAATGTTTGCTCCCCAAAAAAAAAAGATCTTCTGTCTTTTTGCTCCAAAATAAGGAGAATTTCTGCCTTTTTGCCTGAAAATTATGAGAATTTCTGCAATTTTGCTTCAAAATACGGGGAATTTCTGCTTTTTATCCCGAAAATAAGGGGAATGCATACCTTTTTGCCATAAAAAAGTAAATTTCTTCATTTTTGCTCCAAAATAAGGAGAATTTCTGCCTTTTTGCCTCTAAATAAATGGAATTTCTGTCTTTTCCCCCCAAAACAAAGGGAATTTCTGTCATTTTTGCCCCAAAATAAGGGGAATTTCTGAATTATTACCCTGAAATAAGTGAAATTTCTCCAATTTTGCCCCAAAATAAGGGAAATTTCTGCATCTTTGCCCCCAAATAAGGGGAATTTCAGCCTTTTTACCTCAAAATAAGGGGAATTTCTGCATTTTTGCCACAAAATATTAGTAATTTCTGACTTTTTGCCCCAAAATAAGGAAAATTTGTTCCTTTTTTCCCTAAAATAAGTGAAATTTCTGCAATTTTTTCCCCAAAATAAGGGAAATTTCTGGAATTTTGCCCCAAAATAAGTGGAATTTCTAAGTTTTGCCCCAAAATAAGGAGAATTTCTGTCTTTTTGCCTCCAAATAAGTGAAATTTCTGCAATTTTGCCTTAATATAAGGGAAATTTCTGCCTTTTTGCCCCCAAATAAGGGGAATTTCAGCCTTTTTACCTCAAAATAAGGGGAATTTCTGCATTTTTGCCAGAAAATATTAGGAATTTCTGACTTTTTGCCCCAATATAAAGAAAATTTCTTCTTTTTTTCCCTGAAATAAGTGAAATTTCTGCAATTTTGCCCCAAAATAAGTGAAATTTCTGCAATTTTGCCCCAAAATAAGGGAAATTTCTGGAATTTTGGCCCAAAATAAGTGGAATTTCTGAGTTTTGCCCCAAAATAAGGAGAATTTCTGTCTTTTTGCCCC
This sequence comes from Micromys minutus, assembly GCF_963924665.1. NCBI lineage: Eukaryota > Metazoa > Chordata > Mammalia > Rodentia > Muridae > Micromys > Micromys minutus. The sequence continues at coordinate 451,175 of NW_027667690.1, read as the reverse complement.
AACATATAGGGAATTTCTGTCTTTCTGCACCACAACTAGGGGAATTTCTGCAATTATGCTCCAAAATACGGGGAATTTCTGCCTTTTTGCCCGAAGATAAGGAGAATGCATAACTTTTTGCCATAAAAAAGGGAAATTTCTTCATTTTTGCTCCAAAATAAGGGAAATTTCTGCATTTTTGCCTCTAAATAAGTGGAATTTCTGTCTTTTTCCCTCAAAACAAAGGGAATTTCTGTGCTTTTTGCCTCAAAATAAGGGGAATTTCTGACTTATTACACTGAAATAAGTGAAATTTCTGCAATTTTGCCCCAAAATAAGGGAAATTGCTGCCTTTTTGCCCTGAAATATGTGAAATTTCTGCATTTTACACCAAAATAAGGTGAATTTCTGCCTTTTTGCCACAAATTAATGGAAATTTCTGCCTTTTTGCCCCAAAATAAGAAAAATTTTTGCTTTTTTTCTCTGAAATATGTGAAATTTCTGCAATTTTGCCCTAAAATAAGAAAAATTTCTGCAATTTTTCCCAATAATAAGGGAAATTTCTGCAATTTTGCCCCAAAATAATTGGAATTTCTCCCTTTTTGCCCCAAAATGAAGGAAATTTCAGCCTTTTTACCTGAAAATAAGTGAAATTTCTGCAATTTTGCACCAAATAAGGTAAATTTCTTCAATTTTGCCCCAAAATAAGGTAAATTCCTGTAATTTTTCCCCAAAATAAAGGAAATTTCTTGAATTTTGCCCCAAAAGATGGGGAATTTCTGATTTTTGCCCCAAAATAAGGGAAATTTCTGCAATTTTGCCCCAATGTAAAGGAAATTTCTGCAATTTTGCCCCAAAATAACGAGAATTTCTGAATGTTTGCTCCCAAAAAAAAAAAGATCTTCTGTCTTTTTGCTCCAAAATAAGGAGAATTTCTGACTTTTTGCCTGAAAATTATGAGAATTTCTGCAATTTTGCTTTAAAATACGGGGAATTTCTGCTTTTTATCCCGAAAGTAAGGGGAATGCATACCTTTTTGCCATAAAAAGGTAAATTTCTTCATTTTTGCTCCAAAATAAGGGGAATTTCTGCCTTTTTGCCTCTAAATAAATGGAATTTCTGTCTTTTTCCCCCAAAAAATGGGAATTTCTGTCTTTTTTGCCACAAAATAAGGCGAATTTCTGAATTATTACCCTGAAATAAGTGAAATTTCTCCAATTTTGCCCCAAAATAAGGGAAATTTCTGCCTCTTTGCCCCCAAATAAGGGAAATTTCAGCCTTTTTACCTCAAAATAAGGGGAATTTCTGCATTTTTGCCACAAAATATTAGGTATTTTTGACTTTTTGCCCCAAAATAAGGAAAATTTGTTCCTTTTTTCCCTGAAATAAGTGAAATTTCTGCAATTTTGCCCCAAAATAAGTGAAATTTCTGCAATTTTTTCCCCAAAATAAGGGAAAATTCTGGAATTTTGCCCCAAAATAAGTGGAATTTCTAAGTTTTGCCCCAAAATAAGGAGAATTTCTGTCTTTTTGCCTCCAAATAAGTGAAATTTCTGCAATTTTGCCTTAAAATAAGGGAAATTTCTGCCTTTATGCCCCCAAATAAGGGGAATTTCAGCCTTTTTACTTCAAATTAAGGGAAATTTCTGCATTTTTGCCAGAAAATATTAGGAATTTCTGCCTTTTTGCCCCAAAATAAAGAAAATTTCTTCTTTTTTTCCCTGAAATAAGTGAAATTTCTGCAATTTTGCCCCAAAATAAGTGAAATTTCTGCAATTTTGCCCCAAAATAAGGGAAATTTCTGGAATTTTGGCCCAAAATAAGTGGAATTTCTGAGTTTTGCCCCAAAATAAGGAGAATTTCTGTCTTTTTGCCCCAACATATAGGGAATTTCTGTCTTTCTGCACCACAACTAGGGGAATTTCTGCAATTATGCTCCAAAATACGGGAAATTTCTGCCTTTTGCCCGAAAATAAGGGGAATGCATAACTTTTTGCCATAAAAAAGGGAAATTTCTTCATTTTTGCTCCAAAATAATAGAAATTTCTGCATTTTTGCCTCTAAATAAGTGGAATTTCTGTCTTTTTTTCTCAAAACAAAGGGAATTTCTGTCCTTTTTGCCTCAAAATACGGGGAATTTTTGACTTATTACACTGAAATAAGTGAAATTTCTGCAATTTTGCCCCAAAATAAGGGAAATTGCTGCCTTTTTGCCCTGAAATATGTGAAATTTCTGCATTTTACACCAAAATAAGGTGAATTTCTGCCTTTTTGCCACAAATTAATGGAAATTTCTGCCTTTTTGCCCCAAAATAAGAAAAATTTTTGCTTTTTTTCTCTGAAATAAGTGAAATTTCTGCAATTTTGCCCTAAAATAAGGAAAATTTCTGCAATTTTTCCCAATAATAAGGGAAATTTCTGCAATTTTGCCCCAAAATAAGGGGAATTTCTCCCTTTTTGCCCCAAAATGAAGGAAATTTCAGCCTTTTTACCTGAAAATAAGTGAAATTTCTGCAATTTTGCACCAAATAAGGTAAATTTCTTCAATTTTGCCCCAAAATAAGGTAAATTCCTGTAATTTTGCCACAAAATAAAGGAAATTTCTTGAATTTTGCCCCAAAAGAAGGGGAATTTCTGATTTTTGCCCCAAAATAAGGGAAATTTCTGCAATTTTGCCCCAATGTAAAGGAAATTTCTGCAATTTTGCCACAAAATAATGAAAATTTCTGAATGTTTGCTCCCAAAAAAAAAAAGATCTTCTGTCTTTTTGCTCCAAAATAAGGAGAATTTCTGACTTTTTGCCTGAAAATTATGAGAATTTCTGCAATTTTGCTTTAAAATACAGGGAATTTCTGCTTTTTATCCCGAAAGTAAGGGGAATGCATACCTTTTTCCCATAAAAAGGTAAATTTCTTCATTTTTGCTCCAAAATAAGGGGAATTTCTGCCTTTTTGCCTCTAAATAAATGGAATTTCTGTCTTTTTCCCCCAAAACAAAGGGAATTTCTGTCTTTTTTGCCACAAAATAAGGGGAATTTTTGAATTATTACCCTGAAATAAGTGAAATTTCTCCATTTTTGCCCCAAAATAAGGGAAATTTCTGCCTCTTTGCCCACAAATAAGGGAAATTTCAGCCTTTTTCCCTCAAAAAAGGGGAATTTCTGCATTTTTGCCACAAAATATTAAGAATTTCTGACTTTTTGCCCCAAAATAAAGAAAATTTGTTCCTTTTTTCCCTGAAAAGAGTGAAATTTCTGCAATTTTGCCCCAAAATAAGTGAAATTTCTGCAATTTTTTCCCCAAAATAAGGGAAATTTCTGGAATTTTGCCCCAAAATAAGTGGAATTTCTAAGTTTTGCCCCAAAATAAGGAGAATTTCTGTCCTTTTGCCCCCAAATAAGTGAAATTTCTGCAATTTTGCCTTAAAATAAGGGGAATTTCTCCCTTTTTGCCCCAAAATGAAGGAAATTTCAGCCTTTATATGAAAATAAGTGAAATTTCTGCAATTTTGCACCAAATAAGGTAAATTTCATCAATTTTGCCCCAAAATAAGGTAAATTCCTGTAATTTTGCCCCAAAATAAAGGAAATTTCTTGAATTTTGCCCCAAAAGAAGGGGAATTTCTGATTTTTGCCCCAAAATAAGGGAAATTTCTGCAATTTTGCCCCAATGTAAAGGAAATTTCTGCAATTTTGCCCCAAAATAACGAGAATTTCTGAATGTTTGCTCCCAAAAAAAAAAGATCTTCTGTCTTTTTGCTCCAAAATAAGGAGAATTTCTGCCTTTTTGCCTGAAAATTATGAGAATTTCTGCAATTTTGCTTCAAAATACGGGGAATTTCTGCTTTTTATCCCGAAAATAAGGGGAATGCATACCTTTTTGCCATAAAAAAGTAAATTTCTTCATTTTTGCTCCAAAATAAGGAGAATTTCTGCCTTTTTGCCTCTAAATAAATGGAATTTCTGTCTTTTTCCCCAAAACAAAGGGAATTTCTGTCTTTTTTGCCCCAAAATAAGGGGAATTTCTGAATTATTACCCTGAAATAAGTGAAATTTCTCCAATTTTGCCCCAAAATAAGGGAAATTTCTGCATCTTTGCCCCCAAATAAGGGGAATTTCAGCCTTTTTACCTCAAAATAAGGGGAATTTCTGCATTTTTGCCACAAAATATTAGTAATTTCTGACTTTTTGCCCCAAAATAAGGAAAATTTGTTCCTTTTTTCCCTAAAATAAGTGAAATTTCTGCAATTTTTTCCCCAAAATAAGGGAAATTTCTGGAATTTTGCCCCAAAATAAGTGGAATTTCTAAGTTTTGCCCCAAAATAAGGAGAATTTCTGTCTTTTTGCCTCCAAATAAGTGAAATTTCTGCAATTTTGCCTTAAAATAAGGGAAATTTCAGCCTTTTTGCCCCCAAATAAGGGGAATTTCAGCATTTTTACCTAAAAATAAGGGGAATTTCTGCATTTTTGCCAGAAAATATTAGGAATTTCTGCCTTTTTGCCCCAAAATAAAGAAAATTTCTTCTTTTTTTTCCCTGAAATAAGTGAAATTTCTGCAATTTTGCCCCAAAATAAGTGAAATTTCTGCAATTTTGCCCCAAAATAAGGGAAATTTCTGGAATTTTTGCCCAAAATAAGTGGAATTTCTGAGTTTTGCCCCAAAATAAGGAGAATTTCTGTCTTTTTGCCCCAACATATAGGGAATTTCTGTCTTTCTGCACCACAACTAGGGGAATTTCTGCAATTATGCTCCAAAATACGGGAAATTTCTGCCTTTTGCCCGAAAATAAGGGGAATGCATAACTTTTTGCCATAAAAAAGGGAAATTTCTTCATTTTTGCTCCAAAATAATAGAAATTTCTGCATTTTTGCCTCTAAATAAGTGGAATTTCTGTCTTTTTTTCTCAAAACAAAGGGAATTTCTGTCCTTTTTGCCTCAAAATACGGGGAATTTTTGACTTATTACACTGAAATAAGTGAAATTTCTGCAATTTTGCCCCAAAATAAGGGAAATTGCTGCCTTTTTGCCCTGAAATATGTGAAATTTCTGCATTTTACACCAAAATAAGGTGAATTTCTGCCTTTTTGCCACAAATTAATGGAAATTTCTGCCTTTTTGCCCCAAAATAAGAAAAATTTTTGCTTTTTTTCTCTGAAATAAGTGAAATTTCTGCAATTTTGCCCTAAAATAAGGAAAATTTCTGCAATTTTTCCCAATAATAAGGGAAATTTCTGCAATTTTGCCCCAAAATAAGGGGAATTTCTCCCTTTTTGCCCCAAAATGAAGGAAATTTCAGCCTTTTTACCTGAAAATAAGTGAAATTTCTGCAATTTTGCACCAAATAAGGTAAATTTCTTCAATTTTGCCCCAAAATAAGGTAAATTCCTGTAATTTTGCCCCAAAATAAAGGAAATTTCTTGAATTTTGCCCCAAAAGAAGGGGAATTTCTGATTTTTGCCCCAAAATAAGGGAAATTTCTGCAATTTTGCCCCAATTTAAAGGAAATTTCTGCAATTTTCCTAAAAAATAACGAGAATTTCTGAATGTTTGCTCCCAAAAAAAAAAAAAGATCTTCTGTCTTTTTGCCCCAAAATAAGGAGAATTTCTGCCTTTTTGCCTGAAAATTATGAGAATTTCTGCAATTTTGCTTCAAAATACGGGGAATTTCTGCTTTTTATCCCGAAAGTAAGGGGAATGCATACCTTTTTGCCATAAAAAAGTAAATTTCTTCATTTTGGCTCCAAAATAAGGGGAATTTCTGCCTTTTTCCCTCTAAATAAATGGAATTTCTGTCTTTTCCCCCCAAAACAAAGGGAATTTCTGTCTTTTTTGCCCCAAAATAAGGGGAATTTCTGAATTATTACCCTGAAATAAGTGAAATTTCTCCAGTTTTGCCCCCAAATAAGGGGAATTTCAGCCTTTTTACCTCAAAATAAGGGGAATTTCTGCATTTTTGCCACAAAATATTAGGAATTTCTGACTTTTTGCCCCAAAATAAGGAAAATTTGTTCCTTTTTTCCCTGAAATAAGTGAAATTTCTGCAATTTTGCCCCAAAATAAGTGAAATTTCTGCAATTTTTTCCCCAAAATAAGGGAAATTTCTGGAATTTTGCCCCAAAATAAGTGGAATTTCTAAGTTTTGCCCCAAAATAAGGAGAATTTCTGTCTTTTTGCATCCAAATAAGTGAAATTTCTGCAATTTTGCCTTAAAATAAGGGAAATTTCTGCTTTTTAGCCCCCAAATAAGGGGATTTTCAGCCTTTTTACCTCAAAATAAGGGGAATTTCTGCATTTTTGCCAGAAAATATTAGGAATTTCTGCCTTTTGCCCCAAAATAAAGAAAATTTCTTCTTTTTTTTCCTGAAATAAGTGAAATTTCTGCAATTTTGCCCGAAAATAAGTGAAATTTCTGCAATTTTGCCCCAAAATAAGGGAAATTTCTGGAATTTTGCCCCAAAATAAGTGGAATTTCTGAGTTTTGCCCCAAAATAAGGAGAATTTCTGTCTTTTTGCCCCAACATATAGGGAATTTCTGTCTTTCTGCCCCACAACTAGGGGAATTTCTGCAATTATGCTCCAAAATACGGGGAATTTCTGCCTTTTTGCCCGAAAATAAGGGGAATGCATAACTTTTTGCCATAAAAAATGGAAATTTCTTCATTTTTGCTCCAAAATAAGGGAAATTTCTGCATTTTTGCCTCTAAATAAGTGTAATTTCTGTCTTTTTCCCTCAAAACAAAGGGAATTTCTGTCTTTTTTGCCTCAAAATAAGGGGAATTTCTGACTTATTACACTGAAATAAGTGAAATTTCTGCAATTTTGCCCCAAAATAAGGGAAATTGCTGCCTTTTTGCCCTGAAATATGTGAAATTTCTGCATTTTACACAAAAATAAGGTGAATTTCTGCCTTTTTGCCACAAATTAATGGAAATTTCTGCCTTTTTGCCCCAAAATAAGAAAAATTTTTGCTTTTTTTCTCTGAAATAAGTGAAATTTCTGCAATTTTGCCCCAAAATAAGGGGAATTTCTCCCTATTTTGGCTCAAAATGAAGGAAATTTCAGCACTTTTACCTGAAAATAAGTGAAATTTCTGCAATTTTGCACCATATAAGGTAAATTTCTTCAATTTTGCCCCAAAATAAGGTAAATTCCTGTAATTTTGCCCCAAAATAAAGGAAATTTCTTGAATTTTGCCCCAAAAGAAGGGGAATTTCTGATTTTTGCCCCAAAATAAGGGAAATTGCTGCCTTTTTGCCCTGAAATATGTGAAATTTCTGCATTTTACACCAAAATCAGGTGAATTTCTGCCTTTTTGCCACAAATTAATGGAAATTTCTGCCTTTTTGCCCCAAAATAAGAAAAATTTTTGCTTTTTTTCTCTGAAATAAGTAAAATTTCTGCAATTTTGCCCTAAAATAAGGAAAATTTCTGCAATTTTTCCCAATAATAAGGGAAATTTCTGCAATTTTGCCCCAAAATAAGGGGAATTTCTCCCTTTTTGCCCCAAAATGAAAGAAATTTCAGCCTTTTTACCTGAAAATAAGTGAAATATCTGCAATTTTGCACCAAATAAGGTAAATTTCTTCAATTTTGCCCCAAAATAAGGTAAATTCCTGTAATTTTGCCCAAAAATAAAGGAAATTTCTCGAATTTTGCCCCAAAAGAAGGGGAATTTCTGATTTATGCCCCAAAATAAGGGAAATTTCTGCAATTTTGCCCCAATGTAAAGGAAATTTCTGCAATTTTGCCCCAAAATAACGAGAATTTCTGAATGTTTGCTCCCCAAAAAAAAAGATCTTCTGTCTTTTTGCCCCAAAATAAGGAGAATTTCTGCCTTTTTGCCTGAAAATTATGAGAATTTCTGCAATTTTGCTTCAAAATACAGGGAATTTCTGCTTTTTATCCCGAAAGTAAGGGGAATGCATACCTTTTTGCCATAAAAAGGTAAATTTCTTCATTTTGGCTCCAAAATAAGGGGAATTTCTGCCTTTTTGAATCTAAATAAATGGAATTTCTGTCTTTTTCCCCCAAAACAAAGGGAATTTCTGTCTTTTTTGCCCCAAAATAAGGGGAATTTCTGAATTATTACCCTGAAATAAGTGAAATTTCTCCAATTTTGCCCCAAAATAAGGGAAATTTCTGCCTCTTTGCCCCCAAATAAGGGAAATTTCAGCCTTTTTACCTCAAAATAAGGGGAATTTCTGCATTTTTGCCACAAAATATTAGGAATTTTTGACTTTTTGCCCCAAAATAAGGAAAATTTGTTCCTTTTTTCCCTGAAATAAGTGAAATTTCTGCAATTTTGCCCCAAAATAAGTGAAATTTCTGCAATTTTTCCCAATAATAAGGGAAATTTCTGCAATTTTGCCCCAAAATAAGGGGAATTTCTCCCTTTTTGCCCCAAAATGAAGGAAATTTCAGCCTTTTTACCTGAAAATAAGTGAAATTTCTGCAATTTTGCACCAAATAAGGTAAATTTCTTCAATTTTGCCCCAAAATAAGGTAAATTCCTGTAATTTTGCCCCAAAATAAAGGAAATTTCTTGAATTTTGCCCCAAAAGAAGGGGAATTTCTGATTTTTGCCCCAAAATAAGGGAAATTTCTGCAATTTTGCCCCAATGTAAAGGAAATTTCTGCAATTTTGCCCCAAAATAACGAGAATTTCTGAATGTTTGCTCCCAAAAAAAAAGATCTTCTGTCTTTTTGCCCCAAAATAAGGAGAATTTCTGCCTTTTTGCCTGAAAATTATGAGAATTTCTGCAATTTTGCTTCAAAATACGGGGAATTTCTGCTTTTTATCCCAAAAGTAAGGGGAATGCATACCTTTTTGCCATAAAAAGGTAAATTTCTTCATTTTGGCTCCAAAATAAGGGGAATATCTGCCTTTTTGCCTCTAAATAAATGGAATTTCTGTATTTTTCCCCCAAAACAAAGGGAATTTCTGTCTTTTTTGCCCCAAAATAAGGGGAATTTCTGAATTATTACCCTGAAATAAGTGAAATTTCTCCAAATTTGCCCCAAAATAAGGGAAATTTCTGCCTCTTTGCCCCCAAATAAGGGGAATTTCAGCCTTTTTACCTCAAAATAAGGGGAATTTCTGCATTTTTGCCACAAAATATTAGGAATTTCTGACTTTTTGCCCCAAAATAAGGAAAATTTGTTCCTTTTTTCCCTGAAATAAGTGAAATTTCTGCAATTTTGCCCCAAAATAAGTGAAATTTCTGCAATTTTTTCCCCAAAATAAGGGAAATTTCTGGAATTTTGCCCCAAAATAAGTGGAATTTCTAAGTTTTGCCCCAAAATAAGGAGAATTTCTGTCTTTTTGCCCCAACATATAGGGAATTTCTGTCTTTCTGCCCCACAACTAGGGGAATTTCTGCAATTATGCTCCAAAATACGGGGAATTTCTGCCTTTTTGCCCGAAAATAAGGGAAATGCATAACTTTTTGTCATAAAAAAGGGAAATTTCTTCATTTTTGCTCCAAAATAAGGGAAATTTCTGCATTTTTGCCTCTAAATAAGTGGAATTTCTGTCTTTTTCCCTCAAAACAAAGGGAATTTCTGTCTTTTTTGCCTCAAAATAAGGGGAATTTCTGACTTATTACACTGAAATAAGTGAAATTTCTGCAATTTTGCCCCAAAATAAGGGAAATTGCTGCCTTTTTGCCCTGAAATATGTGAAATTTCTGCATTTTACACCAAAATAAGGTGAATTTCTGCCTTTTTGCCACAAATTAATGGAAATTTCTGCCTTTTTGCCCCAAAATAAGAAAAATTTTTGCTTTTTTTCTCTGAAATAAGTGAAATTTCTGCAATTTTGCCCTAAAATAAGGAAAATTTTTGCAATTTTTTCCAATAATAAGGGAAATTTCTGAAATTTTGCCCCAAAATAAGGGGAATTTCTCCCTTTTTGGCCCAAAAAGAAGGAAATTTCAGCCTTTTTACCTGAAAATAAGTGAAATTTCTGCAATTTTGCACCAAATAAGGTAAATTTCTTCAATTTTGCCCCAAAATAAGGTAAATTCCTGTAATTTTGCCCCAAAATAAAGGAAATTTCTTGAATTTTGCCCCAAAAGAAGGGGAATTTATGATTTTTGCCCCAAAATAATGGAAATTTCTGCAATTTTGCCCCAATGTAAATGAAATTTCTGCAATTTTGCCCCAAAATAACGAGAATTTCTGAATGTTTGCTCCCAAAAAAAAAAAAGATCTTCTGTCTTTTTGCTCCAAAATAAGGAGAATTTCTGACTTTTTGCCTGAAAATTATGAGAATTTCTGCAATTTTGCTTCAAAATACGGGGAATTTCTGCTTTTTATCCCGAAAGTAAGGGGAATGCATACCTTTTTGCCATAAAAAGTTAAATTTCTTCATTTTTGCTCCAAAATAAAAGGAATTTCTGCCTTTTTGCCTCTAAATAAATGGAATTTCTATCTTTTTCCCCCAAAACAAAGGGAATTTCTATCTTTTTTGCTCCAAAATAAGGGGAATTTCTGAATTATTACCCTGAAATAAGTGAAATTTCTCCAATTTTGCCCCAAAATAAGGGAAATTTCTGCCTCTTTGCCCCCAAATAAGGGAAATTTCAGCCTTTTTACCTCAAAAAAAGGGGAATTTCTGCATTTTTGCCACAAAATATTAGGAATTTCTGACTTTTTGCCCCAAAATAAGGAAAATTTTTCCTTTTTTACCTGAAATAAGTGAAATTTCTGCAATTTTGCCCCAAAATAAGTGAAATTTCTGCAATTTTTTCCCCAAAATAAGGGAAATTTCTGGAATTTTGCCCCAAAATAAGCGGAATTTCTAAGTTTTGCCCCAAAATAAGGAGAATTTCTGTCTTTTTGCCTCCAAATAAGTGAAATTTCTGCAATTTTGCCTTAAAATAAGGGAAATTTCTGCTTTTTAGCCCCCAAATAAGGGGATTTTCAGCCTTTTTACCTCAAAATAAGGGGAATTTCTGCATTTTTGCCAGAAAATATAGGAATTTCTGCCTTTTTGCCCCAAAATAAAGAAAACTTCTTACTTTTTTCCCTGAAATAAGTGAAATTTCTGAATTTTGCCTCAAAATAAGTGAAATTTCTGCAATTTTGCCCCAAAATAAGAAAAATTTCTGGAATTTTGCCCCAAAATAAGTGGAATTTCTGAGTTTTGCCCCAAAATAAGGAGAATTTCTGTCTTTTTGCCCCAACATATAGGGAATTTCTGTCTTTCTGCACCACAACTAGGGGAATTTCTGCAATTATGCTCCAAAATACGAGAAATTTCTGACTTTTTGCCCGAAAATAAGGGGAATGCATAACTTTTTGCCATAAAAAAGGGAAATTTCTTCATTTTTGCTCCAAAATAAGGGAAATTTCTGCATTTTTGCCTCTAAATAAGTGGAATTTCTGTTTTTTTCCCTCAAAACAAAGGGAATTTCTCTATTTTTTGCCTCAAAATAAGGGGAATTTCTGACTTATTACACTGAAATAAGTGAAATTTCTGCAATTTTGCCCCAAAATAAGGGAAATTGCTGCCTTTTTGCCCTGAAATATGTGAAATTTCTGCATTTTACACCAAAATAAGGTGAATTTCTACCTTTTTGCCACAAATTAATGGAAATTTCTACCTTTTTGCCCCAAAATAAGAAAAATTTTTCCTTTTTTTCTCTGAAATAAGTGAAATTTCTGCAATTTTGCCCTAAAATAAGGAAAATTTCTGCAATTTTTCCCAATAATAAGGGAAATTTCTGAAATTTTGCCCCAAAATAAGGGGAATTTCTCCCTTTTTGCCCCAAAATGAAGGAAATTTCAGGCTTTTTACCTGAAAATAAGTGAAATTTCTGCAATTTTGCACCAAATAAGGTAAATTTCTTCAATTTTGCCCCAAAATAAGGTAAATTCCTGTAATTTTGCCCCAAAATAAAGGAAATTTCTTGAATTTTGCCCCAAAAGAAGGGGAATTTCTGATTTTTGCCCCAAAATAAGGGAAATTTCTGCAATTTTGCCCCAATGTAAAGGAAATTTCTGCAATTTTGCCCCAAAATAACGGGAATTTCTGAATGTTTGCTCCCAAAAAAAAAAAAGATCTTCTGTCTTTTTGCCCCAAAATAAGGAGAATTTCTGCCTTTTTGCCTGAAAATTATGAGAATTTCTGCAATTTTGCTTCAAAATACGGGGAATTTCTGCTTTTTATCCCGAAAGTAAGGGGAATGCATACCTTTTTGCCATAAAAAGGTAAATTTCTTCATTTTGGCTCCAAAATAAGGGGAATTTCTGCCTTTTTGCCTCTAAATAAATGGAATTTCTGTCTTTTTCCCCCAAAACAAAGGGAATTTCTGTCTTTTTTGCCCCAAAATAAGGGGAATTTCTGAATTATTACCCTGAAATAAGTGAAATTTCTCCAATTTTGCCCCAAAATAAGGGAAATTTCTGCCTCTTTGCCCCCAAATAAGGGGAATTTCAGCCTTTTTACCTCAAAATAAGGGGAATTTCTGCATTTTTGCCACAAAATATTAGGAATTTCTGACTTTTTGCCCCAAAATAAGGAAAATTTGTTCTTTTTTTCCCGGAAATAAGTGAAATTTCTGCAATTTTGCCCCAAAATAACTGAAATTTCTGCAATTTTTTCCCCAAAATAAGGAAAATTTCTGGAATTTTGCCCCAAAATAAGTGGAATTTCTAAGTTTTGCCCCAAAATAAGGAGAATTTCTGTCTTTTTGCCTCCAAATAAGTGAAATTTCTGCAATTTTGCCTTAAAATAAGGGAAATTTCTGCTTTTTAGCCCCCAAATAAGGGGATTTTCAGCCTTTTTACCTCAAAATAAGGGGAATTTCTGCATTTTTGCCAGAAAATATTAGGAATTTCTGCATTTTTGCCCCAAAATAAAGAAAATTTCTTACTTTTTTCCCTGAAATAAGTGAAATTTCTGCAATTTTGCCCCAAAATAAGTGAAATTTCTGCAATTTTGCCCCAATATAAGGGAAATTTCTGGAATTTTGCCCCAAAATAAGTGGAATTTCTGAGTTTTGCCCCAAAATAAGGAGAATTTCTGTCTTTTTGCCCCAACATATAGGGAATTTCTGTCTTTCTGCACCACAACTAGGGGAATTTCTGCAATTATGCTCCAAAATACGGGAAATTTCTGCCTTTTTGCCCGAAAATAAGGGGAATGCATAACTTTTTGCCATAAAAAAGGGAAATTTCTTCATTTTTGCTCCAAAATAAGGGAAATTTCTGCATTTTTGCCTCTAAATAAGTGGAATTTCTGTCTTTTTCCCTCAAAACAAAGGGAATTTCTCTCTTTTTTGCCTCAAAATAAGGGGAATTTCTAACTTATTAAACTGAAATAAGTGAAATTTCTGCAATTTTGCCCCAAAATAAAGAAAATTGCTGCCTTTTTGCCCTGAAATATGTGAAATTTCTGCATTTTACACCAAAATAAGGTGAATTTCTGCCTTTTTGCCACAAATTAATGGAAATTTCTGCCTTTTTGCCCCAAAATAAGAAAAATTTTTGCTTTTTTTCTCTGAAATAAGTGAAATTTCTGCAATTTTGCCTTAAATAAGGAAAATTTCTGCAATTTTTCCCAATAATAAGGGAAATTTCTGCAATTTTGCCCCAAAATAAGGGGAATTTCTCCCTTTTTGCCCCAAAATGAAGGAAATTTCAGCCTTTTTACCTGAAAATAAGTGAAATTTCTGCAATTTTGCACCAAATAAGGTAAATTTCTTCAATTTTGCCCCAAAATAAGGTAAATTCCTGTAATTTTGCCCCAAAATAAAGGAAATTTCTTGAATTTTGCCCCAAAAGAAGGGGAATTTCTGATTTTTGCCCTTAAATAAGGGAAATTTCTGCAATTTTGCCCCAATGTAAAGGAAATTTCTGCAATTTTGCCCCAAAATAACGAGAATTTCTGAATGTTTGCTCCCAAAAAAAAAGATCTGTCTTTTTGCCCCAAAATAAGAGAATTTCTGCCTTTTTGCCCGAAAATTATGAGAATTTCTGCAATTTTGCTTCAAAATACGGGGAATTTCTGCTTTTTATCCCAAAAGTAAGGGGAATGCATACCTTTTTGCCATAAAAAGGTAAATTTCTTCATTTTTGCTCCAAAATAAGGGGAATTTCTGCCTTTTTGCCTCTAAATAAATAGAATTTCTGTCTTTTTCCCCCAAAACAAAGGGAATTTCTGTCTTTTTTGCCCCAAAATAAGGGGAATTTCTGAATTATTACCCTGAAATAAGTGAAATTTCTCCAATTTTGCCCTAAAATAAGTGAAATTTCTGCAATTTTTTCCCCAAAATAAGGGAAATTTCTGGAATTTTGCCCCAAAATAAGTGGAATTTCTAAGTTTTGCCCCAAAATAAGGAGAATTTCTGTCTTTTTGCCTCCAAATAAGTGAAATTTCTGCAATTTTGCCTTAAAATAAGGGAAATTTCTGCTTTTTAGCCCCCAAATAAGGGGATTTTCAGCCTTTTTATCTCAAAATAAGGGGAATTTCTGCATTTTTGCCAGAAAATATTAGGAATTTCTGCCTTTTTCCCCAAAATAAAGAAAATTTCTTACTTTTTTTCCTGAAATAAGTGAAATTTCTGCAATTTTGCCCCAAAATAAGTGAAATTTCTGCAATTTTGCCCCAAAATAAGGGAAATTTCTGGAATTTTGGCCCAAAATAAGTGGAATTTCTGAGTTTTGCCCCAAAATAAGGAGAATTTCTGTCTTTTTGCCCCAACATATAGGGAATTTCTGTCTTTCTGCACCACAACTAGGGGAATTTGTGCAATTATGCTCCAAAATACGGGGAATTTCTTCCTTTTTGCCCGAAAATAAGGGGAATGCATAACTTTTTGCCATAAAAAAGGGAAATTTCTTCATTTTTGCTCCAAAATAAGGGAAATTTCTGCATTTTTGCCTCTAAATAAGTGGAATTTCTGTCTTTTTCCCTCAAAACAAAGGGAATTTCTGTCTTTTTTGCCTCAAAATAAGGGGAATTTATGACTTATTACACTGAAATAAGTGAAATTTGTGCAATTTTGCCCCAAAATAAGGGAAATTGCTGCCTTTTTGCCCTGAAATATGTGAAATTTCTGCATTTTACACCAAAATAAGGTGAATTTCTGCCTTTTTGCCACAAATTAATGGAAATTTCTGCCTTTTTGCCCCAAAATTAGAAAAATTTTTGCTTTTTTTCTCTGAAATAAGTGAAATTTCTGCAATTTTGCCCTAAAATAAGGAAAATTTCTGCAATTATTCCCAATAATAAGGGAAATTTCTGAAATTTTGCCCCAAAATAAGGGGAATTTCTCCCTTTTTGCCCCAAAATGAAGGAAATTTCAGCCTTTTTACCTGAAAATAAGTGAAATTTCTGCAATTTTGCACCAAATAAGGTAAATTTCTTCAATTTTGCCCCAAAATAAGGTAAATTCCTGTAATTTTGCCCCAAAATAAAGGAAATTTCTTGAATTTTGCCCCAAAAGAAGGGGAATTTCTGATTTTTGCCCCAAAATAAGGGAAATTTCTGCAATTTTGCCCCAATGTAAAGGAAATTTCTGCAATTTTGCCCCAAAATAACGAGAATTTCTGAATGTTTGCTCCCAAAAAAAAAAAAGATCTTCTGTCTTTTTGCCCCATAATAAGGAGAATTTCTGCCTTTTTGCCTGAAAATTATGAGAATTTCTGCAATTTTGCTTCAAAATACGGGGAATTTCTGCTTTTTATCCCGAAAGTAAGGGGAATGCATACCTTTTTGCCATAAAAAGGTAAATTTCTTCATTTTGGCTCCAAAATAAGGGGAATTTCTGCATTTTTGCCTCTAAATAAATGGAATTTCTGTCTTTTTCCCCCAAAACAAAGGGAATTTCTGTCTTTTTTGCCCCAAAATAAGGGGAATTTCTGAATTATTACCCTGAAATAAGTGAAATTTCTCCAATTTTGCCCCAAAATAAGGGAAATTTCTGCCTCTTTGCCCCCAAATAAGGGGAATTTCAGCCTTTTTACCTCAAAATAAGGGGAATTTCTGCATTTTTGCCACAAAATATTAGGAATTTCTGACTTTTTGCCCCAAAATAAGGAAAATTTGTTCCTTTTTTCCCTGAAATAAGTGAAATTTCTGCAATTTTGCCCCAAAATAAGTGAAATTTCTGCAATTTTTTCCCCAAAATAAGGGAAATTTCTGGAATTTTGCCCCAAAATAAGTGGAATTTCTAAGTTTTTCCCCAAAATAAGGAGAATTTCTGTCTTTTTGCCTCCAAATAAGTGAAATTTCTCCAATTTTGCCCCAAAATAAGGGAAATTTCTGCCTTTTTGCCCCCAAATAAGGGGAATTTCAGCCTTTTTACCTCAAAATAAGGGGAATTTCTGCATTTTTGCCAGAAAATATTAAGAATTTCTGCCTTTTTGCCCCAAAATAAAGAAAATTTCTTCTTTTTTTCCCTGAAATAAGTGAAATTTCTGCAATTTTGCCCCAAAATAAGTGAAATTTCTGCAATTTTGCCCCAAAATAAGGGAAATTTCTGGAATTTTGCCCCAAAATAATTGGAATTTCTGAGTTTTGCCCCAAAATAAGGAGAATTTCTGTCTTTTTGCCCCAACATATAGGGAATTTCTGTCTTTCTGCACCACAACTAGGGGAATTTCTGCAATTATGCTCCAAAATACGAGAAATTTCTGCCTTTTTGCCCGAAAATAAGGGGAATGCATAACTTTTTGCCATAAAAAAGGGAAATTTCTTCATTTTTGCTCCAAAATAAGGGAAATTTCTGCATTTTTGCCTCTAAATAAGTGGAATTTCTGTCTTTTTCCCTCAAAACAAAGGGAATTTCTCTCTTTTTTGCCTCAAAATAAGGGGAATTTCTGACTTATTACACTGAAATAAGTGAAATTTCTGCAATTTTGCCCCAAAATAAGGGAAATTGCTGCCTTTTTGCCCTGAAATATGTGAAATTTCTGCATTTTACACCAAAATAAGGTGAATTTCTACCTTTTTGCCACAAATTAATGGAAATTTCTGCCTTTTTGCCCCAAAATTAGAAAAATTTTTGCTTTTTTTCTCTGAAATAAGTGAAATTTCTGCAATTTTGCCCTAAAATAAGGAAAATTTCTGCAATTTTTCCCAATAATAAGGGAAATTTCTGAAATTTTGCCCCAAAATAAGGGGAATTTCTCCCTTTTTGCCCCAAAATGAAGGAAATTTCAGCCTTTTTACCTGAAAATAAGTGAAATTTCTGCAATTTTGCACCAAATAAGGTAAATTTCTTCAATTTTGCCCCAAAATAAGGTAAATTCCTGTAATTTTGCCTCAAAATAAAGGAAATTTCTTGAATTTTGCCCCAAAAGAAGGGGAATTTCTGATTTTTGCCCCAAAATAAGGGAAATTTCTGCAATTTTGCCCCAATGTAAAGGAAATTTCTGCAATTTTGCCCCAAAATAACGGGAATTTCTGAATGTTTGCTCCCAAAAAAAAAAAGATCTTCTGTCTTTTTGCCCCAAAATAAGGAGAATTTCTGCCTTTTTGCCTGAAAATTATGAGAATTCCTGCAATTTTGCTTCAAAATACGGGGAATTTCTGCTTTTTATCCCGAAAGTAAGGGGAATGCATACCTTTTTGCCATAAAAAGGTAAATTTCTTCATTTTGGCTCCAAAATAAGGGGAATTTCTGCCTTTTTGCCTCTAAATAAATGGAATTTCTGTCCTTTTCCCCCAAAACAAAGGGAATTTCTGTCTTTTTTGCCCCAAAATAAGGGGAATTTCTGAATTATTACCCTGAAATAAGTGAAATTTCTCCAATTTTGCCCCAAAATAAGGGAAATTTCTGCCTCTTTGCCCCCAAATAAGGGGAATTTCAGCCTTTTTACCTCAAAATAAGGGGAATTTCTGCATTTTTGCCACAAAATATTAGGAATTTCTGACTTTTTGCCCCAAAATAAGGAAAATTTGTTCTTTTTTTCCCTGAAATAAGTCAAATTTCTGCAATTTTGCCCCAAAATAACTGAAATTTCTGCAATTTTTTCCCCAAAATAAGGAAAATTTCTGGAATTTTGCCACAAAATAAGTGGAATTTCTAAGTTTTGCCCCAAAATAAGGAGAATTTCTGTCTTTTTGCCTCCAAATAAGTGAAATTTCTGCAATTTTGCCTTAAAATAAGGGAAATTTCTGCTTTTTAGCCCCCAAATAAGGGGATTTTCAGCCTTTTTACCTCAAAATAAGGGGAATTTCTGCATTTTTGCCAGAAAATATTAGGAATTTCTGCCTTTTTGCCCCAAAATAAAGAAAATTTCTTACTTTTTTCCCTGAAATAAGTGAAATTTCTGCAATTTTGCCCCAAAATAAGTGAAATTTCTGCAATTTTGCCCCAAAATAAGGGAAATTTCTGGAATTTTGGCCCAAAATAAGTGGAATTTCTGAGTTTTGCCCCAAAATAAGGAGAATTTCTGTCTTTTTGCCCCAACATATAGGGAATTTCTGTCTTTCTGCACCACAACTAGGGGAATTTCTGCAATTATGCTCCAAAGTACGGGGAATTTCTTCCTTTTTGCCCGAAAATAAGGGGAATGCATAACTTTTTGCCATAAAAAAGGGAAATTTCTTCATTTTTGCTCCAAAATAAGGGAAATTTCTGCATTTTTGCCTCTAAATAAGTGGAATTTCTGTCTTTTTCCCTCAAAACAAAGGGAATTTCTGTCTTTTTTGCCTCAAAATAAGGGGAATTTATGACTTATTACACTGAAATAAGTGAAATTTGTGCAATTTTGCCCCAAAATAAGGGAAATTGCTGCCTTTTTGCCCTGAAATATGTGAAATTTCTGCATTTTACACCAAAATGAGGTGAATTTCTGCCTTTTTGCCACAAATTAATGGAAATTTCTGCCTTTTTGCCCCAAAATTAGAAAAATTTTTGCTTTTTTTCTCTGAAATAAGTGAAATTTCTGCAATTTTGCCCTAAAATAAGGAAAATTTCTGCAATTATTCCCAATAATAAGGGAAATTTCTGAAATTTTGCCCCAAAATAAGGGGAATTTCTCCCTTTTTGCCCCAAAATGAAGGAAATTTCAGCCTTTTTACCTGAAAATAAGTGAAATTTCTGCAATTTTGCACCAAATAAGGTAAATTTCTTCAATTTTGCCCCAAAATAAGGTAAATTCCTGTAATTTTGCCCCAAAATAAAGGAAATTTCTTGAATTTTGCCCCAAAAGAAGGGGAATTTCTGATTTTTGCCCCAAAATAAGGGAAATTTCTGCAATTTTGCCCCAATGTAAAGGAAATTTCTGCAATTTTGCCCCAAAATAACGAGAATTTCTGAATGTTTGCTCCCAAAAAAAAAAAGATCTTCTGTCTTTTTGCCCCATAATAAGGAGAATTTCTGCGTTTTTGCCTGAAAATTATGAGAATTTCTGCAATTTTGCTTCAAAATACGGGGAATTTCTGCTTTTTATCCCGAAAGTAAGGGGAATGCATACCTTTTTGATATAAAAAGGTAAATTTCTTCATTTTGGCTCCAAAATAAGGGGAATTTCTGCCTTTTTGCCTCTAAATAAATGGAATTTCTGTCTTTTTCCCCCAAAACAAAGGGAATTTCTGTCTTTTTTGCCACAAAATAAGGGGAATTTCTGAATTATTACCCTGAAATAAGTGAAATTTCTCCGATTTTGCCCCAAAATAAGGGAAATTTCTGCCTCTTTGCCCCCAAATAAGGGGAATTTCAGCCTTTTTACCTCAAAATAAGGGGAATTTCTGCATTTTTGCCACAAAATATTAGTAATTTCTGACTTTTTGCCCCAAAATAAGGAAAATTTGTTCCTTTTTTCCCTGAAATAAGTGAAATTTCTGCAATTTTGCCCCAAAATAAGTGAAATTTCTGCAATTTTGCCCCAAAATAAGGGAAATTTCTGGAATTTTGCCCCAAAATAATTGGAATTTCTGAGTTTTGCCCCAAAATAAGGAGAATTTCTGTCTTTTTGCCCCAACATATAGGGAATTTCTGTCTTTCTGCACCACAACTAGGGGAATTTCTGCAATTATGCTCCAAAATACGGGAAATTTCTGCCTTTTTGCACGAAAATAAGGGGAATGCATTACTTTTTGCCATAAAAAAGGGAAATTTCTTCATTTTTGCTCCAAAATAAGGGAAATTTCTGCATTTTTGCCTCTAAATAAGTGGAATTTCTGTCTTTTTCCCTCAAAACAAAGGGAATTTCTGTCTTTTTTGCCTCAAAATAAGGGGAATTTCTGACTTATTACACTGAAATAAGTGAAATTTCTGCAATTTTGCCCCAAAATAAGGGAAATTGCTGCCTTTTTGCCCTGAAATATGTGAAATTTCTGCATTTTACACCAAAATAAGGTGAATCTCTGCCTTTTTGCCACAAATTAATGGAAATTTCTGCCTTTTTGCCCCAAAATAAGAAAAATTTTTGCTTTTTTTCTCTGAAATAAGTGAAATTTCTGCAATTTTGCCCTAAAATAAGGAAAATTTCTGCAATTTTTCCCAATAATAAGGGAAATTTCTGCAATTTTGCCCCAAAATAAGGGGAATTTCTCCCTTTTTGCCCCAAAATGAAGGAAATTTCAGCCTTTTTACCTGAAAATAAGTGAAATTTCTGCAATTTTGCACCAAATAAGGTAAATTTCTTCAATTTTGCCCCAAAATAAGGTAAATTCCTGTAATTTTGCCCCAAAATAAAGGAAATTTCTTGAATTTTGCCCCAAAAAAGGGGAATTTCTGATTTTTGCCCCAAAATAAGGGAAATTTCTGCAATTTTGCCCCAATGTAAAGGAAATTTCTGCAATTTTGCCCCAAAATAACGAGAATTTCTGAATGTTTGCTCCCAAAAAAACAGATCTTCTCTCTTTTTGCCCCAAAATAAGGAGAATTTCTGCATTTTGCCCGAAAATTATGAGAATTTCTGCAATTTTGCTTCAAAATACGGGGAATTTCTGCTTTTTATCCCGAAAGTAAGGGAATGCATACCTTTTTGCAATAAAAAAGTAAATTTCTTCATTTTTGCTCCAAAATAAGGGGAATTTCTGCCTTTTTGCCTCTAAATAAATGGAATTTCTGTCTTTTTCCCCCAAAACAAAGGGAATTTCTGTCTTTTTTGCCCCAAAATAATAGGAATTTCTGAATTATTACCCTGAAATATATGAAATTTCTGCAATTTTGCCCCAAAATAAGGGAAATTGCTGCTTTTTTGCCCTGAAATAAGTGAAATTTCTGCATTTTACACCAAAATAAGGTGAATTTCTGCCTTTTTGCCACAAATTAATGGAAATTTCTGCCTTTTTGCCCCAAAATAAGAAAATATTTTTGCTTTTTTTCTCTGAAATAAGTGAAATTTCTGCAATTTTGCCCTAAAATAAAGAAAATTTCTGCAATTTTTCCCAATAATAAGGGAAATTTCTGCAATTTTGCCCCAAAATAAGGGGAATTTCTCCCTTTTTGCCCCAAAATGAAGGAAATTTCAGCCTTTTTACCTGAAAATAAGTGAAATTTCTGCAATTTTGCACCAAATAAGGTAAATTTCTTCAATTTTGCCCCAAAATAAGGTAAATCCTTGTAATTTTGCCCCAAAATAAAGGAAATTTCTTGAATTTTGCCCGAAAAGAAGGGGAATTTCTGATTTTTGCCCCAAAATAAGGGAAATTTCTGCAATTTTGCCCCAATGTAAAGGAAATTTCTGCAATTTTGCCCCAAAATAACGAGAATTTATGAATGTTTGCTCCCAAAAAAAAAAAGATCTTCTGTCTTTTTGCCCCAAAATAAGGAGAATTTCTGCCTTTTTGCCCGAATATTATGAGAATTTCTGCAATTTTGCTTCAAAATACTGGGAATTTCTGCTTTTTATCCCGAAAGTAAGGGGAATGCATACCTTTTTGCCATAAAGGTAAATTTCTTCATTTTTGCTCCAAAATAAGGGGAATTTCTGCCTTTTTGCCTCTAAATAAATGGAATTTCTGTCTTTTTCCCCCAAAACAAAGGGAATTTCTGTCTTTTTTGCCCCAAAATAAGGGGAATTTCTGAATTATTATCCTAAAATAAGTGAAATTTCTCCAATTTTGCCCCAAAATAAGGGAAATTTCTTCCTCTTTGCCACCAAATAAGGGGAATTTCAGCCTTTTTACCTCAAAATAAGGGGAATTTCTGCATTTTTGCCACAAAATATTAGGAATTTCTGACTTTTTGCCCCAAAATAAGGAAAATTTGTTCCTTTTTTCCCTGAAATAAGTGAAATTTCTGCAATTTTTCCCCAAAATAAGGGAAAATTCTGGAATTTTGCCCCAAAATAAGTGGAATTTCTAAGTTCTGCCCCAAAATAAGGAGAATTTCTGTCTTTTTGCCTCCAAATAATTGAAATTTCTGCAATTTTGCCTTAAAATAAGGGAAATTTCTGCTTTTTTGCCCCCAAATAAGGGGAATTTCAGCCTTTTTACCTCAAAATAAGTGGAATTTCTGCATTTTTGCAAGAAAATATTAGGAATTTCTGCCTTTTTGCCCCAAAATAAAGAAAATTTCTTACTTTTTTCCCTGAAATAAGTGAAATTTCTGCAATTTTGCCCCAAAATAAGGGAAATTTCTGGAATTTTGCCACAAAATAAGTGGAATTTCTGAGTTTTGCCCCCAAATAAGGAGAATTTCTGTCTTTTTGCCCCAACATATATGGAATTTCTGTCTTTCTGCACCACAACTAGGGGAATTTGTGCAATTATGCTCCAAAATACGGGGAATTTCTGCCTTTTTGCCCGAAAATAAGGGGAATGCATAACTTTTTGCCATAAAAAATGGAAATTTCTTCATTTTTGCTCCAAAATAAGGGAAATTTCTGCATTTTTGCCTCTAAATAAGTGGAATTTCTGTCTTTTTCCCTCAAAACAAAGGGAATTTCTGTCTTTTTTGCCTCAAAATAAGGGGAATTTCTGACTTATTACACTGAAATAAGTGAAATTTCTGCAATTTTGCCCCAAAATAAGGGAAATTGCTGCCTTTTTGCCCTGAAATATGTGAAATTTCTGCATTTTACACCAAAATAAGGTGAATTTCTGCTTTTTGCCACAAATTAATGGAAATTTCTGCCTTTTTGCCCCATAATTAGAAAAATTTTTGCTTTTTTTCTCTGAAATAAGTGAAATTTCTGCAATTTTGCCCTAAAATAAGGAAAATTTCTGCAATTATTCCCAATAATAAGGGAAATTTCTGAAATTTTGCCCCAAAATAAGGGGAATTTCTCCCTTTTTGCCCCAAAATGAAGGAAATTTCAGCCTTTTTACCTGAAAATAAGTGAAATTTCTGCAATTTTGCACCAAATAAGGTAAATTTCTTCAATTTTGCCCCAAAATAAGGTAAATTCCTGTAGTTTTGCCCCAAAATAAAGGAAATTTCTTGAATTTTGCCCCAAAAGAAGGGGAATTTCTGATTTTTGCCCCAAAATAAGGGAAATTTCTGCAATTTTGCCCCAATGTAAAGGAAATTTCTGCAATTTTGCCCCAAAATAACGAGAATTTCTGAATGTTTGCTCCCAAAAAAACAGATCTTCTCTCTTTTTGCCCCAAAATAAGGAGAATTTCTGCCTTTTTGCCCGAAAATTATGAGAATTTCTACAATTTTGCTTCAAAATACGGGGAATTTCTGCTTTTTATCCCGAAAGTAAGGGGAATGCATACCTTTTTGCCATAAAGGTAAATTTCTTCATTTTTGCTCCAAAATAAGGGGAATTTCTGCCTTTTTGCCTCTAAATAAATGGAATTTCTGTCTTTTTCCCCCAAAACAAAGGGAATTTCTGTCTTTTTTGCCCCAAAATAAGGAGAATTTCTGAATTATTATCCTGAAATAAGTGAAATTTCTCCAATTTTGCCCCAAAATAAGGGAAATTTCTGCCTCTTTGCCACCAAATAAGGGGAATTTCAGCCTTTTTACCTCAAAATAAGGGGAATTTCTGCATTTTTGCCACAAAATATTAGCAATTTCTGACTTTTTGCCCCAAAATAAGGAAAATTTGTTCCTTTTTTCCCTGAAATAAGTGAAATTTCTGCAATTTTGCCCCAAAATAAGTGAAATTTCTGCAATTTTTCCCCAAAATAAGGGAAATTTCTGGAATTTTGCCCCAAAATAAGTGGAATTTCTAAGTTCTGCCCCAAAATAAGGAGAATTTCTGTCTTTTTGCCTCCAAATAAGTGAAATTTCTGCAATTTTGCCTTAAAATAAGGGAAATTTCTGCTTTTTTGCCCCCAAATAAGGGGAATTTCTGCCTTTTTACCTCAAAATAAGTGGAATTTCTGCATTTTTGCCAGAAAATATTAGGAATTTCTGCCTTTTTGCCCCAAAATAAAGAAAATTTCTTACTTTTTTCCCTGAAATAAGTGAAATTTCTGCAATTTTGCCCCAAAATAAGTGAAATTTCTGCAATTTTGCCCCAAAATAAGGGAAATTTCTGGAATTTTGCCCCAAAATAATTGGAATTTCTGAGTTTTGCCCCAAAATAAGGAGAGTTTTTGTCTTTTTGCCCCAACATATAGGGAATTTCTGTCTTTCTGCACCACAACTAGGGGAATTTCTGCAATTATGCTCCAAAATACGGGGAATTTCTGCCTTTTTGCCCGAAAATAAGGGGAATGCATAACTTTTTGCCATAAAAAAGGGAAATTTCTTCATTTTTGCTCCAAAATAAGGGAAATTTCTGCATTTTTGCCTCTAAATAAGTGGAATTTCTGTCTTTTTCCCTCAAAACAAAGGGAATTTCTGTCTTTTTTGCCTCAAAATAAGGGTAATTTCTGACTTATTACACTGAAATAAGTGAAATTTGTGCAATTTTGCCCCAAAATAAGGGAAATTGCTGCCTTTTTGCCCTGAAATATGTGAAATTTCTGCATTTTACACCAAAATAAGGTGAATTTCTGCCTTTTTGCCACAAATTAATGGAAATTTCTGCCTTTTTGCCCCAAAATAAGAAAAATTTTTGCTTTTTTTCTCTGAAATAAGTGAAATTTCTGCAATTTTGCCCTAAAATAAGGAAAATTTCTGCAATTATTCCCAATAATAAGGGAAATTTCTGAAATTTTGCCCCAAAATAAGGGGAATTTCTCCCTTTTTGCCCCAAAATGAAGGAAATTTCAGCCTTTTTACCTGAAAATAAGTGAAATTTCTGCAATTTTGCACCAAATAAGGTAAATTTCTTCAATTTTGCCCCAAAATAAGGTAAATTCCTGTAATTTTGCCCCAAAATAAAGGAAATTTCTTGAATTTTGCCCCAAAAGAAGGGGAATTTCTGATTTTTGCCCCAAAATAAGGGAAATTTCTGCAATTTTGCCCCAATGTAAAGGAAATTTCTGCAATTTTGCCCCAAAATAACGAGAATTTCTGAATGTTTGCTCCCAAAAAAAAAAAAAGATCTTCTGTCTTTTTGCCCCAAAATAAGGAGAATTTCTGCCTTTTTGCCTGAAAATTATGAGAATTTCTGCAATTTTGCTTCAAAATACGGGGAATTTCTGCCTTTTATCCCGAAAGTAAGGGGAATGCATACCTTTTTGCCATAAAAAGGTAAATTTCTTCATTTTTGCTCCAAAATAAGGGGAATTTCTGCCTTTTTGCCTCTAAATAAATGGAATTTCTGTCTTTTTCCCCCAAAACAAAGGGAATTTCTGTCTTTTTTGCCCCAAAATAAGGGGAATTTCTGAATTATTACCCTGAAATAAGTGAAATTTCTCCAATTTTGCCCCAAAATAAGGGAAATTACTGCCTCTTTGCCGCCAAATAAGGGGAATTTCAGCCTTTTTACCTCAAAATACGGGGAATTTCTGCATTTTTGCCACAAAATATTAGGAATTTCTGACTTTTTGCCCCAAAATAAGGAAAATTTGTGCCTTTTTTCCATGAAATAAGTGCAATTTCTGCAATTTTGCCCCAAAATAAGTGAAATTTCTGCAATTTTGCCCCAAAATAAGGAAAATTTCTGCCTTTTTGTACCCAAATTAGGGGAATTTCAGCCTTTTTACCTCAAAATAAGGGGAATTTCTGCATTTTTGCCAGAAAATATTAGGAATTTCTGTTTTTTTGCCCCAAAATAGAGAAAATTTCTGCCTTTTATTTCTGAAATAAGTGAAATTTCTGCAATTTTGCCCCAAAATAAGGGAAATTTCTGGAATTTTGCCCCAAAATAATCAGAATTTCTGAGTTTTGCCCCAAAATAAAAAGAATTTCTGTCTTTTTGCCCAAACATATATGGAATTTCTGTCTTTCTTCACCACAACTAGGGGATTTTCTGCAATTATGCTTCATAATATGGGGAATTTCTGCCTTTTTACCCGAAAATAAGGGGAATGCATAACTTTTTGCCATAAAAAAGGGAAATTTCTCCATTTTTGCTCCAAAATAAGGGGAATTTCTGCCTTTTTGCCTCTAAATAAGTGGAATTTCTGGCTTTTTCCCACAAAACAAAAGGAATTTCTGTAATTTTTGCCCCAAAATAAGGGGAATTTCTGAATTATTACCCTGAAATAAGTGAAATTTCTCCAATTTTGCCCCAAAGTAATGGAAATTTCTGCCTCTTTGCCCCCAAATAAGGGGAATTTCAGCCTTTTTACCTCAAAATAAGGGGAATTTCTACAATTTTGCCACAAAATATTAGGAATTTCTGACTTTTTGCCCCAAAATAAGGAAAATTTGTTCCTTTTTTCCCTGAAATAAGTGAAATTTCTGCAATTTTGCCCCAAAATAAGTGAAATTTCTGCAATTTTGCCCCAAAATAAGGGAAATTTCTGGAATTTTGCCCCAAAATACGTGGAATTTCTAAGTTTTGCCCCAAAATAAGCAGAATTTCTGTATTTTGCCTCTAAATAAGTGAAATTTCTGCAATTTTGCCCCAAAATAAGGGAAATTTCTGCCTTTTGCCCCCAAATAAAAGAAATTTCAGCCTTTTTACGTAAAAATAAGGGGAATTTCTGCATTTTTGCCAGAAAATATTAGGAATTTCTGCCTTTTTGCCACAAAATAAAGAAAATTTCTGACTTTTTTTCCAGAAATAAGAGAAATTTCTGCAATTTTGCCCCAAAATAAGTGAAATTTCTGCAATTTTGCCCCAAAATAAGGGAAATTTCTGGAATTTTGCCCCAAAATAAGTGGAATTTCTGAATTTTGCCCCAAAATAAGGAGAATTTCTGTCTTTTTGCCCCAACATATAGGGAATTTCTGTCTTTCTGCACCACAACTAGGGGAATTTGTGCAATTATGCTCCAAAATACCGGGAATTTCTGCCTTTTTGCCCGAAAATAAGGGGAATGCATAACTTTTTGCCATAAAAAAGGGAAATTTCTTCATTTTTGCTCCAAAATAAGGGAAATTTCTGCATTTTTGCCTCTAAGTAAGTGGAATTTCTGTCTTTTTCCCTCAAAACAAAAGGAATTTCTGTCTATTTTGCCTCAAAAAAAGAGGAATTTCTGACTTATTACACTGAAATAAGTGAAATTTCTGCAATTTTGCCCCAAAATAAGGGGAATTTCTGATTTTTGCCCCAAAATAAAGGGAATTTCTGCATTTTGCCCCAAATTTGGGGAATTTGTGCAATTTTGCTCCAAAATACGGGGAATTTCTGCCTTTTTGCCTGAAAATAATGGGAATGCATACCTTTTTGCCATTAAAAGGGACATTTCTTCATTTTTGCCCCAAAATAAGGGGAATTTCTGACTTATTACCCTGAAGTAAGTGAAATTTCTGCAATTTTGCCCCAAAATAAGGGAAATTTCTGCAATTTTGCCCCAATGTAAAGGAAATTTCTGCAATTTTGCCCCAAAATAAGGGGAATTTCTGAATGTTTGCTCCCGAAAAAAGGAGATCTTCTGTCTTTTTGCCCCAAAATAAGGAGAATTTCTGCCTTTTTGCCCGAAAATTATGAGAATTTCTGCAATTTTGCTTCAAAATATGGGTAATTTCTGCTTTTTATCCCAAAAGTAAGGGGAATGCATATCTTTTTGACATAAAAAGGTAAATTTCTTCATTTTTTCTTCAAAATAAGGGGAATTTCTGCCTTTTTGCCTCTAAATAAGTGGAATTTCTGTCTTTTTCCCCCAAAACAAAGGGAATTTCTGTATTTTTTGCCCCAAAATAAGGGGAATTTCTGAATTATTACCCTGAAATAAGTGAAATTTCTCCAATTTTGCCCCAAAATAAGGGAAATTTCTGACTCTTTGCCCCCAAATAAGGGGAATTTCAGCCTTTTTACCTCAAAATAAGGGGAATTTCTGCATTTTTGCCACAAAATATTAGGAATTTCTGACTTTTTGCCCCAAAATAAGGAAAATTTGTGCCTTTTTTGCCTGAAATAAGTGAAATTTCTGCAATTTTGCCCCAATATAAGGGAAATTTCTGGAATTTTGCCCCAAAATAAGTGGAATTTCTGAGTTTTGCCCCAAAATAAGGAGAATTTCTGTCTTTTTGCCCCAACATATAGGGAATTTCTGTCGTTCTGCACCACAACTAGGGGAATTTGTGCAATTATGCTCCAAAATACGGGGAATTTCTGCCTTTTTGCCCGAAAATAAGGGGAATGCATAACTTTTTGCCATAAAAAATGGAAATTTCTTCATTTTTGCTCCAAAATAAGGGAAATTTCTGCATTTTTGCCTCTAAATAAGTGGAATTTCTGTCTTTTTCCCTCAAAACAAAGGGAATTTCTGTCTTTTTTGCCTCAAAATAAGGGGAATTTCTGACTTATTACACTGAAATAAGTGAAATTTCTGCAATTTTGCCCCAAAATAAGGGAAATTGCTGCCTTTTTGCCCCCAAATAAGGGGAATTTCAGCCTTTTTACCCAAAAATAAAAGGAATTTCTGCATTTTTGCCAGAAAATATTAGGAATTTCTGCCTTTTTGCCCCAAAATAAGGAAAATTTCTGCCTTTTTTCCCTTAAATAAGTGAAATTTCTGCAATTTTGCCCCAAAACAAGTGAAATTTCTGCAATTTTGCCCCAAAATAAGGGAAATTTCTGTAATTTTTCCCCAAAATAAGTAGAATTTATGAGTTTTGCCCCAAAATAAGGAGAATTTCTGTCCTTTTGCCCCAACATATAGGAAATTTCTTTCTTTGTGCACCACAACTAGAGGAATTTCTGCAATTATGCTCCAAAATACGGGGAATTTCTGCATTTTTGCCCGAAAATTATGAGAATTTCTGCAATTTTGCTTCAAAATACGGGGAATTTCTGCTTTTTATCCCAAAATAAGGGGAATGCATACCTTTTTGCCATAAAAAGGTAAATTTCTTCATTTTTGCTCCAAAATAAGGGGAATTTCTGCCTTTTTGCCTCTAAATAAGTGGAATTTCTGTCTTTTTCCCCCAAAACAAAAGGAATTTCTGTCTTTTTTGAACCAAAATAAGGGGAATTTCTGAATTATTACCCTGAAAAAAGTGAAATTTTTCCAATTTTGCCCCAAAATAATGGAAATTTCTGCCTCTTTGCCCCCAAATAAGGGGAATTTCAGCCTTTTTACCTCAAAATAAGGGGAATTTCTGCATTTTTAACACAAAATATTAGGAATTTCTGACTTTTTGCCCCAAAATAAGGAAAATTTGTGCCTTTTTTCTCTGAAATAAGTGAAATTTCTGCAATTTTGCCCGAAAATAAGTGAAATTTCTGCCAGTTGCCCCAAAATAAGGGAAATTACTGGAATTTTGCCCCCAAATAAGTGGAATTTCTAAGTTTTGCCCCAAAATAAGGAGAATTTCTGTATTTTTGCCACTAAATAACTGAAATTTCTGCAATTTTGCCCCAAAATAAGGGAAATTTCTGCCTTTTTGCCCCCAAATAAAAGGAATTTCAGCCTTTTTACCTAAAAATAAGGGGAATTTATGCATTTTTGCCAGAAAATATTAGGAATTTCTGCCTTTTTGCCCCAAAATAAAGAAAATGTCTTCTTTTTTTCCCTGAAATAAGTGAAATTTCTGCAATTTTGCCCCAAAATAAGTGAAATTTCTGCAATTTTGCCCCAAAATAAGGGAAATTTCTGGAATTTTGCCCCAAAATAAGTGGAATTTCTGAGTTTTGCCCCAAAATAAAGAGAATTTCTGTTTTTTTGCCCCAACATATAGGGAATTTCTGTCGTTCTGCACCACAACTAGTGGAATTTGTGCAATTATGCTCCAAAATACGGGGAATTTCTGCCTTTTTGCCCGAAAATAAGGGGAATGCATAACTTTTTGCCATAAAAAAGAGAAATTTCTTCATTTTTGCTCCAAAATAAGGGAAATTTCTGCATTTTTGCCTCTAAATAAGTGGAATTTCTGTCTTTTTCCATCAAAACAAAGGGAATTTCTGTCTTTTTTGCCTCAAAAAAAGAGGAATTTCTGACTTATTACGCTGAAATAAGTGAAATTTCTGCAATTTTGCCCCAAAATAAGGGGAATTTCTGCCTTTTTGCCCCCAAATAAGGGGAATTTCAGCCTTTTTACCTCAAAATAAAGGGAATTTCTGCATTTTTGCCAGAGAATATTAGGAATTTCTGCCTTTTTGCCCCAAAATAAAGAAAATTTCTACCTTTTTTCCCTGTAATAAGTGAAATTTCTACAATTTTGCCCCAAAATAAGTGAAATTTCTGCAATTTTGCCCCAAAATAAGGGAAATTTCTGGAATTTTGCCCTAAATTAGTGGAATTTCTGAGTTTTGCCCCAAAATAAGGAGAATTTCTGTCTTTTTGCCCCAACATATAGGGAATTTCTGTCTTTATGCACCACAACTAGCGGAATTTCTGCAATTATGCTCCAAAATACGGGAAATTTGTGCCTTTTTGTCCGAAAATAAGGGGAATGCATAACTTTTTGCCATAAATAGGGAAATTTCTTCATTTTTGCTTTAAAATAAGGGAAATTCTGCATTTTTGCCTCTAAATAAGTGGAATTTCTGTCTTTTTCCCTCAAAACAAAGGGAATTTCTGTCTTTTTTGCCTCAAAATAAGGGGAATTTCTGACTTATTACACTGAAATAAGTGAAATTTCTGCAATTTTGCTTAAAAATAAGGGATTTTTCTGCCTTTTTGCCACAAATTAATGGGAATTTCTGCCTTATTGCCCCAAAATAAGAAAAATTTTTGCTTTTTTTCTCTGAAATAATTGAAATTTCTGCAATTTTGCCCTAAAATAAGGAAAATTTCTGCAATTTTTCCCAATAATAAGGGAAATTTCTGCAATTTTGCCCCAAAATAAGGGGAATTTCTCCCTTTTTGCCCCAAAATGAAGGAAATTTCAGCCTTTTTACCTGAAAATAAGTGAAATTTCTGAAATTTTGCCCCAAATAAGGAAAATTTCTTCAATTTTGCCCCAAAATAAGGTAAATTCCTGTAATTTTGCCCCAAAATAAAGGAAATTTCTTGAATTTTGCCCCAAAAGAAGGGGAATTTCTGATTTTTGCCCCAAAATAAGGGAAATTTCTGCAATTTTGCCCCAATGTAAAGGAAATTTCTGCAATTTTGCCCCATAATAACGGGAATTTCTGAATGTTTGCTCCCAAAAAAAGAAGATCTTCTGTCTTTTTGCCACAAAATAAAAAGAATTTCTGCCTTTTTGCCCGAAAATTATGAGAATTTCTGCAATTTTGCTTCAAAATACAGGGAATTTCTGCTTTTAATCCCGAAAGTAAGGGGAATGCATACCTTTTTGTCATAAAAAGGTAAATTTCTACATTTTTGCTCCAAAATAAGGGGAATTTCTGCCTTTTTGCCTCTAAATAAATGGAATTTCTGTCTTTTCCCCCCAAAACAAAGGGAATTTCTGTCTTTTTTGCCCCAAAATAAGGGGAATTTCTGAATTATTACCCTGAAATAAGTGAAATTTCTCCAATTTTGCCCCAAAATAAGGGAAATTTCTGACTCTTTGCCCCCAAATAAGGGGAATTTCAGCCTTTTTACCTCAAAATAAGGGGAATTTCTGCATTTTTGCCACAAAATATTAGGAATTTCTGACTTTTTGCCCCAAAATAAGGAAAATTTGTGCCTTTTTTGCCTGAAATAAGTGAAATTTCTGCAATTTTGCCCCAAAATAAGGGAAATTTCTGGAATTTTGCCCCAAAATAAGTGGAATTTCTGAGTTTTGCCCCAAAATAAGGAGAATTTCTGTCTTTTTGCCCCAACATATAGGGAATTTCTGTCGTTCTGCACCACAACTAGGGGAATTTGTGCAATTATGCTCCAAAATACGGGGAATTTCTGCCTTTTTGCCCGAAAATAAGGGGAATGCATAACTTTTTGCCATAAAAAAGGGAAATTTCTTCATTTTTGCTCCAAAATAAGGGAAATTTCTGCATTTTTGCCTCTAAATAAGTGGAAATTCTGTCTTTTTCCCTCAAAACAAAAAGAATTTCTGTCTTTTTTGCCTCAAAATAAGGGGAATTTCTGACTTATTACACTGAAATAAGTGAAATTTCTGCAATTTTGCCCCAAAATAAAGGGAATTTCTGCCTTTTTGCCCCCAAATAAGGGGAATTTCAGCCTTTTTACTTGAAAATAAAGGGAATTTCTGCATTTTTGCCAGAGAATATTAGGAATTTCTGCCTTTTTGCCCCAAAATAAGGAAAATTTCTGCCTTTTTTCCTTGGAATAAGTGAAATTTCTGCAATTTTGCCCCAAAATAAGTGAAATTTCTGCAATTTTGCCCCAAAATAAGGGAAATTTCTGGAATTTTGCCCCAAAATAAGTGGAATTTCTGAGTTTTGCCCCAAAATAAGGAGAATTTCTGTCTTTTTGCCCCAACATATAGGGAATTTCTGTCTTTCTGCACCACAACTAGGGGAATTTGTGCAATTATGCTCCAAAATACGGGCAATTTCTGCCTTTTTGCCCGAAAATAAGGGGAATGCATAACTTTTTGACATGAAAAAGGGAAATTTCTTCATTTTTGCTCCAAAATAAGGGAAATTTCTGCATTTTTGCCTCTAAATAAGTGGAATTTCTGTCTTTTTCCCTCAAAACAAAGGGAATTTCTGTCTTTTTTGCCTCAAAAAAAGAGGAATTTCTGACTAATTACACTGAAATAAGTGAAATTTCTGCAATTTTGCCCCAAAATAAGGGGATTTTCTGATTTTTGCCCCAAAATAAAGGGAATTTCTGCATTTTGCCCCAAAATTAGGGGAATTTCTGCAATTTTGCTCCAAAATACAGGGAATTTCTGCCTTTTTGCCTGAAAATAATGGGAATGCATACCTTTTTGCCCTTAAAAGGGACATTTCTTCATTTTTGCTCCAAAATAAAGGGAATTTCTGCCTTTTTGCCTCTAAATAAGTGGAATTTCTGTCTTTTTCCCCCAAAACAAAGAGAATTTCTGTCTTTTTTGCCCCAAAATAAGGGGAATTTCTGACTTATTACCCTGAAGTAAGTGAAATTTCTGCAATTTTGCCCCAAAATAAGGGAAATTTCTGCAATTTTGCCCCAATGTAAAGGAAATTTCTGCAATTTTGCCCCAAAAGAAGGGGAATTTCTGAATGTTTACTCCCGAAAAAAGGAGATCTTCTGTCTTTTTGCCCCAAAATAAGGAGAATTTCTGCCTTTTTGCCCGAAAATTATGAGAATTTCTGCAATTTTGCTTCAAAATACGGGGAATTTCTGCTTTTTATCCCAAAAGTAAGGGGAATGCATATCTTTTTGCCATAAAAAGGTAAATTTCTTCATTTTTTCTTCAAAATAAGGGGAATTTCTGCCTTTTTGCCTCTAAATAAGTGGAATTTCTGTCTTTTTCCTCCAAAACAAAAGTAATTTCTGTCTTTTTTGACCCAAAATAAGGGGAATTTCTGAATTATTACCCTGAAAAAAGTGAAATTTTTCCAATTTTGCCCCAAAATAATGGAAATTTCTGCCTCTTTGCCCCCAAATAAGGGGAATTTCAGCCTTTTTACCTCAAAATAAGGGGAATTTCTGCATTTTTAACACAAAATATTAGGAATTTCTGACTTTTTGCCCCAAAATAAGGAAAATTTGTGCCTTTTTTCCCTGAAATAAGTGAAATTTCTGCAATTTTGCCCGAAAATAAGTGAAATTTCTGCCAGTTGCCCCAAAATAAGGGAAATTACTGGAATTTTGCCCCCAAATAAGTGGAATTTCTAAGTTTTGCCCCAAAATAAGGAGAATTTCTGTATTTTTGCCACTAAATAACTGAAATTTCTGCAATTTTGCCCCAAAATAAGGGAAATTTCTGCCTTTTTGCCCCCAAATAAAAGGAATTTCAGCCTTTTTACCTAAAAATAAGGGGAATTTATGCATTTTTGCCAGAAAATATTAGGAATTTCTGCCTTTTTGCCCCAAAATAAAGAAAATGTCTTCTTTTTTTCCCTGAAATAAGTGAAATTTCTGCAATTTTGCCCCAAAATAAGTGAAATTTCTGCAATTTTGCCCCAAAATAAGGGAAATTTCTGGAATTTTGCCCCAAAATAAGTGGAATTTCTGAGTTTTGCCCCAAAATAAGGAGAATTTCTGTCTTTTTGCCCCAACATATAGGGAATTTCTGTCGTTCTGCACCACAACTAGTGGAATTTGTGCAATTATGCTCCAAAATACGGGAAATTTCTGCCTTTTTGCCCGAAAATAAGGGGAATGCATAACTTTTTGCCATAAAAAAGGGAAATTTCTTCATTTTTGCTCCAAAATAAGGGAAATTTCTGCATTTTTGCCTCTAAATAAGTGGAATTTCTGTCTTTTTCCATCAAAACAAAGGGAATTTCTGTCTTTTTTGCCTCAAAAAAAGAGGAATTTCTGACTTATTACGCTGAAATAAGTGAAATTTCTGCAATTTTGCCCCAAAATAAGGGGAATTTCTGCCTTTTTGCCCCCAAATAAGGGGAATTTCAGCCTTTTTACTTCAAAATAAAGGGAATTTCTGCATTTTTGCCAGAGAATATTAGGAATTTCTGCCTTTTTGCCCCAAAATAAAGAAAATTTCTACCTTTTTTCCCTGTAATAAGTGAAATTTCTACAATTTTGCCCCAAAATAAGTGAAATTTCTGCAATTTTGCCCCAAAATAAGGGAAATTTCTGGAATTTTGCCCTAAATTAGTGGAATTTCTGAGTTTTGCCCCAAAATAAGGAGAATTTCTGTCTTTTTGCCCCAACATATAGGGAATTTCTGTCTTTATGCACCACAACTAGCGGAATTTCTGCAATTATGCTCCAAAATACGGGAAATTTGTGCCTTTTTGTCCGAAAATAAGGGGAATGCATAACTTTTTGCCATAAAAAAGGGAAATTTCTTCATTTTTGCTCTAAAATAAGGGAAATTCTGCATTTTTGCCTCTAAATAAGTGGAATTTCTGTCTTTTTCCCTCAAAACAAAGGGAATTTCTGTCTTTTTTGCCTCAAAATAAGGGGAATTTCTGACTTATTACACTGAAATAAGTGAAATTTCTGCAATTTTGCTTAAAAATAAGGGATTTTTCTGCCTTTTTGCCACAAATTAATGGGAATTTCTGCCTTATTGCCCCAAAATAAGAAAAATTTTTGCTTTTTTTCTCTGAAATAATTGAAATTTCTGCAATTTTGCCCTAAAATAAGGAAAATTTCTGCAATTTTTCCCAATAATAAGGGAAATTTCTGCAATTTTGCCCCAAAATAAGGGGAATTTCTCCCTTTTTGCCCCAAAATGAAGGAAATTTCAGCCTTTTTACCTGAAAATAAGTGAAATTTCTGAAATTTTGCCCCAAATAAGGAAAATTTCTTCAATTTTGCCCCAAAATAAGGTAAATTCCTGTAATTTTGAGCCCAAAATAAAGGAAATTTCTTGAATTTTGCCCCAAAAGAAGGGGAATTTCTGATTTTTGCCCCAAAATAAGGGAAATTTCTGCAATTTTGCCCCAATGTAAAGGAAATTTCTGCAATTTTGCCCCATAATAACGGGAATTTCTGAATGTTTGCTCCCAAAAAAAGAAGATCTTCTGTCTTTTTGCCACAAAATAAAAAGAATTTCTGCCTTTTTGCCCGAAAATTATGAGAATTTCTGCAATTTTGCTTCAAAATACAGGGAATTTCTGCTTTTAATCCCGAAAGTAAGGGGAATGCATACCTTTTTGTCATAAAAAGGTAAATTTCTACATTTTTGCTCCAAAATAAGGGGAATTTCTGCCTTTTTGCCTCTAAATAAATGGAATTTCTGTCTTTTCCCCCCAAAACAAAGGGAATTTCTGTCTTTTTTGCCCCAAAATAAGGGGAATTTCTGAATTATTACCCTGAAATAAGTGAAATTTCTCCAATTTTGCCCCAAAATAAGTGAAATTTCTGACTCTTTGCCCCCAAATAAGGGGAATTTCAGCCTTTTTACCTCAAAATAAGGGGAATTTCTGCATTTTTGCCACAAAATATTAGGAATTTCTGACTTTTTGCCCCAAAATAAGGAAAATTTGTGCCTTTTTTGCCTGAAATAAGTGAAATTTCTGCAATTTTGCCCCAATATAAGGGAAATTTCTGGAATTTTGCCCCAAAATAAGTGGAATTTCTGAGTTTTGCCCCAAAATAAGGAGAATTTCTGTCTTTTTGCCCCAACATATAGGGAATTTCTGTCGTTCTGCACCACAACTAGGGGAATTTGTGCAATTATGCTCCAAAATACGGGGAATTTCTGCCTTTTTGCCCGAAAATAAGGGGAATGCATAACTTTTTGCCATAAAAAAGGGAAATTTCTTCATTTTTGCTCCAAAATAAAGGAAATTTCTGCATTTTTGCCTCTAAATAAGTGGAAATTCTGTCTTTTTCCCTCAAAACAAAAAGAATTTCTGACTTTTTTGCCTCAAAATAAGGGGAATTTCTGACTTATTACACTGAAATAAGTGAAATTTCTGCAATTTTGCCCCAAAATAAAGGGAATTTCTGCCTTTTTGCCCCCAAATAAGGGGAATTTCAGCCTTTTTACTTGAAAATAAAGGGAATTTCTGCATTTTTGCCAGAGAATATTAGGAATTTCTGCCTTTTTGCCCCAAAATAAGGAAAATTTCTGCCTTTTTTCCTTGGAATAAGTGAAATTTCTGCAATTTTGCCCCAAAATAAGTGAAATTTCTGCAATTTTGCCCCAAAATAAGGGAAATTTCTGGAATTTTGCCCCAAAATAAGTGGAATTTCTGAGTTTTGCCCCAAAATAAGGAGAATTTCTGTCTTTTTGCCCCAACATATAGGGAATTTCTGTCTTTCTGCACCACAACTAGGGGAATTTGTGCAATTATGCTCCAAAATACGGGCAATTTCTGCCCTTTTGCCCGAAAATAAGGGGAATGCATAACTTTTTGACATGAAAAAGGGAAATTTCTTCATTTTTGCTCCAAAATAAGGGAAATTTCTGCATTTTTGCCTCTAAATAAGTGGAATTTCTGTCTTTTTCCCTCAAAACAAAGGGAATTTCTGTCTTTTTTGCCTCAAAAAAAGAGGAATTTCTGACTAATTACACTGAAATAAGTGAAATTTCTGCAATTTTGCCCCAAAATAAGGGGAATTTCTGATTTTTGCCCCAAAATAAAGGGAATTTCTGCATTTTGCCCCAAAATTAGGGGAATTTCTGCAATTTTGCTCCAAAATACGGGGAATTTCTGCCTTTTTGCCTGAAAATAATGGGAATGCATACCTTTTTGCCATTAAAAGGGACATTTCTTCATTTTTGCTCCAAAATAAAGGGAATTTCTGCCTTTTTGCCTCTAAATAAGTGGAATTTCTGTCTTTTTCCCCCAAAACAAAGAGAATTTCTGTCTTTTTTGCCCCAAAATAAGGGGAATTTCTGACTTATTACCCTGAAGTAAGTGAAATTTCTGCAATTTTGCCCCAAAATAAGGGAAATTTCTGCAATTTTGCCCCAATGTAAAGGAAATTTCTGCAATTTTGCCCCAAAATAAGGGGAATTTCTGAATGTTTGCTCCCGAAAAAAGGAGATCTTCTGTCTTTTTGCCCCAAAATAAGGAGAATTTCTGCCTTTTTGCCCGAAAATTATGAGAATTTCTGCAATTTTGCTTCAAAATACGGGGAATTTCTGCTTTTTATCACAAAAGTAAGGGGAATGCATATCTTTTTGCCATAAAAAGGTAAATTTCTTCATTTTTTCTCAAAATAAGGGGAATATCTGCCTTTTTGCCTCTAAATAAGTGGAATTTCTGTCTTTTTCCCCCAAAACAAAAGGAATTTCTGTCTTTTTTGACCCAAAATAAGGGGAATTTCTGAATTATTACCCTGAAATAAGTGAAATTTCTCCAATTTTGCCCCAAAATAATGGAAATTTCTGCCTCTTTGCCCCCAAATAAGGGGAATTTCAGCCTTTTTACCTCAAAATAAGGGGAATTTCTGCATTTTTGCCACAAAATATTAGGAATTTCTGACTTTTTGCCCCAAAATAAGGAAAATTTGTGCCTTTTTTCCCTGAAATAAGTGAAATTTCTGCAATTTTGCCCCAAAATAGCGGGAATTTCTGAATGTTTGCTCCCAAAAAAAGGAGATCTTCTGTCTTTTTGCCCCAAAATAAGGAGAATTTCTGCCTTTTTGCCCGAAAATTATGAGAATTTCTGCAATTTTGCTTCAAAATACGGGGAATTTCTGCTTTTAATCCCGAAAGTAATAGGAATGCATACCTTTTTGTCATAAAAAGGTAAATTTCTACATTTTTGCTCCAAAATAAGGGGAATTTCTGCCTTTTTGCCTCTAAATAAATGGAATTTCTGTCTTTTTCCCTCAAAACAAAGGGAATTTCTGTCTTTTTTGCCCCAAAATAAGGGGAATTTCTGAATTATTACCCTGAAATAAGTGAAATTTCTCATATTTTGCCCCAAAATAAGGGAAATTTCTGCCTCTTTGCCCCCAAATAAGGGGAATTTCAGCCTTTTTACCTCAAAATAAGGAGAATTTCTGCATTTTTGCCACAAAATATTAGGAATTTCTGACTTTTTGCCCCAAAATAAGGAAAATTTGTGCCTTTTTTTCTTGAAATAAGTGAAATTTCTGCAATTTTGCCCCAAAATAAGTGAAATTTCTGCAATTTTGCCCCAAAATAAGGGAAATTTCTGGAATTTTGCCCCAAAATAAGTGGAATTTCTAAGTTTTGCCCCAAAATAAGGAGAATTTCTGTCTTTTTGCCTGTAAATAAGTGAAATTTCTGCAATTTTGCTTTAAAATAAGGGAAATTTCTGCCTTTTTGCCCCCAAATAAGGTGAATTTCAGCCTTTTTACCTCAAAATAAGGGGATTTTCTGCATTTTTGCCATAAAATATTAGGAATTTCTGCCTTTTTGCCCCAAAATAAGGAAAATTTCTGCCTTTTTTCCCTGAAATAAGTGAAATTTCTGCAATTTTACCCCAAAATAAGTGAAATTTCTGCAATTTTGCCCCAAAATAAGGGAAATTTCTGGAATTTTTCCCCAAAATAAGTAGAATTTATGAGTTTTGCCCCAAAATAAGGAGAATTTCTGTCTTTTTGCCCCAACATATAGGGAATTTCTGTCTTTGTGCACCACAACTAGAGGAATTTCTGCAATTATGCTCCAAAATACGGGGAATTTCTGCATTTTTGCCCGAAAATTATGAGAATTTCTGCAATTTTGCTTCAAAATACGGGGAATTACTGCTTTTTATCCCAAAATAAGGGGAATGCATACCTTTTTGCCATAAAAAGGTAAATTTCTTCATTTTTGCTCCAAAATAAGGGGAATTTCTGCCTTTTTGCCTCTAAATAAGTGGAATTTCTGTCTTTTTCCCCCAAAACAAAAGGAATTTCTGTCTTTTTTGAACCAAAATAAGGGGAATTTCTGAATTATTACCCTGAAATAAGTGAAATTTCTCCAATTTTGCCCCAAAATAATGGAAATTTCTGCCTCTTTGCCCCCAAATAAGGGGAATTTCAGCCTTTTTACCTCAAAATAAGGGGAATTTCTGCATTTTTGCCACAAAATATTAGGAATTTCTGACTTTTTGCCCCAAAATAAGGAAAATTTGTGCCTTTTTTCCCTGAAATAAGTGAAATTTCTGCAATTTTGCCCCAAAATAAGTGAAATTTCTGCAATGTTGCCCCAAAATAAGGGAAATTTCTGGAATTTTGCCCCAAAATAAGGGAAATTTCTGCCTTTTTGCCCCCAAATAAAAGGAATTTCAGCCTTTTTACCTAAAAATAAGGGGAATTTCTGCATTTTTGCCAGAAAATATTAGGAATTTCTGCCTTTTTGCCCCAAAATAAAGAAAATTGCTGCCTTTTTTCCCTGGAATAAGTGAAATTTCTGCAATTTTGCCCCAAAATAAGTGAAATTTCTGCAATTTTGCCCCAAAATAAGGGAAATTTCTGGAATTTTGCCCCAAAATAAGTGGACTTTCTGAGTTTTGCCCCAAAATACGGGGAATTTCTGCCTTTTTGCCCGAAAATAAGGGGAATGCATAACTTTTTGCCATAAAAAAGGGAAATTTCTTCATTTTTGCTCCAAAATAAGAAAAATTTCTGCATTTTTGCCTCTAAATAAGTCTAATTTCTGTCTTTTTCCCTCAAAACAAAGGGAATTTCTGTCTTTTTTGCCTCAAAAAAAGAGGAATTTCTGACTTATTACACTGAAATAAGTGAAATTTCTGAAATTTTGCCCCAAAATAAGGGGAATTTCTGATTTTGGCCACAAAATAAAGGGAATTTCTGCATTTTGTCCCAAAATTAGGGGAATTTCTGCAATTTTGCTCCAAAATACGGGGAATTTCTGCCTTTTTGCCTGAAAATAATGGGAATGCATACCTTTTTGCCATTAAAAGGGACATTTCTTCATTTTTGCTCCAAAATAAAGGGAATTTCTGCCTTTTTGCCTCTAAATAAGTGGAATTTCTGTCTTTTTCCCCCAAAACAAAGAGAATTTCTGTCTTTTTTGCCCCAAAATAAGGGGAATTTCTGACTTATTACCCTGAAGTAAGTGAAATTTCTGCAATTTTGCTCCAAAATAAGGGAAATTTCTGCAATTTTGCCCCAATGTAAAGGAAATTTCTGCAATTTTGCCACAAAATAAGGGGAATTTCTGAAAGTTTGCTCCCGAAAAAAGGAGATCTTCTGTCTTTTTGCTTCAAAATAAGGAGAATTTCTGCCTTTTTGCCCCAAAATTATGAGAATTTCTGCAATTTTGCTCCAAAATACGGGGAATTTTTGCCTTTTTGCCTGAAAATAATGGGAATGCATACCTTTTTGCCATTAAAAGGGACATTTCTTCATTTTTGCTCCAAAATAAAGGGAATTTCTGCCTTTTTGCCTCTAAATAAGTGGAATTTCTTTCTTTTTCCCCCAAAACAAAGAGAATTTCTGTCTTTTTTGCCCCAAAATAAGGGGAATTTCTGACTTATTACCCTGAAGTAAGTGAAATTTCTGCAATTTTGCTCCAAAATAAGGGAAATTTCTGCAATTTTGCCCCAATGTAAAGGAAATTTCTGCAATTTTGCCCCAAAATAAGGGGAATTTCTGAAAGTTTGCTCCCGAAAAAAGGAGATCTTCTGTCTTTTTGCTTCAAAATAAGGAGAATTTCTGCCTTTTTGCCCGAAAATTATGAGAATTTCTGCAATTTTGCTTCAAAATACGAGGAATTTCTGCTTTTTATCCCAAAAGTAGCGGAATGCATATCTTTTTGCCATAAAAAGGTAAATTTCTTCATTTTTTCCTTCAAAATAAGGGGAATTTCTGCCTTTTTGCCTCTAAATAAGTGGAATTTCTGTCTTTTTCCCCCAAAACAAAGGGAATTTCTGTCTTTTTTTCCCCAAAATAAGGGGAATTTCTGAATTATTACCCTGAAATAAGTGAAATTTCTCCAATTTTGCCCCAAAATAAGGGAAATTTCTGCCTCTTTGCCCCCAAGTAAGGGAAATTTCTGCCTTTTTACCTCAAAAAAAGGGAAATTTCTGCATTTTTGCCACAAAATATTAGGAATTTCTGACTTTTTGCCCCAAAATAAGGAAAATTTGTGCCTTTTTTCCCTGAAATAAGTGAAATTTCTGAAATTTTGCCCCAAAATAAGTGAAATTTCTGCAATTTTGCCCCAAAATAAGGGAAATTTCTGGAATTTTGCCCCAAAATAAGTGGAATTTCTAAGTTTTGCCCCAAAATAAGGAGAATTTCTGTCTTTTTGCCTGTAAATAAGTGAAATTTCTCCAATTTTGCCCCAAAATAAGGGAAATTTCTGCCACTTTGCCCCCAAATAAGGGGAATTTCAGCCTTTTTACCTCAAAATAAGGGGAATATCTGCATTTTTGCCACAAAATATTAGGAATTTCTGACTTTTTGCCCCAAAATAAGGAAAATTTGTGCCTTTTTTCCCTGAAATAAGTGAAATTTCTGCAATTTTGCCCCAAA
The DNA here is from genome assembly GCF_963924665.1 of Micromys minutus. Taxonomy (NCBI): domain Eukaryota; kingdom Metazoa; phylum Chordata; class Mammalia; order Rodentia; family Muridae; genus Micromys; species Micromys minutus. Next base: position 408,947 of record NW_027667690.1, on the reverse strand, counting down.
ATAAGTGAAATTTCTGCAATTTTGCCATAAAATAAGGGAAATTTCTGGAATTTTGCCCCAAAATAAGTGGAATTTCTAAGTTTTGCCCCAAAATAAGGAGAATTTCTGTCTTTTTGCCTGTAAATAAGTGAAATTTCTGCAATTTTGCCCCAAAATAAGGGAAATTTCTGCCTTTTTGCCCCAAAATAAGGTGAATTTCAGCATTTTTACCTCAAAATAAGGGGAATTTCTGCATTTTTGCCAGAAAATATTAGGAATTTCTGCCTTTTTGCCCCAAAATAAGGAAAATTTCTGCCTTTTTTCCCTGAAATAAGTGAAATTTCTGCAATTTTGCCCCAAAATAAGTGAAATTTCTGCAATTTTGCCCCAAAATAAGGGAAATTTCTGGAATTTTTTCTCCAAAATAAGTAGAATTTATGAGTTTTGCACCAAAATAAGGAGAATTTCTGTCTTTTTGCCCCAACATATAGGGAATTTCTGTCTTTGTGCACCACAACTAGAGGAATTTCTGCAATTATGCTCCAAAATACGGGGAATTTCTGCATTTTTGCACGAAAATTATGAGAATTTCTGCAATTATGCTTCAAAATACGGGGAATTTCTGCTTTTTATCCCAAAATAAGAAGAATGCATACCTTTTTGCCATAAAAAGGTAAATTTCTTCATTTTTGCTCCAAAATAAGGGGAATTTCTGCCTTTTTGCCTCTAAATAAGTGGAATTTCTGTCTTTTTCCCCCAAAACGAAAGGAATTTCTGTCTTTTTTGAACCAAAATAAGGGGAATTTCTGAATTATTACCCTGAAATAAGTGAAATTTCTCCAATTTTGCCCCAAAATAATGGAAATTTCTGCCTCTTTGCCCCCAAATAAGGGGAATTTCAGCCTTTTTACCTCAAAATAAGGGGAATTTCTGAATTTTGCCACAAAATATTAGGAATTTCTGATTTTTTGCCCCAAAATAAGGAAAATTTGTGCCTTTTTTCCCTGAAATAAGTGAAATTTCTGCAATTTTGCCCCAAAATAAGTGAAATTTCTGCAATGTTGCCCCAAAATAAGAGAAATTTCTGGAATTTTGCCCCAAAATAAGGGAAATTTCTGCGTTTTTGCCCCCAAATAAAAGGAATTTCAGCCTTTTTACCTAAAAATAAGGGGAATTTCTGCATTTTTGCCAGAAAATATTAGGAATTTCTGCCTTTTTGCCCCAAAATAAAGAAAATTGCTGCCTTTTTTCCCTGGAATAAGTGAAATTTCTGCAATTTTGCCCCAAAATAAGTGAAATTTCTGCAATTTTGCCCCAAAATAAAGGAAATTTCTGGAATTTTGCCACAAAATAAGTAGAATTTCTGAGTTTTGCCCCAAAATACGGGGAATTTCTGCCTTTTTGCCCGAAAATAAGGGGAATGCATAACTTTTTGCCATAAAAAAGGGAAATTTCTTCATTTTTGCTCCAAAATAAGGGAAATTTCTGCATTTTTGCCTCTAAATAAGTGGAATTTCTGTCTTTTTCCCTCAAAACAAAGGGAATTTCTCTCTTTTTTGCCTCAAAATAAGGGGAATTTCTGACTTATTACACTGAAATAAGTGAAATTTCTGCAATTTTGCCCCAAAATAAGGGAAATTGCTGCGTTTTTGCCCTGAAATATGTGAAATTTCTGCATTTTACACCAAAATAAGGTGAATTTCTGCCTTTTTGCCAAAAATTAATGGAAATTTTTGCCTTTTTGCCCCAAAATAAGAAAAATTTTTGCTTTTTTTCTCTGAAATAAGTGAAATTTCTGCAATTTTGCCCTAAAATAAGAAAAATTTCTGCAATTTTTCCCAATAATAAGGGAAATTTCTGCAATTTTGCCCCAAAATAAGGGGAATTTCTCCCTTTTTGCCCCAAAATGAAGGAAATTTCAGCCTGTTTACCTGAAAATAAGTGAAATTTCTGCAATTTTGCACCAAATAAGGTAAATTTCTTCAATTTTGCCCCAAAATAAGGTAAATTCCTGTAATTTTGCCCCAAAATAAAGGAAATTTCTTGAATTTTGCCCCAAAAGAAGGGGAATTTCTGATTTTTGCCCTAAAATAAGGGAAATTTCTGCAATTTTGCCCCAATGTAAAGGAAATTTCTGCAATTTTGCCCCAAAATAACGAGAATTTCTGAATGTTTGCTCCCGAAAAAAGGAGATCTTCTGTCTTTTTGCCCCAAAATAAGGAGAATTTCTGCCTTTTTGCCCGAAAATTATGAGAATTTCTGCAATTTTGCTTCAAAATACGAGGAATTTCTGCTTTTTATCCCAAAAGTAGGGGAATGCATATCTTTTTGCCATAAAAAGGTAAATTTCTTCATTTTTTCCTTCAAAATAAGGGGAATTTCTGCCTTTTTGCCTCTAAATAAGTGGAATTTCTGTCTTTTTCCCCCAAAACAAAGGGAATTTCTGTCTTTTTTTCCCCAAAATAAGGGGAATTTCTGAATTATTACCCTGAAATAAGTGAAATTTCTCCAATTTTGCCCCAAAATAAGGGAAATTTCTGCCTCTTTGCCCCCAAGTAAGGGAAATTTCAGCCTTTTTACCTCAAAAAAAGGGGAATTTCTGCATTTTTGCCACAAAATATTAGGAATTTCTGACTTTTTGCCCCAAAATAAGGAAAATTTGTGCCTTTTTTCCCTGAAATAAGTGAAATTTCTGCAATTTTGCCCCAAAATAAGTGAAATTTCTGCAATTTTGCCCCAAAATAAGGGAAATTTCTGGAATTTTGCCCCAAAATAAGTGGAATTTGTAAGTTTTGCCCCAAAATAAGGAGAATTTCTGTCTTTTGCCTGTAAATAAGTGAAATTTCTCCAATTTTGCCCCAAAATAAGGGAAATTTCTGCCACTTTGCCCCCAAATAAGGGGAATTTCAGCCTTTTTACCTCAAAATAAGGGGAATTTCTGCATTTTTGCCAGAAAATATTAGGAATTTCTGCCTTTTTGCCCCAAAATAAGGAAAATTTCTGCCTTTTTTCCCTGAAATAAGTGAAATTTCTGCAATTTTGCCCCAAAATAAGTGAAATTTCTGCAATTTTGCCCCAAAATAAGGGAAATTTCTGGAATTTTTCCCCAAAATAAGTAGAATTTATGAGTTTTGCCCCAAAATAAGGAGAATTTCTGTCTTTTTGCCCCAACATATAGGGAATTTCTGTCTTTGTGCACCACAACTAGAGGAATTTCTGCAATTATGCTCCAAAATACGGGGAATTTCTGCATTTTTGCCCGAAAATTATGAGAATTTCTGCAATTTTCCTTCAAAATACGGGGAATTTCTGCTTTTTATCCCAAAATAAGAAGAATGCATACCTTTTTGCCATAAAAAGGTAAATTTCTTCATTTTTGCTCCAAAATAAGGGGAATTTCTGCCTTTTTGCCTCTAAATAAGTGGAATTTCTGTCTTTTTCCCCCAAAACAAAAGGAATTTCTGTCTTTTTTGAACCAAAATAAGGGGAATTTCTGAATTATTACCCTGAAATAAGTGAAATTTCTCCAATTCTGCCCCAAAATAATGGAAATTTCTGCCTCTTTGCCCCCAAATAAGGGGAATTTCAGCCTTTTTACCTCAAAATAAGGGGAATTTCTGAATTTTGCCACAAAATATTAGGAATTTCTGACTTTTTGCCCCAAAATAAGGAAAATTTGTGCCTTTTTCCCTGAAATAAGTGAAATTTCTGCAATTTTGCCCCAAAATAAGTGAAATTTCTGCAATGTTGCCCCAAAATAAGAGAAATTTCTGGAATTTTGCCCCAAAATAAGGGAAATTTCTGCATTTTTGCCCCCAAATAAAAGGAATTTCAGCCTTTTTACCTAAAAATAAAGGGAATTTCTGCATTTTTGCCAGAAAATATTAGGAATTTCTGCCTTTTTGCCCCAAAATAAAGAAAATTGCTGCCTTTTTTCCCTGGAATAAGTGAAATTTCTGCAATTTTGCCCCAAAATAAGTGAAATTTCTGCAATTTTGCCCCAAAATAAGGGAAATTTCTGGAATTTTGCCCCAAAATATGTGGAATTTCTGAGTTTTGCCCCAAAATACGGGGAATTTCTGCCTTTTTGCCCGAAAATAAGGGGAATGCATAACTTTTTGCCATAAAAAAGGGAAATTTCTTCATTTTTGCTCCAAAATAAGGGAAATTTCTGCATTTTTGCCTCTAAATAAGTGGAATTTCTGTCTTTTTCCCTCAAAACAAAGGGAATTTCTCTCTTTTTTGCCTCAAAATTAGGGGAATTTCTGACTTATTACACTGAAATAAGTGAAATTTCTGCAATTTTGCCCCAAGATAAGGAAAATTTGTGCCTTTTTGCCCTGAAATATGTGAAATTTCTGCATTTTACACAAAAATAAGGTGAATTTCTGCCTTTTTGCCAAAAATTAATGGAAATTTCTGCCTTTTTGCCCCAAAATAAGAAAAATTTTTGCTTTTTTTCTCTGAAATAAGTGAAATTTCTGCAATTTTGCCCTAAAATAAGGAAAATTTCTGCAATTTTTCCCAATAATATGGGAAATTTCTGCAATTTTGCCCCAAAATAAGGGGAATTTCTCCCTTTTTGCCCCAAAATGAAGGAAATTTCAGCCTTTTTACCTGAAAATAAGTGAAATTTCTGCAATTTTGCACCAAATAAGGTAAATTTCTTCAATTTTGCCCCAAAATAAGGTAAATTCCTGTAATTTTGCCCCAAAATAAAGGAAATTTCTTGAATTTTGCCCCAAAAGAAGGGGAATTTCTGATTTTTGCCCTAAAATAAGGGAAATTTCTGCAATTTTGCCCCAATGTAAAGGAAATTTCTGCAATTTTGCCCCAAAATAACGAGAATTTCTGAATGTTTGCTCCCAAAAAAAAAGTTCTGTCTTTTTGCCCCAAAATAAGAGAATTTCTGCCTTTTTGCCCGAAAATTATGAGAATTTCTGCAATTTTGCTTCAAAATACGGGGAATTTCTGCTTTTTATCCCAAAAGTAAGGGGAATGCATACCTTTTTGCCATAAAAAGGTAAATTTCTTCATTTTTGCTCCAAAATAAGGGGAATTTCTGCCTTTTTGCCTCTAAATAAATAGAATTTCTGTCTTTTTCCCCCAAAACAAAGGGAATTTCTGTCTTTTTTGCCCCAAAATAAGGGGAATTTCTGAATTATTACCCTGAAATAAGTGAAATTTCTCCAATTTTGCCCCAAAATAAGTGAAATTTCTGCAATTTTTTCCCCAAAATAAGGGAAATTTCTGGAATTTTGCCCCAAAATAAGTGGAATTTCTAAGTTTTGCCCCAAAATAAGGAGAATTTCTGTCTTTTTGCCTCCAAATAAGTGAAATTTCTGCAATTTTGCCTTAAAATAAGGGAAATTTCTGCTTTTTAGCCACCAAATAAGGGGATTTTCAGCCTTTTTACCTCAAAATAAGGGGAATTTCTGCATTTTTGCCAGAAAATATTAGGAATTTCTGCCTTTTTGCCCCAAAATAAAGAAAATTTCTTACTTTTTTCCCTGAAATAAGTGAAATTTCTGCAATTTTGCCCCAAAATAAGTGAAATTTCTGTAATTTTGCCCCAAAATAAGGGAAATTTCTGGAATTTTGGCCCAAAATAAGTGGAATTTCTTAGTTTTGCCCCAAAATAAGGAGAATTTCTGTCTTTTTGCCCCAACATATAGGGAATTTCTGTCTTTCTGCACCACAACTAGGGGAATTTCTGCAATTATGCTCCAAAGTACGGGGAATTTCTTCCTTTTTGCCCGAAAATAAGGGGAATGCATAACTTTTTGCCATAAAAAAGGGAAATTTCTTCATTTTTGCTCCAAAATAAGGGAAATTTCTGCATTTTTGCCTCTAAATAAGTGGAATTTCTGTCTTTTTCCCTCAAAACAAAGGGAATTTCTGTCTTTTTTGCCTCAAAATAAGGGGAATTTATGACTTATTACACTGAAATAAGTGAAATTTGTGCAATTTTGCCCCAAAATAAGGGAAATTGCTGCCTTTTTGCCCTGAAATATGTGAAATTTCTGCATTTTACACCAAAATAAGGTGAATTTCTGCCTTTTTGCCACAAATTAATGGAAATTTCTGCCTTTTTGCCCCAAAATTAGAAAAATTTTTGCTTTTTTTCTCTGAAATAAGTGAAATTTCTGCAATTTTGCCCTAAAATAAGGAAAATTTCTGCAATTATTCCCAATAATAAGGGAAATTTCTGAAATTTTGCCCCAAAATAAGGGGAATTTCTCCCTTTTTGCCTCAAAATGAAGGAAATTTCAGCCTTTTTACCTGAAAATAAGTGAAATTTCTGCAATTTTGCACCAAATAAGGTAAATTTCTTCAATTTTGCCCCAAAATAAGGTAAATTCCTGTAATTTTGCCCCAAAATAAAGGAAATTTCTTGAATTTTGCCCCAAAAGAAGGGGAATTTCTGATTTTTGCCCCAAAATAAGGGAAATTTCTGCAATTTTGCCCCAATGTAAAGAAATTTCTGCAATTTTGCCCCAAAATAACGAGAATTTCTGAATGTTTGCTCCCAAAAAAAAAAGATCTTCTGTCTTTTTGCCCCAAAATAAGGAGAATTTCTGCCTTTTTGCCTGAAAATTATGAGAATTTCTTCAATTTTGCTTCAAAATACGGGGAATTTCTGCTTTTTATCCCGAAAGTAAGGGGAATGCATACCTTTTTGCCATAAAAAGGTAAATTTCTTCATTTTGGCTCCAAAATAAGGGGAATTTCTGCCTTTTTGCCTCTAAATAAATGGAATTTCTGTCTTTTTCCCCCAAAACAGAGGGAATTTCTGTCTTTTTTGCCCCAAAATAAGGGGAATTTCTGAATTATTACCCTGAAATAAGTGAAATTTCTCCAATTTTGCGCCAAAATAAGGAAAATTTCTGCCTCTTTGCCCCGAAATAAGGGGAATTTCAGCCTTTTTACCTCAAAATAAGGGGAATTTCTGCATTTTTGCCACAAAATATTAGGAATTTCTGACTTTTTGCCCCAAAATAAGGAAAATTTGTTCCTTTTTTCCCTGAAATAAGTGAAATTTCTGCAATTTTGCCCCAAAATAAGTGAAATTTCTGCAATTTTTTCCCCAAAATAAGGGAAATTTCTGGAATTTTGCCCCAAAATAAGTGGAATTTCTAAGTTTTGCCCCAAAATAAGGAGAATTTCTGTCTTTTTGCCTCCAAATAAGTGAAATTTCTCCAATTTTGCCCCAAAATATGGGAAATTTCTGCCTTTTTGCCCCCAAATAAGGGGAATTTCAGCCTTTTTACCTCAAAATAAGGGGAATTTCTGCATTTTTGCCAGAAAATATTAGGAATTTCTGCCTTTTTGCCCCAAAATAAAGAAAATTTCTTCTTTTTTTCCCTGAAATAAGTGAAATTTCTGCAATTTTGCCCCAAAATAAGTGAAATTTCTGCAATTTTGCCCCAAAATAAGGGAAATTTCTGGAATTTTGCCTCAAAATAATTGGAATTTCTGAGTTTTGCCCCAAAATAAGGAGAATTTCTGTCTTTTTGCCCCAACATATAGGGAATTTCTGTCTTTCTGCACCACAACTAGGGGAATTTCTGCAATTATGCTCCAAAATACGGGAAATTTCTGCCTTTTTGCCCGAAAATAAGGGGAATGCATAACTTTTTGCCATAAAAAAGGGAAATTTCTTCATTTTTGCTCCAAAATAAGGGAAATTTCTGCATTTCTGCCTCTAAATATGTGGAATTTCTGTCTTTTTCCCTCAAAACAAAGGGAATTTCTGTCTTTTTCCCTCAAAACAAAGGGAATTTCTGTCTTTTTTGCCTCAAAATAAGGGGAATTTCTGACTTATTACACTGAAATAAGTGAAATTTCTGCAATTTTGCCCCAAAATAAGGGAAATTGCTGCCTTTTTGCCCTGAAATATGTGAAATTTCTGCATTTTACACCAAAATAAGGTGAATTTCTGCCTTTTTGCCACAAATTAATGGAAATTTCTGCCTTTTTGCCCCAAAATAAGAAAAATTTTTGCTTTTTTTCTCTGAAATAAGTGAAATTTCTGCAATTTTGCCCTAAAATAAGGAAAATTTCTGCAATTTTTCCCAATAATAAGGGAAATTTCTGCAATTTTGCCCCAAAATAAGGGGACTTTCTCCCTTTTTGCCCCAAAATGAAGGAAATTTCAGCCTTTTTACCTGAAAATAAGTGAAATTTCTGCAATTTTGCACCAAATAAGGTAAATTTCTTCAATTTTGCCCCAAAATAAGGTAAATTCCTGTAATTTTGCCCCAAAATAAAGGAAATTTCTTGAATTTTGCCCCAAAAGAAGGGGAATTTCTGATTTTTGCCCAAAAATAAGGGAAATTTCTGCAATTTTGCCCCAATGTAAAGGAAATTTCTGCAATTTTGCCCCAAAATAACGAGAATTTCTGAATGTTTGCTCCCAAAAAAACAGATCTTCTCTCTTTTTGCCCCAAAATAAGGAGAATTTCTGCATTTTGCCCGAAAATTATGAGAATTTCTGCAATTTTGCTTCAAAATACGGGGAATTTCTGCTTTTTATCCCGAAAGTAAGGGGAATGCATACCTTTTTGCAATAAAAAAGTAAATTTCTTCATTTTTGCTCCAAAATAAGGGGAATTTCTGCCTTTTTGCCTCTAAATAAATGGAATTTCTGTCTTTTTCCCCCAAAACAAAGGGAATTTCTGTCTTTTTTGCCCCAAAATAATAGGAATTTCTGAATTATTACCCTGAAATAAGTGAAATTTCTGCAATTTTGCCCCAAAATAAGGGAAATTGCTGCCTTTTTGCCCTGAAATATGTGAAATTTCTGCATTTTTCACCAAAATAAAGTGAATTTCTGCCTTTTTGCCACAAATTAATGGAAATTTCTGCCTTTTTGCCCCAAAATAAGAAAAATTTTTGCTTTTTTTCTCTGAAATAAGTGAAATTTCTGCAATTTTGCCCTAAAATAAAGAAAATTTCTGCAATTTTTCCCAATAATAAGGGAAATTTCTGCAATTTTGCCCCAAAATAAGGGGAATTTCTCCCTTTTTGCCCCAAAATGAAGGAAATTTCAGCCTTTTTTTCCTGAAAATAAGTGAAATTTCTGCAATTTTGCACCAAATAAGGTAAATTTCTTCAATTTTGCCCCAAAATAAGGTAAATCCTTGTAATTTTGCCCCAAAATAAAGGAAATTTCTTGAATTTTGCCCGAAAAGAAGGGGAATTTCTGATTTTTGCCCCAAAATAAGGGAAATTTCTGCAATTTTGCCCCAATGTAAAGGAAATTTCTGCAATTTTGCCCCAAAATAACGAGAATTTATGAATGTTTGCTCCCAAAAAAAAAAAGATCTTCTGTCTTTTTGCCCCAAAATAAGGAGAATTTCTGTCTTTTTGCCTGAAAATTATGAGAATTTCTGCAATTTTGCTTCAAAATACGGGGAATTTCTGCTTTTTATCCCGAAAGTAAGGGGAATGCATACCTTTTTGCCATAAAGGTAAATTTCTTCATTTTTGCTCCAAAATAAGGGGAATTTCTGCCTTTTTGCCTCTAAATAAATGGAATTTCTGTCTTTTCCCCCCAAAACAAAGGGAATTTCTGTCTTTTTTGCCCCAAAATAAGGGGAATTTCTGAATTATTATCCTGAAATAAGTGAAATTTCTCCAATTTTGCCCCAAAATAAGGGAAATTTCTGCAATTTTTCCCCAAAAAAAGGGAAATTTCTGGAATTTTGCCCCAAAATAAGTGGAATTTCTAAGTTCTGCCCCAAAATAAGGAGAATTTCTGTCTTTTTGCCTCCAAATAAGTGAAATTTCTGCAATTTTGCCTTAAAATAAGGGAAATTTCTGCTTTTTTGCCCCCAAATAAGGGGAATTTCAGCCTTTTTACCTCAAAATAAGTGGAATTTCTGCATTTTTGCCAGAAAATATTAGGAATTTCTGCCTTTTTGCCCCAAAATAAAGAAAATTTCTTACTTTTTTCCCTGAAATAAGTGAAATTTCTGCAATTTTGCCCCAAAATAAGTGAAATTTCTGCAATTTTGCCCCAAAATAAGGGAAATTTCTGGAATTTTGCCCCAAAATAAGTGGAATTTCTGAGTTTTGCCCCAAAATAAGGAGAATTTCTGTCTTTTTGCCCCAACATATAGGGAATTTCTGTCTTTCTGCACCACAACTAGGGGAATTTCTGCAATTATGCTCCAAAATACGGGGAATTTCTGCCTTTTTGCCCGAAAATAAGGGGAATGCATAACTTTTTGCCATAAAAAAGGGAAATTTCTTCATTTTTGCTCCAAAATAAGGGAAATTTCTGCATTTTTGCCTCTAAATAAGTGGAATTTCTGTCTTTTTCCCTCAAAACAAAGGGAATTTCTGTCTTTTTTGCCTCAAAATAAGGGGAATTTCTGACTTATTAAACTGAAATAAGTGAAATTTGTGCAATTTTGCCCCAAAATAAGGGAAATTGCTGCCTTTTTGCCCTGAAATATGTGAAATTTCTGCATTTTACACCAAAATAAGGTGAATTTCTGCCTTTTTGCCACAAATTAATGGAAATTTCTGCCTTTTTGCCCCAAAATAAGAAAAATTTTTGCTTTTTTTCTCTGAAATAAGTGAAATTTCTGCAATTTTGCCCTAAAATAAGGAAAATTTCTGCAATTTTTCTTAATAATAAGGGAAATTTCTGCAATTTTGCCCCAAAATAAGGGGAATTTCTCCCTTTTTGCCCCAAAATGAAGGAAATTTCAGCCTTTTTACCTGAAAATAAGTGAAATTTCTGCAATTTTGCACCAAATAAGGTAAATTTCTTCAATTTTGCCCCAAAATAAGGTAAATTCCTGTAATTTTGCCCCAAAATAAAGGAAATTTCTTGAATTTTGCCCGAAAAGAAGGGGAATTTCTGATTTTTGCCCCAAAATAAGGGAAATTTCTGCAATTTTGCCCCAATGTAAAGGAAATTTCTGCAGTTTTGCCCCAAAATAACGAGAAGTTCTGAATGTTTGCTCCCAAAAAAACAGATCTTCTCTCTTTTTGCCCCAAAATAAGGAGAATTTCTGCCTTTTTGCCCGAAAATTATGAGAATTTCTGCAATTTTGCTTCAAAATACGGGGAATTTCTGCTTTTTATCCCGAAAGTAAGGGGAATGCATACCTTTTTGCCATAAAGGTAAATTTCTTCATTTTTGCTCCAAAATAAGGGGAATTTCTGCCTTTTTCCCTCTAAATAAATGGAATTTCTGTCTTTTTCCCCCAAAACAAAGGGAATTTCTGTCTTTTTTGCCCCAAAATAAGGGGAATTTTTGAATTATTATCCTGAAATAAGTGAAATTTCTCCAATTTTGCCCCAAAATAAGGGAAATTTCTGCCTCTTTGCCACCAAATATGGGGAATTTCAGCGTTTTTACCTCAAAATAAGGGGAATTTCTGCATTTTTGCCACAAAATATTAGGAATTTCTGACTTTTTGCCCCAAAATAAGGAAAATTTGTTCCTTTTTTCCCTGAAATAAGTGAAATTTCTGCAATTTTGCCCCAAAATAAGTGAAATTTCTGCAATTTTTCCCCAAAATAAGGGAAATTTCTGGAATTTTGCCGCAAAATAAGTGGAATTTCTAAGTTCTGCTTCAAAATAAGGAGAATTTCTGTCTTTTTGCCTCCAAATAAGTGAAATTTCTGCAATTTTGCCTTAAAATAAGGGAAATTTCTGCTTTTTTGCTCCCAAATAAGGAAAATTTCAGACTTTTTACCTCAAAATAAGTGGAATTTCTGCATTTTTGCCAGAAAATATTAGGAATTTCTGCCTTTTTGCCCCAAAATAAAGAAAATTTCTTACTTTTTTCCCTGAAATAAGTGAAATTTCTGCAATTTTGCCACAAAATAAGTGAAATTTCTGCAATTTTGCCCCAAAATAAGGGAAATTTCTGCATTTTTGCCTCTAAATAAGTGGAATTTCTGTCTTTTTCCCTCAAAACAAAGGGAATTTCTGTCTTTTTTGCCTCAAAATAAGGGGAATTTCTGACTTATTACCCTGAAATAAGTGAAATTTCTGCAATTTTGCCCCAAAATAAGGGAAATTGCTGCCTTTTTGCCCTGAAATATGTGAAATTTCTGCATTTTACACCAAAATAAGGTGAATTTCTTCCTTTTTGCCACAAATTAATGGAAATTTCTGCCTTTTTGCCCCAAAATAAGAAAAATTTTTGCTTTTTTTCTCTGAAATAAGTGAAATTTCTGCAATTTTGCCCTAAAATAAGGAAAATTTCTGCAATTTTTCTTAAAATAAGGGAAATTTCTGCAATTTTGCCCCAAAATAAGGGGAATTTCTCCCTTTTTGCCCCAAAATGAAGGAAATTTCAGCCTTTTTACCTGAAAATAAGTGAAATTTCTGCAATTTTGCACCAAATAAGGTAAATTTCTTCAATTTTGCCCCAAAATAAGGTAAATTCCTGTAATTTTGCCCCAAAATAAAGGAAATTTCTTGAATTTTGCCCCAAAAGAAGGGGAATTTCTGATTTTTGCCCCAAAATAAGGGAAATTTCTGCAATTTTGCCCCAATGTAAAGGAAATTTCTGCAATTTTGCCCCAAAATAACGAGAATTTCTGAATGTTTGCTCCCCAAAAAAAAAAAAGATCTTCTGTCTTTTTGCCCCAAAATAAGGAGAATTTCTGCCTTTTTGCCTGAAAATTATGAGAATTTCTGCAATTTTGCTTCAAAATACGGGGAATTTCTGCTTTTTATCCCGAAAGTAAGGGGAATGCATACCTTTTTGCCATAAAAAGGTAAATTTCTTCATTTTTGCTCCAAAATAAGGGGAATTTCTGCCTTTTTCCCTCTAAATAAATGGAATTTCTGTCTTTTTCCCCCAAAACAAAGGGAATTTCTGTCTTTTTTGCCCCAAAATAAGGGGAATTTCTGAATTATTACCCTGAAATAAGTGATATTTCTGCACTTTGGCCCCAACATAAGGGAAATTTTTGCCTTTTTGCCCCCAAATAAGGGGAATTTCAGCCTTTTTACCTCAAAATAAGGGGAATTTCTGCATTTTTGCCAGAAAATATTAGGAATTTCTGTTTTTTTGCCCCAAAATAGAGAAAATTTCTGCCTTTTTTTTCTGAAATAAGTGAAATTTCTGCAATTTTGCCCCAAAATAAGTGAAATTTCTGCAATTTTCCCCAAAATAAGGGAAATTTCTGGAATTTTGTCCCAAAATAAGTAGAATTTCTGAGTTTTGCCCCAAAATAAGAAGAATTTCTGTCTTTTTGCCCAAACATATAGGGAATTTCTGTCTTTCTGCACCACAACTAGGGGAATTTCTGCAATTATGCTCCATAATATGGGGAATTTCTGCCTTTTTACCCGAAAATAAGGGGAATGCATAACTTTTTGCCATAAAAAAGGGAAATTTCTTCATTTTTGCTCCAAAATAAGGGGAATTTCTGCCTTTTTGCCTCTAAATAAGTGGAATTTCTGTCTTTTTCCCACAAAACAAAAGTAATTTCTGTCATTTTTGCCCCAAAATAAGGGGAATTTCTGAATTATTAACCTGAAATAAGTGAAATTTCTCCAATTTTGCCCCAAAGTAATGGAAATTTCTGCCTCTTTGCCCTCAAATAAGGGGAATTTCAGCCTTTTTACCTCAAAATAAGGGGAATTTCTACAATTTTGCCACAAAATATTAGGAATTTCTGACTTTTTGCCCCAAAATAAGGAAAATTTGTTCCTTTTTTCCCTGAAATAAGTGAAATTTCTGCAATTTTGCCCCAAAATAAGTGAAATTTCTGCAATTTTGCCCCAAAATAAGGGAAATTTCTGGAATTTTGCCCCAAAATACGTGGAATTTCTAAGTTTTGCCCCAAAATAAGCAGAATTTCTGTATTTTGCCTCTAAATAAGTGAAATTTCTGCAATTTTGCCCCAAAATAAGGAAAATTTCTGCCTTTTGCCCCCAAATAAAAGAAATTTCAGCCTTTTTACGTAAAAATAAGGGGAATTTCTGCATTTTTGCCAGAAAATATTAGGAATTTCTGCCTTTTTGCCCCAAAATAAAGAAAATGTCTGCCTTTTTTTTCAGAAATAAGAGAAATTTCTGCAATTTTGCCCCAAAATAAGTGAAATTTCTGCAATTTTGCCCCAAAATAAGGGAAATTTCTGGAATTTTGCCCCAAAATAAGTGGAATTTCTGAGTTTTGCCCCAAAATAAGGAGAATTTCTGTCTTTTTGCCCCAACATATAGGGAATTTCTGTCTTTCTGCACCACAACTAGGGGAATTTGTGCAATTATGCTCCAAAATACGGGGAATTTCTGCCTTTTTGCCCGAAAATAAGGGGAATGCATAACTTTTTGCCATAAAAAAGGGAAATTTCTTCATTTTTGCTCCAAAATAAGGGAAATTTCTGCATTTTTGGCTCTAAATAAGTGGAATTTCTGTCTTTTTCCCTCAAAACAAAGGGAATTTCTGTCTTTTTTGCCTCAAAAAAAGAGGAATTTCTGACTTATTACACTGAAATAAGTGAAATTTCTGCAATTTTGCCCCAAAATAAGGGGAATTTCTGATTTTTGCCCCAAAATAAAGGGAATTTCTGCATTTTGCCCCAAATTTGGGGAATTTGTGCAATTTTGCTCCAAAATACGGGGAATTTCTGCCTTTTTGCCTGAAAATAATGGGAATGCATAACTTTTTGCCATTAAAAGGGACATTTCTTCATTTTTGCTCCAAAATAAAGGGAATTTCTGCCTTTTTGCCTCTAAATAAGTGGAATTTCTGTCTTTTTCCCCCAAAACAAAGAGAATTTCTGTCTTTTTTGCCCCAAAATAAGGGGAATTTCTGACTTATTACCCTAAAGTAGGTGAAATTTCTGCAATTTTGCCCCAAAATAAGGGAAATTTCTGCAATTTTGCCCCAATGTAAAGAAAATTTCTGCAATTTTGCCCCCAAATAAGGGGAATTTCTGAATGTTTGCTCCCGAAAAAAGGAGATCTTCTGTCTTTTTGCCCCAAAATAAGGAGAATTTCTGCCTTTTTGCCCGAAAATTATGAGAATTTCTGCAATTTTGCTTCAAAATACGGGGAATTTCTGCTTTTTATCCCAAAAGTAAGGGGAATGCATATCTTTTTGCCATAAAAAGGTAAATTTCTTCATTTTTTCTTCAAAATAAAAGGAATTTCTGCTTTTTGCCTCTAAATAAGTGGAATTTCTGTCTTTTTCCCCCAAAACAAAAGGAATTTCTGTCTTTTTTGCCCCAAAATAAGGGGGATTTTCTGAATTATTACCCTGAAATAAGTGAAATTTCTCCAATTTTGCCCCAAAATAATGGAAATTTCTGCCTCTTTGCCCCCAAATAAGGGGAATTTCAGCCTTTTACCTCAAAATAGGGGGAATTTCTGCATTTTTGCCACAAAATATTAGGAATTTCTGACTTTTTGCCCCAAAATAAGGAAAATTTGTTCCTTTTTTCCCTGAAATAAGTGAAATTTCTGCAATGTTGCCCCAAAATAATTGAAATTTCTGCAATTTTTCCCCAAAATAAGGGAAATTTCTGGAATTTTGCCCCAAAGTACGTGGAATTTCTAAGTTTTGCCCCAAAATAAGGAGAATTTCTGTCTTTGTGCCTCTAAATAAGTTAAATTTCTGCAATTTTGCCCCAAAATAAGGGAAATTTCTGCCTTTTTGCCCCCAAATAAAAGGAATTTCAGCCTTTTTACCTAAAAATAAGGGGAATTTCTGCATTTTTGCCAGAAAATATTAGGAATTTCTGCCTTTTTGCCCCAAAATAAAGAAAATTTCTGCCTTTTTTCCCTGAAATAAGTGAAATATCTGCAATTTTGCCCCAAAATAAGTGAAATTTCTGCAATTTTGCCCCAAAATAAGGGAAATTTCTGGAATTTTGCCCCAAAATAAGTGGAATTTCTGAGTTTTGCCCCAAAATAAGGAGAATTTCTGTCTTTTTGCCCCAACATATGGAATTTCTGTCGTTCTGCACCACAACTAGGGGAATTTGTGCAATTATGCTCCAAAATACGGGGAATTTCTGACTTTTTGCCCGAAAATAAGGGGAATGCATAACTTTTTGCCATAAAAAAGGGAAATTTCTTCATTTTTGCTCCAAAATAAGGGAAATTTCTGCATTTTTGCCTCTAAATAAGTGGAATTTCTGTCTTTTTCCCTCAAAACAAAGGGAATTTCTGTCTTTTTTGCCTCAAAAAAAGAGGAATTTCTGACTTATTACACTGAAATAAGTGAAATTTCTGCAATTTTGCCCCAAAATAAGGGGAATTTCTGATTTTTGCCCCAAAATAAAGGGAATTTCTGCATTTTGCCCCAAATTTGGAAATTTCTGCAATTTTGCTCCAAAATACGGGGAATTTCTGCCTTTTTGCCTGAAAATAATGGGAATGCATATCTTTTTGCCATTAAAAGGGACATTTCTTCATTTTTACCCCAAAATAAGGGGAATTTCTGACTTATTACCCTGAAGTAAGTGAAATTTCTGCAATTTTTCCCCAAAATAAGGGAAATTTCTGCAATTTTGCCCCAATGTAAAAGAAATTTCTGCAATTTTGCCCCAAAATAAGGGGAATTTCTGAATGTTTGCTCCCGAAAAAAGGAGATCTTCTGTCTTTTTGCCCCAAAATAAGGAGAATTTCTGCCTTTTTGCCCGAAAATTATGAGAATTTCTGCAATTTTGCTTCAAAATATGGGTAATTTCTGCTTTTTATCCCAAAAGTAAGGGGAATGCATATCTTTTTGACATAAAAAGGTAAATTTCTTCATTTTTTCTTCAAAATAAGGGGAATTTCTGCCTTTTTGCCTCTAAATAAGTGGAATTTCTGTCTTTTTCCCCCAAAACAAAAGGAATTTCTGTCTTTTTTGCCCCAAAATAAGGGGAATTTCTGAATTATTACCCTGATAATAAGTGAAATTTCTGCAATTTTGCCCCAAAATAAGGGGAATTTCTGCCTTTTTGCCCCCAAATAAGGGGAATTTCAGCCTTTTTACTTCAAAATAAATGGAATTTCTGCATTTTTGCCAGAGAATATTAGGAATTTCAGCCTTTTTGCCCCAAAATAAAGAAAATTTCTGCTTTTTTTCCCTGAAATAAGTGAAATTTCTACAATTTTGCCACAAAATAAGTGAAATTTCTGCAATTTTGCCCCAAAATAAGGGAAATTTCTGGAATTTTGCCCTAAATTAGTGGAATTTCTGAGTTTTGCCCCAAAATAAGGAGAATTTCTGTCTTTTTGCCCCAACATATAGGGAATTTCTGTCTTTATGCACCACAACTAGCGGAATTTCTGCAATTATGCTCCAAAATACAGGGAATTTGTGCCTTTTTGCCCGAAAATAAGGGGAATGCATAACTTTTTGCCATAAAAAAGGGAAATTTCTTCATTTTTGCTCTAAAATAAGGGAAATTTCTGCATTTTTGCCTCTAAATAAGTGGAATTTCTGTCATTTTCCCTCAAAACAAAGGGAATTTCTGTCTTTTTTGCCTCAAAATAAGGGGAATTTCTGACTTATTACACTGAAATAAGTAAAATTTCTGCAATTTTGCTTAAAAATAAGGGAAATTTCTGCCTTTTTGCAACAAATTAATGGGAATTTCTGCCTTTTTTCTCCAAAATAAGAAAAATTTTTGCTTTTTTTCTCTGAAATAAGTGAAATTTCTGCAATTTTGCCCTAAAATAAGGAAAATTTCTGCAATTTTTCCCAATAATAAGGGAAATTTCTGCAATTTTGCCCCAAAATAAGGGGAATTTCTCCCTTTTTGCCCCAAAATGAAGGAAATTTCATCCTTTTTACCTGAAAATAAGTGAAATTTCTGAAATTTTGCCCCAAATAAGGAAAATTTCTTCAATTTTGCCCCAAAATAAGGCAAATTTTTGTAATTTTGCCCCAAAATAAAGGAAATTTCTTGAATTTTGCCCCAAAAGAAGGGGAATTTCTGATTTTTGCCCCAAAATAAGGGAAATTTCTGCAATTTTGCCCCAATGTAAAGGAAATTTCTGCAATTTTGCCACAAAATAACAGGAATTTCTAAATGTTTGCTCCCAAAAAAAGGAGATCTTCTGTCTTTTTGCCCCAAAATAAAGAGAATTTCTGCCTTTTTGCCAGAAAATTATGAGAATTTCTGCAATTTTGCTTGAAAATACGGGGAATTTCTGATTTTAATCCCGAAAGTAAGGGGAATGCATACCTTTTTGTCATAAAAAGGTAAATTTCTACATTTTTGCTCCAAAATAAGGGAAATTTCTGCCTCTTTGCCCCCAAATAAGGGGAATTTCAGCATTTTACCTCAAAATAAGGGGAATTTCTGCATTTTTGCCACAAAATATTAGGAATTTCTGACTTTTTGCCCCAAAATAAGGAAAATTTGTGCCTTTTTCACTGAAATAAGTGAAATTTCTGCAATTTTGCCCCAAAATAAGTGAAATTTCTGCAATTTTGCCCCAAAATAAGGGAAATTTCTGGAATTTTGCCCCAAAATAAGAGGAATTTCTAAGTTTTGCCCCAAAATAAGGAGATTTTCTGTCTTTTTGCCTGTAAATAAGTGAAATTTCTGCAATTTTGCCCCAAAATAAGGGAAATTTCTGCCTTTTTGCCCCCAAATAAGGGGAATTTCAGCCTTTTTACCTCAAAATAGGGGGAATTTCTGCATTTTTGCCAGAAAATATTAGGAATTTCTGCCTTTTTGCCCCAAAATAAGGAAAATTTCTGCCTTTTTTTCCTGAAATAAGTGAAATTTCTGCAATTTTGCCCCAAAATAAGTGAAATTTCTGCAATTTTGCCCCAAAATAAGGGAAATTTCTGGAATTTTTCCCCAAAATAAGTAGAATTTATGAGTTTTGCCCCAAAATAAGGAGAATTTCTGTCTTTTTGCCCCAACATATAGGGAATTTCTGTCTTTGTGCACCACAACTAGAGGAATTTCTGCAATTATGCTCCAAAATACGGGGAATTTCTGCCTTTTTGCCCGAAAATTATGATAATTTCTGCAATTTTGCTTCAAAATACGGGGAATTTCTGCTTTTTATCCCAAAAGTAAGGGGAATGCATATCTTTTTGCCATAAAAAAGTAAATTTCTTCATTTTTTCCTTCAAAATAAAGGGAATTTCTGCCTTTTTGCCTCTAAATAAGTGGAATTTCTGTCTTTTTCCCCCAAAACAAAAGGAATTTCTGTCTTTTTTGACCCAAAATAAGGGGAATTTCTGAATTATTACCCTGAAATAAGTGAAATTTCTCCAATTTTGCCCGAAAATAATGGAAATTTCTGCCTCTGTGCCCCCAAATAAGGGGAATTTCAGCCTTTTTACCTCAAAATAAGGGGAATTTCTGCATTTTTGCCACAAAATATTAGGAATTTCTGACTTTTTGCCCCAAGATAAGGAAAATTTGTGCCTTTTTTCCCTGAAATAAGTGAAATTTCTGCAATTTTGCCCGAAAATAAGTAAAATTTCTGCAATGTTGCCCCAAAATAAGGGAAATTTCTGGAATTTTGCCCCCAAATAAGTGGAATTTCTAAGTTTTGCCCCAAAATAAGGAGAATTTCTGTATTTTTGCCTCTAAATAATTGAAATTTCTGCAATTTTGCCCCAAATAAGGGAAATTTCTGCCTTTTTGCCCCCAAATAAGGGGAATATCAGCCTTTTTACCTCAAAATAAGGGGAATTTCTGCATTTTTGCCAGAAAATATTAGGAATTTCTGCCTTTTTGCCCCAAAATAAGGAAAATTTCTGCCTTTTTTCCCTGAAATAAGTGAAATTTCTGCAATTTTGCCCCAAAATAAGTGAAATTTCTGCAATTTTGCCCCAAAATAAGGGAAATTTCTGGAATTTTTCCCCAAAATAAGCAGAATTTATGAGTTTTGCCCCAAAATAAGGAGAATTTCTGTCTTTTTGCCCCAACATATAGGGAATTTCTGTCTTTGTGCACCACAACTAGAGGAATTTCTGCAATTATGCTCCAAAATACGGGGAATTTCTGCATTTTTGCCCGAAAATTATGAGAATTTCTGCAATTTTGCTTCAAAATACCGGGAATTTCTGCTTTTTATCCCAAAATAAGGGGAATGCATACCTTTTTGCCATAAAAAGGTAAATTTCTTCATTTTTGCTCCAAAATAAGGGGAATTTCTGCCTTTTTGCCTCTAAATAAGTGGAATTTCTGTCGTTTTCCCCCAAAACAAAAGGAATTTCTGTCTTTTTTGAACCAAAATAAGGGGAATTTCTGAATTATTACCCTGAAATAAGTGAAATTTCTCCAATTTTGCCCCAAAATAATGGAAATTTCTGCCTCTTTGCCCCCAAATAAGGGGAATTTCAGCCTTTTTACCTCAAAATAAGGGGAATTTCTGCATTTTTGCAACAAAATATTAGGAATTTCTGACTTTTTGCCCCAAAATAAGGAAAATTTGTGCCTTTTTTCCCTGAAATAAGTGAAATTTCTGCAATTTTGCCCCAAAATAAGTGAAATTTCTGCAATGTTGCCCCAAAATAAGGGAAATTTCTGGAATTTTGCCCGAAAATAAGTGGAATTTCTAAGTTTTGCCCCAAAATAAGCAGAATTTCTGTATTTTTGCCTCTAAATAAGTGAAATTTCTGCAATTTTGCCCCAAAATAAGGGAAATTTCTGCCTTTTTGCCCCCAAATAAAAGGAATTTCAGCCTTTTTACCTAAAAATAAGGGGAATTTCTGCATTTTTGCCGGAAAATATTAGGAATTTCTGCCTTTTTGCCCCAAAATAAAGAAAATTTCTGCCTTTTTTTTCTGGAATAAGTGAAATTTCTGCAATTTTGCCCCAAAATAAGTGAAATTTCTGCAATTTTGCCCCAAAATAAGGGAAATTTCTGGAATTTTGCCCCAAAATAAGTGGAATTTCTGAGTTTTGCCCCAAAATACGGGGAATTTCTGCCTTTTTGCCCGAAAATAAGGGGAATGCATAACTTTTTGCCATAAAAAAGGGAAATTTCTTCATTTTTGCTCCAAAATAAGGGAAATTTCTGCCTTTTTGCCTCTAAATAAGTGGAATTTCTGTCTTTTTCCCTCAAAACAAAGGGAATTTCTGTCTTTTTTGACTCAAAAAAGAGGAATTTCTGACTTATTACACTGAAATAAGTGAAATTTCTGCAATTTTGCCCCAAAATAAGGGGAATTTCTGATTTTGGCCACAAAATAAAGGGAATTTCTGCATTTTGCCCCAAAATTAGGGGAATTTCTGCAATTTTGCTCCAAAATACGGGGAATTTCTGCCTTTTTGCCTGAAAATAATGGGAATGCATACCTTTTTGCCATTAAAAGGGACATTTCTTCATTTTTGCTCCAAAATAAAGGGAATTTCTGCCTTTTTGCCTCTAAATAAGTGGAATTTCTGTCTTTTTCCCTCAAAACAAAGAGAATTTCTGTCTTTTTTGCCCCAAAATAAGGGGAATTTCTGACTTATTACCCTGAAGTAAGTGAAATTTCTGAAATTTTGCCCCAAAATAAGGGAAATTTCTGCAATTTTGCCCCAAAATAAGGGGAATTTCTTAATGTTTGCTCCCGAAAAAAGGAGATCTTCTGTCTTTTTGCCCCAAAATAAAAAGAATTTCTGCCTTTTTGCCCGAAAATTATGAGAATTTCTGCAATTTTGCTTCAAAATACGGGGAATTTCTGCTTTTTATCCCAAAAGTAAGGGGAATGCATACCTTTTTGCCATAAAAAGGTAAATTTCTTCATTTTTTCCTTCAAAATAAGGGGATTTTCTGCCTTTTTGCCTCTAAATAAGTGGAATTTCTGTCTTTTTCCCCCAAAACAAAAGGAATTTCTGTTTTTTTTGACACAATATAAGGGGAATTTCTGAATTATTACTCTGAAATAAGTGAAATTTCTACAATTTTGCCCCAAAATAATGGAAATTTCTGACTCTTTGCCCCCAAATAAGGGGAATTTCAGCCTTTTTACCTCAAAATAAGGGGAATTTCTGCATTTTTGCCACAAAATATTAGGAATTTCTGACTTTTTGCCCCAAAAAAAGGAAAATTTGTGCCTTTTTCCCTGAAATAAGTGAAATTTCTGCAATTTTGCCAGAAAATAAGTGAAATTTCTGCAATGTTGCCCCAAAATAAGAGAAATTTCTGGAATTTTACCCCCAAATAAGTGGAATTTCTAAGTTTTGCCCCAAAATAAGGAGAATTTCTGTATTTTTGCCTCTAAATAAGTGAAATTTCTGCAATTTTGCCCCAAAATAAGGGAAATTTCTGCCTTTTTGCCCCCAAATAAAAGGAATTTCAGCCTTTTTACCTAAAAATAAAAGGAATTTCTGCATTTTTGCCAGAATATATTAGGAATTTCTGCCTTTTTGCCCCAAAATAAAGAAAATTTCTTCTTTTTTTCCCTGAAATAAGTGAAATTTCTGCAATTTTGCCCCAAAATAAGTGAAATTTCTGCAATTTTGCCCCAAAATAAGGGAAATTTCTGGAATTTTGCCCCAAAATAAGTGGAATTTCTGAGTTTTGCCCCAAAATAAGGAGAATTTCTGTCTTTTTGCCCCAACATATAGGGAATTTCTGTCGTTCTGCACCACAACTAGTGGAATTTGTGCAATTATGCTCCAAAATACGGGGAATTTCTGCCTTTTTGCCCGAAAATAAGGGGAATGCATAACTTTTTGCCATAAAAAAGGGAAATTTCTTCATTTTTGCTCCAAAATAAGGGAAATTTCTGCATTTTTGCCTCTAAATAAGTGGAATTTCTGTCTTTTTCCCTCAAAACAAAGGGAATTTCTGTCTTTTTTGCCTCAAAAAAAGAGGAATTTCTGACTTATTACACTGAAATAAGTGAAATTTCTGCAATTTTGCCCCAAAATAAGGGGAATTTCTGCCTTTTTGCCCCCAAATAAGGGGAATTTCAGCCTTTTTACTTCAAAATAAAGGGAATTTTGGCATTTTTGCCAGAGAATATTAGGAATTTCTGCCTTTTTGCCCCAAAATAAAGAAAATTTCTGCCTTTTTTCCCTGAAATAAGTGAAATTTCTACAATTTTGCCCCAAAATAAGTGAAATTTCTGCAATTTTGCCCCAAAATAAGGGAAATTTCTGGAATTTTGCCCTAAATTAGTGGAATTTCTGAGTTTTGCCCCAAAATAAGGAGAATTTCTGTCTTTTTGCCCCAACATATAGGGAATTTCTGTCTTTATACACCACAACTAGCGGAATTTCTGCAATTATGCTCCAAAATACGGGGAATTTGTGCCTTTTTGCCCGAAAATAAGGGGAATGCATAACTTTTTGCCATAAAAAAGGGAAATTTCTTCATTTTTGCTCTAAAATAAGGGAAATTTCTGCATTTTTGCCTCTAAATAAGTGGAATTTCTGTCTTTTTCCCTCAAAACAAAGGGAATTTCTGTCTTTTTTGCCTCAAAATAAGGGGAATTTCTGACTTATTACACTGAAATAAGTGAAATTTCTGCAATTTTGCTTAAAAATAAGGGAAATTTCTGCCTTTTTGCCACAAATTAATGGGAATTTCTGCCTTTTTTCCCCAAAATAAGAAAAATTTTTGCTTTTTTTCTCTGAAATAAGTGAAATTTCTGCAATTTTGCCCTAAAATAAGGAAAATTTCTGCAATTTTTCCCAATAATAAGGGAAATTTCTGCAATTTTGCCCCAAAATAAGGGGAATTTCTCCCTTTTTGCCCCAAAATGAAGGAAATTTCAGCCTTTTTACCTGAAAATAAGTGAAATTTCTGAAATTTTGCCCCAAATAAGGAAAATTTCTTCAATTTTGCCCCAAAATAAGGTAAATTCCTGTAATTTTGCCCCAAAATAAAAGAAATTTCTTGAATTTTGCCCCAAAAGAAGGGGAATTTCTGATTTTTGCCCCAAAATAAGGGAAATTTCTGCAATTTTGCCCCAATGTAAAGGAAATTTTTGCAATTTTGCCACAAAATAACGGAAATTTCTAAATGTTTGCTCCCAAAAAAAGGAGATCTTCTGTCTTTTTGCCCCAAAATAAAGAGAATTTCTGCCTTTTTGCCCGAAAATTATGAGAATTTCTGCAATTTTGCTTGAAAATACGGGGAATTTCTGCTTTTAATCCCGAAAGTAAGGGGAATGCATACCTTTTTGTCATAAAAAGGTAAATTTCTACATTTTTGCTCCAAAATAAGGGGAATTTCTGCCTTTTTGTCTCTAAATAAATGGAATTTCTGTCTTTTTCCCCCAAAACAAAGGGAATTTCTGTCTTTTTTGCCCCAAAATAAGGGGAATTTCTGAATTATTACCCTGAAATAAGTGAAATTTCTCTAATTTTGCCCCAAAATAAGGGAAATTTCTGCCTCTTTGCCCCCAAATAATGGGAATTTCAGCATTTTACCTCAAAATAAGAGAAATTTCTGCATTTTTGCCACAAAATATTAGGAATTTCTGACTTTTTGCCCCAAAATAAAGAAAATTTGTGCCTTTTTTCACTGAAATAAGTGAAATTTCTGCAATTTTGCCCCAAAATAAGTGAAATTTCTGCAATTTTGCCCCAAAATAAGGGAAATTTCTGGAATTTTGCCCCAAAATAAGTGGAATTTCTAAGTTTTGCCCCAAAAAAAAGGAGAATTTCTGTCTTTTTGCCTGTAAATAAGTGAAATTTCTCCAATTTTGCCCCAAAATAAGGGAAATTTCTGCCTCTTTGCCCCCAAATAAGGGGAATTTCAGCCTTTTTACCTCAAAATAAGGGGAATTTCTGCATTTTTGCCACAAAATATTAGGAATTTCTGACTTTTTGCCCCAAAATAAGGAAAATTTGTGCCTTTTTTCCCTGAAATAAGTGAAATTTCTGCAATTTTGCCCCAAAATAAGTGAAATTTCTGCAATTTTGCCCCAAAATAAGGGAAATTTCTGGAATTTTACCCCAAAATAAGAGGAATTTCTAAATTTTGCCCCAAAATAAGGAGATTTTCTGTCTTTTTGCCTGTAAATAAGTGAAATTTCTGCAATTTTGCCCCAAAATAAGGGAAATTTCTGCCTTTTTGCCCCCAAATAAGGGGAATTTCAGCCTTTTTACCTCAAAATAAGGGGAATTTCTGCATTTTTGCCAGAAAATATTAGGAATTTCTGCCTTTTTGCCCCAAAATAAGGAAAATTTCTGCCTTTTTTCCCTGAAATAAGTGAAATTTCTGCAATTTTGCCCCAAAATAAGTGAAATTTGTGCAATTTTGCCCCAAAATAAGGGAAATTTCTGGAATTTTTCCCCAAAATAAGTAGAATTTATGAGTTTTGCCCCAAAATAAGGAGAATTTCTGTCTTTTTGCCCCAACATATAGGGAATTTCTGTCTTTGTGCACCACAACTAGAGGAATTTCTGCAATTATTCTCCAAAATACGGGGAATTTCTGCCTTTTTGCCCGAAAATTATGAGAATTTCTGCAATTTTGCTTCAAAATACGGGGAATTTCTGCTTTTTATCCCAAAAGTAAGGGGAATGCATATCTTTTTGCCATAAAAAAGTAAATTTCTTCATTTTTTCCTTCAAAATAAAGGGAATTTCTGCCTTTTTGCCTCTAAATAAGTGGAATTTCTGTCTTTTTCCCCCAAAACAAAAGGAATTTCTGTCTTTTTTGACCCAAAATAAGGGGAATTTCTGAATTATTACCCTGAAATAAGTGAAATTTCTCCAATTTTGCCCGAAAATAATGGAAATTTCTGCCTCTGTGCCCCCAAATAAGGGGAATTTCAGCCTTTTTACCTCAAAATAAGGGGAATTTCTGCATTTTTGCCACAAAATATTAGGAATTTCTGACTTTTTGCCCCAAGATAAGGAAAATTTGTGCCTTTTTTCCCTGAAATAAGTGAAATTTCTGCAATTTTGCCCGAAAATAAGTAAAATTTCTGCAATGTTGCCCCAAAATAAGGGAAATTTCTGGAATTTTGCCCCCAAATAAGTGGAATTTCTAAGTTTTGCCCCAAAATAAGGAGAATTTCTGTATTTTTGCCTCTAAATAATTGAAATTTCTACAATTTTGCCCCAAAATAAGGGAAATTTCTGCCTTTTTGCCCCCAAATAAGGGGAATTTCAGCCTTTTTACCTCAAAATAAGGGGAATTTCTGCATTTTTGCCAGAAAATATTAGGAATTTCTGCCTTTTTGCCCCAAAATAAGGAAAATTTCTGCCTTTTTTTCCTGAAATAAGTGAAATTTCTGCAATTTTGCCCCAAAATAAGTGAAATTTCTGCAATTTTGCCCCAAAATAAGGGAAATTTCTGGAATTTTTCCCCAAAATAAGCAGAATTTATGAGTTTTGCCCCAAAATAAGGAGAATTTCTGTCTTTTTGCCCCAACATATAGGGAATTTCTGTCGTTCTGCACCACTACTAGTGGAATTTGTGCAATTATGCTCCAAAATACGGGGAATTTCTGCCTTTTTGCCCGAAAATAAGGGGAATGCATAACTTTTTGCCATAAAAAAGGGAAATTTCTTCATTTTTGCTCCAAAATAAGGGAAATTTCTGCATTTTTGCCTCTAAATAAGTGGAATTTCTGTCTTTTTCCCTCAAAACAAAGTGAATTTCTGTCTTTTTTGCCTCAAAAAAAGAGGAATTTCTCACTTATTACACTGAAATAAGTGAAATTTCTGCAATTTTGCCCCAAAATAAGGGGAATTTCTGCCTTTTTGCCCCCAAATAAGGGGAATTTCAGCCTTTTTACTTCAAAATAAAGGGAATTTTGGCATTTTTGCCAGAGAATATTAGGAATTTCTGCCTTTTTGCCCCAAAATAAAGAAAATTTCTGCCTTTTTTCCCTGAAATAAGTGAAATTTCTACAATTTTGCCCCAAAATAAGTGAAATTTCTGCAATTTTGCCCCAAAATAAGGGAAATTTCTGGAATTTTGCCCTAAATTAGTGGAATTTCTGAGTTTTGCCCCAAAATAAGGAGAATTTCTGTCTTTTTGCCCCAACATATAGGGAATTTCTGTCTTTATACACCACAACTAGCGGAATTTCTGCAATTATGCTCCAAAATACGGGGAATTTGTGCCTTTTTGCCCGAAAATAAGGGGAATGCATAACTTTTTGCCATAAAAAAGGGAAATTTCTTCATTTTTGCTCTAAAATAAGGGAAATTTCTGCATTTTTGCCTCTAAATAAGTGGAATTTCTGTCTTTTTCCCTCAAAACAAAGGGAATTTCTGTCTTTTTTGCCTCAAAATAATGGGAATTTCTGACTTATTACACTGAAATAAGTGAAATTTCTGCAATTTTGCTTAAAAATAAGGGAAATTTCTGCCTTTTTGCCACAAATTAATGGGAATTTCTGCCTTTTTTCCCCAAAATAAGAAAAATTTTTGCTTCTTTTCTCTGAAATAAGTGAAATTTCTGCAATTTTGCCCTAAAATAAGGAAAATTTCTGCAATTTTTCCCAATAATAAGGGAAATTTCTGCAATTTTGCCCCAAATAAGGGGAATTTCTCCCTTTTTGCCCCAAAATGAAGGAAATTTCAGCCTATTTACCTGAAAATAAGTGAAATTTCTGAAATTTTGCCCCAAATAAGGAAAATTTCTTCAATTTTGCCCCAAAATAAGGTAAATTCCTGTAATTTTGCCCCAAAATAAAGGAAATTTCTTGAATTTTGCCCCAAAAGAAGGGGAATTTCTGATTTTTGCCCCAAAATAAGGGAAATTTCTGCAATTTTGCCCCAATGTAAAGGAAATTTTTGCAATTTTGCCACAAAATAACGGGAATTTCTAAATGTTTGCTCCCAAAAAAAGGAGATCTTCTGTCTTTTTGCCCCAAAATAAAGAGAATTTCTGCCTTTTTGCCCGAAAATTATGAGAATTTCTGCAATTTTGCTTGAAAATACGGGGAATTTCTGCTTTTAATCCCGAAAGTAAGGGGAATGCATACCTTTTTGTCATAAAAAGGTAAATTTCTACATTTTTGCTCCAAAATAAGGGGAATTTCTGCCTTTTTGTCTCTAAATAAATGGAATTTCTGTCTTTTTCCCCCAAAACAAAGGGAATTTCTGTCTTTTTTGCCCCAAAATAAGGGGAATTTCTGAATTATTACCCTGAAATAAGTGAAATTTCTCTAATTTTGCCCCAAAATAAGGGAAATTTCTGCCTCTTTGCCCCCAAATAAGGGGAATTTCAGCATTTTACCTCAAAATAAGGGAAATTTCTGCATTTTTGCCACAAAATATTAGGAATTTCTGACTTTTTGCCCCAAAATAAAAAAAATTTGTGCCTTTTTTCACTGAAATAAGTGAAATTTCTGCAATTTTGCCCCAAAATAAGTGAAATTTCTGCAATTTTGCCCCAAAATAAGGGAAATTTCTGGAATTTTGCCCCAAAATAAGTGGAATTTCTAAGTTTTGCCCCAAAAAAAGGAGAATTTCTGTCTTTTTGCCTGTAAATAAGTGAAATTTCTCCAATTTTGCCCCAAAATAAGGGAAATTTCTGCCTCTTTGCCCCCAAATAAGGGGAATTTCAGCCTTTTTACCTCAAAATAAGGGGAATTTCTGCATTTTTGCCACAAAATATTAGGAATTTCTGACTTTTTGCCCCAAAATAAGGAAAATTTGTGCCTTTTTTCCCTGAAATAAGTGAAATTTCTGCAATTTTGCCCCAAAATAAGTGAAATTTCTGCAATTTTGCCCCAAAATAAGGGAAATTTCTGGAATTTTGCCCCCAAATAAGTGGAATTTCTAAGTTTTGCCCCAAAATAAGGAGAATTTCTGTATTTTTGCCTCTAAATAATTGAAATTTCTGCAATTTTGCCCCAAAATAAGGGAAATTTCTGCCTTTTTGCCCCCAAATAAGGGGAATTTCAGCCTTTTTACCTCAAAATAAGGGGAATTTCTGCATTTTTGCCAGAAAATATTAGGAATTTCTGCCTTTTTGCCCCAAAATAAGGAAAATTTCTGCCTTTTTTCCCTGAAATAAGTGAAATTTCTGCAACTTTGCCCCAAAATAAGTGAAATTTCTGCAATTTTGCCCCAAAATAAGGGAAATTTCTGGAATTTTTCCCCAAAATAAGTAGAATTTATGAGTTTTGCCCCAAAATAAGGAGAATTTCTGTCTTTTTGCCCCAACATATAGGGAATTTCTGTCTTTGTGCACCACAACTAGAGGAATTTCTGCAATTATGCTCCAAAATACGGGGAATTTCTGCCTTTTTGCCCGAAAATTATGAGAATTTCTGCAATTTTGCTTCAAAATACGGGGAATTTCTGCTTTTTATCCCAAAAGTAAGGGGAATGCATATCTTTTTGCCATAAAAAAGTAAATTTCTTCATTTTTTCCTTCAAAATAAAGGGAATTTCTGCCTTTTTGCCTCTAAATAAGTGGAATTTCTGTCTTTTTCCCCCAAAACAAAAGGAATTTCTGTCTTTTTTGACCCAAAATAAGGGGAATTTCTGAATTATTACCCTGAAATAAGTGAAATTTCTCCAATTTTGCCCGAAAATAATGGAAATTTCTGCCTCTGTGCCCCCAAATAAGGGGAATTTCAGCCTTTTTACCTCAAAATAAGGGGAATTTCTGCATTTTTGCCACAAAATATTAGGAATTTCTGACTTTTTGCCCCAAGATAAGGAAAATTTGTGCCTTTTTTCCCTGAAATAAGTGAAATTTCTGCAATTTTGCCCGAAAATAAGTAAAATTTCTGCAATGTTGCCCCAAAATAAGGGAAATTTCTGGAATTTTGCCCCCAAATAAGTGGAATTTCTAAGTTTTGCCCCAAAATAAGGAGAATTTCTGTATTTTTGCCTCTAAATAATTGAAATTTCTACAATTTTGCCCCAAAATAAGGGAAATTTCTGCCTTTTTGCCCCCAAATAAGGGGAATATCAGCCTTTTTACCTCAAAATAAGGGGAATTTCTGCATTTTTGCCAGAAAATATTAGGAATTTCTGCCTTTTTGCCCCAAAATAAGGAAAATTTCTGCCTTTTTTCCCTGAAATAAGTGAAATTTCTGCAATTTTGCCCCAAAATAAGTGAAATTTCTGCAATTTTGCCCCAAAATAAGGGAAATTTCTGGAATTTTTCCCCAAAATAAGCAGAATTTATGAGTTTTGCCCCAAAATAAAGAGAATTTCTGTCTTTTTGCCCCAACATATAGGGAATTTCTGTCTTTGTGCACCACAACTAGAGGAATTTCTGCAATTATGCTCCAAAATACGGGGAATTTCTGCATTTTTGCCCGAAAATTATGAGAATTTCTGCAATTTTGCTTCAAAATACGGGGAATTTCTGCTTTTTATCCCAAAATAAGGGGAATGCATACCTTTTTGCCATAAAAAGGTAAATTTCTTCATTTTTGCTCCAAAATAAGAGGAATTTCTGCCTTTTTGCCTCTAAATAAGTGGAATTTCTGTCGTTTTCCCCCAAAACAAAAGGAATTTCTGTCTTTTTTGAACCAAAATAAGGGGAATTTCTGAATTATTACCCTGAAATAAGTGAAATTTCTCCAATTTTGCCCCAAAATAATGGAAATTTCTGCCTCTTTGCCCCCAAATAAGGGGAATTTCAGCCTTTTTACCTCAAAATAAGGGGAATTTCTGCATTTTTGCAACAAAATATTAGGAATTTCTGACTTTTTGCCCCAAAATAAGGAAAATTTGTGCCTTTTTTCCCTGAAATAAGTGAAATTTCTGCAATTTTGCCCCAAAATAAGTGAAATTTCTGCAATGTTGCCCCAAAATAAGGGAAATTTCTGGAATTTTGCCCGAAAATAAGTGGAATTTCTAAGTTTTGCCCCAAAATAAGGAGAATTTCTGTATTTTTGCCTCTAAATAAGTGAAATTTCTGCAATTTTGCCCCAAAATAAGGGAAATTTCTGCCTTTTTGCCCCCAAATAAAAGGAATTTCAGCCTTTTTACCTAAAAATAAGGGGAATTTCTGCATTTTTGCCAGAAAATATTAGGAATTTCTGCCTTTTTGCCCCAAAATAAAGAAAATTTCTGCCTTTTTTCCCTGGAATAAGTGAAATTTCTGCAATTTTGCCCCAAAATAAGTGAAATTTCTGCAATTTTGCCCCAAAATAAGGGAAATTTCTGGAATTTTGCCCCAAAATAAGTGGAATTTCTGAGTTTTGCCCCAAAATACGGGGAATTTCTGCCTTTTTGCTCGAAAATAAGGGGAATGCATAACTTTTTGCCATAAAAAAGGGAAATTTCTTCATTTTTGCTCCAAAATAAGGGAAATTTCTGCCTTTTTGCCTCTAAATAAGTGGAATTTCTGTCTTTTTCCCTCAAAACAAAGGGAATTTCTGTCTTTTTTGCCTCAAAAAAAGAGGAATTTCTGACTTATTACACTGAAATAAGTGAAATTTCTGCAATTTTGCCCCAAAATAAGGGGAATTTCTGATTTTGGCCACAAAATAAAGGGAATTTCTGCATTTTGCCCCAAAATTAGGGGAATTTCTGCAATTTTGCTCCAAAATACGGGGAATTTCTGCCTTTTTGCCTGAAAATAATGGGAATGCATACCTTTTTGCCATTAAAAGGGACATTTCTTCATTTTTGCTCCAAAATAAAGGGAATTTCTGCCTTTTTGCCTCTAAATAAGTGGAATTTCTGTCTTTTTCCCTCAAAACAAAGAGAATTTCTGTCTTTTTTGCCCCAAAATAAGGGGAATTTCTGACTTATTACCCTGAAGTAAGTGAAATTTCTGAAATTTTGCCCCAAAATAAGGGAAATTTCTGCAATTTTGCCCCAAAATAAGGGGAATTTCTTAATGTTTGCTCCCGAAAAAAGGAGATCTTCTGTCTTTTTGCCCCAAAATAAAAAGAATTTCTGCCTTTTTGCCCAAAAATTATGAGAATTTCTGCAATTTTGCTTCAAAATACGGGGAATTTCTGCTTTTTATCCCAAAAGTAAGGGGAATGCATATCTTTTTGCCATAAAAAGGTAAATTTCTTCATTTTTTCCTTCAAAATACGGGGATTTTCTGCCTTTTTGCCTCTAAATAAGTGGAATTTCTGTCTTTTTCCCCCAAAACAAAAGGAATTTCTGTTTTTTTTGACCCAAAATAAGGGGAATTTCTTAATTATTACTCTGAAATAAGTGAAATTTCTCCAATTTTGCCCCAAAATAATGGAAATTTCTGACTCTTTGCCCCCAAAAAAGGGGAATTTCAGCCTTTTTACCTCAAAATAAGGGGAATTTCTGCATTTTTGCCACAAAATATTAGGAATTTCTGACTTTTTGCCCCAAAAAAAAGGAAAATTTGTGCCTTTTTTCCCTGAAATAAGTGAAATTTCTGCAATTTTGCCAGAAAATAAGTGAAATTTCTGCAATGTTGCCCCAAAATAAGGGAAATTTCTGGAATTTTGCCCCCAAATAAGTGGAATTTCTAAGTTTTGCCCCAAAATAAGGAGAATTTCTGTATTTTTGCCTCTAAATAAGTGAAATTTCTGCAATTTTGCCCCAAAATAAGGGAAATTTCTGCCTTTTTGCCCCCAAATAAAAGGAATTTCAGCCTTTTTACCTAAAAATAAAAGGAATTTCTGCATTTTTGCCAGAATATATTAGGAATTTCTGCCTTTTTGCCCCAAAATAAAGAAAATTTCTTCATTTTTCCCTGAAATAAGTGAAATTTCTGCAATTTTGCCCCAAAATAAGTGAAATTTCTGCAATTTTGCCCCAAAATAAGGGAAATTTCTGGAATTTTGCCCCAAAATAAGTGGAATTTCTGAGTTTTGCCCCAAAATAAGGAGAATTTCTGTCTTTTTGCCCCAACATATAGGGAATTTCTGTCGTTCTGCACCACAACTAGGGGAATTTGTGCAATTATGCTCCAAAATACGGGGAATTTCTGCCTTTTTGGTCGAAAATAAGGGGAATGCATAACTTTTTGCCATAAAAAAGGGAAATTTCTTCATTTTTGCTCCAAAATAAGGGAAATTTCTGCATTTTTGCCTCTAAATAAGTGGAATTTCTGTCTTTTTCCCTCAAAACAAAGGGAATTTCTGTCTTTTTTGCCTCAAAAAAAGAGGAATTTCTGACTTATTACACTGAAATAAGTGAAATTTCTGCAATTTTGCCCCAAAATAAGGGGAATTTCTGCCTTTTTGCCCCCAAATAAGGGGAATTTCAGCCTTTTTACTTCAAAATAAAGGGAATTTTGGCATTTTTGCCAGAGAATATTAGGAATTTCTGCCTTTTTGCCCCAAAATAAAGAAAATTTCTGCCTTTTTTCCCTGAAATAAGTGAAATTTCTACAATTTTGCCCCAAAATAAGTGAAATTTCTGCAATTTTGCCCCAAATTAAGGCAAATTTCTGGAATTTTGCCCTAAATTAGTGGAATTTCTGAGTTTTGCCCCAAAATAAGGAGAATTTCTGTCTATTTGCCCCAACATATAGGGAATTTCTGTCTTTATACACCACAACTAGCGGAATTTCTGCAATTATGCTCCAAAATACGGGGAATTTGTGCCTTTTTGCCCGAAAATAAGGGGAATGCATAACTTTTTGCCATAAAAAAGGGAAATTTCTTCATTTTTGCTCTAAAATAAGGGAAATTTCTGCATTTTTGCCTCTAAATAAGTGGAATTTCTGTCTTTTTCCCTCAAAACAAAGGGAATTTCTGTCTTTTTTGCCTCAAAATAAGGGGAATTTCTGACTTATTACACTGAAATAAGTGAAATTTCTGCAATTTTGCTTAAAAATAAGGGAAATTTCTGCCTTTTTGCCACAAATTAATGGGAATTTCTGCCTTTTTTCCCCAAAATAAGAAAAATTTTTGCTTTTTTTCTCTGAAATAAGTGAAATTTCTGCAATTTTGCCCTAAAATAAGGAAAATTTCTGCAATTTTTCCCAATAATAAGGGAAATTTCTGAAATTTTGCCCCAAATAAGGGGAATTTCTCCATTTTTGCCCCAAAATGAAGGAAATTTCAGCCTTTTTGCCTGAAAATAAGTGAAATTTCTGCAATTTTGCCCCAAATAAGGAAAATTTCTTCAATTTTGCCCCAAAATAAGGTAAATTCCTGTAATTTTGCCCCAAAATAAAGGAAATTTCTTGAATTTTGCCCCAAAAGAAGGGGAATTTCTGATTTTTGCCCCAAAATAAGGGAAATTTCTGCAATTTTGCCCCAATGTAAAGGAAATTTTTGCAATTTTGCCACAAAATAACGGGAATTTCTAAATGTTTGCTCCCAAAAAAAGGAGATCTTCTGTCTTTTTGCCCCAAAATAAAGAGAATTTCTGCCTTTTTGCCCGAAAATTATGAGAATTTCTGCAATTTTGCTTCAAAATACGGGGAATTTCTGCTTTTAATCCCGA
Source organism: Micromys minutus (assembly GCF_963924665.1). Lineage (NCBI taxonomy): Eukaryota > Metazoa > Chordata > Mammalia > Rodentia > Muridae > Micromys > Micromys minutus. The sequence continues at coordinate 374,753 of NW_027667690.1, read as the reverse complement.
AAGTAAGGGGAATGCATACCTTTTTGTCATAAAAAGGTAAATTTCTACATTTTTGCTCCAAAATAAGGGAAATTTCTGCCTTTTTGTCTCTAAATAAATGGAATTTCTGTCTTTTTCCCCCAAAACAAAGGGAATTTCTGTCTTTTTTGCCCCAAAATAAGGGGAATTTCTGAATTATTACCCTGAAATAAGTGAAATTTCTCTAATTTTGCCCCAAAATAAGGGAAATTTCTGCCTCTTTGCCCCCAAATAAGGGGAATTTCAGCATTTTACCTCAAAATAAGGGAAATTTCTGCATTTTTGCCACAAAATATTAGGAATTTCTGACTTTTTGCCCCAAAATAAAGAAAATTTGTGCCTTTTTTCACTGAAATAAGTGAAATTTCTGCAATTTTGCCCCAAAATAAGTGAAATTTCTGCAATTTTGCCCCAAAATAAGGGAAATTTCTGGAATTTTGCCCCAAAATAAGTGGAATTTCTAAGTTTTGCCCCAAAAAAAGGAGAATTTCTGTATTTTTGCCTCTAAATAATTGAAATTTCTACAATTTTGCCCCAAAATAAGGGAAATTTCTGCCTTTTTGCCCCCAAATAAGGGGAATATCAGCCTTTTTACCTCAAAATAAGGGGAATTTCTGCATTTTTGCCAGAAAATATTAGGAATTTCTGCCTTTTTGCCCCAAAATAAGGAAAATTTCTGCCTTTTTTCCCTGAAATAAGTGAAATTTCTGCAATTTTGCCCCAAAATAAGTGAAATTTCTGCAATTTTGCCCCAAAATAAGGGAAATTTCTGGAATTTTTCCCCAAAATAAGCAGAATTTATGAGTTTTGCCCCAAAATAAGGAGAATTTCTGTCTTTTTGCCCCAACATATAGGGAATTTCTGTCTTTGTGCACCACAACTAGAGGAATTTCTGCAATTATGCTCCAAAATACGGGGAATTTCTGCATTTTTGCCCGAAAATTATGAGAATTTCTGCAATTTTGCTTCAAAATACGGGGAATTTCTGCTTTTTATCCCAAAATAAGGGGAATGCATACCTTTTTGTCATAAAAAGGTAAATTTCTTCATTTTTGCTCCAAAATAAGAGGAATTTCTGCCTTTTTGCCTCTAAATAAGTGGAATTTCTGTCGTTTTCCCCCAAAACAAAAGGAATTTCTGTCTTTTTTGAACCAAAATAAGGGGAATTTCTGAATTATTACCCTGAAATAAGTGAAATTTCTCCAATTTTGCCCCAAAATAATGGAAATTTCTGCCTCTTTGCCCCCAAATAAGGGGAATTTCAGCCTTTTTACCTCAAAATAAGGGGAATTTCTGCATTTTTGCAACAAAATATTAGGAATTTCTGACTTTTTGCCCCAAAATAAGGAAAATTTGTGCCTTTTTTCCCTGAAATAAGTGAAATTTCTGCAATTTTGCCCCAAAATAAGTGAAATTTCTGCAATGTTGCCCCAAAATAAGGGAAATTTCTGGAATTTTGCCCGAAAATAAGTGGAATTTCTAAGTTTTGCCCCAAAATAAGGAGAATTTCTGTATTTTTGCCTCTAAATAAGTGAAATTTCTGCAATTTTGCTCCAAAATAAGGGAAATTTCTGCCTTTTTGCCCCCAAATAAAAGGAATTTCAGCCTTTTTACCTAAAAATAAGGGGAATTTCTGCATTTTTGCCAGAAAATATTAGGAATTTCTGCCTTTTTGCCCCAAAATAAAGAAAATTTCTGCCTTTTTTCCCTGGAATAAGTGAAATTTCTGCAATTTTGCCCCAAAATAAGTGAAATTTCTGCAATTTTGCCCCAAAATAAGGGAAATTTCTGGAATTTTGCCCCAAAATAAGTGGAATTTCTGAGTTTTGCCCCAAAATACGGGGAATTTCTGCCTTTTTGCTCGAAAATAAGGGGAATGCATAACTTTTTGCCATAAAAAAGGGAAATTTCTTCATTTTTGCTCCAAAATAAGGGAAATTTCTGCCTTTTTGCCTCTAAATAAGTGGAATTTCTGTCTTTTTCCCTCAAAACAAAGGGAATTTCTGTCTTTTTTGCCTCAAAAAAAGAGGAATTTCTGACTTATTACACTGAAATAAGTGAAATTTCTGCAATTTTGCCCCAAAATAAGGGGAATTTCTGATTTTGGCCACAAAATAAAGGGAATTTCTGCATTTTGCCCCAAAATTAGGGGAATTTCTGCAATTTTGCTCAAAAATACGGGGAATTTCTGCCTTTTTGCCTGAAAATAATGGGAATGCATACCTTTTTGCCATTAAAAGGGACATTTCTTCATTTTTGCTCCAAAATAAAGGGAATTTCTGCCTTTTTGCCTCTAAATAAGTGGAATTTCTGTCTTTTTCCCTCAAAACAAAGAGAATTTCTGTCTTTTTTGCCCCAAAATAAGGGGAATTTCTGACTTATTACCCTGAAGTAAGTGAAATTTCTGAAATTTTGCCCCAAAATAAGGGAAATTTCTGCAATTTTGCCCCAAAATAAGGGGAATTTCTTAATGTTTGCTCCCGAAAAAAGGAGATCTTCTGTCTTTTTGCCCCAAAATAAAAAGAATTTCTGCCTTTTTGCCCAAAAATTATGAGAATTTCTGCAATTTTGCTTCAAAATACGGGGAATTTCTGCTTTTTATCCCAAAAGTAAGGGGAATGCATATCTTTTTGCCATAAAAAGGTAAATTTCTTCATTTTTTCCTTCAAAATAAGGGGATTTTCTGCCTTTTTGCCTCTAAATAAGTGGAATTTCTGTCTTTTTCCCCCAAAACAAAAGGAATTTCTGTTTTTTTTGACCCAAAATAAGGGGAATTTCTTAATTATTACTCTGAAATAAGTGAAATTTCTCCAATTTTGCCCCAAAATAATGGAAATTTCTGACTCTTTGCCCCCAAATAAGGGGAATTTCAGCCTTTTTACCTCAAAATAAGGGGAATTTCTGCATTTTTGCCACAAAATATTAGGAATTTCTGACTTTTTGCCCCAAAAAAAGGAAAATTTGTGCCTTTTTTCCCTGAAATAAGTGAAATTTCTGCAATTTTGCCAGAAAATAAGTGAAATTTCTGCAATGTTGCCCCAAAATAAGGGAAATTTCTGGAATTTTGCCCCCAAATAAGTGGAATTTCTAACTTTTGCCCCAAAATAAGGAGAATTTCTGTATTTTTGTCTCTAAATATATGAAATTTCTGCAATTTTGCCCCAAAATAAGGGAAATTTCTGCCTTTTTGCCCCCAAATAAAAGGAATTTCAGCCTTTTTACCTAAAAATAAAAGGAATTTCTGCATTTTTGCCAGAATATATTAGGAATTTCTGCCTTTTTGCCCCAAAATAAAGAAAATTTCTTCTTTTTTTCCCTGAAATAAGTGAAATTTCTGCAATTTTGCCCCAAAATAAGTGAAATTTCTGCAATTTTGCCCCAAAATAAGGGAAATTTCTGGAATTTTGCCCCAAAATAAGTGGAATTTCTGAGTTTTGCCCCAAAATAAGGAGAATTTCTGTCTTTTTGCCCCAACATATAGGGAATTTCTGTCGTTCTGCACCACAACTAGGGGAATTTGTGCAATTATGCTCCAAAATACGGGGAATTTCTGCCTTTTTGCCCGAAAATAAGGGGAATGCATAACTTTTTGCCATAAAAAAGGGAAATTTCTTCATTTTTGCTCCAAAATAAGGGAAATTTCTGCATTTTTGCCTCTAAATAAGTGGAATTTCTGTCTTTTTCCCTCAAAACAAAGGGAATTTCTGTCTTTTTTGCCTCAAAAAAAGAGGAATTTCTGACTTATTACACTGAAATAAGTGAAATTTCTGCAATTTTGCCCCAAAATAAGGGGAATTTCTGCCTTTTTGCCCCCAAATAAGGGGAATTTCAGCCTTTTTACTTCAAAATAAAGGGAATTTTGGCATTTTTGCCAGAGAATATTAGGAATTTCTGCCTTTTTGCCCCAAAATAAAGAAAATTTCTGCCTTTTTTCCCTGAAATAAGTGAAATTTCTACAATTTTGCCCCAAAATAAGTGAAATTTCTGCAATTTTGCCCCAAAATAAGGGAAATTTCTGGAATTTTGCCCTAAATTAGTGGAATTTCTGAGTTTTGCCCCAAAATAAGGAGAATTTCTGTGTATTTGCCCCAACATATAGGGAATTTCTGTCTTTATACACCACAACTAGCGGAATTTCTGCAATTATGCTCCAAAATACGGGGAATTTGTGCCTTTTTGCCCGAAAATAAGGGGAATGCATAACTTTTTGCCATAAAAAAGGGAAATTTCTTCATTTTTGCTCTAAAATAAGGGAAATTTCTGCATTTTTGCCTCTAAATAAGTGGAATTTCTGTCTTTTTCCCTCAAAACAAAGGGAATTTCTGTCTTTTTTGCCTCAAAATAAGGGGAATTTCTGACTTATTACACTGAAATAAGTGAAATTTCTGCAATTTTGCTTAAAAATAAGGGAAATTTCTGCCTTTTTGCCACAAATTAATGGGAATTTCTGCCTTTTTTCTCCAAAATAAGAAAAATTTTTGCTTTTTTTCTCTGAAATAAGTGAAATTTCTGCAATTTTGCCCTAAAATAAGGAAAATTTCTGCAATTTTTCCCAATAATAAGGGAAATTTCTGAAATTTTGCCCCAAATAAGGGGAATTTCTCCCTTTTTGCCCCAAAATGAAGGAAATTTCAGCCTTTTTACCTGAAAATAAGTGAAATTTCTGAAATTTTGCCCCAAATAAGGAAAATTTCTTCAATTTTGCCCCAAAATAAGGTAAATTCCTGTAATTTTGCCCCAAAATAAAGGAAATTTCTTGAATTTTGCCCCAAAAGAAGGGGAATTTCTGATTTTTGTCCCAAAATAAGGGAAATTTCTGCAATTTTGCCCCAATGTAAAGGAAATTTTTGCAATTTTGCCACAAAATAACGGGAATTTCTAAATGTTTGCTCCCAAAAAAAGGAGATCTTCTGTCTTTTTGCCCCAAAATAAAGAGAATTTTTGCCTTTTTGCCCGAAAATTATGAGAATTTCTGCAATTTTGCTTGAAAATACGGGGAATTTCTGCTTTTAATCCCGAAAGTAAGGGGAATGCATACCTTTTTGTCATAAAAAGGTAAATTTCTACATTTTTGCTCCAAAATAAGGGAAATTTCTGCCTTTTTGTCTCTAAATAAATGGAATTTCTGTCTTTTTCCCCCAAAACAAAGGGAATTTCTGTCTTTTTTGCCCCAAAATAAGGGGAATTTCTGAATTATTACCCTGAAATAAGTGAAATTTCTCTAATTTTGCCCCAAAATAAGGGAAATTTCTGCCTCTTTGCCCCCAAATAAGGGGAATTTCAGCATTTTACCTCAAAATAAGGGAAATTTCTGCATTTTTGCCACAAAATATTAGGAATTTCTGACTTTTTGCCCCAAAATAAAGAAAATTTGTGCCTTTTTTCACTGAAATAAGTGAAATTTCTGCAATTTTGCCCCAAAATAAGTGAAATTTCTGCAATTTTGCCCCAAAATAAGGGAAATTTCTGGAATTTTGCCCCAAAATAAGTGGAATTTCTAAGTTTTGCCCCAAAAAAAGGAGAATTTCTGTCTTTTTGCCTGTAAATAAGTGAAATTTCTGCAATTTTGCCCCAAAATAAGGGAAATTTCTGCCTTTTTGCCCCAAAATAAGGGGAATTTCAGCCTTTTTACCTCAAAATAAGGGGAATTTCTGCATTTTTGCCAGAAAATATTAGGAATTTCTGCCTTTTTGCCCCAAAATAAGGAAAATTTCTGCCTTTTTTCCCTGAAATAAGTGAAATTTCTGCAATTTTGCCCCAAAATAAGTGAAATTTCTGCAATTTTGCCCCAAAATAAGGGAAATTTCTGGAATTTTTCCCCAAAATAAGTAGAATTTATGAGTTTTGCCCCAAAATAAGGAGAATTTCTGTCTTTTTGCCCAAACATATAGGGAATTTCTGTCTTTGTGCACCACAACTAGAGGAATTTCTGCAATTATGCTCCAAAATACGGGGAATTTCTGCCTTTTTGCCCGAAAATTATGAGAATTTCTGCAATTTTGCTTCAAAATACGGGGAATTTCTGCTTTTTATCCCAAAAGTAAGGGGAATGCATATCTTTTTGCCATAAAAAAGTAAATTTCTTCATTTTTTCCTTCAAAATAAAGGGAATTTCTGCCTTTTTGCCTCTAAATAAGTGGAATTTCTGTCTTTTTCCCCCAAAACAAAAGGAATTTCTGTCTTTTTTGACCCAAAATAAGGGGAATTTCTGAATTATTACCCTGAAATAAGTGAAATTTCTCCAATTTTGCCCGAAAATAATGGAAATTTCTGCCTCTGTGCCCCCAAATAAGGGGAATTTCAGCCTTTTTACCTCAAAATAAGGGGAATTTCTGCATTTTTGCCACAAAATATTAGGAATTTCTGACTTTTTGCCCCAAGATAAGGAAAATTTGTGCCTTTTTTCCCTGAAATAAGTGAAATTTCTGCAATTTTGCCCGAAAATAAGTAAAATTTCTGCAATGTTGCCCCAAAATAAGGGAAATTTCTGGAATTTTGCCCCCAAATAAGTGGAATTTCTAAGTTTTGCCCCAAAATAAGGAGAATTTCTGTATTTTTGCCTCTAAATAATTGAAATTTCTACAATTTTGCCCCAAAATAAGGGAAATTTCTGCCTTTTTGCCCCCAAATAAGGGGAATATCAGCCTTTTTCCTCAAAATAAGGGGAATTTCTGCATTTTTGCCAGAAAATATTAGGAATTTCTGCCTTTTTGCCCCAAAATAAGGAAAATTTCTGCCTTTTTTCCCTGAAATAAGTGAAATTTCTGCAATTTTGCCCCAAAATAAGTGAAATTTCTGCAATTTTGCCCCAAAATAAGGGAAATTTCTGGAATTTTTCCCCAAAATAAGCAGAATTTATGAGTTTTGCCCCAAAATAAAGAGAATTTCTGTCTTTTTGCCCCAACATATAGGGAATTTCTGTCTTTGTGCACCACAACTAGAGGAATTTCTGCAATTATGCTCCAAAATACGGGGAATTTCTGCATTTTTGCCCGAAAATTATGAGAATTTCTGCAATTTTGCTTCAAAATACGGGGAATTTCTGCTTTTTATCCCAAAATAAGGGGAATGCATACCTTTTTGCCATAAAAAGGTAAATTTCTTCATTTTTGCTCCAAAATAAGAGGAATTTCTGCCTTTTTGCCTCTAAATAAGTGGAATTTCTGTCGTTTTCCCCCAAAACAAAAGGAATTTCTGTCTTTTTTGAACCAAAATAAGGGGAATTTCTGAATTATTACCCTGAAATAAGTGAAATTTCTCCAATTTTGCCCCAAAATAATGGAAATTTCTGCCTCTTTGCCCCCAAATAAGGGGAATTTCAGCCTTTTTACCTCAAAATAAGGGGAATTTCTGCATTTTTGCAACAAAATATTAGGAATTTCTGACTTTTTGCCCCAAAATAAGGAAAATTTGTGCCTTTTTTCCCTAAAATAAGTGAAATTTCTGCAATTTTGCCCCAAAATAAGTGAAATTTCTGCAATGTTGCCCCAAAATAAGGGAAATTTCTGGAATTTTGCCCGAAAATAAGTGGAATTTCTAAGTTTTGCCCCAAAATAAGGAGAATTTCTGTATTTTTGCCTCTAAATAAGTGAAATTTCTGCAATTTTGCCCCAAAATAAGGGAAATTTCTGCCTTTTTGCCCCCAAATAAAAGGAATTTCAGCCTTTTTACCTAAAAATAAGGGGAATTTCTGCATTTTTGCCAGAAAATATTAGGAATTTCTGCCTTTTTGCCCCAAAATAAAGAAAATTTCTGCCTTTTTTCCCTGGAATAAGTGAAATTTCTGCAATTTTGCCCCAAAATAAGTGAAATTTCTGCAATTTTGCCCCAAAATAAGGGAAATTTCTGGAATTTTGCCCCAAAATAAGTGGAATTTCTGAGTTTTGCCCCAAAATACGGGGAATTTCTGCCTTTTTGCTCGAAAATAAGGGGAATGCATAACTTTTTGCCATAAAAAAGGGAAATTTCTTCATTTTTGCTCCAAAATAAGGGAAATTTCTGCCTTTTTGCCTCTAAATAAGTGGAATTTCTGTCTTTTTCCCTCAAAACAAAGGGAATTTCTGTCTTTTTTGCCTCAAAAAAAGAGGAATTTCTGACTTATTACACTGAAATAAGTGAAATTTCTGCAATTTTGCCCCAAAATAAGGGGAATTTCTGATTTTGGCCACAAAATAAAGGGAATTTCTGCATTTTGCCCCAAAATTAGGGGAATTTCTGCAATTTTGCTCCAAAATACGGGGAATTTCTGCCTTTTTGCCTGAAAATAATGGGAATGCATACCTTTTTGCCATTAAAAGGGACATTTCTTCATTTTTGCTCCAAAATAAAGGGAATTTCTGCCTTTTTGCCTCTAAATAAGTGGAATTTCTGTCTTTTTCCCTCAAAACAAATAGAATTTCTGTCTTTTTTGCCCCAAAATAAGGGGAATTTCTGACTTATTACCCTGAAGTAAGTGAAATTTCTGAAATTTTGCCCCAAAATAAGGGAAATTTCTGCAATTTTGCCCCAAAATAAGGGGAATTTCTTAATGTTTGCTCCCGAAAAAAGGAGATCTTCTGTCTTTTTGCCCCAAAATAAGGGGAATTTCTGACTTATTACCCTGAAGTAAGTGAAATTTCTGAAATTTTGCTTCAAAATACGGGGAATTTCTGCTTTTTATCCCAAAAGTAAGGGGAATGCATATCTTTTTGCCATAAAAAGGTAAATTTCTTCATTTTTTCCTTCAAAATAAGGGGATTTTCTGCCTTTTTGCCTCTAAATAAGTGGAATTTCTGTCTTTTTCCCCCAAAACAAAAGGAATTTCTGTTTTTTTTGACCCAAAATAAGGGGAATTTCTTAATTATTACTCTGAAATAAGTGAAATTTCTCCAATTTTGCCCCAAAATAATGGAAATTTCTGACTCTTTGCCCCCAAATAAGGGGAATTTCAGCCTTTTTACCTCAAAATAAGGGGAATTTCTGCATTTTTGCCACAAAATATTAGGAATTTCTGACTTTTTGCCCCAAAAAAAGGAAAATTTGTGCCTTTTTTCCCTGAAATAAGTGAAATTTCTGCAATTTTGCCAGAAAATAAGTGAAATTTCTGCAATGTTGCCCCAAAATAAGGGAAATTTCTGGAATTTTGCCCCCAAATAAGTGGAATTTCTAAGTTTTGCCCCAAAATAAGGAGAATTTCTGTATTTTTGCCTCTAAATAAGTAAAATTTCTGCAATTTTGCCCCAAAATAAGGGAAATTTGTGCCTTTTTGCCCCCAAATAAAAGGAATTTCAGCCTTTTTACCTAAAAATAAAAGGAATTTCTGCATTTTTGCCAGAATATATTAGGAATTTCTGCCTTTTTGCCCCAAAATAAAGAAAATTTCTTCTTTTTTTCCCTGAAATAAGTGAAATTTCTGCAATTTTGCCCCAAAATAAGTGAAATTTCTGCAATTTTGCCCCAAAATAAGGGAAATTTCTGGAATTTTGCCCCAAAATAAGTGGAATTTCTGAGTTTTGCCCCAAAATAAGGAGAATTTCTGTCTTTTTGCCCCAACATATAGGGAATTTCTGTCGTTCTGCACCACAACTAGGGGAATTTGTGCAATTATGCTCCAAAATACGGGGAATTTCTGCCTTTTTGCCCGAAAATAAGGGGAATGCATAACCTTTTGCCATAAAAAAGGGAAATTTCTTCATTTTTGCTCCAAAATAAGGGAAATTTCTGCATTTTTGCCTCTAAATAAGTGGAATTTCTGTCTTTTTCCCTCAAAACAAAGGGAATTTCTGTCTTTTTTGCCTCAAAAAAAGAGGAATTTCTGACTTATTACACTGAAATAAGTGAAATTTCTGCAATTTTGCCCCAAAATAAGGGGAATTTCTGCCTTTCTGCCCCCAAATAAGGGGAATTTCAGCCTTTTTACTTCAAAATAAAGGGAATTTTGGCATTTTTGCCAGAGAATATTAGGAATTTCTGCCTTTTTGCCCCAAAATAAAGAAAATTTCTGCCTTTTTTCCCTGAAATAAGTGAAATTTCTACAATTTTGCCCCAAAATAAGTACAATTTCTGCAATTTTGCCCCAAAATAAGGGAAATTTCTGGAATTTTGCCCTAAATTAGTGGAATTTCTGAGTTTTGCCCCAAAATAAGGAGAATTTCTGTCTTTTTGCCCCAACATATAGGTCATTTCTGTATTTATACACCACAACTAGCGGAATTTCTGCAATTATGCTCCAAAATACGGGGAATTTGTGCCTTTTTGCCCGAAAATAAGGGGAATGCATAACTTTTTGCCATAAAAAAGGGAAATTTCTTCATTTTTGCTCTAAAATAAGGGAAATTTCTGCATTTTTGCCTCTAAATAAGTGGAATTTCTGTCTTTTTCCCTCAAAACAAAGGGAATTTCTGTCTTTTTTGCCTCAAAATAAGGGGAATTTCTGACTTATTACACTGAAATAAGTGAAATTTCTGCAATTTTGCTTAAAAATAAGGGAAATTTCTGCCTTTTTGCCACAAATTAATGGGAATTTCTGCCTTTTTTCCCCAAAATAAGAAAAATTTTTGCTTTTTTTCTCTGAAATAAGTGAAATTTCTGCAATTTTGCCCTAAAATAAGGAAAATTTCTGCAATTTTTCCCAATAATAAGGGAAATTTCTGAAATTTTGCCCCAAATAAGGGGAATTTCTCCCTTTTTGCCCCAAAATGAAGGAAATTTCAGCCTTTTTACCTGAAAATAAGTGAAATTTCTGAAATTTTGCCCCAAATAAGGAAAATTTCTTCAATTTTGCCCCAAAATAAGGTAAATTCCTGTAATTTTGCCCCAAAATAAAGGAAATTTCTTGAATTTTGCCCCAAAAGAAGGGGAATTTCTGATTTTTGCCCCAAAATAAGGGAAATTTCTGCAATTTTGCCCCAATGTAAAGGAAATTTTTGCAATTTTGCCACAAAATAACGGGAATTTCTAAATGTTTGATCCCAAAAAAAGGAGATCTTCTGTCTTTTTGCCCCAAAATAAAGAGAATTTCTGCCTTTTTGCCCGAAAATTATGAGAATTTCTGCAATTTTGCTTGAAAATACGGGGAATTTCTGCTTTTAATCCCGAAAGTAAGGGGAATGCATACCTTTTTGTCATAAAAAGGTAAATTTCTACATTTTTGCTCCAAAATAAGGGAAATTTCTGCCTTTTTGTCTCTAAATAAATGGAATTTCTATCTTTTTCCCCCAAAACAAAGGGAATTTCTGTCTTTTTTGCCCCAAAATAAGGGGAATTTCTGAATTATTACCCTGAAATAAGTGAAATTTCTCTAATTTTGCCCCAAAATAAGGGAAATTTCTGCCTCTTTGCCCCCAAATAAGGGGAATTTCAGCATTTTACCTCAAAATAAGGGAAATTTCTGCATTTTTGCCACAAAATATTAGGAATTTCTGACTTTTTGCCCCAAAATAAAGAAAATTTGTGCCTTTTTTCACTGAAATAAGTGAAATTTCTGCAATTTTGCCCCAAAATAAGTGAAATTTCTGCAATTTTGCCCCAAAATAAGGGAAATTTCTGGAATTTTGCCCCAAAATAAGTGGAATTTCTCAATTTTGCCCCAAAAAAAGGAGAATTTCTGTCTTTTTGCCTGTAAATAAGTGAAATTTCTCCAATTTTGCCCCAAAATAAGGGAAATTTCTGCCTCTTTGCCCCCAAATAAGGGGAATTTCAGCCTTTTTACCTCATAATAAGGGGAATTTCTGCATTTTTGCCCCAAAATATTAGGAATTTCTGACTTTTTGCCCCAAAATAAGGAAAATTTGTGCCTTTTTTCCCTGAAATAAGTGAAATTTCTGCAATTTTGCCCCAAAATAAGTGAAATTTCTGCAATTTTGCCCCAAAATAAGGGAAATTTCTGGAATTTTGCCCCAAAATAAGAGGAATTTCTAAGTTTTGCCCCAAAATAAGGAGATTTTCTGTCTTTTTGCCTGTATATAAGTGAAATTTCTGCAATTTTGCCCCAAAATAAGGGAAATTTCTGCCTTTTTGCCCCCAAATAAGGGGAATTTCAGCCTTTTTACCTCAAAATAAGGGGAATTTCTGCATTTTTGCCAGAAAATATTAGGAATTTCTGCCTTTTTGCCCCAAAATAAGGAAAATTTCTGCCTTTTTTCCCTGAAATAAGTGAAATTTCTGCAATTTTGCCCCAAAATAAATGAAATTTCTGCAATTTTGCCCCAAAATAAGGGAAATTTCTGGAATTTTTCCCCAAAATAAGTAGAATTTATGAGTTTTGCCCCAAAATAAGGAGAATTTCTGTCTTTTTGCCCCAACATATAGGGAATTTCTGTCTTTGTGCACCACAACTAGAGGAATTTCTGCAATTATGCTCCAAAATACGGGGAATTTCTGCCTTTTTGCCCGAAAATTATGATAATTTCTGCAATTTTGCTTCAAAATACGGGGAATTTCTGCTTTTTATCCCAAAAGTAAGGGGAATGCATATCTTTTTGCCATAAAAAAGTAAATTTCTTCATTTTTTCCTTCAAAATAAAGGGAATTTCTGCCTTTTTGCCTCTAAATAAGTGGAATTTCTGTCTTTTTCGCCCAAAACAAAAGGAATTTCTGTCTTTTTTGACCCAAAATAAGGGGAATTTCTGAATTATTACCCTGAAATAAGTGAAATTTCTCCAATTTTGCCCGAAAATAATGGAAATTTCTGCCTCTGTGCCCCCAAATAAGGGGAATTTCAGCCTTTTTACCTCAAAATAAGGGGAATTTCTGCATTTTTGCCACAAAATATTAGGAATTTCTGACTTTTTGCCCCAAGATAAGGAAAATTTGTGCCTTTTTTCCCTGAAATAAGTGAAATTTCTGCAATTTTGCCCGAAAATAAGTAAAATTTCTGCAATGTTGCCCCAAAATAAGGGAAATTTCTGGAATTTTGCCCCCAAATAAGTGGAATTTCTAAGTTTTGCCCCAAAATAAGGAGAATTTCTGTATTTTTGCCTCTAAATAATTGAAATTTCTACAATTTTGCCCCAAAATAAGGGAAATTTCTGCCTTTTTGCCCCCAAATAAGGGGAATTTCAGCCTTTTTACCTCAAAATAAGGGGAATTTTTGCATTTTTGCCAGAAAATATTAGGAATTTCTGCCTTTTTGCCCCAAAATAAGGAAAATTTCTGCCTTTTTTCCCTGAAATAAGTGAAATTTCTGCAATTTTGCCCCAAAATAAGTGAAATTTCTGCAATTTTGCCCCAAAATAAGGGAAATTTCTGGAATTTTTCCCCAAAATAAGCAGAATTTATGAGTTTTGCCCCAAAATAAGGAGAATTTCTGTCTTTTTGCCCCAACATATAGGGAATTTCTGTCTTTGTGCACCACAACTAGAGGAATTTCTGCAATTATGCTCCAAAATACGGGGAATTTCTGCATTTTTGCCCGAAAATTATGAGAATTTCTGCAATTTTGCTTCAAAATACGGGGAATTTCTGCTTTTTATCCCAAAATAAGGGGAATGCATACCTTTTTGCCATAAAAAGGTAAATTTCTTCATTTTTGCTCCAAAATAAGAGGAATTTCTGCCTTTTTGCCTCTAAATAAGTGGAATTTCTGTCGTTTTCCCCCAAAACAAAAGGAATTTCTGTCTTTTTTGAACCAAAATAAGGGGAATTTCTGAATTATTACCCTGAAATAAGTGAAATTTCTCCAATTTTGCCCCAAAATAATGGAAATTTCTGCCTCTTTGCCCCCAAATAAGGGGAATTTCAGCCTTTTTACCTCAAAATAAGGGGAATTTCTGCATTTTTGCAACAAAATATTAGGAATTTCTGACTTTTTGCCCCAAAATAAGGAAAATTTGTGCCTTTTTTCCCTGAAATAAGTGAAATTTCTGCAATTTTGCCCCAAAATAAGTGAAATTTCTGCAATGTTGCCCCAAAATAAGGGAAATTTCTGGAATTTTGCCCGAAAATAAGTGGAATTTCTAAGTTTTGCCCCAAAATAAGCAGAATTTCTGTATTTTTGCCTCTAAATAAGTGAAATTTCTGCAATTTTGCCCCAAAATAAGGGAAATTTCTGCCTTTTTGCCCCCAAATAAAAGGAATTTCAGCCTTTTTACCTAAAAATAAGGGGAATTTCTGCATTTTTGCCAGAAAATATTAGGAATTTCTGCCTTTTTGCCCCAAAATAAAGAAAATTTCTGCCTTTTTTCCCTGGAATAAGTGAAATTTCTGCAATTTTGCCCCAAAATAAGTGAAATTTCTGCAATTTTGCCCCAAAATAAGGGAAATTTCTGGAATTTTGCCCCAAAATAAGTGGAATTTCTGAGTTTTGCCCCAAAATACGGGGAATTTCTGCCTTTTTGCCCGAAAATAAGGGGAATGCATAACTTTTTGCCATAAAAAAGGGAAATTTCTTCATTTTTGCTCCAAAATAAGGGAAATTTCTGCCTTTTTGCCTCTAAATAAGTGGAATTTCTGTCTTTTTCCCTTAAAACAAAGGGAATTTCTGTCTTTTTTGCCTCAAAAAAAGAGGAATTTCTGACTTATTACACTGAAATAAGTGAAATTTCTGCAATTTTGCCCCAAAATAAGGGGAATTTCTGATTTTGGCCACAAAATAAAGGGAATTTCTGCATTTTGCCCCAAAATTAGGGGAATTTCTGCAATTTTGCTCCAAAATACGGGGAATTTCTGCCTTTTTGCCTGAAAATAATGGGAATGCATACCTTTTTGCCATTAAAAGGGACATTTCTTCATTTTTGCTCCAAAATAAAGGGAATTTCTGCCTTTTTGCCTCTAAATAAGTGGAATTTCTGTCTTTTTCCCTCAAAACAAAGAGAATTTCTGTCTTTTTTGCCCCAAAATAAGGGGAATTTCTGACTTATTACCCTGAAGTAAGTGAAATTTCTGAAATTTTGCCCCAAAATAAGGGAAATTTCTGCAATTTTGCCCCAAAATAAGGGGAATTTCTTAATGTTTGCTCCCGAAAAAAGGAGATCTTCTGTCTTTTTGCCCCAAAATAAAAAGAATTTCTGCCTTTTTGCCCAAAAATTATGAGAATTTCTGCAATTTTGCTTCAAAATACGGGGAATTTCTGCTTTTTATCCCAAAAGTAAGGGGAATGCATATCTTTTTGCCATAAAAAGGTAAATTTCTTCATTTTTTCCTTCAAAATAAGGGGATTTTCTGCCTTTTTGCCTCTAAATAAGTGGAATTTCTGTCTTTTTCCCCCAAAACAAAAGGAATTTCTGTTTTTTTTGACCCAAAATAAGGGGAATTTCTTAATTATTACTCTGAAATAAGTGAAATTTCTCCAATTTTGCCCCAAAATAATGGAAATTTCTGACTCTTTGCCCCCAAATAAGGGGAATTTCAGCCTTTTTACCTCAAAATAAGGGGAATTTCTGCATTTTTGCCACAAAATATTAGGAATTTCTGACTTTTTGCCCCAAAAAAAGGAAAATTTGTGCCTTTTTTCCATGAAATAAGTGAAATTTCTGCAATTTTGCCAGAAAATAAGTGAAATTTCTGCAATGTTGCCCCAAAATAAGGGAAATTTCTGGAATTTTGCCCCCAAATAAGTGGAATTTCTAAGTTTTGCCCCAAAATAAGGAGAATTTCTGTATTTTTGCCTCTAAATAAGTGAAATTTCTGCAATTTTGCCCCAAAACAAGGGAA
This sequence comes from Micromys minutus, assembly GCF_963924665.1. Classification (NCBI taxonomy): domain Eukaryota; kingdom Metazoa; phylum Chordata; class Mammalia; order Rodentia; family Muridae; genus Micromys; species Micromys minutus. Next base: position 359,105 of record NW_027667690.1, on the reverse strand, counting down.
ATTTCTGCCTTTTTGCCCCCAAATAAAAGGAATTTCAGCCTTTTTACCTAAAAATAAGGGGAATTTCTGCATTTTTGCCAGAAAATATTAGGAATTTCTGCCTTTTTGCCCCAAAATAAAGAAAATTTCTTCTTTTTTTCCCTGAAATAAGTGAAATTTCTGCAATTTTGCCCCAAAATAAGTGAAATTTTTGCAATTTTGCCCCAAAATAAGGGAAATTTCTGGAATTTTGCCTCAAAATAAGAGGAATTTCTAAGTTTTGCCCCAAAATAAGGAGATTTTCTGTCTTTTTGCCTGTAAATAAGTGAAATTTCTGCAATTTTGCCCCAAAATATGGGAAATTTCTGCCTTTTTGCCCCCAAATAAGGGGAATTTCAGCCTTTTTACCTCAAAATAAGGGGAATTTCTGCATTTTTGCCAGAAAATATTAGGAATTTCTGCCTTTTGCCCCAAAATAAGGAAAATTTCTGCATTTTTTCCCTGAAATAAGTGAAATTTCTGCAATTTTGCCCCAAAATAAGTGAAATTTCTGCAATTTTGCCCCAAAATAAGGGAAATTTCTGGAATTTTTCCCCAAAATAAGTAGAATTTATGAGTTTTGCCCCAAAATAAGGAGAATTTCTGTCTTTTTGCCCCAACATATAGGGAATTTCTGTCTTTGTGCACCACAACTAGAGGAATTTCTGCAATTATGCTCCAAAATACGGGGAATTTCTGCCTTTTTGCCCGAAAATTATGATAATTTCTGCAATTTTGCTTCAAAATACGGGGAATTTCTGCTTTTTATCCCAAAAGTAAGGGGAATGCATATCTTTTTGCCATAAAAAAGTAAATTTCTTCATTTTTTTCTTCAAAATAAAGGGAATTTCTGCCTTTTTGCCTCTAAATAAGTGGAATTTCTGTCTTTTTCCCCCAAAACAAAAGGAATTTCTGTCTTTTTTGACCCAAAATAAGGGGAATTTCTGAATTATTACCCTGAAATAAGTGAAATTTCTCCAATTTTGCCCGAAAATAATGGAAATTTCTGCCTCTGTGCCCCCAAATAAGGGGAATTTCAGCCTTTTTACCTCAAAATAAGGGGAATTTCTGCATTTTTGCCACAAAATATTAGGAATTTCTGACTTTTTGCCTCAAGATAAGGAAAATTTGTGCCTTTTTTCCCTGAAATAAGTGAAATTTCTGCAATTTTGCCCGAAAATAAGTAAAATTTCTGCAATGTTGCCCCAAAATAAGGGAAATTTCTGGAATTTTGCCCCCAAATAAGTGGAATTTCTAAGTTTTGCCCCAAAATAAGGAGAATTTCTGTATTTTTGCCTCTAAATAATTGAAATTTCTGCAATTTTGCCCCAAAATAAGGGAAATTTCTGCCTTTTTGCCCCCAAATAAGGGGAATTTCAGCCTTTTTACCTCAAAATAAGGGGAATTTCTGCATTTTTGCCAGAAAATATTAGGAATTTCTGCCTTTTTGCCCCAAAATAAGGAAAATTTCTGCCTTTTTTCCCTGAAATAAGTGAAATTTCTGCAATTTTGCCCCAAAATAAGTGAAATTTCTGCAATTTTGCCCCAAAATAAGGGAAATTTCTGGAATTTTTCCCCAAAATAAGCAGAATTTATGAGTTTTGCCCCAAAATAAGGAGAATTTCTGTCTTTTTGCCCCAACATATAGGGAATTTCTGTCTTTGTGCACCACAACTAGAGGAATTTCTGCAATTATGCTCCAAAATACGGGGAATTTCTGCATTTTTGCCCGAAAATTATTAGAATTTCTGCAATTTTGCTTCAAAATACGGGGAATTTCTGCTTTTTATCCCAAAATAAGGGGAATGCATACCTTTTTGCCATAAAAAGGTAAATTTCTTCATTTTTGCTCCAAAATAAGGGGAATTTCTGCCTTTTTGCCTCTAAATAAGTGGAATTTCTGTCTTTTTCCCCCAAAACAAAAGGAATTTCTGTCTTTTTTGAACCAAAATAAGGGGAATTTCTGAATTATTACCCTGAAATAAGTGAAATTTCTCCAATTTTGCCCCAAAATAATGGAAATTTCTGCCTCTTTGCCCCCAAATAAGGGGAATTTCAGCCTTTTTACCTCAAAATAAGGGGAATTTCTGCATTTTTGCCACAAAATATTAGGAATTTCTGACTTTTTGCCCCAAAATAAAGAAAATTTGTGCCTTTTTTCCCTGAAATAAGTGAAATTTCTGCAATTTTGCCCCAAAATAAGTGAAATTTCTGCAATGTTGCCCCAAAATAAGGGAAATTTCTGCAATGTTGCCCCAAAATAAAGGAAATTTCTGGAATTTTGCCCCAAAATAAGGGAAATTTCTGCCTTTTTGCCCCCAAATAAAAGGAATTTCAGCCTTTTTACCTCAAAATAAGGGGAATTTATGCATTTTTGCAACAAAATATTAGGAATTTCTGACTTTTTGCCCCAAAATAAGGAAAATTTGTGCCTTTTTTCCCTGAAATAAGTGAAATTTCTGCAATTTTGCCCCAAAATAAGTGAAATTTCTGCAATGTTGCCCCAAAATAAGGGAAATTTCTGGAATTTTGCCCGAAAATAACTGGAATTTCTAAGTTTTGCCCCAAAATAAGCAGAATTTCTGTATTTTTGCCTCTAAATAAGTGAAATTTCTGCAATTTTGCCCCAAAATAAGGGAAATTTCAGCCTCTTTGCCCCCAAATAAGGGGAATTTCAGCATTTTACCTCAAAATAAGGGGAATTTCTGCATTTTTGCCACAAAATATTAGGAATTTCTGAATTTTTGCCCCAAAATAAGGAAAATTTGTGCCTTTTTTCACTGAAATAAGTGAAATTTCTGCAATTTTGCCCCAAAATAAGTGAAATTTCTGCAATTTTGCCCCAAAATAAGGGAAATTTCTGGAATTTTGCCCCAAAATAAGTGGAATTTCTAAGTTTTGCCCCAAAAAAAGGAGAATTTCTGTCTTTTTGCCTGTAAATAAGTGAAATTTCTCCAATTTTGCCCCAAAATAAGGGAAATTTCTGCCTCTTTGCCCCCAAATAAGGGGAATTTCAGCCTTTTTACCTCAAAATAAGGGGAATTTCTTCATTTTTGCCACAAAATATTAGGAATTTCTGACTTTTTGCCCCAAAATAAGGAAAATTTGTGCCTTTTTTCCCTGAAATAAGTGAAATTTCTGCAATTTTGCCCCAAAATAAGTGAAATTTCTGCAATTTTGCCCCAAAATAAAGGAAATTTCTGGAATTTTGCACCAAAATAAGAGGAATTTCTAAGTTTTGCCCCAAAATAAGGAGATTTTCTGTCTTTTTGCCTGTAAATAAGTGAAATTTCTGCAATTTTGCCCCAAAATAAGGGAAATTTCTGCCTTTTTGCCTCCAAATAAGGGGAATTTCAGCCTTTTTACCTCAAAATAAGGGGAATTTCTGCCTTTTTGCCTCTAAATAAGTGGAATTTCTGTCTTTTTCCCCCAAAACAAAAGGAATTTCTGTCTTTTTTGAACCAAAATAAGGGGAATTTCTGAATTATTACCCTGAAATAAGTGAAATTTCTCCAATTTTGCCCCAAAATAATGGAAATTTCTGCCTCTTTGCCCCCAAATAAGGGGAATTTCAGCCTTTTTACCTCAAAATAAGGGGAATTTCTGCATTTTTGCCACAAAATATTAGGAATTTCTGACTTTTTGCCCCAAAATAAAGAAAATTTGTGCCTTTTTTCCCTGAAATAAGTGAAATTTCTGCAATTTTGCCCCAAAATAAGTGAAATTTCTGCAATGTTGCCCCAAAATAAGGGAAATTTCTGCAATGTTGCCCCAAAATAAAGGAAATTTCTGGAATTTTGCCCCAAAATAAGGGAAATTTCTGCCTTTTTGCCCCCAAATAAAAGGAATTTCAGCCTTTTTACCTCAAAATAAGGGGAATTTATGCATTTTTGCAACAAAATATTAGGAATTTCTGACTTTTTGCCCCAAAATAAGGAAAATTTGTGCCTTTTTTCCCTGAAATAAGTGAAATTTCTGCAATTTTGCCCCAAAATAAGTGAAATTTCTGCAATGTTGCCCCAAAATAAGGGAAATTTCTGGAATTTTGCCCGAAAATAAGTGGAATTTCTAAGTTTTGCCCCAAAATAAGCAGAATTTCTGTATTTTTGCCTCTAAATAAGAGAAATTTCTGCAATTTTGCCCCAAAATAAGGGAAATTTCAGCCTCTTTGCCCCCAAATAAGGGGAATTTCAGCATTTTACCTCAAAATAAGGGGAATTTCTGCATTTTTGCCACAAAATATTAGGAATTTCTGACTTTTTGCCCCAAAATAAGGAAAATTTGTGCCTTTTTTCACTGAAATAAGTGAAATTTCTGCAATTTTGCCCCAAAATAAGTGAAATTTCTGCAATTTTGCCCCAAAATAAGGGAAATTTCTGGAATTTTGCCCCAAAATAAGTGGAATTTCTAAGTTTTGCCCCAAAAAAAGGAGAATTTCTGTCTTTTTGCCTGTAAATAAGTGAAATTTCTCCAATTTTGCCCAAAAATAAGGGAAATTTCTGCCTCTTTGCCCCCAAATAAGGGGAATTTCAGCCTTTTTACCTCAAAATAAGGGGAATTTCTTCATTTTTGCCACAAAATATTAGGAATTTCTGACTTTTTGCCCCAAAATAAGGAAAATTTGTGCCTTTTTTCCCTGAAATAAGTGAAATTTCTGCAATTTTGCCCCAAAATAAGTGAAATTTCTGCAATTTTGCCCCAAAATAAAGGAAATTTCTGGAATTTTGCCCCAAAATAAGAGGAATTTCTAAGTTTTGCCCCAAAATAAGGACATTTTCTGTCTTTTTGCCTGTAAATAAGTGAAATTTCTGCAATTTTGCCCCAAAATAAGGGAAATTTCTGCCTTTTTGCCTCCAAATAAGGGGAATTTCAGCCTTTTTACCTCAAAATAAGGGGAATTTCTGCATTTTTGCCAGAAAATATTAGGAATTTCTGCCTTTTTGCCCCAAAATAAGGAAAATTTCTGCATTTTTTCCCTGAAATAAGTGAAATTTCTGCAATTTTGCCCCAAAATAAGTGAAATTTCTGCAATTTTGCCCCAAAATAAGGGAAATTTCTGGAATTTTTCCCCAAAATAAGTAGAATTTATGAGTTTTGCCCCAAAATAAGGAGAATTTCTGTCTTTTTGCCCCAACATATAGGGAATTTCTGTCTTTGTGCACCACAACTAGAGGAATTTCTGCAATTATGCTCCAAAATACGGGGAATTTCTGCCTTTTTGCCCGAAAATTATGAGAATTTCTGCAATTTTGCTTCAAAATACGGGGAATTTCTGCTTTTTATCCCAAAAGTAAGGGGAATGCATATCTTTTTGCCATAAAAAAGTAAATTTCTTCATTTTTTTCTTCAAAATAAAGGGAATTTCTGCCTTTTTGCCTCTAAATAAGTGGAATTTCTGTCTTTTTCCCCCAAAACAAAAGGAATTTCTGTCTTTTTTGACCCAAAATAAGGGGAATTTCTGAATTATTACCCTGAAATAAGTGAAATTTCTCCAATTTTGCCCGAAAATAATGGAAATTTCTGCCTCTGTGCCCCCAAATAAGGGGAATTTCAGCCTTTTTACCTCAAAATAAGGGGAATTTCTGCATTTTTGCCACAAAATATTAGGAATTTCTGACTTTTTGCCCCAAGATAAGGAAAATTTGTGCCTTTTTTCCCTGAAATAAGTGAAATTTCTGCAATTTTGACCGAAAATAAGTAAAATTTCTGCAATGTTGCCCCAAAATAAGGGAAATTTCTGGAATTTTGCCCCCAAATAAGTGGAATTTCTAAGTTTTGCCCCAAAATAAGGAGAATTTCTGTATTTTTGCCTCTAAATAATTGAAATTTCTGCAATTTTGCCCCAAAATAAGGAAAATTTCTGCCTTTTTTCCCTGAAATAAGTGAAATTTCTGCAATTTTGCCCCAAATTAAGTGAAATTTCTGCAATGTTGCCCCAAAATAAGGGAAATTTCTGGAATTTTGCCCCAAAATAAGGGAAATTTCTGCCTTTTTGCCACCAAATAAAAGGAATTTCAGCCTTTTTACCTCAAAATAAGGGGAATTTCTGCATTTTTGCAACAAAATATTAGGAATTTCTGACTTTTTGCCCCAAAATAAGGAAAATTTGTGCCTTTTTTCCCTGAAATAAGTGAAATTTCTGCAATTTTGCCCCAAAATAAGTGAAATTTCTGCAATGTTGCCCCAAAATAAGGGAAATTTCTGGAATTTTGCCCGAAAATAAGTGGAATTTCTAAGTTTTGCCCCAAAATAAGCAGAATTTCTGTATTTTTGCCTCTAAATAAGTGAAATTTCTGCAATTTTGCCCCAAAATAAGGGAAATTTCTGCCGTTTTCCCCCAAATAAAAGGAATTTCAGCCTTTTTACCTAAAAATAAGGGGAATTTCTGCATTTTTGCCAGAAAATATTAGGAATTTCTGCCTTTTTGCCCCAAAATAAAGAAAATTTCTGCCTTTTTTCCCTGGAATAAGTGAAATTTCTGCAATTTTGCCCCAAAATAAGTGAAATTTCTGCAATTTTGCCCCAAAATAAGGGAAATTTCTGGAATTTTGCCCCAAAATAAGTGCAATTTCTGAGTTTTGCCCCAAAATACGGGGAATTTCTGCCTTTTTGCCCGAAAATAAGGGGAATGCATAACTTTTTGCCATAAAAAAGGGAAATTTCTTCATTTTTGCTCCAAAATAAGGGAAATTTCTGCCTTTTTGCCTCTAAATAAGTGGAATTTCTGTCTTTTTCCCTCAAAACAAAGGGAATTTCTGTCTTTTTTGCCTCAAAAAAAAAGGAATTTCTGACTTATTACACTGAAATAAGTGAAATTTCTGCAATTTTGCCCCAAAATAAGGGGAATTTCTGATTTTGGCCACAAAATAAAGGGAATTTCTGCATTTTGCCCCAAAATTAGGGGAATTTCTGCAATTTTGCTCCAAAATACGGGGAATTTCTGCCTTTTTGCCTGAAAATAATGGGAATGCATACCTTTTTGCCATTAAAAGGGACATTTCTTCATTTTTGCTCCAAAATAAAGGGAATTTCTGCCTTTTTGCCTCTAAATAAGTGGAATTTCTGTCTTTTTCCCTCAAAACAAAGAGAATTTCTGTCTTTTTTGCCCCAAAATAAGGGGAATTTCTGACTTATTACCCTGAAGTAAGTGAAATTTCTGAAATTTTGCCCCAAAATAAGGGAAATTTCTGCAATTTTGCCCCAAAATAAGGGGAATTTCTTAATGTTTGCTCCCGAAAAAAGGAGATCTTCTGTCTTTTTGCCCCAAAATAAAAAGAATTTCTGCCTTTTTGCCCGAAAATTATGAGAATTTCTGCAATTTTGCTTCAAAATACGGGGAATTTCTGCTTTTTATCCCAAAAGTAAGGGGAATGCATATCTTTTTGCCATAAAAAGGTAAATTTCTTCATTTTTTCCTTCAAAATAAGGGGATTTTCTGCCTTTTTGCCTCTAAATAAGTGGAATTTCTGTCTTTTTCCCCCAAAACAAAAGGAATTTCTGTTTTTTTTGACCCAAAATAAGGGGAATTTCTGAATTATTACTCTGAAATAAGTGAAATTTCTCCAATTATGCCCCAAAATAATGGAAATTTCTGACTCTTTGCCCCCAAATAAGGGGAATTTCAGCCTTTTTACCTCAAAATAAGGGGAATTTCTGCATTTTTGCCACAAAATATTAGGAATTTCTGACTTTTTGCCCCAAAAAAAAGAAAATTTGTGCCTTTTTTCCCTGAAATAAGTGAAATTTCTGCAATTTTGCCAGAAAATAAGTGAAATTTCTGCAATGTTGCCCCAAAATAAGGGAAATTTCTGGAATTTTGCCCCCAAATAAGTGGAATTTCTAAGTTTTGCCCCAAAATAAGGAGAATTTCTGTATTTTTGCCTCTAAATAAGTGAAATTTCTGCAATTTTGCCCCAAAATAAGGGAAATTTCTGCCTTTTTGCCCCCAAATAAAAGGAATTTCAGCCTTTTTACCTAAAAATAAAAGGAATTTCTGCATTTTTGCCAGAATATATTAGGAATTTCTGCCTTTTTGCCCCAAAATAAAGAAAATTTCTTCTTTTTTTCCCTGGAATAAGTGAAATTTCTTCAATTTTGCCCAAAATATGTGAAATTTCTGCAATTTTGCCCCAAAATAAGGGAAATTTCTGGAATTTTGCCCCAAAATAAGTGGAATTTCTGAGTTTTGCCCCAAAATAAGGAGAATTTCTGTCTTTTTGCCCCAACATATAGGGAATTTCTGTCGTTCTGCACCACAACTAGGGGAATTTGTGCAATTATGCTCCAAAATACGGGGAATTTCTGCCTTTTTGCCCGAAAATAAGGGGAATGCATAACTTTTTGCCATAAAAAAGGGAAATTTCTTCATTTTTGCTCCAAAATAAGGGAAATTTCTGCATTTTTGCCTCTAAATAAGTGGAATTTCTGTCTTTTTCCCTCAAAACAAAGGGAATTTCTGTTTTTTTTTTGCCTCAAAAAAAGAGGAATTTCTGACTTATTACACTGAAATAAGTGAAATTTCTGCAATTTTGCCCCAAAATAAGGGGAATTTCTGCCTCTTTGCCCCCAAATAAGGGGAATTTCAGCCTTTTTACTTCAAAATAAAGGGAATTTTGGCATTTTTGCCAGAGAATATTAGGAATTTCTGCCTTTTTGCCCCAAAATAAAGAAAATTTCTGCCTTTTTTCCCTGAAATAAGTGAAATTTCTACAATTTTGCCCCAAAATAAGTGAAATTTCTGCAATTTTGCCCCAAAATAAGGGAAATTTCTGGAATTTTGCCCTAAATTAGTGGAATTTCTGAGTTTTGCCCCAAAATAAGGAGAATTTCTGTCTTTTTGCCCCAACATATAGGTCATTTCTGTATTTATACACCACAACTAGCGGAATTTCTGCAATTATGCTCCAAAATACGGGGAATTTGTGCCTTTTTGCCCGAAAATAAGGGGAATGCATAACTTTTTGCCATAAAAAAGGGAAATTTCTTCATTTTTGCTCTAAAATAAGGGAAATTTCTGCATTTTTGCCTCTAAATAAGTGGAATTTCTGTCTTTTTCCCTCAAAACAAAGGGAATTTCTGTCTTTTTTGCCTCAAAATAAGGGGAATTTCTGACTTATTACACTGAAATAAGTGAAATTTCTGCAATTTTGCTTAAAAATAAGGGAAATTTCTGCCTTTTTGCCACAAATTAATGGGAATTTCTGCCTTTTTTCCCCAAAATAAGAAAAATTTTTGCTTTTTTTCTCTGAAATAAGTGAAATTTCTGCAATTTTGCCCTAAAATAAGGAAAATTTCTGCAATTTTTCCCAATAATAAGGGAAATTTCTGCAATTTTGCCCCAAATAAGGGGAATTTCTCACTTTTTGCCCCAAAATGAAGGAAATTTCAGCCTTTTTACCTGAAAATAAGTGAAATTTCTGAAATTTTGCCCCAAATAAGGAAAATTTCTTCAATTTTGCCCCAAAATAAGGTAAATTCCTGTAATTTTGCCCCAAAATAAAGGAAATTTCTTGAATTTTGCCCCAAAAGAAGGGGAATTTCTGATTTTTGCCCCAAAATAAGGGAAATTTCTGTAATTTTGCCCCAATGTAAAGGAAATTTTTGCAATTTTGCCACAAAATAACGGGAATTTCTAAATGTTTGCTCCCAAAAAAAGGAGATCTTCTGTCTTTTTGCCCCAAAATTAAGAGAATTTCTGCCTTTTTGCCCGAAAATTATGAGAATTTCTGCAATTTTGCTTGAAAATACGGGGAATTTCTGCTTTTAATCCCGAAAGTAAGGGGAATGCATACCTTTTTGTCATAAAAAGGTAAATTTCTACATTTTTGCTCCAAAATAAGGGGAATTTCTGCCTTTTTGTCTCTAAATAAATGGAATTTCTGTCTTTTTCCCCCAAAACAAAGGGAATTTCTGTCTTTTTTGCCCCAAAATAAGGGGAATTTCTGAATTATTACCCTGAAATAAGTGAAATTTCTCTAATTTTGCCCCAAAATAAGGGAAATTTCTGCCTCTTTGCCCCCAAATAAGGGGAATTTCAGCATTTTACCTCAAAATAAGGGGAATTTCTGCATTTTTGCCACAAAATATTAGGAATTTCTGACTTTTTGCCCCAAAATAAGGAAAATTTGTGCCTTTTTTCACTGAAATAAGTGAAATTTCTGCAATTTTGCCCCAAAATAAGTGAAATTTCTGCAATTTTGCCCCAAAATAAGGCAAATTTCTGGAATTTTGCCCCAAAATAAGTGGAATTTCTAAGTTTTGCCCCCAAAAAATTAGAATTTCTGTCTTTTTGCCTGTAAATAAGTGAAATTTCTCCAATTTTGCCCCAAAATAAGGGAAATTTCTGCCTCTTTGCCCCCAAATAAGGGGAATTTCAGCCTTTTTACCTCAAAATAAGGGGAATTTCTGCATTTTTGCCACAAAATATTAGGAATTTCTGACTTTTTGCCTCAAAATAAGGAAAATTTGTGCCTTTTTTCCCTGAAATAAGTGAAATTTCTGCAATTTTGCCCCAAAATAAGTGAAATTTCTGCAATTTTGCCCCAAAATAAGGGAAATTTCTGGAATTTTGCCCCAAAATAAGAGGAATTTCTAAGTTTTGCCCCAAAATAAGGAGATTTTCTGACTTTTTGCCTGTAAATAAGTGAAATTTCTGCAATTTTGCCCCAAAATAAGGGAAATTTCTGCATTTTTGCCCCCAAATAAGGGGAATTTCAGCCTTTTTACCTCAAAATAAGGGGAATTTCTGCATTTTTGCCAGAAAATATTAGGAATTTCTGCCTTTTTGCCCCAAAATAAGGAAAATTTCTGCCTTTTTTCCCTGAAATAAGTGAAATTTCTGCAATTTTGCCCCAAAATAAGTGAAATTTCTGCAATTTTGCCCCAAAATAAGGGAAATTTCTGGAATTTTGCCCCAAAATAAGTGGAATTTCTGAGTTTTGCCCCAAAATACGGGGAATTTCTGCCTTTTTGCCCGAAAATAAGGGGAATGCATAACTTTTTGCCATAAAAAAGGGAAATTTCTTCATTTTTGCTCCAAAATAAGGGAAATTTCTGCCTTTTTGCCTCTAAATAAGTGGAATTTCTGTCTTTTTCCCTCAAAACAAAGGGAATTTCTGTCTTTTTTGCCTCAAAAAAAGAGGAATTTCTGACTTATTACACTGAAATAAGTGAAATTTCTGCAATTTTGCCCCAAAATAAGGGGAATTTCTGATTTTGGCCACAAAATAAAGGGAATTTCTGCATTTTGCACCAAAATTAGGGGAATTTCTGCAATTTTGCTCCAAAATACGGGGAATTTCTGCCTTTTTGCCTGAAAATAATGGGAATGCATACCTTTTTGCCATTAAAAGGGACATTTCTTCATTTTTGCTCCAAAATAAAGGGAATTTCTGCCTTTTTGCCTCTAAATAAGTGGAATTTCTGTCTTTTTCCCTCAAAACAAAGAGAATTTCTGTCTTTTTTGCCCCAAAATAAGGGGAATTTCTGACTTATTACCCTGAAGTAAGTGAAATTTCTGAAATTTTGCCCCAAAATAAGGGAAATTTCTGCAATTTTGCCCCAAAATAAGGGGAATTTCTTAATGTTTGCTCCCGGAAAAAGGAGATCTTCTGTCTTTTTGCCCCAAAATAAGGGGAATTTCTGACTTATTACCCTGAAGTAAGTGAAATTTCTGAAATTTTGCTTCAAAATACGGGGAATTTCTGCTTTTTATCCCAAAAGTAAGGGGAATGCATATCTTTTGGCCATAAAAAGGTAAATTTCTTCATTTTTTCCTTCAAAATAAGGGGATTTTCTGCCTTTTTGCCTCTAAATAAGTGGAATTTCTGTCTTTTTCCCCCAAAACAAAAGGAATTTCTGTTTTTTTTTGACCCAAAATAAGGGGAATTTCTGAATTATTACTCTGAAATAAGTGAAATTTCTCCAATTTTGCCCCAAAATAATGGAAATTTCTGCCTCTTTGCCCCCAAATAAGGGGAATTTCAGCCTTTTTACTTCAAAATAAAGGGAATTTTGGCATTTTTGCCAGAGAATATTAGGAATTTCTGCCTTTTTGCCCCAAAATAAAGAAAATTTCTGCCTTTTTTCCCTGAAATAAGTGAAATTTCTACAATTTTGCCCCAAAATAAGTGAAATTTCTGCAATTTTGCCCCAAAATAAGGGAAATTTCTGGAATTTTGCCCTAAATTAGTGGAATTTCTGAGTTTTGCCCCAAAATAAGGAGAATTTCTGTCTTTTTGCCCCAACATATAGGTCATTTCTGTATTTATACACCACAACTAGCGGAATTTCTGCAATTATGCTCCAAAATACAGGGAATTTGTGCCTTTTTGCCCGAAAATAAGGGGAATGCATAACTTTTTGCCATAAAAAAGGGAAATTTCTTCATTTTTGCTCTAAAATAAGGGAAATTTCTGCATTTTTGCCTCTAAATAAGTGGAATTTCTGTCTTTTTCCCTCAAAACAAAGGGAATTTCTGTCTTTTTTGCCTCAAAATAAGGGGAATTTCTGACTTATTACACTGAAATAAGTGAAATTTCTGCAATTTTGCTTAAAAATAAGGGAAATTTCTGCCTTTTTGCCACAAATTAATGGGAATTTCTGCCTTTTTTCCCCAAAATAAGAAAAATTTTTGCTTTTTTTCTCTGAAATAAGTGAAATTTCTGCAATTTTGCCCTAAAATAAGGAAAATTTCTGCAATTTTTCCCAATAATAAGGGAAATTTCTGCAATTTTGCCCCAAATGAGGGGAATTTCTCACTTTTTGCCCCAAAATGAAGGAAATTTCAGCCTTTTTACCTGAAAATAAGTGAAATTTCTGAAATTTTGCCCCAAATAAGGAAAATTTCTTCAATTTTGCCCCAAAATAAGGTAAATTCCTGTAATTTTGCCCCAAAATAAAGGAAATTTCTTGAATTTTGCCCCAAAAGAAGGGGAATTTCTGATTTTTGCCCCAAAATAAGGGAAATTTCTGCAATTTTGCCCCAATGTAAAGGAAATTTTTGCAATTTTGCCACAAAATAACGGGAATTTCTAAATGTTTGCTCCCAAAAAAAGGAGATCTTCTGTCTTTTTGCCCCAAAATAAGGAGAATTTCTGCCTTTTTGCCCGAAAATTATGAGAATTTCTGCAATTTTGCTTCAAAATACGGGGAATTTCTGCTTTTAATCCCGAAAGTAAGGGGAATGCATACCTTTTTGTCATAAAAAGGTAAATTTCTACATTTTTGCTCCAAAATAAGGGGAATTTCTGCCTTTTTGTCTCTAAATAAATGGAATTTCTGTCTTTTTCCCCCAAAACAAAGGGAATTTCTGTCTTTTTTGCCCCAAAATAAGGGGAATTTCTGAATTATTACCCTGAAATAAGTGAAATTTCTCTAATTTTGCCCCAAAATAAGGGAAATTTCTGCCTCTTTGCCCCCAAATAAGGGGAATTTCAGCATTTTACCTCAAAATAAGGGGAATTTCTGCATTTTTGCCACAAAATATTAGGAATTTCTGACTTTTTGCCCCAAAATAAGGAAAATTTGTGCCTTTTTTCACTGAAATAAGTGAAATTTCTGCAATTTTGCCCCAAAATAAGTGAAATTTCTGCAATTTTGCCCCAAAATAAGGGAAATTTCTGGAATTTTGCCCCAAAATAAGTGGAATTTCTAAGTTTTGCCCCCAAAAAAGGAGAATTTCTGTCTTTTTGCCTGTAAATAAGTGAAATTTCTCCAATTTTGCCCCAAAATAAGGGAAATTTCTGCCTCTTTGCCCCCAAATAAGGGGAATTTCAGCCTTTTTACCTCAAAATAAAGGGAATTTCTGCATTTTTGCCACAAAATATTAGGAATTTCTGACTTTTTGCCTCAAAATAAGGAAAATTTGTGCCTTTTTTCCCTGAAATAAGTGAAATTTCTGCAATTTTGCCCCAAAATAAGTGAAATTTCTGCAATTTTGCCCCAAAATAAGGGAAATTTCTGGAATTTTGCCCCAAAATAAGAGGAATTTCTAAGTTTTGCCCCAAAATAAGGAGATTTTCTGACTTTTTGCCTGTAAATAAGTGAAATTTCTGCAATTTTGCCCCAAAATAAGGGAAATTTCTGCATTTTTGCCCCCAAATAAGGGGAATTTCAGCCTTTTTACCTCAAAATAAGGGGAATTTCTGCATTTTTGCCAGAAAATATTAGGAATTTCTGCCTTTTTGCCCCAAAATAAGGAAAATTTCTGCATTTTTTCCCTGAAATAAGTGAAATTTCTGCAATTTTGCCCCAAAATAAGTGAAATTTCTGCAATTTTGCCCCAAAATAAGGGAAATTTCTGGAATTTTTCCCCAAAATAAGTAGAATTTATGAGTTTTGCCCCAAAATAAGGAGAATTTCTGTCTTTTTGCCCCAACATATAGGGAATTTCTGTCTTTGTGCACCACAACTAGAGGAATTTCTGCAATTATGCTCCAAAATACGGGGAATTTCTGCCTTTTTGCCCGAAAATTATGAGAATTTCTGCAATTTTGCTTCAAAATACGGGGAATTTCTGCTTTTTATCCCAAAAGTAAGGGGAATGCATATCTTTTTGCCATAAAAAAGTAAATTTCTTCATTTTTTTCTTCAAAATAAAGGGAATTTCTGCCTTTTTGCCTCTAAATAAGTGGAATTTCTGTCTTTTTCCCCCAAAACAAAAGGAATTTCTGTCTTTTTTGACCCAAAATAAGGGGAATTTCTGAATTATTACCCTGAAATAAGTGAAATTTCTCCAATTTTGCCCGAAAATAATGGAAATTTCTGCCTCTGTGCCCCCAAATAAGGGGAATTTCAGCCTTTTTACCTCAAAATAAGGGGAATTTCTGCATTTTTGCCACAAAATATTAGGAATTTCTGACTTTTTGCCCCAAGATAAGGAAAATTTGTGCCTTTTTTCCCTGAAATAAGTGAAATTTCTGCAATTTTGCCCGAAAATAAGTAAAATTTCTGCAATGTTGCCCCAAAATAAGGGAAATTTCTGGAATTTTGCCCCCAAATAAGTGGAATTTCTAAGTTCTGCCCCAAAATAAGGAGAATTTCTGTATTTTTGCCTCTAAATAATTGAAATTTCTGCAATTTTGCCCCAAAATAAGGGAAATTTCTGCCTTTTTGCCCCCAAATAAGGGGAATTTCAGCCTTTTTACCTCAAAATAATGGGAATTTCTGCATTTTTGCCAGAAAATATTAGGAATTTCTGCCTTTTTGCCCCAAAATAAGGAAAATTTCTGCCTTTTTTCCCTGAAATAAGTGAAATTTCTGCAATTTTGCCCCAAAATAAGTGAAATTTCTGCAATTTTGCCCCAAAATAAGGGAAATTTCTGGAATTTTTCCCCAAAATAAGCAGAATTTATGAGTTTTGCCCCAAAATAAGGAGAATTTCTGTCTTTTTGCCCCAACATATAGGGAATTTCTGTCTTTGTGCACCACAACTAGAGGAATTTCTGCAATTATGCTCCAAAATACGGGGAATTTCTGCATTTTTGCCCGAAAATTATGAGAATTTCTGTAATTTTGCTTCAAAATACGGGGAATTTCTGCTTTTTATCCCAAAATAAGGGGAATGCATACCTTTTTGCCATAAAAAGGTAAATTTCTTCATTTTTGCTCCATAATAAGGGGAATTTCTGCCTTTTTGCCTCTAAATAAGTGGAATTTCTGTCGTTTTCGCCGAAAACAAAAGGAATTTCTGTCTTTTTTGAACCAAAATAAGGGGAATTTCTGAATTATTACCCTGAAATAAGTGAAATTTCTCCAATTTTGCCCCAAAATAATGGAAATTTCTGCCTCTTTGCCCCCAAATAAGGGGAATTTCAGCCTTTTTACCTCAAAATAAGGGGAATTTCTGCATTTTTGCAACAAAATATTAGGAATTTCTGACTTTTTGCCCCAAAATAAGGAAAATTTGTGCCTTTTTTCCGTGAAATAAGTGAAATTTCTGCAATTTTGCCCCAAAATAAGTGAAATTTCTGCAATGTTGCCCCAAAATAAGGGAAATTTCTGGAATTTTGCCCGAAAAAAAGTGGAATTTCTAAGTTTTGCCCCAAAATAAGCAGAATTTCTGTATTTTTGCCTCTAAATAAGTGAAATTTCTGCAATTTTGCCCCAAAATAAGGGAAATTTCTGCCTTTTTGCCACCAAATAAAAGGAATTTCAGCCTTTTTACCTAAAAATAAGGGGAATTTCTGCATTTTTGCCAGAAAATATTAGGAATTTCTGCCTTTTTGCCCCAAAATAAAGAAAATTTCTGCCTTTTTTCCCTGGAATAAGTGAAATTTCTGCAATTTTGCCCCAAAATAAGTGAAATTTCTGCAATTTTGCCCCAAAATAAGGGAAATTTCTGGAATTTTGCCCCAAAATAAGTGGAATTTCTGAGTTTTGCCCCAAAATACGGGGAATTTCTGCCTTTTTGCCCGAAAATAAGGGGAATGCATAACTTTTTGCCATAAAAAAGGGAAATTTCTTCATTTTTGCTCCAAAATAAGGGAAATTTCTGCCTTTTTGCCTCTAAATAAGTGGAATTTCTGTCTTTTTCCCTCAAAACAAAGGGAATTTCTGTCTTTTTTGCCTCAAAAAAAGAGGAATTTCTGACTTATTACACTGAAATAAGTGAAATTTCTGCAATTTTGCCCCAAAATAAGGGGAATTTCTGATTTTGGCCACAAAATAAAGGGAATTTCTGCATTTTGCCCCAAAATTAGGGGAATTTCTGCAATTTTGCTCCAAAATACGGGGAATTTCTGCCTTTTTGCCTGAAAATAATGGGAATGCATACCTTTTTGCCATTAAAAGGGACATTTCTTCATTTTTGCTCCAAAATAAAGGGAATTTCTGCCTTTTTGCCTCTAAATAAGTGGAATTTCTGTCTTTTTCCCTCAAAACAAAGAGAATTTCTGTCTTTTTTGCCCCAAAATAAGGGGAATTTCTGACTTATTACCCTGAAGTAAGTGAAATTTCTGAAATTTTGCCCCAAAATAAGGGAAATTTCTGCAATTTTGCCCCAAAATAAGGGGAATTTCTTAATGTTTGCTCCCGAAAAAAGGAGATCTTCTGTCTTTTTGCCCCAAAATAAGGGGAATTTCTGACTTATTACCCTGAAGTAAGTGAAATTTCTGAAATTTTGCTTCAAAATACGGGGAATTTCTGCTTTTTATCCCAAAAGTAAGGGGAATGCATATCTTTTTGCCATAAAAAGGTAAATTTCTTCATTTTTTCCTTCAAAATAAGGGGATTTTCTGCCTTTTTGCCTCTAAATAAGTGGAATTTCTGTCTTTTTCCCCCAAAACAAAAGGAATTTCTGTTTTTTTTGACCCAAAATAAGGGGAATTTCTGAATTATTACTCTGAAATAAGTGAAATTTCTCCAATTTTGCCCCAAAATAATGGAAATTTCTGCCTCTTTGCCCCCAAATAAGGGGAATTTCAGCCTTTTTACCTCAAAATAAGGGGAATTTCTGCATTTTTGCCACAAAATATTAGGAATTTCTGACTTTTTGCCCCAAAAAAAGGAAAATTTGTGCCTTTTTTCCCTGAAATAAGTGAAATTTCTGCAATTTTGCCAGAAAATAAGTGAAATTTCTGCAATGTTGCCCCAAAATAAGGGAAATTTCTGGAATTTTGCCCCCAAATAAGTGGAATTTCTAAGTTTTGCCCCAAAATAAGGAGAATTTCTGTATTTTTGCCTCTAAATAAGTGAAATTTCTGCAATTTTGCCCCAAAATAAGGGAAATTTCTGCCTTTTTGCCCCCAAATAAAAGGAATTTCAGCCTTTTTACCTAAAAATAAAAGGAATTTCTGAATTTTTGCCAGAATATATTAGGAATTTCTGTCTTTTTGCCCCAAAATAAAGAAAATTTCTTCTTTTTTTCCCTGGAATAAGTGAAATTTCTTCAATTTTGCCCAAAATATGTGAAATTTCTGCAATTTTGCCCCAAAATAAGGGAAATTTCTGGAATTTTGCCCCAAAATAAGTGGAATTTCTGAGTTTTGCCCCAAAATAAGGAGAATTTCTGTCTTTTTGCCCCAACATATAGGGAATTTCTGTCGTTCTGCACCACAACTAGGGGAATTTGTGCAATTATGCTCCAAAATACGGGGAATTTCTGCCTTTTTGCCCGAAAATAAGGGGAATGCATAACTTTTTGCCATAAACAAGGGAAATTTCTTCATTTTTGCTCCAAAATAAGGGAAATTTCTGCATTTTTGCCTCTAAATAAGTGGAATTTCTGTCTTTTTCCCCCAAAACAAAGGGAATTTCTGTCTTTTTTGCCTCAAAATAAGGGGAATTTCTGACTTATTACACTGAAATAAGTGAAATTTCTGCAATTTTGCCCCAAAATAAGGGGAATTTCTGCCTTTTTGCCCCCAAATAAGGGGAATTTCAGCCTTTTTACTTCAAAATAAAGGGAATTTCTGCATTTTTGCCAGAGAATATTAGGAATTTCTGCCTTTTTGCCCCAAAATAAAGAAAATTTCTGCCTTTTTTCCCTGAAATAAGTGAAATTTCTACAATATTGCCACAAAATAAGTGAAATTTCTGCAATGTTGCCCCAAAATAAGGGAAATTTCTGGAATTTTGCCCTAAATTAGTGGAATTTCTGAATTTTGCCCCATAATAAGGAGAATTTCTGTCTTTTTGCCCCAACATATAGGGAATTTCTGTCTTTATGCACCACAACTAGCGGAATTTCTGCAATTATGCTCCAAAATACGGGGAATTTGTGCCTTTTTGCCCGAAAATAAGGGGAATGCATAACTTTTTGCCATAAAAAAGGGAAATTTCTTCATTTTTGCTCTAAAATAAGGGAAATTTCTGCATTTTTGCCTCTAAATAAGTGGAATTTCTGTCTTTTTCCCTCAAAACAAAGGGAATTTCTGTCTTTTTTGCCTCAAAATAAGGGGAATTTCTGACTTATTACACTGAAATAAGTGAAATTTCTGCAATTTTGCTTAAAAATAAGGGAAATTTCTGCCTTTTTGCCACAAATTAATGGGAATTTCTGCCTTTTTGCCCTAAAATAAGAAAAATTTTTGCTTTTTTTCTCTGAAATAAGTGAAATTTCTGCAATTTTGCACTAAAATAAGGAAAATTTCTGCAATTTTTCCCAATAATAAGGGAAATTTCTGCAATTTTGCCCCAAAATAAGGGGAATTTCTCCCTTTTTGCCCCAAAATGAAGGAAATTTTAGCCTTTTTACCTGAAAATAAGTGAAATTTCTGCAATTTTGCCCCAAATAAGGAAAATTTCTTCAATTTTGCCCCAAAATAAGGTAAATTCCTGTAATTTTGCCCCAAAATAAAGGAAATTTCTTGAATTTTGCCCCAAAAGAAGGGGAATTTCTGATTTTTGCCCCAAAATAAGGGAAATTTCTGCAATTTTGCCCCAATGTAAAGGAAATTTCTGCAATTTTGCCCCAAAATAACGGGAATTTCTGAATGTTTGCTCCCAAAAAAAGGAGATCTTCTGTCTTTTTGCCCCAAAATAAGGAGAATTTCTGCCTTTTTGCCCGAAAATTATGAGAATTTCTGCAATTTTGCTTCAAAATACGGGGAATTTCTGCTTTTAATCCCGAAAGTAAGGGGAATGCATACCTTTTTGTCATAAAAAGGTAAATTTCTACATTTTTGCTCCAAAATAAGGGGAATTTCTGCTTTTTGCCTCTAAATAAATGGAATTTCTGTCTTTTTCCCCCAAAACAAAGGGAATTTCTGTCTTTTTTGCCCCAAAATAAGGGGAATTTCTGAATTATTACCCTGAAATAAGTGAAATTTCTCCAATTTTGCCCCAAAATAAGGGAAATTTCTGACTCTTTGCCCCCAAATAAGGGGAATTTCAGCCTTTTTACCTCAAAATAAGGGGAATTTCTGCATTTTTGCCACAAAATATTAGGAATTTCTGACTTTTTGCCCCAAAATAAGGAAAATTTGTGCCTTTTTTCCCTGAAATAAGTGAAATTTCTGCAATTTTGCCCCAAAATAAGGGAAATTTCTGGAATTTTGCCCCAAAATAAGTGGAATTTCTAAGTTTTGCCCCAAAATAAGGAGAATTTCTGTCTTTTTGCCTGTAAATAAGTGAAATTTCTGCAATTTTGCCCCAAAATAAGGGAAATTTCTGCCTTTTTGCCCCCAAATAAGGGGAATTTTAGCCTTTTTACCTCAAAATAAGGGGAATTTCTGCATTTTTGCCAGAAAATATTAGGAATTTCTGCCTTTTTGCCCCAAAATAAGGAAAATTTCTGCATTTTTTCCCTGAAATAAGTGAAATTTCTGCAATTTTGCCCCAAAATAAGTGAAATTTCTGCAATTTTGCCCCAAAATAAGGGAAATTTCTGGAATTTTTCCCCAAAATAAGTAGAATTTATGAGTTTTGCCCCAAAATAAAGAGAATTTCTGTCTTTTTGCCCCAACATATAGGGAATTTCTGTCTTTGTGCACCACAACTAGAGGAATTTCTGCAATTATGCTCCAAAATACGGGGAATTTCTGCATTTTTGCCCGAAAATTATGAGAATTTCTGCAATTTTGCTTCAAAATACGGGGAATTTCTGCTTTTTATCCAAAAATAAGGGGAATGCATACCTTTTTGCCATAAAAAGGTAAATTTCTTCATTTTTGCTCCAAAATTAGGGGAATTTCTGCCTTTTTGCCTCTAAATAAGTGGAATTTCTGTCTTTTTCCCCCAAAACAAAAGGAATTTCTGTCTTTTTTGACCCAAAATAAGGGGAATTTCTGAATTATTACCCTGAAATAAGTGAAATTTCTCCAATTTTGCCCCAAAATAATGGAAATTTCTGCCTCTTTGCCCCCAAATAAGGGGAATTTCAGCCTTTTTACCTCAAAATAAGGGGAATTTCTGCATTTTTGCCACAAAATATTAGGAATTTCTGACTTTTTGCCCCAAAATAAGGAAAATTTGTGCCTTTTTTCCCTAAAATAAGTGAAATTTCTGCAATTTTGCCCGAAAATAAGTGAAATTTCTGCAATGATGCCCCAAAATAAGGGAAATTTCTGGAATTTTGCCCGAAAATAAGTGGAATTTCTAAGTTTTGCCCCAAAATAAGGAGAATTTCTGTATTTTTGCCTCTAAATAAGTGAAATTTCTGCAATTTTGCCCCAAAATAAGGGAAATTTGTGCCTTTTTGCCCCCAAATAAAAGGAATTTCAGCCTTATTACCTAAAAATAAGGGGAATTTCTGCATTTTTGCCAGAAAATATTAGGAATTTCTGCCTTTTTGCCCCAAAATAAAGAAAATTTCTGCCTTTTTTCCCTGGAATAAGTGAAATTTCTTCAATTTTGCCCAAAATATGTGAAATTTCTGCAATTTTGCCCCAAAATAAGAGAAATTTCTGGAATTTTGCCTCAAAATAAGTGGAATTTCTGAGTTTTGCCCCAAAATAAGGAGAATTTCTGTCTTTTTGCCCCAACATACAGGGAATTTCTGTCGTTCTGCACCACAACTAGGGGAATTTGTGCAATTATGCTCCAAAATACGGGAAATTTTTGCCTTTTTGCCCGAAAATAAGGGGAATGCATAACTTTTTGCCATAAACAAGGGAAATTTCTTCATTTTTGCTCCAAAATAAGGGAAATTTCTGCATTTTTGCCTCTAAATAAGTGGAATTTCTGTCTTTTTCCCTCAAAACAAAGGGAATTTCTGTCTTTTTTGCCTCAAAATAAGGGGAATTTCTGACTTATTACACTGAAATAAGGGGAATTTCTGCCTTTTTGACCCCCAAATAAGGGGGAACTTCAGCCTTTTTACTTCAAAATAAAGGGAATTTCTGCATTTTTGCCAGAGAATATTAGGAATTTCTGCCTTTTTGCCCCAAAATAAAGAAAATTTCTGCCTTTTTTCCCTGAAATAAGTGAAATTTCTACAATTTTGCCCCAAAATAAGTGAAATTTCTGCAATTTTGCCCCAAAATAAGGGAAATTTCTGGAATTTTGCCCTAAATTAGTGGAATTTCTGAGTTTTGCCCCAAAATAAGGAGAATATCTGTCTTTTTGCCTCAACATACAGGGAATTTCAGTCTTTATGCACCACAACTAGCGGAATTTCTGCAATTATGCTCCAAAATACGGGGAATTTGTGCCTTTTTTCCCGAAAATAAGGGGAATGTATAACTTTTTGCCATAAAAAAGGGAAATTTCTTCATTTTTGCTCTAAAATAAGGGAAATTTCTGCATTTTTGCCTCTAAATAAGTGGAATTTCTGTCTTTTTCCCTCAAAACAAAGGGAATTTCTGTCTTTTTTGCCTCAAAATAAGGGGAATTTCTGACTTATTACACTGAAATAAGTGAAATTTCTGCAATTTTGCTTAAAAATAAGGGAAATTTCTGCCTTTTTGCCACAAATTAATGGGAATTTCTGCCTTTTTGCCCCAAAATAAGAAAAATTTTTGCTTTTTTTCTCTGAAATAAGTGAAATTTCTGCAATTTTGCCCTAAAATAAGGAAAATTTCTGCAATTTTTCCCAATAATAAGGGAAATTTCTGCAATTTTGCCCCAAAATAAGGGGAATTTCTCCCTTTTTGCCCCAAAATGAAGGAAATTTTAGCCTTTTTACCTGAAAATAAGTGAAATTTCTGCAATTTTGCCCCAAATAAGGAAAATTTCTTCAATTTTGCCCCAAAATAAGGTAAATTCCTGTAATTTTGCCCCAAAATAAAGGAAATTTCTTGAATTTTGCCCCAAAAGAAGAGGAATTTCTGATTTTTGCCCCAAAATAAGGGAAATTTCTGCAATTTTGCCCCAATGTAAAGGAAATTTCTGCAATTTTGCCCCAAAATAACGGGAATTTCTGAATGTTTGCTCCCAAAAAAAGGAGATCTTCTGTCTTTTTGCCCCAAAATAAGGAGAATTTCTGCCTTTTTGCCCGAAAATTATGAGAATTTCTGCAATTTTGCTTCAAAATACGGGGAATTTCTGCTTTTAATCCCGAAAGTAAGGGGAATGCATACCTTTTTGTCATAAAAAGGTAAATTTCTACATTTTTGCTCCAAAATAAGGGGAATTTCTGCTTTTTTGCCTCTAAATAAATGGAATTTCTGTCTTTTTCCCCCAAAACAAAGGGAATTTCTGTCTTTTTTGCCCCAAAATAAGGGGAATTTCTGAATTATTACCCTGAAATAAGTGAAATTTCTCCAATTTTGCCCCAAAATAAGGGAAATTTCTGCCTCTTTGCCCCCAAATAAGGGGAATTTCAGCCTTTTTACCTCAAAATAAGGGGAATTTCTGCATTTTTGCCACAAAATATTAGGAATTTCTGACTTTTTGCCCCAAAATAAGGAAAATTTGTGCCTTTTTTCCCTGAAATAAGTGAAATTTCTGCAATTTTGCCCCAAAATAAGTGAAATTTCTGCAATTTTGCCCCAAAATAAGGGAAATTTCTGGAATTTTGCCCCAAAATAAGTGGAATTTCTAAGTTTTGCCCCAAAATAAGGAGAATTTCTGTCTTTTTGCCTGTAAATAAGTGAAATTTCTGCAATTTTGCCCCAAAATAAGGGAAATTTCTGCCTTTTTGCCCCCAAATAAGGGGAATTTCAGCCTTTTTACCTCAAAATAAGGGGAATTTCTGCATTTTTGCCAGAAAATATTAGGAATTTCTGCCTTTTTGCCCCAAAATAAGGAAAATTTCTGCATTTTTTCCCTGAAATAAGTGAAATTTCTGCAATTTTGCCCCAAAATAAGTGAAATTTCTGCAATTTTGCCCCAAAATAAGGGAAATTTCTGGAATTTTTCCCCAAAATAAGTAGAATTTATGAGTTTTGCCCCAAAATAAGGAGAATTTCTGTCTTTTTGCCCCAACATATAGGGAATTTCTGTCTTTGTGCACCACAACTAGAGGAATTTCTGCAATTATGCTCCAAAATACGGGGAATTTCTGCATTTTTGCCCGAAAATTATGAGAATTTCTGCAATTTTGCTTCAAAATACGGGGAATTTCTGCTTTTTATCCAAAAATAAGGGGAATGCATACCTTTTTGCCATAAAAAGGTAAATTTCTTCATTTTTGCTCCAAAATTAGGGGAATTTCTGCCTTTTTGCCTCTAAATAAGTGGAATTTCTGTCTTTTTCCCCCAAATCAAAAGGAATTTCTGTCTTTTTTGACCCAAAATAAGGGGAATTTCTGAATTATTACCCTGAAATAAGTGAAATTTCTCCAATTTTGCCCCAAAATAATGGAAATTTCTGCCTCTTTGCCCCCAAATAAGGGGAATTTCAGCCTTTTTACCTCAAAATAAGGGGAATTTCTGCATTTTTGCCACAAAATATTAGGAATTTCTGACGTTTTGCCCCAAAATAAGGAAAATTTGTGCCTTTTTTCCCTGAAATAAGTGAAATTTCTGCAATTTTGCCCGAAAATAAGTGAAATTTCTGCAATGATGCCCCAAAATAAGGGAAATTTCTGGAATTTTGCCGAAAATAAGTGGAATTTCTAAGTTTTGCCCCAAAATAAGGAGAATTTCTGTATTTTTGCCTCTAAATAAGTGAAATTTCTGCAATTTTGCCCCAAAATAAGGGAAATTTGTGCCTTTTTGCCCCCAAATAAAAGGAATTTCAGCCTTATTACCTAAAAATAAGGGGAATTTCTGCATTTTTGCCAGAAAATATTAGGAATTTCTGCCTTTTTGCCCCAAAATAAAGAAAATTTCTGCCTTTTTTCCCTGGAATAAGTGAAATTTCTTCAATTTTGCCCAAAATATGTGAAATTTCTGCAATTTTGCCCCAAAATAAGGGAAATTTCTGGAATTTTGCCCCAAAATAAGTGGAATTTCTGAGTTTTGCCCCAAAATAAGGAGAATTTCTGTCTTTTTGCCCCAACATATAGGGAATTTCTGTCGTTCTGCACCACAACTAGGGGAATTTGTGCAATTATGCTCCAAAATACAGGAAATTTTTGCCTTTTTGCCCGAAAATAAGGGGAATGCATAACTTTTTGCCATAAACAAGGGAAATTTCTTCATTTTTGCTCCAAAATAAGGGAAATTTCTGCATTTTTGCCTCTAAATAAGTGGAATTTCTGTCTTTTTCCCTCAAAACAAAGGGAATTTCTGTCTTTTTTGCCTCAAAATAAGGGGAATTTCTGACTTATTACACTGAAATAAGTGAAATTTCTGCAATTTTGCCCCAAAATAAGGGGAATTTCTGCCTTTTTGCCCCCAAATAAGGGGAATTTCAGCCTTTTTACTTCAAAATAAAGGGAATTTCTGCATTTTTGCCAGAGAATATTAGGAATTTCTGCCTTTTTGCCCCAAAATAAAGAAAATTTCTGCCTTTTTTCCCTGAAATAAGTGAAATTTCTACAATATTGCCACAAAATAAGTGAAATTTCTGCAATGTTGCCCCAAAATAAGGGAAATTTCTGGAATTTTGCCCTAAATTATTGGAATTTCTGAGTTTTGCCCCAAAATAAGGAGAATTTCTGTCTTTTTGCCCCAACATATAGGGAATTTCTGTCTTTATGCACCACAACTAGCGGAATTTCTGCAATTATGCTCCAAAATACGGGGAATTTGTGCCTTTTTGCCCGAAAATAAGGGGAATGTATAACTTTTTGCCATAAAAAAGGGAAATTTCTTCATTTTTGCTCTAAAATAAGGGAAATTTCTGCATTTTTGCCTCTAAATAAGTGGAATTTCTGTCTTTTTCCCTCAAAACAAAGGGAATTTCTGTCTTTTTTGCCTCAAAATAAGGGGAATTTCTGACTTATTACACTGAAATAAGTGAAATTTCTGCAATTTTGCTTAAATATAAGGGAAATTTCTGCCTTTTTGCCACAAATTAATGGGAATTTCTGCCTTTTTTCCCCAAAATAAGAAAAATTTTTGCTTTTTTTCTCTGAAATAAGTGAAATTTCTGCAATTTTGCCCTAAAATAAGGAAAATTTTTGCAATTTTTCCCAATAATAAGGGAAATTTCTGCAATTTTGCCCCAAAATAAGGGGAATTTCTCCCTTTTTGCCCCAAAATGAAGGAAATTTCAGCCTTTTTATCTGAAAATAAGTGAAATTTCTGCAATTTTGCCCCAAAATAAGGGAAATTTCTGCAATTTTGCCCCAATGTAAAGGAAATTTCTGCAATTTTGCCCCAAAATAACGGGAATTTCTGAATGTTTGCTCCCAAAAAAAGGAGATCTTCTGTCTTTTTGCCCCAAAATAAGGAGAATTTCTGCCTTTTTGCCCGAAAATTATGAGAATTTCTGCAATTTTGCTTCAAAATACGGGAAATTTCTGCTTCTAATCCCGAAAGTAAGGGGAATGCATACCTTTTTGTCATAAAAAGGTAAATTTCTACATTTTTGCTCCAAAATAAGGGGAATTTCTGCCTTTTTGCCTCTAAATAAATGGAATTTCTGTCTTTTTCCCCCAAAACAAAGGGAATTTCTGTCTTTTTTGCCCCGAAATAAGGGGAATTTCTGAATTATTACCCTGAAATAAGTGAAATTTCTCCAATTTTGCCACAAAATAATGGAAATTTCTGCCTCTTTGCCCCCAAATAAGGGGAATTTCAGCCTTTTTACCTCAAAATAAGGGGAATTTCTGCATTTTTGCCACAAAATATTAGGAATTTCTGACTTTTTGCCCCAAAATAAGAAAAATTTGTGCCTTTTTTCCCTGAAATAAGTGAAATTTCTGCAATTTTTCCCCAAAATAAGTGAAATTTCTGCAATTTTGCCCCAAAATAAGGCAAATTTCTGGAATTTTGCCCCAAAATAAGTGGAATTTCTAAGTTGTGCCCCAAAATAAGGAGAATTTCTGTCTTTTTGCCTGTAAATAAGTGAAATTTCTGCAATTTTGCCACAAAATAAGGGAAATTTCTGCCTTTTTGCCCCCAAATAAGGGGAATTTCAGCCTTTTTACCTCAAAATAAGAGGAATTTCTGCATTTTTCCCAGAAAATATTAGGAATTTCTGCCTTTTTGCCCCAAAATAAGGAAAATTTCTGCATTTTTTCCCTGAAATAAGTGAAATTTCTGCAATTTTTCCCAATAATAAGGGAAATTTCTGCAATTTTGCCCCAAAATAAGGGGAATTTCTCCCTTTTTGCCCCAAAATGAAGGAAATTTCAGCCTTTTTATCTGAAAATAAGTGAAATTTCTGCAATTTTGCCCCAAAATAAGGGAAATTTCTGCAATTTTGCCCCAATGTAAAGGAAATTTCTGCAATTTTGCCCCAAAATAACGGGAATTTCTGAATGTTTGCTCCCAAAAAAAGGAGATCTTCTGTCTTTTTGCCCCAAAATAAGGAGAATTTCTGCCTTTTTGCCCGAAAATTATGAGAATTTCTGCAATTTTGCTTCAAAATACGGGAAATTTCTGCTTCTAATCCCGAAAGTAAGGGGAATGCATACCTTTTTGTCATAAAAAGGTAAATTTCTACATTTTTGCTCCAAAATAAGGGGAATTTCTGCCTTTTTGCCTCTAAATAAATGGAATTTCTGTCTTTTTCCCCCAAAACAAAGGGAATTTCTGTCTTTTTTGCCCCGAAATAAGGGGAATTTCTGAATTATTACCCTGAAATAAGTGAAATTTCTCCAATTTTGCCACAAAATAATGGAAATTTCTGCCTCTTTGCCCCCAAATAAGGGGAATTTCAGCCTTTTTACCTCAAAATAAGGGGAATTTCTGCATTTTTGCCACAAAATATTAGGAATTTCTGACTTTTTGCCCCAAAATAAGAAAAATTTGTGCCTTTTTTCCCTGAAATAAGTGAAATTTCTGCAATTTTTCCCCAAAATAAGTGAAATTTCTGCAATTTTGCCCCAAAATAAGGCAAATTTCTGGAATTTTGCCCCAAAATAAGTGGAATTTCTAAGTTGTGCCCCAAAATAAGGAGAATTTCTGTCTTTTTGCCTGTAAATAAGTGAAATTTCTGCAATTTTGCCACAAAATAAGGGAAATTTCTGCCTTTTTGCCCCCAAATAAGGGGAATTTCAGCCTTTTTACCTCAAAATAAGAGGAATTTCTGCATTTTTCCCAGAAAATATTAGGAATTTCTGCCTTTTTGCCCCAAAATAAGGAAAATTTCTGCATTTTTTCCCTGAAATAAGTGAAATTTCTGCAATTTTGCCCCAAAATAAATGAAATTTCTGCAATTTTGCCCCAAAATAAGGGAAATTTCTGGAATTTTTCCCCAAAATAAGTAGAATTTATGAGTTTTGCCCCAAAATAAGGAGAATTTCTGTCTTTTTGCCCCAACATATAGGGAATTTCTGTCTTTGTGCACCACAACTAGAGGAATTTCTGCAATTATGCTCCAAAATACGGGGAATTTCTGCATTTTTGCCCAAAAATTATGAGAATTTCTGCAATTTTGCTTCAAAATACGGGGAATTTCTGCTTTTTATCCCAAAATAAGGGGAATGCATACCTTTTTGCCATAAAAAGGTAAATTTCTTCATTTTTGCTCCAAAATAAGGGGAATTTCTGCCTTTTTGCCTCTAAATAAGTGGAATTTCTGTCTTTTTCCCCCAAAACAAAAAAAATTTCTGTATTTTTTGAACCAAAATAAGGGGAATTTCTGAATTATTACCCTGAAATAAGTGAAATTTCTCCAATTTTGCCCCAAAATAATGGAAATTTCTGCCTCTTTGCCCCCAAATAAGGGGAATTTCAGCCTTTTTACCTCAAAATAAGGGGAATTTCTGCATTTTTGCCACAAAATATTAGGAAATTCTGACTTTTTGCCCCAAAATAAGGAAAATTTGTGCCTTTTTTCCCTGAAATAAGTGAAATTTCTGCAATTGTGCCCCAAAATAAGTGAAATTCCTGCAATGTTGCCCCAAAATAAGGGAAATTTCTGGAATTTTGCCCAAAATAAGTGGAATTTCTAAGTTTTGCCCCAAAATAAGCAGAATTTCTGTATTTTTGCCTCTAAATAAGTGAAATTTCTGCAATTTTGCCCCAAAGTAAGGGAAATTTCTGCATTCTTGCTCCCAAATAAAAGGTATTTCAGCCTTTTTATTTAAAAATAAGGGGAATTTCTGCATTTTTGCCAGAAAATATTAGGAATTTCTGCCTTTTTGCCCCAAAATAAAGAAAATTTCTTCTTTTCTTCCCTGAAATGAGTGAAATTTCTGCAATTTTGCCCCAAAATAAGTGAAATTTCTGCAATTTTGCCCCAAAATAAGGGAAATTTCTGGAATTTTGCCCCAAAATAAGTGGAATTTCTGAGTTTTGCCCCAAAATAAGGAGAATTTCTGTCTTTTTGCCCCAACATATAGGGAATTTCTGTCTTTCTGCAGCACAACTAGGGGAATTTGTGCAATTATGCTCCAAAATACGGGAATTTTCTGCCTTTTTGCCCGAAAATAAGGGGAATGCATAACTTTTTGCCATAAAAAAGGGAAATTTCTTCATTTTTGCTCCAAAATAAGGGAAATTTCTGCATTTTTGCCTCTAAATAAGTGGAATTTCTGTCTTTTTCCCTCAAAACAAAGGGAATTTCTGTCTTTTTTGCCTCAAAAAAAAAGGAATTTCTGACTTATTACACTGAAATAAGTGAAATTTCTGCAATTTTGCCCCAAAATAAGGGGAATTTCTGATTTTTGCCCCAAAATAAAGGGAATTTCTGCATTTTGCCCCAAAATTAGGGGAATTTCTGCAATTTTGCTCCAAAATACGGGGAATTTCTGCCTTTTTGCCTGAAAATAATGGGAATGCATACCTTTTTGCCATTAAAAGGGACATTTCTTCATTTTTGCTCCAAAATAAAGGGAATTTCTGCCTTTTTGCCTCTAAATAAGTGGAATTTCTGTCTTTTTCCCCCAAAACAAAGAGAATTTCTGTCTTTTTTGCCCCAAAATAAGGGGAATTTCTGACTTATTACCCTGAAGTAAGTGAAATTTCTGCAATTTTGCCCCAAAATAAGGGAAATTTCTGCAATTTTGCCCCAATGTAAAGGAAATTTCTGCAATTTTGCCCCAAAATAAGGGGAATTTCTGAATGTTTGCTCCCGAAAAAAGGAGATCTTCTGTCTTTTTGCCCCAAAATGAGGAGAATTTTTGCCTTTTCGCCCGAAAATTATGAGAATTTCTGCAATTTGCTTCAAAATACGAGGAATTTCTGCTTTTTATACCAAAAGTAAGGGGAATGCATATCTTTTTGCCATAAAAAGGTAAATTTCTTCATTTTTTCTTCAAAATAAGGGGAATTTCTGCCTTTTTGCCTCTAAATAAGTGGAATTTCTGTCTTTTTCCCCCAAAACAAAAGGAATTTCTGTCTTTTTTTACCCAAAATAAGGGGAATTTCTGAATTATTACCCTGAAATAAGTGAAATTTCTCCAATTTTGCCCCAAAATAATGGAAATTTCTGCCTCTTTGCCCCCAAATAAGGGGAATTTCAGCCTTTTTACCTCAAAATAAGGGGAATTTCTGCATTTTTGCCAAAAAATATTAGGAATTTCTGACTTTTTGCCCCAAAATAAGGAAAATTTGTGCCTTTTTTCCCTGAAATAAGTGAAATTTCTGCAATTTTGCCCGAAAATAAGTGAAATTTCTGCAATGTTGCCCCAAAATAAGGGAAATTTCTGAAATTTTGCCCCCAAATAAGTGGAATTTCTAAGTTTTGCCCCAAAATAAGGAGAATTTCTGTATTTTTGCCTCTAAATAAGTGAAATTTCTGCAATTTTGCCCCAAAATAAGGGAAATTTCTGCATTTTTGCTCCCAAATAAGGGGAATTTCAGCCTTTTTACCTAAAAATAAGGGGAATTTCTGCATTTTTGCCAGAAAATATTAGGAATTTCTGCCTTTTTGCCCCAAAATAAAGAAAATTTCTTCTTTTTTTCCCTGAAATGAGTGAAATTTCTGCAATTTTGCCCCAAAATAAGTGAAATTTCTGCAATTTTGCCCCAAAATAAGGGAAATTTCTGGAATTTTGCCCCAAAATAAGTGGAATTTCTGAGTTTTGCCCCAAAATAAGGAGAATTTCTGTCTTTTTGCCCCAACATATAGGGAATTTCTGTCTTTCTGCACCACAACTAGGGGAATTTCTGCAATTATGCTCCAAAATACGGGGAATTTCTGCCTTTTTGCCCGAAAATAAGGGGAATGCATAACTTTTTGCCATAAAAAAGGGAAATTTCTTCATTTTTGCTCCAAAATAAGGGAAATTTCTTCATTTTTGCCTCTAAATAAGTGGAATTTCTGTCATTTTCCCTCAAAACAAAGGGAATTTCTGTCTTTTTTGCCTCAAAATAAGGGAAATTTCTGACTTATTACACTGAAATAAGTGAAATTTCTGCAATTTTGCTTACAAATAAGGGAAATTTCTGCCTTTTTGCCACAAATTAATGGTAATTTCTGCCTTTTTCCCCAAAATAAGAAAAATTTTTGCTTTTTTTCCCTGAAATAAGTGAAATTTCTGCAATTTTGCCCTAAAATAAGGAAAATTTCTGCAATTTTTCCCAATAATAAGGGAAATTTCTGCAATTTTGCCCCAAAATAAGGGGAATTTCTCCCTTTTTGCCCCAAAATGAAGGAAATTTCAGCCTTTTTACCTGAAAATAAGTGAAATTTCTGCAATTTTGCCCCAAATAAAGAAAATTTCTTCAATTTTTCCTCAAAATATGGTAAATTCCTGTAATTTTGCCACAAAATAAAGGAAATTTCTTGAATTTTGCCCCAAAAGAAGGGGAATTTCTGATTTTTGCCCTAAAATAAGGGAAATTTCTGCAATTTTGCCCCAATGTAAAGGAAATTTCTGCAATTTTGCCCCAAAATAATGGGAATTTCTGAATGTTTGCTCCCAAAAAAAGGAGATCTTCTGTCTTTTTGCCCCAAAATAAGGAGAATTTCTGCCTTTTTGCCCGAAAATTATGAGAATTTCTGCAATTTTGCTTCAAAATACGGGGAATTTCTGCTTTTAATCCCGAAAGTAAGGGGAATGCATACCTTTTTGTCATAAAAAGTTAAATTTCTACATTTTTGCTCCATAATAAGGGGAATTTCTGCCATTTTGCCTCTAAATAAATGGAATTTCTGTCTTTTTCCCCCAAAACAAAGGGAATTTCTGTCTTTTTTGCCCCAAAATAAGGGGAATTTCTGAATTATTACCCTGAAATAAGGAAATTTCTCCAATTTTGCCCCAAAATAAGGGAAATTTCTGCCTCTTTGCCCCCAAATAAGGGGAATTTCAGCCTTTTTACCTCAAAATAAGGGGAATTTCTGCATTTTTGCCACAAAATA
The DNA here is from genome assembly GCF_963924665.1 of Micromys minutus. Taxonomy (NCBI): domain Eukaryota; kingdom Metazoa; phylum Chordata; class Mammalia; order Rodentia; family Muridae; genus Micromys; species Micromys minutus. The sequence goes on along the minus strand of NW_027667690.1, from coordinate 326,903 downwards.
TTAGGAATTTCTGACTTTTTGCCCCAAAATAAGGAAAATTTGTGCCTTTTTTTCCTGAAATAAGTGAAATTTCTGCAATTTTGCCCCAAAATAAGTGAAATTTCTGCAATTTTGCCCAAAAATAAGGGAAATTTCTGGAATTTTGCCCCAAAATAAGTGGAATTTCTAAGTTTTGCCCCAAAATAAGGAGAATTTCTGTCTTTTTGCCTGTAAATAAGTGAAATTTCCGCAATTTTGCCCCAAAATAAGGGAAATTTCTGCCTTTTTGCCCCCAAATAAGGGGAATTTCAGCCTTTTTACCTCAAAATAAGGGGAATTTCTGCATTTTTGCCAGAAAATATTAGGAATTTCTGCCTTTTTGCCCCAAAATAAGGAAAATTTCTGCATTTTTTCCCTGAAATAAGTGAAATTTCTGCAATTTTGCCCCAAAATAAGTGAAATTTCTGCAATTTTGCCCCAAAATAAGGGAAATTTCTGGAATTTTTCCCCAAAATAAGTAGAACTTATGAGTTTTGCCCCAAAATAAGGAGAATTTCTGTCTTTTTGCCCCAACTTATAGGGAATTTCTGTCTTTGTGCACCACAACTAGAGGAATTTCTGCAATTATGCTCCAAAATACGGGGAATTTCTGCATTTTTGCCCGAAAATAATGGGAATGCATAACATTTTGCCATAGAAAAGGGAAATTTCTTCATTTTTGCTCCAAAATAAGGGAAATTTCTGCATTTTTGCCTCTAAGTAAATGGAATTTCTGTCTTTTTCCCTCAAAACAAAGGGAATTTCTGTCTTTTTTGCCTTAAAATAAGGGGAATTTCTGACTTATTACACTGAAATAAGTGAAATTTCTGCAATTTTGCCCCAAAATAAGGGAAATTTCTGCTTTTTTACCCTGAAATATGTGAAATTACTGCAATTTTGCCCCAAAATAAGTGAAATTTCTGCAATTTTTCCCCAAAATAAGGGGAATTTCTGATTTTGCCCGAAAATAAAGGGAATTTCTGCATTTTGCCCCAAAATTAGGGGAATTTCTGCAATTTTGCTCAAAAATACCGGGAATTTCTGCCTTTTTGCCTGAAAATAATGGGAATGCATAGCTTTTTGCCATAAAAAAGGGAAATTTCTTCATTTTTCCTCCAAAATAAAGGGAATTTCTGCCTTTTTGCCTTTAATAAGTGGAATTTCTGTCTTTTTCCCCCAAAACAAAGAGAATTTCTGTCTTTTTTGCCCCAAAATAAGGGGAATTTCTGACTTATTACCCTGAAGTAAGTGAAATTTCTGCAATTTTGCCCCTAAATAAGGGAAATTTCTGCAATTTTGCCCCAATGTAAAGGAAATTTCTGCAATTTTGCCCCAAAATAAGGGGAATTTCTGATTTTTGCCCCAAAATAAAGGGAATTTCTGCGTTTTTCCCCAAAATTAGGGGAATTTCTTCAATTTTGCTCCAAAATACGAGGAATTTCTGCCTTTTTGCCTGAAAATAATGGGAATACATTCTTTTTTGCCATTAAAAGGGACATTTCTTCTTTTGCTCCAAAATAAAGGAAATTTCTGCCTTTTTACCTCTAAATAAGTGGAATTTCTGTCTTTTTCCCCCAAAACAAAGAGAATTTCTGTCTTTTTTGCCCCAAAATAAGGGGAATTTCTGACTTATTACCCTGAAGTAAGTGAAATTTCTGCAATTTTGCCCAAAAATAAGGGAAATTTCTGCAATTTTGCCCCAATGTAAAGGAAATTTCTGCAATTTTGCCCCAAAATAAGGGGAATTTCTCAATGTTTGCTCCCGAAAAAAGGAGATCTTCTGTCTTTTTGCCCCAAAATAAGGAGAATTTCGGCCTTTTTGCCCGAAAATTATGAGAATTTCTGCAATTTTGCTTCAAAATACGGGGAATTTCTGCTTTTTATCCCAAAAGTAAGAGGAATGCATATCTTTTTGCCATAAAAAGGTAAATTTCTTCATTTTTGCTTCAAAATAAGGGGAATTTCTGCCTTTTTGCCTCTAAATAAGTGGAATTACTGTCCTTTTCCCCCAAAACAAAGGGAATTTCTGTCTTTGTTGCCCCAAAATAAGGGGAATTTCAGAATTATTACCCTGAAATAAGTGAAATTTCTCCAATTTTGCCCCAAAATATTGGAAATTTCTGCCTCTTTGCCCCCAAATAAGAAGAATTTCAGCTTTTTTACCTCAAAATAAGGGGAATTTCTGCATTTTTGCCACAAAATATTAGGAATTTCTGACTTTTTGCCCCAAAATAAGGAAAATTTGTGCCTTTTTTCCCTGAAATAAGTGAAATTTCTGCAATTTTGCCGCAAAATAAGTGAAATTTCTGCAATGTTGCCCCAAAATAAGGGAAATTTCTAAAATATTGCCCCAAAATAAGTGGAATTTCTAAGTTTTGCCCCAAAATAAGGAGAATTTCTGTATTTTTGCCTCTAAATAAGTGAAATTTCTGCAATTTTGCCCCAAAATGAGGGAAATTTCTGCCTTTTTGCTCCCAAATAAGGGGAATTTCAGCATTTTTACTTCAAAATAAGGGGAATTTCTGCATTTTTGCCAGAGAATATTAGGAATATCTTCCTTTTTGCCCCAAAATAAAGAAAATTTCTGCCTTTTTTCCCTGAAATAAGTGAAATTTCTACAATTTTGCCCCAAAATAAGTGAAATTTCTGCAATTTTGCCCCAAAATAAGGGAAATTTCTGGAATTTTGCCCTTAATTAGTGGAATTTCTGAGTTTTGCCTTAAAATAAGGAGAATTCCTGTCTTTTTGCCCCAACATATAGGGAATTTCTGTCTTTATGCACCACAACTAGCAGAATTTCTGCAATTATGCTCCAAAATACGGGGAATTTCTGCTTTTTGCCCGAAAATAAGGGGAATGCATAACTTTTTGCCATAAAAAAGGGACATTTCTTCATTTTTGCTCCAAAATAAAGGGAATTTCTGCCTTTTTGCCTCTAAATAAGTGGAATTTCTGTCTTTTTCCCCCAAAACAAAGAGAATTTCTGTCTTTTTTGCCCCAAAATAAGGGGAATTTCTGACTTATTACCCTGAAGTAAGTGAAATTTCTGCAATTTTGCCCCAAAATAAGGGAAATTTCTGCAATTTTGCCCCAATGTAAAGGAAATTTCTGCAATTTTGCCCCAAAATAAGGGGAATTTCTGAATGTTTGCTCCCGAAAAAAGGAGATCTTCTGTCTTTTTGCCCCAAAATGAGGAGAATTTTTGCCTTTTCGCCCGAAAATTATGAGAATTTCTGCAATTTGCTTCAAAATACGAGGAATTTCTGCTTTTTATACCAAAAGTAAGGGGAATGCATATCTTTTTGCCATAAAAAGGTAAATTTCTTCATTTTTTCTTCAAAATAAGGGGAATTTCTGCCTTTTTGCCTCTAAATAAGTGGAATTTCTGTCTTTTTCCCCCAAAACAAAAGGAATTTCTGTCTTTTTTTACCCAAAATAAGGGGAATTTCTGAATTATTACCCTGAAATAAGTGAAATTTCTCCAATTTTGCCCCAAAATAATGGAAATTTCTGCCTCTTTGCCCCCAAATAAGGGGAATTTCAGCCTTTTTACCTCAAAATAAGGGGAATTTCTGCATTTTTGCCACAAAATATTAGGAATTTCTGACTTTTTGCCCCAAAATAAGGAAAATTTGTGCCTTTTTTCCCTGAAATAAGTGAAATTTCTGCAATTTTGCCCGAAAATAAGTGAAATTTCTGCAATGTTGCCCCAAAATAAGGGAAATTTCTGAAATTTTGCCCCCAAATAAGTGGAATTTCTAAGTTTTGCCCCAAAATAAGGAGAATTTCTGTATTTTTGCCTCTAAATAAGTGAAATTTCTGCAATTTTGCCCCAAAATAAGGGAAATTTCTGCATTTTTGCTCCCAAATAAGGGGAATTTCAGCCTTTTTACCTAAAAATAAGGGGAATTTCTGCATTTTTGCCAGAAAATATTAGGAATTTCTGCCTTTTTGCCCCAAAATAAAGAAAATTTCTTCTTTTTTTCCCTGAAATGAGTGAAATTTCTGCAATTTTGCCCCAAAATAAGTGAAATTTCTGCAATTTTGCCCCAAAATAAGGGAAATTTCTGGAATTTTGCCCCAAAATAAGTGGAATTTCTGAGTTTTGCCCCAAAATAAGGAGAATTTCTGTCTTTTTGCCCCAACATATAGGGAATTTCTGTCTTTCTGCACCACAACTAGGGGAATTTCTGCAATTATGCTCCAAAATACGGGGAATTTCTGCCTTTTTGCCCGAAAATAAGGGGAATGCATAACTTTTTGCCATAAAAAAGAGAAATTTCTTCATTTTTGCTCCAAAATAAGGGAAATTTCTTCATTTTTGCCTCTAAATAAGTGGAATTTCTGTCATTTTCCCTCAAAACAAAGGGAATTTCTGTCTTTTTTGCCTCAAAATAAGGGAAATTTCTGACTTATTACACTGAAATAAGTGAAATTTCTGCAATTTTGCTTACAAATAAGGGAAATTTCTGCCTTTTTGCCACAAATTAATGGTAATTTCTGCCTTTTTCCCCAAAATAAGAAAAATTTTTGCTTTTTTTCCCTGAAATAAGTGAAATTTCTGCAATTTTGCCCTAAAATAAGGAAAATTTCTGCAATTTTTCCCAATAATAAGGGAAATTTCTGCAATTTTGCCCCAAAATAAGGGGAATTTCTCCCTTTTTGCCCCAAAATGAAGGAAATTTCAGCCTTTTTACCTGAAAATAAGTGAAATTTCTGCAATTTTGCCCCAAATAAAGAAAATTTCTTCAATTTTTCCTCAAAATATGGTAAATTCCTGTAATTTTGCCACAAAATAAAGGAAATTTCTTGAATTTTGCCCCAAAAGAAGGGGAATTTCTGATTTTTGCCCTAAAATAAGGGAAATTTCTGCAATTTTGCCCCAATGTAAAGGAAATTTCTGCAATTTTGCCCCAAAATAATGGGAATTTCTGAATGTTTGCTCCCAAAAAAAGGAGATCTTCTGTCTTTTTGCCCCAAAATAAGGAGAATTTCTGCCTTTTTGCCCGAAAATTATGAGAATTTCTGCAATTTTGCTTCAAAATACGGGGAATTTCTGCTTTTAATCCCGAAAGTAAGGGGAATGCATACCTTTTTGTCATAAAAAGTTAAATTTCTACATTTTTGCTCCATAATAAGGGGAATTTCTGCCATTTTGCCTCTAAATAAATGGAATTTCTGTCTTTTTCCCCCAAAACAAAGGGAATTTCTGTCTTTTTTGCCCCAAAATAAGGGGAATTTCTGAATTATTACCCTGAAATAAGGAAATTTCTCCAATTTTGCCCCAAAATAAGGGAAATTTCTGCCTCTTTGCCCCCAAATAAGGGGAATTTCAGCCTTTTTACCTCAAAATAAGGGGAATTTCTGCATTTTTGCCACAAAATATTAGGAATTTCTGACTTTTTGCCCCAAAATAAGGAAAATTTGTGCCTTTTTTTCCTGAAATAAGTGAAATTTCTGCAATTTTGCCCCAAAATAAGTGAAATTTCTGCAATTTTGCCCCAAAATAAGGGAAATTTCTGGAATTTTGCCCCAAAATAAGTGGAATTTCTAAGTTTTGCCCCAAAATAAGGAGAATTTCTGTCTTTTTGCCTGTAAATAAGTGAAATTTCTGCAATTTTGCCCCAAAATAAGGGAAATTTCTGCCTTTTTGCCCCCAAATAAGGGGAATTTCAGCCTTTTTACCTCAAAATAAGGGGAATTTCTGCATTTTTGCCAGAAAATATTAGGAATTTCTGCCTTTTTGCCCCAAAATAAGGAAAATTTCTGCATTTTTTCCCTGAAATAAGTGAAATTTCTGCAATTTTGCCCCAAAATAAGTGAAATTTCTGCAATTTTGCCCCAAAATAAGGGAAATTTCTGGAATTTTTCCCCAAAATAAGTAGAATTTATGAGTTTTGCCCCAAAATAAGGAGAATTTCTGTCTTTTTGCCCCAACTTATAGGGAATTTCTGTCTTTGTGCACCACAACTAGAGGAATTTCTGCAATTATGCTCCAAAATACGGGGAATTTCTGCATTTTTGCCCGAAAATAATGGGAATGCATAACATTTTGCCATAGAAAAGGGAAATTTCTTCATTTTTGCTCCAAAATAAGGGAAATTTCTGCATTTTTGCCTCTAAGTAAATGGAATTTCTGTCTTTTTCCCTCAAAACAAAGGGAATTTCTGTCTTTTTTGCCTTAAAATAAGGGGAATTTCTGACTTATTACACTGAAATAAGTGAAATTTCTGCAATTTTGCCCCAAAATAAGGGAAATTTCTGCTTTTTTACCCTGAAATATGTGAAATTACTGCAATTTTGCCCCAAAATAAGTGAAATTTCTGCAATTTTTCCCCAAAATAAGGGGAATTTCTGATTTTGCCCGAAAATAAAGGGAATTTCTGCATTTTGCCCCAAAATTAGGGGAATTTCTGCAATTTTGCTCAAAAATACCGGGAATTTCTGCCTTTTTGCCTGAAAATAATGGGAATGCATAGCTTTTTGCCATAAAAAAGGGAAATTTCTTCATTTTTCCTCCAAAATAAAGGGAATTTCTGCCTTTTTGCCTTTAATAAGTGGAATTTCTGTCTTTTTCCCCCAAAACAAAGAGAATTTCTGTCTTTTTTGCCCCAAAATAAGGGGAATTTCTGACTTATTACCCTGAAGTAAGTGAAATTTCTGCAATTTTGCCCCTAAATAAGGGAAATTTCTGCAATTTTGCCCCAATGTAAAGGAAATTTCTGCAATTTTGCCCCAAAATAAGGGGAATTTCTGATTTTTGCCCCAAAATAAAGGGAATTTCTGCGTTTTTCCCCAAAATTAGGGGAATTTCTTCAATTTTGCTCCAAAATACGAGGAATTTCTGCCTTTTTGCCTGAAAATAATGGGAATACATTCTTTTTTGCCATTAAAAGGGACATTTCTTCTTTTGCTCCAAAATAAAGGAAATTTCTGCCTTTTTACCTCTAAATAAGTGGAATTTCTGTCTTTTTCCCCCAAAACAAAGAGAATTTCTGTCTTTTTTGCCCCAAAATAAGGGGAATTTCTGACTTATTACCCTGAAGTAAGTGAAATTTCTGCAATTTTGCCCAAAAATAAGGGAAATTTCTGCAATTTTGCCCCAATGTAAAGGAAATTTCTGCAATTTTGCCCCAAAATAAGGGGAATTTCTCAATGTTTGCTCCCGAAAAAAGGAGATCTTCTGTCTTTTTGCCCCAAAATAAGGAGAATTTCTGCCTTTTTGCCCGAAAATTATGAGAATTTCTGCAATTTTGCTTCAAAATACGGGGAATTTCTGCTTTTTATCCCAAAAGTAAGAGGAATGCATATCTTTTTGCCATAAAAAGGTAAATTTCTTCATTTTTGCTTCAAAATAAGGGGAATTTCTGCCTTTTTGTCTCTAAATAAGTGGAATTTCTGTCCTTTTCCCCCAAAACAAAGGGAATTTCTGTCTTTGTTGCCCCAAAATAAGGGGAATTTCTGAATTATTACCCTGAAATAAGTGAAATTTCTCCAATTTTGCCCCAAAATATTGGAAATTTCTGCTTCTTTGCCCCCAAATAAGAAGAATTTCAGCTTTTTTACCTCAAAATAAGGGGAATTTCTGCATTTTTGCCACAAAATATTAGGAATTTCTGACTTTTTGCCCCAAAATAAGGAAAATTTGTGCCTTTTTTCCCTGAAATAAGTGAAATTTCTGCAATTTTGCCGCAAAATAAGTGAAATTTCTGCAATGTTGCCCCAAAATAAGGGAAATTTCTAAAATATTGCCCCAAAATAAGTGGAATTTCTAAGTTTTGCCCCAAAATAAGGAGAATTTCTGTATTTTTGCCTGTAAATAAGTGAAATTTCTGCAATTTTGCCCCAAAATAAGGGAAATTTCTGCCTTTTTGCTCCCAAATAAGGGGAATTTCAGCATTTTTACTTCAAAATAAGGGGAATTTCTGCATTTTTGCCAGAGAATATTAGGAATATCTTCCTTTTTGCCCCAAAATAAAGAAAATTTCTGCCTTTTTTCCCTGAAATAAGTGAAATTTCTACAATTTTGCCCCAAAATAAGTGAAATTTCTGCAATTTTGCCCCAAAATAAGGGAAATTTCTGGAATTTTGCCCTTAATTAGTGGAATTTCTGAGTTTTGCCTTAAAATAAGGAGAATTCCTGTCTTTTTGCCCCAACATATAGGGAATTTCTGTCTTTATGCACCACAACTAGCAGAATTTCTGCAATTATGCTCCAAAATACGGGGAATTTCTGCTTTTTGCCCGAAAATAAGGGGAATGCATAACTTTTTGCCATAAAAAAGGGAAATTTCTTCATTTTTGCTCCAAAATAAGGGAAATTTCTGCATTTTTGCCTCTAAATAAGTGGAATTTCTGTCTTTTTCCCTCAAAACAAAGAGAATTTCTGTCTTTTTTGCCTAAAAATAAGGGCAATTTCTGACTTATTACACTGAAATAAGTGAAATTTCTGCAATTTTGCCCAAATATAAGGGAAATTTCTGCCTTTTTGCCACAAATTAATGGGAATTTCTGCCTTTTTGCCCCAAAATAAGAAAATTTTTTGCTTTTTTTCTCTGACATAAGTGAAATTTCTGCAATTTTGCCCTAAAATAAGGAAAATTTCTGCAATTTTTCCCAATAATAAGGGAAATTTCTGCAATTTTGCCCCAAAATAAGGGGAATTTCTCCCTTTTTGCCCCAAAATGAAGGAAATTTTAGCCTTTTTACCTGAAAATAAGTGAAATTTCTGCAATTTTGCCCCAAATAAGGAAAATTTCTTCCATTTTGCCCCAAAATAATGTAAATTGCTGTAATTTTGCCCCAAAATAAAGGAAATTTCTTGAATTTTGCCCCAAAAGAAGGGGAATTTCTAATTTTTGCCCCAAAATAAGGGAAATTTCTGCAATTTTGCCCCAATGTAAAGGAAATTTCTGCAATTTTGCCCCAAAATAACGGGAATTTCTGAATGTTTGCTCCCAAAAAAAGAAGATCTTCTGTCTTTTTGCCCCAAAATAAGGAGAATTTCTGCCTTTTTCCCGAAAATTATGAGAATTTCTGCAATTTTGCTTCAAAATACGGGGAATTTCTGCTTTTAATCCCGAAAGTAAGGGGAATGCATACCTTTTTGCCATAAAAAGGTAAATTTCTTCATTTTGGCTCCAAAATAAGGGGAATTTCTGCCTTTTTGCCTCTAAATAAATGGAATTTCTGTCTTTTTCCCCCAAAACAAGGGAATTTCTGTCTTTTTTGCCCCAAAATAAGGGGAATTTCTAAATTATTACCCTGAAATAAGTGAAATTTCTCTAATTTTGCCCCAAAATAAGGGAAATTTCTGCCTCTTTGCCCCCAAATGAGGGGAATTTCAGCCTTTTTACCTCAAAATAAGGAAAATTTCTGCATTTTTGCCACAAAATATTAGGAATTTCTGACTTTTTGCCCCAAAATAAGGGAAATTTGTGCCGTTTTTCCCTGAAATAAGTGAAATTTCTGCAATTTTGCCCCAAAATAAGAGAAATTTCTGCAATTTTGCCCCAAAATAAGGGAAATTTCTGGAATTTTGCCCCAAAATAAGTGGAATTTCTAAGTTTTGCCCCAAAATAAAAAGAATTTCTGTCTTTTTGCCTATAAATAAGTGAAATTTCTGCAATTTTGCCCCAAAATAAGGGAAATTTCTGCCTTTTGCCCCCAAATAAGGAGATTTTCAGCCTTTTTACCTTAAAATAAGGGGAATTTCTGCATTTTTGCCAGAAAATATTAGGAATTTCTGCCTTTTTGCCCCAAAATAAGGAAAATTTCTGCCTTTTTTCCCTGAAATAAGTGAAATTTCTGCAATTTTGCCCCAAAATAATTGAAATTTCTGCAATTTTGCCCAAAATAAGGGAAATTTCTGGAATTTTTCCCCAAAATAAGTAGAATTTATGAGTTTTGCCCCAAAATAAGGAGAATTTCTGTCTTTTTGCCCCAACATATAGGGAATTTCTGTCTTTGTGCACCACAACTAGAGGAATTTCTGCAATTATGCTCCAAAATAAGGGAAATTTCTGCATTTTTGCCTCTAAGTAAATGGAATTTCTGTCTTTTTCCCTCAAAACAAAGGGAATTTCTGTCTTTTTTTCCTTAAAATAAAAGGAATTTCTGACTTATTACAATGAAATAAGAGAAATTTCTGCAATTTTGCCCCAAAATAAGGGAAATTTCTGCCATTTTACCCTGAAATATGTGAAAATACTGCAATTTTGCCCCAAAATAAGTGAAATTTCTGCAATTTTTCCCCAAAATAAGGGGAATTTCTGATTTTTGCCCCAAAATAAAGGGAATTTCTGCATTTTGCCCCAAAATTAGGGGAATTTCTGCAATTTTGCTCCAAAATACGGGGAATTTCTGCCTTTTTGCCTGAAAATAATGGGAATGCATACCTTTTTGCCATTAAAAGGGACATTTCTTCATTTTTGCTCCAAAATAAAGGGAATTTCTGCCTTTTTGCCTCTAAATAAGTGGAATTTCTGTCTTTTTCCCCCAAAACAATGAGAATTTCTGTCTTTTTTGCCCCATAATAAAGGGAATTTCTGACTTATTACTCTGAAGTAAGTGAAATTTCTGCAATTTTGCCCCTAAATAAGTAAAATTTCTGCAATTTTGCCCCAATGTAAAGGAAATTTCTGCAATTTTGCCCCAAAATAAGGGGAATTTCAGAATGTTTACTCCCGAAAAAAGGAGATCTTCTGTCTTTTTGCCCCAAAATAAGGAGAATTTCTGCCTTTTTGCCCGAAAATTATGAGAATTTCTGCAATTTTGCTTCAAAATACGGGGAATTTCTGCTTTTTATCCCAAAATAAGGGGAATGCATACCTTTTTGCCATAAAAAGGTAAATTTCTTCATTTTTGCTCCAAAATAAGGGGAATTTCTGCATTTTTGCCTCTAAATAAGTGGAATTTCTGTCTTTTCCCCCCAAAACAAAGGGAATTTCTGTCTTTTTTGCCCCAAAATAAGGGGAATTTCTGAATTATTACCCTGAAATAAGTGAATTTTCTCCAATTTTGCCCCAAAATAATGGAAATTTCTGCCTCTTTGCCCCCAAATAAGGGGAATTTCAGCCTTTTTACCTCAAAATAGAGGGAATTTCTGCATTTTTGCCACAAAATATTAGGAATTTCTGACTTTTTGCCCCAAAATAAAGAAATTTCTTCTTTTTTCCCTGAAATAAGTGAAATTTCTGCAATTTTGCCGCAAAATAAGTGAAATTTCTGCAATTTTGCCCCAAAATAAGGGAAATTTCTGGAATTTTGCCCCAAAATAATTGGAATTTCTAAGTTTTGCCCCAAAATAAGGAGAATTTCTGTCTTTTTGCCTCTAAATAAGTGAAATTTCTGCAATTTTGCCCCAAAATGAGGGAAATTTCTGCCTTTTTGCCCCCAAATAAGGGGAATTTCAGCATTTTTACCTCAAAATAAAGGGAATTTCTGCATTTTTGCCAGAAAATATTAGGAATTTCTGCCTTTTTGCCCAAAATAAAGAAAATTTCTGCATTTTTTCCCTGAAATAAGTGAAATATTTACAATTTTGCCCCAAAATAAGTGAAATTTCTGCAATTTTGACCCAAAATAAGGGAAATTTCTGGAATTTTGCCCCAAAATAAGTGGAATTTCTGAGTTTTGCCCCAAAATAAGGAGAATTTCTGTCTTTTTGCCCCAACATATAGAAAATTTCTGTCTTTCTACACCACAACTAGGGGAATTTCTGCAATTATGCTCCGTAATACGGGGAATATCTGCCTTTTTGCCCGAAAATAAGGGGAATGCATAACTTTTTGCCATAAAAAAGGGAAATTTCTTCATTTTTGCTCCAAAATAAAGTAAATTTCTGCATTTTTGCCTCTAAATATGTGGAATTTCTGTCTTCTCCTCCAAAACAAAGGGAATTTCTGTCTTTTTTGCCCCAAAATAAGGGGAATTTCTGACTTATTACCCTGAAATAAGTGAAATTTCTGCAATTTTGCCCCAAAATAAGGGAAATTTCTGCCTCTTTGCCCTTAAATAAGGGGAATTTCAGCCTTTTTACCTCTAAATAAGTGGAATTTCTGTCTTTTTCCCCCAATACAAAGGGATTTTCTGTCTTTTTGCCCCAAAATAAAGAAAATTTCTGACTTATTACCCTGAAATAAGTGAAATTTGTGCAATTTTGCCCTAAAATAAGGGAAATTTCTGCCTTTTTGCCCCCAAATGAGGGGAATTTCAGCCTTTTTACCTCAAAATAAGAGGAATTTCTGCCTTTTTGCTTCAAAATAACAAATTTTTTTTCCATGAAATAAGGGAAATTTCTGCAATTTTGCCCAAAATAAGTGAAATTTCTGCAATTTTGCCCCAGAATTAAGAAAATTTCTGGAATTTTGCCCCAAAATAAGTGGAATTTCTGAGTTTTGCCCCAAAATAAGGAGAATATCTGTCTTTTTGCCCCAACATATAGGGAATATCTGCATTTTTGCCCCACAATTAGGGGAATTTTTGCAATTTTGCTCCAAAATACGGGGAATTTCTGCCTTTTGGCCCGAAAATAAGAAAAATGCATACCTTTTTGCCTTAAAAAATGGAAATTTCTTCATTTTTGCTTCAAAATAAGGGGAATTTCTGTTTTGGTCTATATAAGAGGAATTTCTGTCTTTTCCCCCAAAAACAAAGGGATTTTTTGTCTGTTTTGCCCCAAAATAAGAAAAATTTCTGACTTATTACCCTGAAATAAGTGAAATTTCTGCAATTTTCCCCTAAAATAAGAGAAATTTTTGCAATTTTTTCCCAAATAAGAGAGATTTCTGCAATTTTGCACCAAAATAAGGGGAATTTCCTTTTTTTGCCCCAAAACAAAGGAAATTTCAGCCTTTTACCTGAAAATAAGTGAAATTTCTGAAATTTTGCCCCAAATAAGAGAAATTTCTGGAATTTTGCCCCAAAATAACAGGAATTTCTGCCTTTTGCCCCAAAATTAGGGGAATTTCTGCAATTTTGCTCCAAAATACGGGGAATTTCTGCCTTTTTGCCTGAAAATAATGGGAATGCATACCTTTTTGCCATAAAAAGAAAAATTTCTTCATTTTTGCTCCAAAATAAAGGGAATTTCTGCCTTTTTGCCTCTAAATATGTGGAATTTCTGTCTTTTTCCCCCAAAACAAAGAGAATTTCTTTCTTTTTTGTCCTAAAATAAGGGGAATTTCTGACTTATTACCCTGAACTAAGTGAAATTTCTGCCATTTTGCCCCAAAATAAGGGAAATTTCTGCAATTTTGCCCCAATGTAAAGGAAATTTCTGCAATTTTGCCCAAAAATAAGGGGAATTTCTGACAGTATGCTCCTGAAAAAAGGAGATCTTCTGTCTTTTTGCCCCAAAATAAGGAGAATTTTAGCCTTTTTGCCCGAAAATTATGAGAATTTCTGCAATTTTGCTTCAAAATACGGGGAATTTCTGCTTTTTATCCCGAAAGTAAGGGGAATGCATACCTTTTTGCCATAAAAAGGGAAATTTCTTCATTTTTGCTCCAAAATAAGGGAAATTTCTGCATTTTTGCCTCTAAATAAGTGGAATTTCTGTCTTTTTCCCTCAAAACAAAGGGAATTTCTGTCTTTTTTGCCTCAAAATAAGGGGAATTTCTGACTTATTACAGTGAAATAAGTGAAATTTCTGCAATTTTGCCCCAAAATAAGGGAAATTTCTGCCTTTTTGCAATGAAATATGTGAAATTTCTGCAATTTTACCCAAAAATAAGGTGAATTTCTTCCTTTTTGCCACAAATTAATGGGAATTTCTGCTTTTTTGCCCCAAAATAAGAAAAATTTTTGCTTTTTTTCTCTGAAATAAGTGAAATTTCTGCATTTTTGCCCTAAAATAAGAAAATTTTCTGCAATTTTTCCCAATAATAAGAGAAATTTCTGCAATTTTGCCTCAAAATAAGGGGAATTTCTCCCTTTTTGCCCCAAAATGAAGGAAATTTCAGCGTTTTTACCTGAAAATAAGTGAAATTTCTGCAATTTTGCCCCAAATAAGAGACATTTCTGCAATTTTGCCCCAAAATAAGGTAAATTCCTGTAATTTTGCCCCAAAATAAAGGAAATTTCTTGAATTTTGCCCCAAAAGAAGGGGAATTTCTGATTTTTGCCCCAAAATAAAAGGAATTTCTGCTTTTTGCTCCAAAATTAGGGAATTTCTCCCTTTTTGCCCGAAAAGTATGAGAATTTCTGCAATTTTGCTTCAAAATACGGGGAATTTCTGCTTTTTATCCCGAATGTAAGGGGAATGTATACCTTTTACCACAAAAAAGGAAATTTCTTCATTTTTCTCCCAAAATAAGAGGAATTTCTGCCTTTTTACTTCAAAGTAAGTGAAATTTCTGCCTTTGTACCAAAAAATAAATGGAATTTCTGTCTTTTTGCCCCAAAATAAAAGGAATTTTTGAATTATGCCCTGAAATAAGTGAAATTTCTGCATTTTTACCACAAAATAAAAAGATTTTCTGTCTTTTTGCCCCAAAATAAGGGAAATTTCTGCCTTTTTGCCCCCAAATAAAAGGAATTTCAGCCTTTTTACCTCAAAATAAGGGGAATTTCTACATTTTTGCCACAAAATATTAAGAATTTCTGCATTTTTGCTCCAAAATAAGGAAAATTTCTGCCTTTTTTCCCTGAAGTAAGTGAAATTTCTCCAATTTTGCCCTAAAATAAGTGAAATTTCTGCAATTTTTCCCCAAAATAAGGGAAATTTCTGGAATTTTGCCCAAAAATAAGTGGAATTTCTGAGTTTTGCCCCAAAATAAAGAGAATTTCTCTCTTTTTTCCCCAACATATAGGGAATTTCTGCCTTTTTGCCCCACAATTAGGGGAATTTCTGCAATTTTGCTCCAAAATACGGGGAATTTCTGCCTTTTCCAAAAAATAAAAGGAATGCATAACTTTTTGCCATAAAAAAGTAAAATTTCTTCATTTTTGCTCCAAAATAAGGGGAATTTCTGCTTTTTTCCCTCTAAATAAGTGGAATTTCTGTCTTTTTCCCACAAAACAAAGGGAATTTCTGTCTTTTCTGCCCCAAAATATCGGGAATTTCTGACTTATTACCCTGAAATAAGTGAAATTTCTGCAATTTTGCCCCAAAATAAGGGAAATTTCTGCAATTTTGCTCCAATGTAAAGGAAATTTCTGCAATTTTGCCCCAAAATAAGGGAAATTTCTGACGGTTTTCTCCCGAAAAAGTGAGATTTTCTGCCTTTTTGCCCCAAAGTAAAGAGAATTTCTGCCTTTTTGCCCAAAAATTATGAGAATTTCTGCAATTTTCCTTCAAAATACGGGGAATTTCTGCTTTTTATCCCGAAAGTAAGGGGAATGCATAACTTTTTGCCATAAAAAGGTAAATTTCTTCATTTTTGCTCCAAAATAAGGGAAATTTCTGACTTTTTGCCTCTAAGTAAGTGGAATTTCTCTCTTTTTTTCCAAAACAAAGGGAATTTCTGTCATTTTGCCCCAAAATAAGGGGAATTTCTGACTTATTACCCTGAAATAAGTGAAATTTCTGCAATTTTGCCCCAAAATAAGGGAAATTTCTGCCTCTTTGCCCTTAAATAAGGGGAATTTCAGCCTTTTTACCTCAAAATAAAAGGAATTCCTGCCTTTTTGACCAAAAATAAGGAAAATTTCTAACTTTTTTCCCTGAAATAAGTAAAATTTCTGCAATTTTGCCACAAAATAAGTGATATTTCTGCAATTTTGCCTCAGAATAAGGGAAATTTCTGATATTTTGCCCCAAAATAAGTGGAATTTCTGAGTTTTGCCCCAAAATAAGGAGAATTTCTGTTATTTTGCCGCAACATATAAGGAATTTCTGCCTTTTTGCCCCACAATTAGGGGAATTTCTGCAATTTTGCTCCAAAATACGAGGAATTTCTTCATTTTGCCCGAAAATAATAACAATGCATAACTTTTTGCCTTAAAAAAGGGAAATTTCTTAATTTTTGCTCCAAAATAAAGGGAATTTCTGCTTTTTTGCCTCTAAATAAGTGGAATTTCTGTCTTTTCCCCCAAAACAAAGGGATTTTCTGTCTTTTTTGCCCCAAAATAAAGAAAATTTCTGACTTATTACCCTGAAATAAGTGAAATTTCTGCAATTTTGTCCCAAAATAAGGGAAATTTTTGCCTTTTTGCCCCCAAATAAGGGGAATTTCAGCCTTTTTACCTCAAAATAAGAGGAATTTCTGCCTTTTTGCACCAAAATAACAAAAAATTTTTTTCCATGAAATAAGGGAAATTTCTGCAATTTTGCCCAAAATAAGTGAAATTTCTGCATTTTTGCCCCAGAATAATGGAAATTTCTGGAATTTTGCCCCAAAATAAGTGGAATTTCTGAGTTTTGCTCCAAAATAAGGAGAATTTCTGTCTTTTTGCCCCAACATATAGGGAATTTCTGTATTTTTGCCCCACAATTAGAGGAATTTTTGCAATTTTGCTCCAAAATACGGGGAATTTCTGCCTTTTGGCCCGAAAATAAGAAAAATGCAAACTTTTTTGCCTTAAAAAAAGAAATTTCTTCATTTTTGCTTCAAAATAAGGGGAAATTCTGTTTTGGCCTTTATATAAGAGGAATTTCTGTCTTTTCCCCCCAAAACAAAGGGATTTTCAGTACTTTTTGCCCCAAAATAAGAAAAATTTCTGACTTATTACCCTGAAATAAGTGAAATTGCTGCAATTTTGCCCCAAAATAATGGATATTTTTGGCTTTCTGCCAACAAATAAGGGGATTTTCAGCCTTTTTACCTCCAAATAAGGGGAATTTCTGCATTTTTGCCACAAAAAATTAGGAATTTCTGCCTTTTTGCCCCAAAATAAAAAAAAATTTCTGCCTTTTTTCCCTGAAATAAGTGAAATTTCTGCAATTTTGCCCCAAAATAAGTGGAATTTCTGAGTTTTGCCCAAAAAATAAGAAGAATTTCTGTCTTTTTGCCCCAACATATATGAAATTTCTGCCTTTTTGCACCACAATTAGGAGAATTTCTGCAATTTTGCTCCAAAATAAGTGAAATTTCGGCAATTTTGCCCCAAAATAAATGAAATTTCTGCAATTTTGCACCAAAATAAGGGAAATTTCTGGAATTTTGGCCCAAAATAAGTGGAATTTCTAAGTTTTGCCCCAAAATAAGGAGAATTTCTGTCTTTTTGCCTCTAAATAAGTGAAATTTCTGCAATTTTGCCCCAAAATAAGGGAAATTTATGCCTTTTTCCCCCAAATAATTGGAATTGAAGCCTTTTTACCTCAAAATAAGGGGAATTTCTGCATTTTTGCCATAAAATATTAGGAATTTCTGCCTTTTGCTCCAAAATAAAGGAAATTTCTGCCTTTTTTCCCTGAAATAAGTGAAATTTCTGCAATTTTGCCCCAAAATAAGTGAAATTTCTGCAATTCTGCCCTAAAATAAGGGAAATTTCTGGAATTTTGCCCCAAAATAAGTGGAATTTCTGAGTTTTGCCCCAAAATAAAAAGAATTTCTGTCTTTTTGCCCCAACATATAGGGCATTTCTGTCTTTCTGCACCACAACTAGAGGAATTTCTGCAATTATGCTCCAAAGTACCGGGAATTTCTGCCTTTTTGCCCGAAAAAAAGGGTAATGCATAACTTTTTGCCATAGACAAGGGAAATTTCTTCATTTTTCTCCAAAATAAGGGAAATTTCTGCCTTTTTGCCTCTAAATAAGTGGAATTTCTGTCTTTTTCCCTCAAAACAAAGGGAATTTCTGTCTTTTTTGCCTCAAAATAAGGGGAATTTCTGACTTATTACACTGAAAAGAGTGAAATTTCTGCAATTTTGCCCCAAAATAAGAGAAATTTCGGCCTTTTTGCCCAGAAATATGTGAAATTTCTGAAATTTTACCCCAAAATAAGGTGAATTTCTGCCTTTTTGGCACAAATTAATGGGAATTTCTGCCTTTTGGCCCCAAAATAAGAAAAATTTTTGCTTTTTTTTCTCTGAAATAAGTGAAATTTCTGTAATTTTTCCCTGAAATAAGGAAAATTTCTGCAATTTTCCCAATAATAAGGGAAATTTCTGCAATTTTGCTCCAAAATACCGAGAATTTCTGCCTTTTTGCCTCTAAGTAAGTGGAATTTCTGTCTTTTTCCCCCACAACAAAGGACTTCTGTCTTTTTAGCCCCGAAATAAGGGGAATTTCTGAATTATTACCCTGAAATACGTGAAATTTCTCCAATTTTGCCCCAAAATAAGGGAAATTTCTGCCTCTTTGCCCCCAAATAACGGGAATTTCAGCCTTTTTACCTCAAAATAAGGGGAATTTCTGCATTTTTGCCACAAAATATTGGAAATTTCTGACTTTTTGCCCCAAAATAAGGAAAATTTGTGCCTTTTTTCCCAGAAATAAGTGAAATTTCTGCAATTTTGCCCCAAAATAAGTGAAATTTCTGCAATTTTGCCCCAAAATAAGTGAAATTTCTGCGATTTTGCCCCAAAATAAAGGAAATTTCTGGAATTTTGCCCCAAAATAAGTGGAATTTCTAAGTTTTGCCCCAAAATAAGGAGAATTTCTGTCTTTTTGCCTCTAAATAAGTGAAATTTCTGCAATTTTGCCCCAAATAAGAAAAATTTCTGCCTTTTTGCCCCCAAATAATGGGAATTTCAGCCTTTTTACCTCAAAATAAGGAGAATTTCTGCATTTTTGCCACAAAATATTTGGAATTTCTGCCTTTTTGCCCCAAAATAAGGAAAATTTCTGCCTTTTTTCCCTGAAATAAGTGAAATTTCTGCAATTTTGCCCATAATAAGTGAAATTTCTGCATTTTTGCCCCAAAATAAGGGAAATTTCTGGAATTTTGCCCCAAAATAAGTGGAATTTCTGAGTTTTGCCCCAAAATAAAAAGAATTTCTGTCTTTTTGCCCCAACATATAGGGAATTTCTGTCTTTCTGCACCACAACTAGAATAATTTCTGCAATTATGCTCCAAAATACGGGGAATTTCTGCCTTTTTGCCCGATAATAAGGGGAATGCATAACTTTTTGCCATAAAAAAGAAAAATTTCTTCATTTTTGCTCCAAAATAAGGGAAATTTCTGCCTTTTTGCCCTGAAATATGTGAAATTTCTGCAATTTTACCCAAAAATAAGGTGAATTTCTGCCTTTTTGCCACAAAATAATGGGAATTTCTGCCTTATTGCCTTAAAATAAGAAATATTTTTGCTTTTTTTCTCTGAAATAAGTGAAATTTCTGCAATTTTGCCCTTAAATAAAAAAAAAATTTCGGCAATTTTTCCTCATACTAAGAGAAATTTCTGCAATTTTGCCCCAAAATAAGAGGAATTTCTCCCTTTTTGCCACAAAATAAAGGAAATATCAGCCCTTTTTCCTGAAAATAAGTGAAATTTCTGCAATTTTGCCCAAAATAAGGGAAATTTCTGCAATTTTGCCCAAAAATAAGGTAAATTCCTCCAATTTTGCCCCAAAATAAAGGAAAGTTCTTGAATTTTGCCCCAAAATAAAGAGATTTTCAGATTTTTGCCCCAAAATAAAGAGAATTTCTGCCTTTTGCCCCAAAATTAGAGGAATTTCTGCAATTTTGCTCCAAAATACGGGGAATTTCTGCCTTTTTACCCGAAAATAATGGTATTGCATACCTTTTTGCCATAAAAAATGAAATTTCTTCATTTTTGCTCCAAAATAAGGGAAATTTCTGCCTTTTTGCCTCTAAATAACTGGAATTTCTGTCTTTTTCCCACAAAACAAGGGAATTTCTCTATTTTTGCCTCAAAATAAGGGGAATTTCTGACTCATTACCCTGAAATAAGTGAAATTTCTGCAATTTTGCCCCAAAATAAGGGAAATTTCTGGAATTGTGCCCCAAAAGAAGTGGAATTTCTGAGTTTTGCCCCAAAATAAGGAGAATTTCTGTCTTTTTGCCCCAACATATAGGGAATTTCTGTGTTTCTGCACCACAACTAGGGGAATTTCTGCAATTATGCTCCAAAATACAGAGAATTTCTTTTTTTTTGCCCGAAAATAAGGGGAATTCATACCTTTTTGCCATAAAAAAAAGAAATTTCTTAATTTTTGCTCCAAAATACGGGGAATTTCTGCCTTTTTTTCCCAAAAATAAAGGAATTGCATATCTTTTTGCCATAAAAAAAGGGAAATTTCTTAATTTTTGTTCCAAAATAAGGGGAATTTCTGCCTTCTTGCCTCTAAATAAGTGGAATTTCTGTCTTTTTCCCCAATAACAACGGAAATTTCTGTATTTTTTTCCCCAAAATAAGGGGGAATTTCTGACTTATTACCCTGAAATAAGTGAAATTTCTGCAATTTTGCCCCAAAATAAAAGAAATTTCTACCTTTTGGCCCTGAAATATGTGAAATTTCTGCAATTTTACCCCAAAATAAGGTGAATTTCTGCCTTTTTGCCCTAAAATAATGGGAATTTCTGCACTTTTGCCCCAAAATAAGAAAAATTTTTGCTTTTTTTCTCTGAAATAAGTGAAATTTCTGCAATTTTGCCCTAAAATAAGGAAAATTTCTGCAATTTTTCCCAATAATAAGGGAAATTTCTCCCTTTTTGCCCCAAAATAAAGGATATTTCAGCCTTTTTACCTGAAAATAATTGAAGTTTCTGCAATTTTGCCCCAAATAAGAAAAATTTCTGCAATTTTGCCCCAAAATAAGGTAAATTCTTGCAATTTTGCCCCAAATTAAAGGAAATTTCTTGAATTTTGCCCCAAAATAAGGGGAATTTATGATTTTAGCCCCAAATTAAAGGGAATTTCTGTCTTTTGCCCCAAATTAGGGGAATTTCTGCAATTTTACCCCAAAATAAGTCAAATTTTTGTCTTTTTGCCCCAAAATAATGGGAATTTCTGCCTTTTTGCCTCAAAATAAGAAAAATTTTTGCTTTTTTTCTCTGAAATAAGTGAAATTTCTGCAATTTTGCCCTTAAATAAGGAAAATTTCTGCAATTTTTCCTCATAATAAGAGACATTTGTGCAATTTTGCCCCAAAATAAGAGGAATTTCTCCCTTTTTGCCACAAAATAAAGGAAATATCAGCCCCTTTTCCTGAAAATAAGTGAAATTTCTGCAATTTTGCCCCAAATAAGGGAAATTTCTGCAATTTTGCCCAAAAATAAGGTAAATTCCTCCAATTTTGCCCCAAAATAAAGGAAATTTCTTGAATTTTGCCCCAAAATAAAGAGATTTTATGATTTTTGCCCCAAAATAAAGGGAATTTCTGCCTTTTGCCCCAAAATTAGAGGAATTTCTGCAATTTTGCTCCAAACTACGGGGAATTTCTGCCTTTTTACCCGAAAATAATGGGATTGAATTCCTTTTTGCCATAAAAAATGAAATTTCATCATTTTTGCTCCAAAATAAGGGGAATTTCTGCCTTTTTGCCTCTAAATAAGTGGAATTTCTGTCTTTTTCCCACAAAACAAGGGAATTTCTCTTTTTTTTCCCCAAAATAAGGAGAATTTCTGACTCATTACCCTGAAATAAGTGAAATTTTTGCAATTTTGCCCCAAAATAAGTGAAATTTCTGCATTTTTGTCCCCAAATAAGGGGAATTCAGCCTTTTTACCTCAAAGTAAGAGGAATTTCTGCATTTTTGCCACAAAATATTAGGAATTTCTGTTTCTTTGCCGCAAAATAAGGAAAATTTCTGACTTTTTTCCCTGAAATAAGTGAAATTTCTGCAATTGTGCCCCAAAATATGTGAAATTTCTGCAATTTTGCCCCAAAATAAGTGAAATTTCTGGAATTTTGCTCTAAAAGAAGTGGAATTTCTGAGTTTTGCCCCAAAATAAGGAGAATTTCTGTATTTTGCCCCAACATATATGGAATTTCTGTGTTTCTGCACCACAACTAGGGGAATTTCTGCAATTATGCTCCAAAATACAGGGAATTTCTGCCTTTTTGCCCGAAAATAAGGGGAATGCATACCTTTTTGCCATAAAAAAAAGAAATTTCTTAATTTTTGCTCCAAAATACGGGGAATTTCTGACTTTTTCCCAAAAATAAGAGAAATGCATATATTTTTGCCATAATAAAGGGAAATTTCTTAATTTTTGCTCCAAAATAAGGGGAATTTCTGCCTTCTTGCCTCTAAATAAGTGGAATTTCTGTCTTTTTCCCCCAAAACAACGGGAATTTCTTTATTTTTTGCCACAAAATAAGGCGGAATTTCTGACTTATTACCCTGAAATAAGTGAAATTGCTGCAATTTTGCCCCAAAATTAAAGAAATTTCTACCTTTTTGCCCTGAAATATGTGAAATTTCTGCAATTTTACCCCAAAATAAGGTGAATTTCTGCCTTTTTGCCCTAAAATAATGGGAATTTCTGCCTTTTTGCCCCAAAATAAGAAACATTTTTGCTTTATTTCTCTGAAATAAGTGAAATTTCTGCAATTTTGCCCTAAACTAAGAGAAATTTCTGCATTTTTTCCCATAACAAGAGAAATTTCTGCAATTTTGCCCCAAAATAAGGGGAATTTCTCATTTTTTGCCCCAAAAGAAAGTAAATTTCAGCATTTTTACCTGAAAATAAGTGTATTTTATGCAATTTTGCCCCAAATAGAAGAAATTTCTGCAATTTTGCCCCAAAATAAGGTAAATTCCTGCAATTTTGCCCCAAAATATAGGAAATTTCTTGAATTTTGCCCCAAAATAAGGGGAATTTCTGATTTTTGCCCCAATATAAAGGGAAATTTTGGCTTTACCCAAAATTAGGGGAATTTCTGCAATTTTGCTCCAAAATACGGGGAATTTCTGCCTTTTTGCACGAAAATAATGGGAATGCATACCTTTTTGCCATAAAAAGGAAAATTTCTTCATTTTTGCTCCAAAATAAGGGGAATTTCTGCATTTTTGCCTCTAACTAAGTGGAATTTCTGTCTTTTTCCCCCAAAACAAATGGAATTTCTGTCTTTTTTGCCCCCAAATAAGGGGAATTTCTGACTTATTACCCTGAACTAAGTGAAATTTCTGCAATTTTGCCCCCAAATAAGGGAAATTTCTGCAATTTTGCCCCAATGTAAAAGAAATTTCTCCAATTTTGCCCCAAAATAGGGGGAATTTCTGACTGTTTGCTCTCGAAAAAAGGAGATTTTCTGTCTTTTTGCCCTAAAATAAGGAGAATTTCTGCTTTTTTGCCAGAAGATTATGAAAATTTCTGCAATCTTGCTTCAAAATACGGGGAATTTCGGCTTTTTATCCCGAAAGTAAGAGGAATGTATACCTTTTGCCACAAAAAAGGGAAATTACTTCATTTTTGCCCCAAAATAAGAGGAATTTCTGCTTTTTACCTCAAAATAAGTGAAATTTCTCCCTTTTTAACCAAAAATAAATGGAATTTCTGTCTTTTTGCCTTAAAATAAAAAGAATTTTTGAATTATTCCCTGAAATAAGTGATATTTCTGCAATTTTGCCACAAAATAAAAGAAATTTCTGCCTTTTTGCCACAAAATAAGGGGAATTACTGTCTTTTTGCCCCAAAATAAGAGAAATTTCTGCCTTTTCGCCCCAAAATAAGGAGAATTTCAGCCTTTTT
The DNA here is from genome assembly GCF_963924665.1 of Micromys minutus. Taxonomy (NCBI): domain Eukaryota; kingdom Metazoa; phylum Chordata; class Mammalia; order Rodentia; family Muridae; genus Micromys; species Micromys minutus. The sequence continues at coordinate 303,337 of NW_027667690.1, read as the reverse complement.
CCCTCAAAATAAAGGGAATTTCTGAATTTTTGCCACAAAATATTAAGAATATCTTCAATTTTGCCCCAAAATAAGGAAAATTTCTGCCTTTTTTCCCTGAAATGAGTGAAATTTCTGCAATTTTGCCCCAAAATAATTGAAATTTCTGCAATTTTGCCCCAAAATAAGGGAAATTTCTGGAATTTTGCCCCAAAATAAGTGGAATTTCTGAGTTTTGCCCCAAAATAAGGAGAATTTCTGTCTTTTTGCCCCAACATATAGGGAATTTCTGTCTTTCTGCACCACAACTAGGGGAATTTCTGCAATTATGCTCCAAAGTACGGGGAATTTCTGCCTTTTTGCCCGAAAATAAGGGTAATGCATAACTTTTTGCCATAGAAAAGGGAAATTTCTTCATTTTTGCTCCAAAATAAGGGAAATTTCTGCCTTTTTGCCTCTAAATAAGTGGAATTTCTGTCTTTTTCCCTCAAAACAAAGGGAATTTCTGTCTTTTTTGCCTCAAAATAAGGGGAATTTCTGACTTATTACACTGAAATAAGTGAAATTTCTGCAATTTTGCCCCAAAATAAGGGAAATTTCTGCCTTTTTGCTTTGAAATATGTGAAATTTCTGCAATTTTACCTCAAAATAAGTCGAATTTCTGCCTTTTTGCCCCAAAATAATGGGAATTTCTGCATTTTTTTCCCAAAATAAGAAAAATTTTTGCTTTATTTCTCTGAAATAAGTGAAATTTCTGCAATTTTGCCCTAAAATAAGGAAAATTTCTGCAATATTTCCACATAATAAGGGGAATTTCTGCAATTTTGCCCCAAAATAAGGGGAATTTCTCCCTTTTTGCCGCAAAATAAAGGAAATTTCAGCATTTTTTTCTGAAAATAAGTTAAATTTCTGCAATTTTGCCCCAAATTAGGGAAATTTCTGCAATTTTGCCCCAAAATAAGGTAAATTCCTCCTATTTTGCCCCAAAATAAAGGGGATTTCTTGAATTTTGCCCCAAAATAAAGGGATTTTCTGATTTTTGCCCCAAAATAAAGGGAATTTCTGCCTTTTGCCCCAAAATTAGGGGAATTTCTGCAATTTTGCTCCAAAATACGGGGAATTTCTGCCTTTTTTCCCAAAAAAAAGGGAAATGCATAACTTTTTGCCATAAAAAAAGGAAATTTCTTCATTTTTGCTCCAAAATAAGGGAAATTTCTGCCTTTTTGCCTCTAAATAAGTGGAATTTCTGTCTTTTTCCCCCAAAACAACGGGAATTTCTGCATTTTTTGCCCCAAAATAAGGGGGAATTTCTGACTTATTACCCTAAAATAAGTGAAATTTCTGCAATTTTGCCCCAAAATAAAAAAAAATCTGCCTTTTTGCACTGAAATATGTGAAATTTCTGCATTTTTACCCCAAAATAAGGTGAATTTCTGCCTTTTTGCCCTAAAATAATGGGAATTTCAGCCTTTTTGCCCCAAAATAAGAAACATTTTTGCTTTATTTCTCTGAAATAAGTGAAATTTCTGCAATTTTGCCCTAAAATAAGAGAAATTTCTGCAATTTTTTCCCATAACAAGGGAAATTTCTGCAATTTTGTCCCAAAATAAGAAGAATTTCTCTTTTTTTGCCCCAAAATAAAGGAAATTTCAGTCTTTTTACCTGAAAATAAGTGAATTTTATGCAATTGTGCCCCAAATAAAGGAAATTTCTGCAATTTTGCCCCAAAATAAGGTAAATTCCTGCAATTTTGCCCCAAAATAAAGGAAATTTCTTGAATTTTGCCCCAAAATAAGGGGAATTTCTGAATTTTGCCCCAAAATAAAGGGAATTTCTGCCTTTTGACCCAAAATTAGGGGAATTTCTGCAATTTTGCTCCAAAATACGGGGAATTTCTGCCTTTTTGCACGAAAATAATGGGAATGCATACCTTTTTGCCATAAAAAGGAAAATTTCTTCATTTTTGCTCCAAAATAAGGGGAATTACTGCATTTTTGCCTCTAACTAAGTGGAATTTCTGTCTTTTTCCCCCAAAACAAAGGGAATTCCTGTCTTTTTTGCCCCAAAATAAGGGGAATTTCTGACTTATTACCCTGAAATAAGTGAAATTTCTGCAATTTTGCTCCAAAATAAGGGAAATTTCTGCAATTTTGCCCCAATATAAAGGAAATTTCTGCAATTTTGCCCCAAAATAAGGGGAATTTCTGACTGTTTTCTCCCGAAAAAAAGAGGTTTTCTGTCTTTTTGCCCTAAAATAAGGAGAATTTCTGCTTTTTTGCCCGAAAATTTTGAAAATTTCTGCAATTTTGCTTCAAAATACGAGGAATTTCGGCTTTTTATCCCGAAAGTAAGGGGAATGTATACCTTTTGCCACAAAAAAGGGAAATTTCTTCATTTTTGCCCCAAAATAAGTGGAATTTCTGCTTTTTACATCAAAATAAGTGAAATTTCTCCCTTTTTAACCAAAAATAAATGGAATTTCTCTATTTTTGCCCCAAAATAAAAAGAATTTTGAATTAGGCCCTGAAATAAGTGATATTTCTGCAATTTTGTCCCAAAATAAAAGAAATTTCTGCCTTTTTGCCACAAAATAAAAGGAGTTACTGTCTTTTTGCCCCAAAATAAAGGAAATTTCTGCGTTTTTGCCCCAAAATAAGGGGAATTTCAGCATTTTTCCCTCAAAATAAAGGGAATTTCTGCATTTTTGCCACAAAATATTAAGAATTTCTGCATTTTTGCCCCAAAATAAGGAAAATTTCTGCATTTTTCCCTAAAATAAGTGAAATTTCTGCAATTTTGCCCCAAAATAAGAGAAATTTTGGAATTTTTCCACAAAATAAGTGGAATTTCTGAGTTATGCCCCAAAATAAGGAGAATTTCTGTCTTTTTGCCCCAACATATTGGGAATTTCTGCATTTTTGCCCCACTATTAGGGGAATTTCTGCAATTTTGCTCCAAACGGGGAATTTCTGCCTTTTTGCCCGAAAATAAGGAAAATGCATAACTTTTTTCCATAAAAAAGGGAAATTTCTTCATTTTTGCTCCAATATAATGGGAAGTTCTGTCTTTTTGCCTCTAAATAAGTGGAGTTTTTGTCTTTTTTCCCCCAAAACAAAGGGAATTTTTGTATTTTTTGCCCCAAAATAAGATGAATTTCTGACTTATTACCATGAAATAAGTGAAATTTCCGAAATTTTGCCACAAAATAAGAGAAATTTCTGCCTTTTTTCCCTGAAATATGTGAAATTTCTGCAATTTTACCCCAAAATAAGTCGAATTTCTGCCTTTTTGCCCCAAAATAATGAGAATTTTTGCATTTTTGTTCCAAAATAAGAAAAATTTTTGCTTTTTTTCTCTGAAATAAGTGAAATTTCTGCAATTTTGCCCTAAAATAAAGAAAATTTTTGCAATTTTTACCCATAAGGGAAATTTCTGCAATTTTGCCCCAAAATAAGGTAAATTCCTCCAATTTTGCCCCAAAATAAACGAAATTTCTTGAATTTTGCCCCAAAATAAAGGGATTTTCTGATTTTTGCCCCAAAATAAAGGGAATTCTGCCTTTTGCCCCAAAATTAGGGAATTTCTGCAATTTTGATCAAAATCTGGAGAATTTCTGCCTTTTTGCCCGAAAATAATGGGAATGCATACCTTTTTGCCATAAAAAATGAAATTTCTTCATTTTTGCTTCAAAATAAGGGGAATTTCAGCCTTTTTGCTTCTAAATAAGTGGAATTTCTGTCTTTTTCTCACAAAACACAGGGAATTTCTCTCATTTTTGCCCCAAAATAAGTGGAATTTCTGACTCATTACCCTGAAATAAGTGAAATTTCTGCAATTTTGCCCCAAAATAAGGGAAATTTCTGGATTTTTGCCACAAAATATTAGGAATTTCTGCCTTTTTGCCCCAAAATATAGAAAATTTCTTCCTTTTTTCCCCGAAATTAGTGAAATTTCTGAAATTTTGCCCTAAAATAAGTGAAATCTCTGCAATTTTGCCCCAAAATAAGGAAAATTTCTGTAATTTTGCCCCAAATAAGTGGAATTTCTGAGTTTTGCCCCAAAATAAGGAGAATTTCTGTCTTTTTGCCCAAACATATAGGGAATTTCTGCATTTTTGCCCCACAATTAGTGGAATTTCTGAAATTTTGCTCCAAAATATGGGGAATTTCTGCTTCTTTGCCTCTAAATAAGTGGAATTTCTGTCTTTTTCCCCCAAAACAAAGGAAATTTCTGTCTTTTTTGACCCAAAATAAAGGAAATTTCTGCCTTTTTGCCCTGAAATATGTGAAATGTCTGCAATTTTACCCCAAAATAAGGTGAATTTCTACATTTTTGCCCCAAAATAATGGGAATTTCTGCGTTTTTGCCCCAAAATAAGAGAAATTTTTGCTTTTTTTCTCTGAAATAAGTGAAATTTCTGCAATTTTGCTTTAAATTAAGGAAAATTTCTGCAATATTTCAACATAATAAGGGAAATTTCTGCAATTTTGACCCATAATAAGGGGTATCTCTTCTTTTTTGCACCAAAATAAAGGAAGTTTTAGCCTTTTTACCTAAAAATAAGTGAAATTTCTGTTATTTTGCTTCATATAAAGGAAATTTCTGCAATTTTGCTCCAAAATAAGGAAAATTCCTGCAATTATGCCCCAAAATAGAGGAAATTTCTTGAATTTTGCCCCAAAATAATGGGAATTTCTGATTTTGTTCCCAAAATAAAGGGAATTTCTGCCTTTTGCCCCAAAATAAGGGAATTTCAGAAATTTTGCTCCAAAATACGAGGAATTTCTGCCTTTTTGCCCGAAATTAATGGGAATGCATACCTTTTTGCCATAAAAAAGGAAATTTCTCCATTTTTGCTCCAAAAAAAAGGGGAATTTCTGCATTATGGCCTCTAAATAAGTGGAATTTCTGTCTTTTCCCCCCCAAACCAAGGGGTTTTCTGTCTTTTTTGCTGCAAAATAAGGAGAATTTCTCACTTATTACCCTGACATAAGTGAAATTTCTGCAATTTTGCCCCAAAATAAGGGAAATTTCTGCAATTTTGCCCCAATGTAAAGGAAATTTCTGCAATTTTGCCCCAAAATAAGGGAAATTTCTGACTGTTTGTTCCCAAAAAAAAGGAGATTTTGTGCCTTTTTGCCCCAAAATAAGGAGAATTTCTGTCTTTTTGCTCGAAAATTATGAGAATTTCTGCAATTTTGCTTCAAAATACGGGGAATTTCTGCTTTTATCCCGAAAGTAAGGGGAATGCATACCTTTTTGCAATAAAAAATGAAATTTCTTCATTTTTGCTCCAAAATAAGGGGAATTTCTGCTTTTTTGCCTCTAAATAAGTGGAATTTCTGTCTTTTTCCCCCAAAACAAAGGAAATTTCTGTCTTTTTTGCCTTAAAATAAGTGGAATTTCTGACTTATTACCCTGAAATAAGTGAAATTTCTGCAATTTTGCCCCAAAATAAGGGAAATTTCTTCATTTATGCCCCCAAATAAGGGGAATTTCAGGCTTTTTACCTCAAAATAAAAGGAATTTTTGCCTTTTTGCCCCAAATTAAGGAAAATTTCTGCCTTTTTTCCCTGAAATAAGTGAAATTTCTGCAATTTTGCCCCAAAATAAGTGAAATTTCTGCATTTTGCCCCAGAATAAGGGAAATTTCTGGAATTTTGCCCCAAAATAAGTGGAATTTCTGAGTTTTGCCCCAAAATAAGGAGAATTTCTGTCTTTTTGCACCAACATATAGGGAATTTCTGCATTTTTGCCCCACAATTAGGGGAATTTCTGCAATTTTGTCCAAAATACAGGGAATTTCTGCCTTTTTGCCCGAAAATAAGAAGAATGCGTACCTTTTTGCCTTAAAAAAGGGAAATTTCTTCATTTTGCTCCAAAATAAGGGGAATTTCTGTTTTTTGGCTCTAAATAAGTGGAATTTCTGTTTTTTCCTCTAAAAAAAAAGGGATTTTCTGTCTTTTTTGCCCCAAAATCAAGAAAATTTCTGACTTATTACCCTGAAATAAGTAAAATTTCTGCAATTTTGCCCAAAAATAAGGGAAATTTCTGCCTTTTTGCCCCCAAATAAGAGGAATTTTAGACTTTTCACCTCAAAATAATAGGAATTTCTGCATTTTTGCTACAAAATATTAGGAGTTTCTGCCTTTTTGCCCCAAAATAAAGAAAATTTCTGCCTTTTTTCCCTGAAATAAGTGAAATTTCTGCAATTTTGCCCCAAAATAAGTCAAATTTTGCAATTTTGCCCCCAAATAATGGGAATTTCTGGAATTTTGCTCCAAAATAAGTGGAATTTCTGTGTTTTGCCACAAAATAAGGAGAATTTCTGTCTTTTTGCCCCAACATATAGGGAATTTCTGCATTTTTGCCCCACAATTAGGGGAATTTCTGCAATTTTTCTCCAAAATACGAGGAATTTCTGTATTTTTGCCCGATAATAAGGGGAATGCATAACTTTTTGCCATAAAAAAGGGAAATTTCTTTATTTTTGCTCCAAAATAAGGGAAATTTCTGCATTTTTGCCTCAAAATAAGTGGAATTTCTGTCTTTTTCCCCCAAAAGAAAGGGAATTTCTGTCTTTTTTGCCCCAAAATAAGGGAAATTTCTGCATTTTTGCCCTGAAATATGTGAAATTTCTGCAATTTTACCCCAAAATAAGGTGAATTTCTGCTTTTTTGCCACAAAATAATGGGAATTTCTGCCTTTTTGCCCCAAAATAAGAAAAATTTTTGCTTTTTTCCTCTGAAATAAGTGAAATTTCTGCAATTTTGGCCTAAAATAAGGGAAATTTCTGCATTTTTTCCCCTAATAAGGGAAATTTCTGCAATTTTGCCCCAAAATAAGGGGAATTTCTCCCTTTTTACCTGAAAATAACTGAAATTTCTGCAATTTTGCCCCAAATAAGGGAAATTTCTGAAATTGTGCCCCAAAATAAGGTAAATTATTGCAATTTTGCCCCAAAATACAGGAAATTTCTGAAATTTTGCCCCAAAATAAGGGGAATTTCTGAATTTTGCCCCAAAATAAAAAGAATTTTATCCTTGTGCCCCAAAATTAGAGGAATTTCTGCACTTTTGCTCCAAAATATGGGGAATTTCTGCCTTTTTGCCCGAAAATAATGGGAATGCATACCTTTTTGCCATAAAAAGGGAAATTTCTTCATTTTTGCTCCAAAATAAAGGGAATTTCTGCCTTTTTGCCTCTAAATAAGTGGAATTTCTGTCTTTTTCCTCCAAAACAAAGGGAATTTCTATTTTTTTTGCCTCAAAATAAGGGGAATTTCTGACATAATACCCTGAAATAAGTAAAATTTCTGCAATTTTGCCCCAAAATAAGGGAAATTTCTGCAATTTTGCCCCAATGTAAAGGAAATTTATGCAATTTTGCCACAAAATAAGAGGAATTTCTGACTGTTTGTTCCCAAAAAAAGGAGATTTTCTGTCTTTTTGCCCCAAAATAAGGAGAATTTCTGCCTTTTGCCCGAAAATTATGAGAATTTCTGCAATTTTGCATCAAAATACGGGGAATTTCTGCTTTTATCCCGAAAGTAAGGGAAATGCATACCTTTTTGCCATAAAAAGGTGAATTTCTTCATTTTTACTCCGAAATAAGGGGAATTTCTGTTTTTTGCCTCTAAATAAGTGGAATTTCTGTCTTTTTCCCCCAAAACAAAAGGAATTTCTGTTTTTTGCCTCAAAATAAGGGGAATTTCTGACTTATTACTATGAAATAAGTAAAATTTCTGCAATTTTGGCCCAAAATAAGGAAAATTTCTGCCTCTTTGCCCCCAAATAAGGGGAATTTCAGGCTTTTTACCTCAAAATAAGGGGAATTTCTGCCTTTTTGCCCCAAAATAAGGGGAATTTCTCCCTTTTTGCCCTAAATAAAGGAAATTACAGCCTTTTTACCTGAAAATAAGTGAAATTTCTGCAATTTTGCACCAGAATAAAGGAAATTTCTGGAATTATGCCCCAAAATAAGTGGAATTTCTGAGTTTTGCCCCAAAATAAGGAGAATTTTTGCCTTTTTGCCCCAACATATAGGGAATGTCTGCATTTATGCCCCAAAATTAAGGGAATTTCTGCAATTTTGCTCCAAAATACGAGGAATTTCTGCTTTTTTGCCCGAAAATAAAGGGAATGCATAACTTTTTGCCTTAAAAAAGGGAAATTTCTTCATTTTTACTCCAAAATAAGGGAAATTTCTGCTTTTTTGACTCTAAATAAGTGGAATTTCTGTTTTTTCCTCCAAAACAAAGGGATTTTCTGTCGTTTTTGGCCCAAAATCAAGAAAATTTCTGACTTATTACCCTGAAATAAGTGAAATTTCTGCAATTTTGCCCCAAAATAAGGGAAATTTCTGCCTTTTTGCCCCCAAATAAGGGGAATTTCAGCCTTTTCACCTCAAAATAAGAGGAATTTCTGCATTTTTGCCACAAAATATTAGGAATTTCTGAATTTTTGCTCCAAAATAAGGAAAATATCTACCTTTTTTCCCTGAAATAAGTGAAATTTCCTCAATTTTGCACTAAAATAAGTGAAATTTCTGAGTTTGGCCCCAAAATAAGGAGAATTTCTCTTTTTGCCCCAACATATAGGGAATTTCTGCATTTTTGCCCAACAATTAGGAGAATTTCTGCAATTTTGCTCTAAAATACAGGGAATTTCTGCCTTTTTCCCCGAAAATAAGGGGAATGCATAACTTTTTGCCATAAAAAAGGGAAATTTCTTCATTTTTGCTCTAAAATAAGGGAAATTTCTGCATTTTTGCCTCTAAATAAGTGGAGTTTCTGTCTTTTTTCCCCAAAACAAAGAAAATTTCTGTTTTTTTTGCCCCAAATTAAGGGAAATTTCTACCTTTTTGCCCTGAAATATGTGAAATTTCTGCAATTTTACCCCAAAATAAGGTTAATTTCTGCCTTTTTGCCCCAAAATAATGGGAATTTCTGCCTTTTTGCCCCAAAATAAGAAAAATTTTTGCTTTTTTTCTCTGAAATAAGTGAAATTTCTGCAATTTTGCCTTAAATTAAGAAAAATTTCTGCAATATTTCCCCATAATAAGGGAAATTTCTGCAATTTTGCCCCAAAATAAGGGGAATTTCTCCCTTTTTGCCACGAAATAAAGGAAATTTCAGCCTTTTTACCTGAAAATAACTGAAATTTCTGCAATTTTGCCCCAAATAAGGGAAATTCCTGCAATTTTGCCCCAAAATAAAGGAAATTTCTTGAATTTTGCCCTAAAATAAGGGGAATTTTTAATTTTTGCCCCCAAATAAAGGGAATTTTTGCCTTTTGCCCCAAAATTAGGGGAATTTCTGCAATTTTGGTCCAAAATATGGGGAATTTCTGCCTTTTTGCCCGAAAATAATGGGAATGCATACCTTTTTGCCATAAAAAGGGAAATTTCTTCATTTTTGCTCCAAAAAAAAGGGAATTTCTGCCTTTTTGCCTCTACATAAGTGGAATTTCTGTCTTTTTCTCCCAAAACACAGGGAATTTCTGTCTTTTTTGCCCCAAAATAAGGGGAATTTCTGATTTATTACCCGGAAATAAGTAAAATTTCAGCAATTTTGCCCCAAAATTAGTGAAATTTCTGCAATTTTGCCCCAGAATAAATGAAATTTCTGGAATTTTGCCCCAAAATAAGTGGAATTTCTGAGTTTTGCCACAAAATAAGGAGAATTTCTGTTTTTTTGCCCCAACATATAGGGAATTTCTACATTTTTGCCCCACAATTAGGGAAATTTCTGCAATTTTGCTCCAAAATACGAGGAATTTCTGCCTTATTGCCCAAAAATAAGGGGAATGCATACCTTTTTGCCTTAAAAAAGGTAAATTTCTTCATTTTTGCTCCAAAATAAGGGGAATTTCTGCTTTTTTGCCTCTAACTAAGTGGAATCTCTGTTTATTCCTCAAAATCAAAGGGATTTTCTGTCTTTTTTGCCCCAAAATCAAGAAAATTTCTGACTTATTACACTGAAATAAGTGAAATTTCTGCAATTTTGCCCCAAAATAAGGGAAATTTCTGCCTTTTTGCCCCCAAATAAGGGGAATTTCAGCTTTTTCACCTCAAAATAAGGGGAATTTCTGTATTTTTGCCACAAAATATTAGGAATTTCTGCCTTTTTGCTCCAAAATAAGGAAAATTTCTGCCTTTTTTCCCTGAAATAAGTGAAATTTCTGCAATTTTGTCCTAAAATAAGTGAAATATCTGCCATTTTGCCCCAAAATAAGGGTATTTCTGGAATTTTGCCCCAAAATAAGTGGAATTTCTGAGTTTTGCCCCAAAATAAGGAGAATTTCTGTCTTTTTGCCCCAACATATAGGGAATTTCTGCATTTTTGCCCAATAATTAGGGGAATTTCTGCAATTTTGCTCCAAAATACGGGGAATTTCTGCCTTTTTGCCCAAAAAAAAAGGGGAATGCATAACTTTTTGCCATAAAAAAGGGAAATTTCTTCATTTTTGCTCCAAAATAAGGGGAATTTTTGCCTTTTTGCCTCTAAATAAGTGGAATTTCTGTCTTTTTCCCCCAAAACAAAGGGAATTTATGTCTTTTTTGCCCCAAATTAAGGGAAATTTCTGCCTTTTTGCCCTGAAATATGTGAAATTTCTGCAATTTTACTCCAAAATAAGGTGAATTTCTGCCTTTTTGCCCCAAAATAATGGGAATTTCTGCCTTTTTGCCCCAAAATAAGAAATATTTTTGCTTTTTTTCTCTGAAATAAGTAAAATTTCTGCAATTTTGCCTTAAATTAAGAAAAATTTCTGCAATATTTCCCCATAACAAGTGAAATTTCTGCAATTTTGCCCCAAAATAAGGGGAATTTTTCTTTTTTTGCCCCAAAAGAAAGGAAATTTCAGGCTTTTTACCTGAAAATAACTGAAATTTCTGCAATTTTGCCCCAAATAAGTGAAATTTCTGAAATTGTGCCCCAAAATAAGGTAAATTCCTGCAATTTTGCCCCACAATAAAGGAAATTTCTAGAATTTTGCCCCATAATTAGGGGAATTTATGCAATTTTTCTCCAAAATACGAGGAATTTCTGCCTTTTTGCCCGCAAATAATGGGAATGCCTAACTTTTTTCCATAAAAAGGAAAATTTCTTCATTTTTGCTCCAAAATAAAGGGAATTTCTGCCTTTTTGCCTCTAAATAAGTGGAATTTCTGTCTTTTTCCCCCAAAACAAAGGGAATTTCTGTCTTTTTTGCCCCAAAATAAGGGGAATTTCTGACTTATTACCCTGAAATAAGTGAAATTTTTTCAATTTTTCTCCAAAATAAGGGAAATTTCTGAATGTTTGTTCCCAAAAAAAGGAGATTATCTGTCTTTCTGCCCCCAAATAAGGAGAATTTCTGCCTTTTTGCCCGAAAATTATGAGAATTTCTGCAATTTTGCTTCAAAATACGGGGAATATCTGCTTTTATCCCGAAAGTAAGGGGAATGCATAACTTTTTGCCATAAAAAGGTAAATTTCTTCATTTTTGCTCCAAAATAAGGGGAATTTCTGCGTTTTTGCCTCTAAATAAGTGGAATTTCTGTCTTTTTCCCCCAAAACAAAGTGAATTTCTGTCTTTTTTGCCCCAAAATAATGGGAATTTCTGCCTTTTTGCCCCAAAATAAGAAAAATTTTTGCTTTTTTTTTTCTTAAATAAGTGAAATTTCTGCAATTTTGCCTTAAATTAAGGGAAATTTCTGCAATATTTCCCCATAATAAGGGAAATTTCTGCAATTTTGCTCCAAAATAAGTGGAATTTCTCCCTTTTTGCCCCAAAATAAAGGAAATTTCAGCCTTTTTACCTGAAAATAAGTGAAATTTTTGCAATTTTGCTCCAAATAAGGGAAATTTCTTCAATTTTGCCCCAAAATAAGGTAAATTCCTGTAATTTTGCCCCAAAATAAAGAAATTTCTTGAATTTTGCCCCAAAAGAAGGGGAATTTCTGATTTTTGCCCCAAAATAAAAGGAATTTCTGCCTTTTGCCCCAAAATTAGGGAATTTCTCCCTTTTTGCCCGAAAATTATGAGAATTTCTGCATTTTTGCTTCAAAACACGGGATATTCCTGCTTTTTATCCCGAATGTAAGGGGAATGTATACCTTTTACCACAAAAAAGGAAATTTCTTCATTTTTGCCCCAAAATAAGAGGAATTTCTGCCTTTTTACTTCAAAGTAAGTGAAATTTCTGCCTTTGTACCAAAAAATAAATGGAATTTCTGTCTTTTTGCCCCAAAATAAAAGGAATTTTTGAATTATGCCCTGAAATAAGTGAAATTTCTGCAATTTTGCCACAAAATACATGAAATTTCTGCCTTTTTGTCACAAAATAATAGGAATTTCTGTCTTTTTGCCTTAAAATAAGGGAAATTTCTGCCTTTTTGCCCCCAAATAAAAGGAATTACAGCCTTTTTACCTCAAAATAAGGGGAATTTCTACATTTTAGCCACAAAATATTAAGAATTTCTGCCTTTTTGCCCCAAAATAAGGAAAATTTCTGCCTTTTTTCCCTTAAATAAGTGAAATTTCTCCAATTTTGCCCTAAAATAAGTGAAATTTTTGCAATTTTTCCCCAAAATAAGGGAAATTTCTGGAATTTTGCCCAAAAATTAGGGAAATTTCTGCAATTTTGCTCGAAAATACGGGGAATTTCTGCCTTTTCCCAAAAATAAAGGGAATGCATAACTTTTTGCCATAAAAAAGGGAAATTTCTTCATTTGTGCTCCAAAATAAGGGGAATTTCTGCCTTTTTGCCCAAAACTAAGAAAAATTTCTGCAATTTTGTACCAAAATAAAAGAAATTTCTGCCCTTTTGCTTCCAAATAAAAAAATTTCTACTTTTTTTTCTGAAAAAAGTGAAATTTCTGAAATTTTGCCCCAAAATAAGTGAAATTTCTACAATTTTGCCCCAAAATAAGTGAAATTTCTGGAATTTTGCCCCAAAATAAGTGGAATTTCTGAGTTTTGCCCAAAAATAAGGAGAATTTCTGTATTTTTGCCTCAACATATTGGGAATTTCTGCATTTTTGCCCCACAATTTGGGAAAATTCTGCAATTTTGCTCTAAAATAAGGTTATTTCTGCCTTTTTGCCCAAAAATAAGAAGAATGCATACCTTTTTGCCCTTAAAAAGTGAAATTTCTTCATTTTTGCTCCAAAATAAGGGGAATTTCTGCTTTTTTGCCTCTAAAAAAGTGGAATTTCTGTCTTTTTCCCCCAAAAACAAAGGTTATTTCTGTTTTTTGGCTCCAAAATAAGTTAAATTTCTGACTTATTACCCTGAAATAAGTGAAATTTCTGCAATTTTGCCCCAAAATAAGAGAAATTTCTGCCTTTTTGCCCTCAAATAAGGAGAATTTCAGCATTTTACCTCAAAATAAGAGAAATTTCTGCATTTTTACCCCAAAATATGGGAAATTTCTGCCTTTTTGCCCCAAAATAAAAAAAATTCTGCATTTTGTAACAAAATAAAAGAAATTTCTGCCTTTTGGCCCCAAAATAAGAAAATTTCTGCTTTTTTTTCTGAAATAAGTGAAATTTCTGCAATTTTGCCCCAAAATAATTTAAATTTCTGAGTTTTGCCCTAAAATAAGGAGAATTTCTGTCTTTTTGCCCCAACATATAGGGAATTACTGCATTTTTGCGCCACAATTAGGGGAATTTCGGCAATTTTGCTCTAAAATACGGGGAATTTCTGCATTTTTGTCCGAAAATAATAATAATGCATACCTTTTTGCCATAAAAAAGGGAATTTTCTTCATTTTTGTCGAAAATGAGGGGAATTTTTGCTTTTATGCCTCTATATAAGTGGAATTTCTGTCTTTTTCCCCCAAAACAAAGGGAATTTCTGTCTTTTTTGCCCCAAAATAAGGAAAATTTCTGACTTATTACCCTGAAATAAGTGAAATTTCTGCAATTTTGCCCCAAAATAAAAGAAATTTCTGTTTTTTAACCCCAAATAAGGGGAATTTCAGCATTTTACCTCAAAATAAGGGGAATTTCTGCATTTTTTCCCCAAAATATGGGAAATTTTTGTCTTTTTGCCAAAAATAAGAAAAAATTTCTGCAATTTTGTATTAAAATATGGGAAATTTCTGCCTTTTTGCCCCAAATTAAGGAAAATTTCTGCTTTTTTCTCTGAAATAAGTGAAATTTCCCCAATTTTGTCCCAAAATAAGTGCAATTTCTGCAATTTTGCCCCAAAATAAGGGAAATTTCTGGAACTTTGACCCAAAATATGTGGAATTTCTGAGTTTTGCCCCAAAATAAGCAGAATTTCTGTCTTTTTGCCCCAACATATAGGGAATTTCTGCCTTTTTGCCCCACAATTAGGTTAATTTCTGCAATTTTGTTCCAAAATACAGAGAATTTCTGCCTTTTTGCCCGAAAATAAGAAGAATGCATACCTTTTTGCCATAAAAAAGGGAAATTTCTGTAATTTTGCTCCAAAATAAGGGGAATTTCTGCTTTTTGCCTCTAAATATGTGGAGTTTCTCTCTTTTTCCCCCAAAACAAAGAAAATTTCTGTCTTTTTTGCAACAAAATAAAGAAATTTTCTGACTTATTACCCTGAAATAAGTGAAATTTCTGCAATTTTGCCCCAAAATAAGGGAAATTTCTGCACTTTTGCCCCCAAATAAGAGGAATTTCACCCTTTTACCTCAAAATAAGGAGAATTTCTGCATTTTTGCAACAAAATATTAGGAATTTCTGCCTTTTTGCCCCAAAATAAGGAAAATTTCTGCCTTTTTCCCTGAAATAAGTGAAATTTCTCCAATTTTGCCCCAAAATAAGGGACATCTCTGGAATTTTGCCCCAAAATAAGTGGAATTTCTGAGTTTTGCCCCAAAATAAGGAGAATTTCTGTCTTTTGCCCTAACATATAGGGAATTTCTGCCTTTTTGCCCCACAATTAGGGGAATTTCTAGAATTTTGCTCCAAAATACGGGGAATTTCTGCTTTTTAGCCCGAAAATAAAGGGAATGTATACCTTTTGCCACAAAAAAGGGAAATCTTCATTTTTGCTTCAAATTAAGGGGAATTTCTGCTTTTTTGCCTCTAAATAAGTGGAATTTCTGTCTTTTTCCCCCAAAACAAAGGGAATTTCTGTATTTTTTGCCCCAAGATAAGGAAAATTTCTGACTTATCACCCTGAAATAAGTGAAATTGCTGTATTTTGCCTCAAAATAAGAAAAATTTCTCCCTTTTTGTCCCCAAATAAGGGGAATTTCAGCCTTTTTACGTCAAAAAAAGGGAAATTTCTGCATTTTTGCCCCAAAATATGGGAACTTTCTGCGTTTTTGCCCCAAAATAAGAAAAATGTCTTCAATTTTGTACCAAAATAAAAGAAATTTCTGCCTTTTTCCCCCAAAATAAAAAAAATTCTGCTTTTTTTCTGAAATAAGTGAAATTTCTGCAATTTTGCCCAAAATAAGTGAAATTTCTGCAATTTTGCCCCAAAATGAAGGAAAATTCTGGAATTTTGCCTCAAAATAAGTGGTATTTCTGAGTTTTGCCACAAAATAAGAAGAATTTCTGTCCTTTTGCCCCAACATATAGGGAATTTCTGCCTTTTTGCCTCACAATTAGGGGAATCTCTGCAATTTTGCTCCAAAATACGGGGAATTTCTGCCTTTTTGTCCGAAAATAAGAAGAATGCATACCTTTTTGCCATAAAAAAGGGAAATTTCTTCATTTTTGCTCCAAAATAAGGGGAATTTCTGCATTTGCCTCTAAATAAGTGGAATTTCTGTCTTTTTCCCCCAAAACAAAGGGAATTTCTGTCTTTTTTGCCCCAAAATAAGGAAAATTTCTGACTTATTACCCTGAAATAAGTGAAATTTCTGCAATTTTGCCCCAAAATAAAGGAAATTTCTGCCTATTTGCCCCCAAATAAGGGGAATTTCAGCCTTTTTACCTCAAAATAAGGGGAATTTCTGCTTTTTTGCCTCTAAATAAGTGGAATTTCTGTCTTTTTTCTCTAAAACAAAAGGAATTTCTGTATTTTTGCCCCAAAATAAGGAAAATTTCTGCCTTTTTTTCCTTAAATAAGTGAAATTTCTGCTTTTTTGCCCCCAAATAAGGGAATTTCAGACTTTTTACCCCAAAATAAGCGGAATTTCTGCATTTTTGCCCCAAAATATGGGAAATTTCTGCCTTTTTGCCCCAAAATTATAAAAATTTCTGCAATTTTGTATCAAAATAAAAGAAATTTCTGCCTTTTTGCCCCAAAATAAAAAAATTTATGCTTTTTTTTCTGAAATAACTGAAATTTCTTCAATTTTGCCCCAAAATAAGTGAAATTTCTGAGTTTTGCCCCAAAACAAATAGAATTTCTGTCTTTTTTGCCCCAAAATAAAGAAAATTTCTGATTTATTACCCTGAAATAAGTGAAATTTCTTCAATTTTGCCTCTAAATAAGAGAAATTTTTGCCTTTTTGCACCCAAATAAGGGGAATTTCAGCCTTTTTACCTCAAAATAAGGGGAATTTCTGAATTTTTGCTTCAAAATATGGGAAATTTCTGCCTTTTTGCCCCAAAATAAAAAAATTTCTGCTTTTTTTCCCTGAAATAAGTGAAATTTCTGAAATTTTGCCACAAAATAAGTGAAATTTCTGCATTTTGGCCCCAAAATATGGGAAATTTCTGGAATTTTGCCCCAAAATAAGTGGAATTTCTCAGTTTTGCCCCAAAATAAGAAGAATGTCTGTCTTTTTGCCCCAACATATAGGGAATTTCTGCCTTTTTGCCCCACAATTAGGGGAATTTCTGCAATGTTGCTCAAAATACAGGGAATTTCTGCCTTTTTGCCTGAAAATAAGAAGAATGCATACCTTTTGGCCATAAAAAAGGGAAATTTCTTCATTTTTGCTTCATAATAAGGGGAATTTCTGCATTTTTGACTCTAAATAAGTGGAATTTCTGTCTTTTTCCCCCAAAACAAAGGGAATTTCTGTCTTTTTTCTTCCAAAATAAAAAAATTTCTTACTTATTACCCTGAAATAACTGAAATTTCTTCAATTTTGCCCCAAAATAAGGTAAATTACTGCCTTTTTGCCCCCAAATAAGGGTAATTTCAGCTATTTTACCTCAAAATAAATGGAATTTCTGCATTTTTGCCACAAAATATTAGGAATTTCTGATTTTTGCCCCAAAATAAGGAAAATTTCTGCATTTTTTTCCTGAAATAAGTGAAATTTCTGCAATTTTGCCCCAAAATAAGTGAAATTTCTGCAATTTTGTTCTAAAATAAGGAAAATTTCTGGAATTTTGCCCCAAATAAGTGGAATTTCTGAGTTTCGCCCCAAAATAAGGAGAATTTCTGTCTTTTTGCCCCAACATATAGGGAATTTCTACCTTTTTGCCCGACAATTAGGGGAATTTCTGCAATTTTGCTCCAAAATACGGGGAATTTCTGCCTTTTTGCCTGAAAATAAGAAGAATGCATACCTTTTTGCCATAAAAAAGGGAAATTTCTTCATTTTTGCTCCAAAATAAGGAAAATTTCTGCTTTTTTGCCTCTAAATAAGTGGTATTTCTGTCTTTTTCCCCCAAAACAAAGGGAATTTCTGTCTTTTTTTCCCCAAAATAAGGAAAATTTCTTACTTATTACCCTGAAATAATTGAAATTTCTGCAATTTTGCCCCAAAATAAGGGAAATTTCGGCCTTTTTACCCCCAAATAAGGGGAATTTCACTCTTTTTACCTCAAAATAAAGGAAATTTCTGCATTTTTGCCACAAAATATTAGAAATTTCTGCATTTTTGCCCCAAAATAAGGAAAATTTCTGCCTTTTTTCCCTGAAATAAGTGAAATTTCTGCAATTTTTCCCCAAAATAAGGGAAATTTCTCCCTTTTTGCCCCCAAATAACGGGAATTTCAGCCTTTTTACCTCAAAATAAGGGGAATTTCTGCATTTTTGCCCCAAAATATGGAAAATTTCTGCCTTTTTGCCCAAAATAAAAAAAATTTCTGCAATTTTGTACCAAAATAAATGAAATTTTTGCCTTTTTGCCCCAGAAGAAGAAAATTTCTGCTTTTTTTAACTTAAATAAGTGAAATTTCTGCAATTTTGCCCCAAAATAAGTGAAATTTCTGCAATTTTGCCCCAAAATAAGGGAAATTTCTGGAATTTTGCCTTAAAATAAGTGGAATTTCTGAGTTTTGCCCCAAAATAAGAAGAATTTCTGTCTTTATGCCATAAAATATAGGGAATTTCTGCCTTTTTGCCCCAAAATTAAAGGAATTTCTGCAATTTTGCTCCAAAATACGGGAAATTTCTGGTTTTTGCCCGAAAATAAGAATAATGCATACCTTTTTGCCATAAAAAAGGGAAATTTTTTCATTTTTGCTCCAAAATAAGGGGAATTTCTGCTTTTTTGCCTCTAAATAAGTGGAATTTCTGTCTTTTTCCCCCAAAACAAAGGGATTTTTTGTCTTTTTTGCCCCAAAATAAAAAAAATTTCTGACTTATTACCGTGACATAAGTGAAATTTCTCCAATTTTGCCCCAAAATAAGTGAAATTTCTGCAATTTTGCCCCAAAATAAGGAAAATTTCTGCCTTTTTTCCCTGAAATATGTGAAATTTCTGCAATTTTGCCCCAAAATAAGGGAAATGTCTGCCTTTTTGCCCCCAAATAAGGGAATTTCATCCTTTTTACCTCAAAAAAGGGGAATTTCTGCATTTTTGCCCTAAAATATGGGAAATATCTGCCTTTTGCCCCAAAATTAGAAAAACTTCTGAAATTTTTTACCAAAATATAAGAAATTTCTGCCTTTTTTCCCCAAAATAAAATAATTTCTGATTTTTTTCCCATAAATAAGTGAAATTTCTGGAATTTTGCCCCAAAATAAGTGAAATTTCTGCAATTTTGCCCCAAAATAAGGGAAATTTCTGGAATTTTGCCCCAAAATAAGTGGAATCTCTGAGTTTTGCCCGAAAATAAGGAGGATTTCTGTCTTTTTGCACTAACATATAGGGAATATCTGCCTTTTTGCCCCACAATTAGGGGAATTTCTGCAATTTTGCTCCAAAATACGGGGAATTTCTGCTTTTTAGCCTAAAAATAAGGGGAATGTATACCTTTTGCTACAAAAAAGGGAAATTTCTTCATTTTTGCTAAAAAATAAAAGGAATTTCTGCTTTTTTGCCTCTAAAAAAGTGGAATTTCTGTGTTTTCCCCACAAAACAAAGGGAATTTCTGTGTTTTTTGCCCAAAATAAGGAAAATTTCTGACTTATTACCCTGAAATAAGTGAAATTTCTGCAATTTTGCCCCAAAATAAGTGAAATTTCTGCCTTTTTGCCCCCAAATAAGGGGAATTTCAGCCTTTTTCCTCAAAATAAGAAGAATTTCTGCATTTTTGCCCCAAAATATGAAAAATTTCTGCATTTTTGCTCTAAAATAAGAAAAATTTCTGCAATTTTGTACCAAAATAAAAGAAATTTCTGCCTTTTTGCCCCAAAATAAAAAAATTTCTGCTTTTTTTTTTCTGAAATAAGTGAAATTTCTGCCTTTTTTCCCTGAAATAAGTGAAATTTCTGCAATTTTGGCCCAAAATAAGGGAAATTTCTGGAATTTTGCCCTAAAATAAGTAAACTTCTGAGTTTTGCCCGAAAATAAGGAGAATTTCTGTCTTTTTGCACCAACATATAGGGAATTTCTGCCTTTTTGTTCCACAATTAGGGGAATTTCTACAATTTTCCTCCAAAATACGGGGAATTTCTGCTTTTTTGCCCAAAAATAAGAAGAATGCATACCTTTATGCCATAAAAAAGGGAAATTTCTTTATTTTTTCCCCAAATAAGAGGAATTTCTGCATTTTTGACTCTAAATAAGTAGAATTTCTGTCTTTTTCCCCCAAAACAAAGGAAATTTCTGTCCTTTTAGCCCCAAAATAAAGAAAATTTCTGACTTATTACCCTGAAATAAGTGAAATTTCTGCAATTTTGTCCCAAAATAAGGGAAATTACTGCCTTTTTGCCCCCAAATAAGGAGAATTTCAACTTTTTACCTCAAAATAAGGGGAATTTCTAGATTTTTGCCACAAAATATTAGGAATTTCTGCCTTTTTGCCCCAAAATAAGGAAAATTTCTGCCTTTTTTTCTTGAAATAAGTGAAATTTCTGCAATTTTGCCCCAAAATAAGTGAAATTTCTGCAATTTTGCCATAAAATAAGGTAAATTTCTGGAATTTTGCCCCAAATAAGTGGAATTTCTGAGTTTTGCCCCAAAATAAGGAGAATTTCTGTCTTTTTGCCCCAACATATAGGGAATTTCTACCTTTTTGCCTGACAATTAGGGGAATTTCTGCAATTTTGCTACAAAATACGGGGCATTTCTGCCTTTTTGCCCGAAAATAAGAAGAATGCATACCTTTTTGCCATAAAAAGGGAAATTTCTTCATTTTTGCTCCAAAATAAGGAAAATTTCTGCTTTTTTGCCTCTAAATAAGTGGAATTTCTGTCTTTTTCTCCCAATACAAAGGAAATTTCTGTATTTTTTGCCCCAAGATAAAGAAAATTTCTGACTTATTACCCTGAAATAAGTGAAATTGCTGCAATTTTGCCTCAAAATAAGAAAAATTTCTCTCTCTTTGCCCCCAAATAATGGGAATTTCATCCTTTTTACGTCAAAATAAGGGAAATTTCTGCATTTTTGCCCCAAAATATGGGAAATTTCTGCGTTTTTGCCCCAAAATAAAAAAATTTCTTCAATTTTGTACCAAAATAAAAGAAATTTCTGCCTTTTTGCCCCAAAATAAAAAATTTCTGCTTTTTTTCTGAAATAAGTGAAATTTCTGCAATTTTGCCCAAAATAAGTGAAATTTCTGCAATTTTTCTCCAAAATAAGGGAAATTTCTGGAATTTTGCCCCAAAATAAGTGGTATTTCTGAGTTTTGCCCCAAAATAAGGAGAATTTCTGCATTTTTGCCCCAACATATAGAAAATTTCTGCCTATTTGCCCCACAATTAGGGGAATTTCTTCAATTTTGCTCCAAAATACGGGGAATTTCTGCCTTTTTGCCCGAAAATAAGTAGAATTCATACCTTTTTGCCATAAAAAAGGGAAATTTCTTCATTTTTGCTTCAAAATGAGGGGAATTTCTGCTTTTTTGCCTCTAAATAAGTGGAATTTCTGGCTTTTTTCCCCAAAACAAAAGGAATTTCTGTCTCTTTGCCCCAAAATAAGGAAAATTTCTGACTTTTTTCTCTGAAATAAGTGAAATTTCTGCAATTTTGCCCCAAAATAAGTGAAATTTCTGCTTTTTTGCCTTTAAATAAGGGAATTTCAGACTTTTTACCCCAAAATAAAAAGAATTTCTACATTTTTGCACCAAAATATGGGAAATTTCTGCCTTTTTGCCCCAAAATAAGAAAATTTCTGCTTTTTTTTTCTGAAATAAGGAGAATTTCTGTCTTTTTGCCCCAACATATAATAAATTTCTGCCTTTTTGCCCCACAATAAGGGGAATTTCTGCAATTTTGCTCCAAAATACGAGGAATTTCTGCCTTTTTGTCTGAAAATAAGAAGAATGCATACCTTTTTGCCATAAAAAAAGGAAATTTTTTCAATTTTCCTCCAAAATAAGGAGAATTTCTGCTTTCTTACTCTAAAAAATTCGAATTTCTGTTTTTTCCCCCAAACCAAAAGGAATTTCTTTCTTTTTTGCCCCAAAATAAAGAAAATTTCTGATTTATTACCCTGAAATAATGAAATTTCTGCAATTTTGCCTCAAAATAAGAGAAATTTCTGCCTTTTTGCCCCCAAATAAGGGGAATTTCAGCCTTTTTACCTCAAAATACGAAAAATTTCTGAACTTTTGCTTCAAAATATGAAAAATTTCTGCCTTTTTGCCCCAAAATAAGAAAATTTTTGCTTTTTTTCCTTGAAATAAGTGAAATTTATGAAATTTTGCCCCAAAATAAGTGAAATTTCTGCAATTTGGCCCCAAAATATGGAAATTTCTGAAATTTTGCCCCAAAATAAGTGGAATTTCATAGTTTTGCTACAAAATAAGAAGAATGTCTGTCTTTTTGCCCAAACATATAGGGAATTTCTGCCTTTTTGCCACACAATTAGGGCAATTTCTGCAATGTTGCTCACAATACGGGGAATTTCTGCCTTTTTGCCTGAAAATAAGAAAGATGCATACCTTTCTGCCATAAAAAAAGGAAATTTCTTCATTTTTGCTCCAAAAAAAGGGGAATTTCTGCCTTTTTGACTCTAAATAAGTGGAATTTCTGTCTTTTTCCCCCCAAAAAAAAAGGAATTTCTGTCTTTTTTGTTCCAAAATAAGGAAAATTTCTTACTTATTACCCTGAAATAAGTGAAATTTCTGCAATTTTGCCCCAAAATAAGGGAAATTACTGCATTTTTGCCCCCAAATAAGGGGAATTTCAGCCTTTTTACCTCAAAATAAGGAGAATTTCTGCATTTTTGCCACAAAATATTAGGAATTTCTGTTTTTTGCCCCAAAATAAAGAAAATTTCTGCCTTTTTTTCACTGAAATAAGTGAAATTTCTGCAATTTTGCCCCAAAATAAGTGAAATTTCTGCAATTTTGCCCGAAAATAAGGTAAATTTCTGGAATTTTGCCCCAAATAAATGGAATTTCTGAGTTTTGCCCCAAAATAAGGAGATTTTCTGTCTTTTTGCTCCAACATATAGGGAATTTCTACCTTTTTTCCCGACAATTAGGGGAATTTCTGCAATTTTGCTCCAAAATACGGGGAATTTCTGCCTTTTTGTCCGAAAATAAGAAGAATGCATACCTTTTTGCCATATAAAAGGGAAATTTCTTCATTTTTGCCCCAAAATAAGGAAAATTTCTGCTTTTTTGCCTCTAAATAAGTGTAATTTCTGTTTTTTTTTCCCAAAACAGAGGGAATTTCTGTCTTTTTTGCCCCAAAATAAGGAAAATTTCTGACTTATTACCCTGAAATAAGTGAAATTTCTGCAATTTTGCCCCAAAATAAGGAAAATTTCGGCCTTTTTACCCCTAAATAAGGGGAATTTCACCGTTTCTCCCTCAAAATATAGGGAATTTCTGCATTTTTGCCACAAAATATTAGGAATTTCTGAATTTTTGCCCCAAAATAAGGAAAATTTCTGCCTTTTTTCCCTGAAATAAGTGAAATTTCTGCAATTTTGGCCCAAAATAAGTGAAATTTCTGCCTTTTTGCCCCCAAATAAGGGGAATTTTTGCCATTTTACCTCAAAATAAGGGGAATTTCTGCATTTTTGCCCCAAAATATGGGAAATTTCTGCCTTTTTGCCCCAAACTAAGAAAAATTTCTGCAATTTTGTACCAAAATAAAAGAAATTTCTGCCCTTTTGCTTCCAAATAAAAAAATTTCTACTTTTTTTTTTGAAAAAAGTGAAATTTCTGAAATTTTGCCCCAAAATAAGTGAAATTTCTACAATTTTGCCCCAAAATAAGTGAAATTTCTGGAATTTTGCCCCAAAATAAGTGGAATTTCTGAGTTTTGCCCAAAAATAAGGAGAATTTCTGTATTTTTGCCTCAACATATTGGGAATTTCTGCATTTTTGCCCCACAATTTGGGAAATTTCTGCAATTTTGCTCTAAAATAAGGGGAATTTCTGCCTTTTCGCCCAAAAATAAGAAGAATGCATACCTTTTTACCCTTAAAAAGTGAAATTTCTTCATTTTTGCTCCAAAATAAGGGGAATTTCTGCTTTTTTGCCTCTAAAAAAGTGGAATTTCTGTCTTTTTCCCCCAAAAACAAAGGTTATTTCTATTTTTTTGGCTCCAAAATAAGTTAAATTTTTGTCTTATTACCCTGAAATAAGTGAAATTTCTGCAATTTTGCCCCAAAATAAGAGAAATTTCTGCATTTTTTGCCCCCAAATAAGGGGAATTTCAGCCTTTTACCTCAAAATAAGAGAAATTTCTGCATTTTTACCCCAAAATATGGGAAATTTCTGCCTTTTTGCCCCAAAATAAAAAAAATTCTGCATTTTGTAACAAAATAAAAGAAATTTCTGCCTTTTGGCACCAAAATAAGAAAATTTCTGCTTTTTTTTCTGAAATAAGTGAAATTTCTGCAATTTTGCCCCAAAATAATTTAAATTTCTGAGTTTTGCCCTAAAATAAGGAGAATTTCTGTTTTTTGCTCCAACATATAAGGAATTACTGCATTTTTGCGCCACGATTAGGGGAATTTCGGCAATTTTGCTCTAAAATACGGGGAATTTCAGCCTTTTTTGTCCAAAAATAATAATAATGCATACCTTTTTGCCATAAAAAAGGGAATTTTCTTCATTTTTCTCCAAAATGAGGGGAATTTTTTGCTTTTATGCCTCTAAATAAGTGGAATTTCTGTTTTTTCCCCCAAAACAAAGGGAATTTCTGTCTTTTTTGCCCCAAAATAAGGAAAATTTCTGACTTATTACTCTGAAATAAGTGAAATTTCTGCAATTTTGCCCCAAAATAAGAGAAATTTCTGTTTTTTAACCCCAAATAATGGGAATTTCAGCATTTTACCTCAAAATAAGGGGAATTTCTGCATTTTTTCCCCAAAATATGGGAAATTTTTGCCTTTTTGCCAAAAATAAGAAAAAATTTCTGCAATTTTGTACCAAAATATGGGAAATTTCTGACTTTTTGCCCCAAAATAAGGAAAATTTCTGCCTTTTTTCTCTGAAATAAGTGAAATTTCTCCAATTTTGTCCCAAAATAAGTGCAATTTCTGCAATTTTGCCCCAAAATAAGGGAAATTTCTGGAATTTTGCCCCAAAATATGTTGAATTTCTGAGTTTTGCCCCAAAATAAGCAGAATTTCTGTCTTTTTGCCCCAACATATAGGGAATTTCAGCCTTTTTGCCCCACAATTAGGTTAATTTCTGCAATTTTGTTCCAAAATACAGAGAATTTCTGCCTTGTTGCCCGAAAATAAGAAGAATGCATACCTTTTTGCTATAAAAAAGGGAAATTTCTGTAATTTTGCTCCAAAATAAGGGGAATTTCTGCTTTTTGCCTCTAAATATGTGGAGTTTCTCTCTTTTTCCCCCAAATCAAAGAAAATTTCTGTCTTTTTTGCAACAAAATAAAGAAATTTTCTGACTTATTACCCTGAAATAAGTGAAATTTCTGCAATTTTGCCCCAAAATAAGGGAAATTTCTGCCCTTTTGCCCCCAAATAAGAGGAATTTCACCCTTTTACCTCAAAATAAGGAGAATTTCTGCATTTTTGCAACAAAATATTAGGAATTTCTGCCTTTTTTCCCCAAAATAAGGAAAATTTCTGCCTTTTTTCCCTGAAATAAGTGAAATTTCTGCAAATTTGCCCCAAAATAAGGGACATCTCTGGAATTTTGCCCCAAAATAAGTGGAATTTCTGAGTTTTGCCCCAAAATAAGGAGAATTTCTGTCTTTTTGCCCTAACATATAGGGAATTTCTGCCTTTTTGCCCCACAATTAGGGGAATTTCTAGAATTTTGCTCCAAAATACGGGGAATTTTTGCTTTTTAGCCCGAAAATAAAGGGACTGTATACCTTTTGCCAAAAAAAGGGAAATCTTCATTTTTGCTTCAAAATAAGGGGAATTTCTGCTTTTTTGCCTCTAAATAAGTGGAATTTCTGTCTTTTTCCCACAAAACAAAGGGAATTTCTGTATTTTTTGCCCCAAGATAAGGAAAATTTCTGACTTATCACACTGAAATAAGTGAAATTGCTGTATTTTGCCTCAAAATAAGAAAAATTTCTCTTTTTTTGCTACCAAATAAGGGGAATTTCAGCCTTTTTACGTCAAAAAAAGGGAAATTTCTGCATTTTTGCCCCAAAATATGGGATCTTTCTGCGTTTTTGCCCCAAAATAAGAAAAATTTCTTCAATTTTGTACCAAAATAAAAGAAATTTCTGCCTTTTAGCACCAAAATAAAAAAAATTCTGCTTTTTTTCTGAAATAAGTGAAATTTCTGCAATTTTGCCCAAAATAAGTGAAATTTCTGCAATTTTGCCCCAAAATAAGGGAAATTTCTGGAATTTTGCCTCAAAATAAGTGGTATTTCTGAGTTTTGCCACAAAATAATGAGAATTTCTGTACTTTTGCCCCAACATATAGGGAATTTCTGCCTTTTTGCCCCACAATTAGGGGAATTTCTGCAATTTTACTCCAAAATACGGAGAATTTCTGCCTTTTTGTCCTAAAATAAGAAGAATGCATACCTTTTTGCCATAAAAAAGGGAAATTTCTTCATTTTTGCTCCAAAATAAGGGGAATTTCTGCATTTGCCTCTAAATAAGTTGAATTTCTGTCTTTTTCCCCAAAAACAATGGGAATTTCTGTCTTTTTTGCCCCAAAATAAGGAAAATTTCTGACTTATTACCCTGAAATATGTGAAATTTCTGCAATTTTGCCCCAAATAAAGGAAATTTCTGCCTTTTTGCCACCAAATAAGGGAAATTTCAGCCCTTTAACCTCAAAATAAGAAAAATTTCTGCAATTTTGTACCAAAATAAAAGAAATTTCTGCCTTTTTGCCCAAAAATAAGAAAATTTCTGCTTTTTTTTTCTGAAATAACTGAAATTTCTGCAATTTTACCCCAAAATAAGTGAAATTCCTGAGTTTTGCCACAAAATAAGGAGAATTTCTGTTTTTTTGGCCCAACATATAATAAATTTCTGCCTTTTTGCCCCACAATAAAAGGAATTTCTGCAATTTTGCTCCAAAATATGAGGAATTACTGCCTTTTTGTCTGAAAATAAGAATGCATACCTTTTTGCCATAAAAAAAAGAAATTTTTTCATTTTTGCTCCAAAATAAGAAGAATTTCTGCTTTCTTACTCTAAATAATTCGAATTTCTGTTTTTTCCCCCAAAACAAAGGGAATTTCTTTCTTTTTTGCCCCAAAATAAAGAAAATTTCTGATTTATTACCCTGAAATAATGAAATTTCTGCAATTTTGCCTCAAAATAAGAGAAATTTATGCCTTTTTTCCCCCAAATAATGGGAATTTCAGCCTTTTTACCTCAAAATACGGAAAATTTCTGCATTTTTGCTTCAAAATATGGGAAATTTCTGCATTTTTGCCCCAAAATAAGAAAATTTTTGCTTTTTTTCCTTGAAATAAGTGAAATTTCTGAAATTTTGCCCCAAAATAAGTGAAATTTCTGCAATTTTGCCCCAAAATATGGAAATTTCTGAAATTTTGCCCCAAAATAAGTGGAATATCATAGTTTTGCTACAAAATAAGAAGAATGTCTGTCTTTTTGCCCAAACATATAGGGAATTTCTGCCTTTTTGCCACACAATTAGGAGAATTTCTGCAATGTTGCTCAAAATACAAGGAATTTCTGCCTTTTTGCCTGAAAATAAGAAAAATGCATACCTTTTTGCCATAAAAAAGAGAAATTTCTTCATTTTTGCTCCAAAATAAGGGGAATTTCTGCCTTTTTGACTCTAAATAAGTGGAATTTCTGTCTTTTTCCCCCAAAACAAAGGGATTTTCTATCTTTTTTGTTCCAAAATAAGGAAAATTTCTTACTTATTATCCTGAAATAAGTGAAATTTCTGCAATTTTGCCCCAAAATAGGGAAATTACTGCCTTTTTGCCCTCAAATAAGGGGAATTTCAGCCTTTTTACCTCAAAATAAGGGGAATTTCTGCATTTTTGCCACAAAATATTAGGAATTTCTGTTTTTTGCCCCAAAAAAAGGAAAATTTCTGCATTTTTTTCACTGAAATAAGTGAAATTTCTGCAATTTTGCCCCAAAATAAGTGAAATTTCTGCAATTTTGCCCGAAAATAAGGTAAATTTCTGGAATTTTGCCCCAAATAGATGGAATTTCTGAGTTTTGCCCCAAAATAAAAAGAATTTTTGTCTTTTTGCTCCAACATATAGGGAATTTCTACCTTTTTGCCCGACAATTAGGGGAATTTCTGCAATTTTGCTCCAAAATACGGGGAATTTCTGCCTTTTTGCCCGAAAATAAGAAGAATGCATACCTTTTTGCCATAAAAATGGGAAATTTCTTCATTTTTGCTCCAAAATAAGGAAAATTTCTGCTTTTTTGCCTCTAAATAAGTGTAATAATCTGTATTTTTTCCCCAAAACAGAGTAAATTTCTGTCTTTTTTGCCCCAAAATAAGAAAAATTTCTGACTTATTACCCTAAAATAAGTGAAATTTCTGCAATTTTGCCCCAAAATAAAGAAAATTTCGGCCTTTTTACCCCCAAATAAGGGGAATTTCACCGTTTCTACCTCAAAATAAAGGGAATTTCTGCATTTTTGCCACAAAATATTAGGAATTTCTGAATTTTTGCCACAAAATAAGGAAAATTTCTGCATTTTTTCCCTGAAATAAGTGAAATTTCTGCAATTTTGGCCCAAAATAAGTGAAATTTCTGCCTTTTTGCCCACAAATAAGGGGAATTTTAGCCTTTTTACCTCAAAATAAGGGGAATTTCTGCATTTTTGCCCCAAAATATGGGAAATTTCTGCTTTTTTGCCCCAAATTAAGAAAAATTCCTGCAATTTTGTACCAAAATAAAAGAAATTTCTGCCCTTTTGCTTCCAAATAAAAAAATTTCTACTTTTTTTCTGAAAAAAGTGAAATTTCTGAAATTTTGCTTCAAAATAAGTGAAATTTCTACAATTTTGCCCCAAAATAAGTGAAATTTCTGGAATTTTGCCCCAAAATAAGTGGAATTTCTGAGTTTTGCCCAAAAATAAGGAGAATTTCTGTATTTTTGCCTCAACATATTGGGAATTTCTGCATTTTTGCCCCACAATTTGGGAAATTTCTGCAATTTTGCTCTAAAATAAGGTTATTTCTGCCTTTTTGCCCAAAAATAAGAAGAATGCATACCTTTTTGCCCTTAAAAAGTGAAATTTCTTCATTTTTGCTCCAAAATAAGGGGAATTTCTGCTTTTTTGCCTCTAAAAAAGTGGAATTTCTGTCTTTTTCCCCCAAAAACAAAGGTTATTTCTGTTTTTTGGCTCCAAAATAAGTTAAATTTCTGACTTATTACCCTGAAATAAGTGAAATTTCTGCAATTTTGCCCCAAAATAAGAGAAATTTCTGCCTTTTTGCCCCCAAATAAGGGGAATTTCAGCCTTTTACCTCAACATAAGAGAAATTTCTGCATTTTTACCCCAAAATATGGGAAATTTCTGCCTTTTTGCCCCAAAATAAAAAAAATTCTGCATTTTAAACAAAATAAAAGAAATTTCTGCCTTTTGGCCCCAAAATAAGAAAATTTCTGCTTTTTTTTCAGAAATAAGTGAAATTACTGCAATTTTGCCCCAAAATAATTTAAATTTCTGAGTTTTGACCTAAAATAAGGAGAATTTCTGTCTTTTTGCCCCAACATATAGGGAATTACTGCATTTTTGCACCACAATTAGGGAAATTTCGGCAATTTTGCTCTAAAATACGGGGAATTTCTGCCTTTTTTTCCGAAAATAATAATAATGCATACCTTTTTCCATAGAAAAGGGAATTTTCTTCATTTTTGTCCAAAATGAGGGGAATTTTTGCTTTTATGCCTCTAAATAAGTGGAATTTCTGTCTTTTTCCCTCAAAAATAGGGAATTTCTGTCTTTTTTGCCCCAAAATAAGGAAAATTTCTGACTTATTACCCTGAAATAAGTGAAATTTCTGCAATTTTGCCCCAAAATAAGAGAAATTTTTGTTTTTTAACCCCAAATAAGGGGTATTTCAGCATTTTACCTCAAAATAAGGGGAATTTCTGCATTTTTCCCCAAAATATGGGAAATTTTTGCCTTTTTGCCAAAAATAAGAAAAAATTTCTGCAATTTTGTATCAAAATATGGGAAATTTCTGCCTTTTTGCCCCAAAATAAGGAAAATTTCTGCCTTTTTTCTCTGAAATAAGTGAAATTTCTCCAATTTTGTTCCAAAATAAGTGCAATTTCTGCAATTATGCCCCAAAATAAGGGAAATTTCGGGAATTTTGCCCCAAAATATGTGGAATTTCTGAGTTTTGCCCCAAAATAAGCAGAATTTCTGTCTTTTTGCCCCAACATATAGGGAATTTCTGCCTTTTTGCCCCACAATTAGGTTAATTTCTGCAATTTGTTCCAAAATACAGAGAATTTCTGCCTTTTTGCCAGAAAATAAGAAGAATGCATACCTTTGCCATAAAAAAGGGAAATTTCTGTAATTTTGCTACAAAATAAGGGGAATTTCTGCTTTTTGCCTCTAAATATGTGGAGTTTCTCTCTTTTTCCCCCAAAACAAAGAAAATTTCTGTCTTTTTGCAACAAAATAAAGAAATTTTCTGACTTATTACCCTGAAATAAGTGAAATTTCTGCCCTTTTGCCCCCAAATAAGAAAAATTTCACCCTTTTACCTTAAAATAAGGAGAATTTCTGCATTTTTGCAACAAACTATTAGGAATTTCTGCCTTTTTGCCCCAAAATAAGGAAAATTTCTGCCTTTTTTCCTTGAAATAAGTGAAATTTCTGCAATTTTGCCCCAAAATAAGGGACATCTCTGAAATTTTGCCCCAAAGTAAGTGGAATTTCTGAGTTTTGCCACAAAATAAGGAGAATTTCTGTGTTTTTGCCCTAACATATAGGGAATTTCTGCCTTTTTGCCCCACAATTAGGGGAATTTCTAGAATTTTGCTCCAAAATACGGGGAATTTTTGCTTTTTAGCCCGAAAATAAGGGGAATGTATACCTTTTGCCACAAAAAAGGGAAATCTTCATTTTTGCTTCAAAATAAGGGGAATTTCTGCTTTTTTGCCTCTAAATAAGTGGAATTTCTATCTTTTTCCCCCAAAACAAAGGGAATTTCTGTATTTTTTGCCCCAAGATAAGGAAAATTTCTGACTTATATCCCTGAAATAAGTGAAATTGCTGTATTTTGCCTCAAAATAAGAAAAATTTCTCCATTTTGCCCCCAAATAAGGGGAATTTCAGCCTTTTTACGTCAAAAAAAAGGAAATTTCTGCATTTTTGCCCCAAAATATGGGAACTTTCTGAGTTTTTGCCCCAAAATAAGAAAAATTTCTTCAATTTTTTACCAAAATAAAAGAAATTTCTGCCGTTTTCCCCCAAAATAAAAAAAATTCTGCTTTTTTTCTGAAATAAGTGAAATTTCTGCAATTTTGCCCAAAATAAGTGAAATTTCTGCAATTTTGCCCCAAAATAAGGGAAATTTCTGGAATTTTGCCTCAAAATAAGTGGTATTTCTGAGGTTTGCCACAAAATAAGGAGAATTTCTGTCCTTTTGCCCCAACATATAGGAAATTTCTGCCTTTTTGCCCCACAATTAGGGGAATTTCTGCAATTTTGCTCCAAAATACGGGGAATTTCTGCCTTTTAGTCCGAAAATAAGAAGAATGCATACCTTTTTGCCATAAAAAAGGGAAATTTCTTCATTTTTGCTCCAAAATAAGGGGAATTTCTGCATTTGCCTCTAAATAAGTGGAATTTCTGTCTTTTTCCCCCAAAACAAAGGGAATTTCTGTCTTTTCTGCCCCAAAATAAGGAAAATTTCTGACTTATTACCCTGAAATAAGTGAAATTTCTGCAATTTTGCCCCAAAATAAAGGAAATTACTGCCTTTTTGCCCCCAAATAAGGGAATTTCAGACTTTTTACCCCAAAATAAGGGGAATTTCTG
Organism: Micromys minutus; assembly: GCF_963924665.1. Lineage (NCBI taxonomy): Eukaryota > Metazoa > Chordata > Mammalia > Rodentia > Muridae > Micromys > Micromys minutus. The sequence goes on along the minus strand of NW_027667690.1, from coordinate 271,740 downwards.
CATTTTTGCCCCAAAATATGGGAAATTTCTGCCTTTTTGCCCCAAAATAAGAAAAATTTCTGCAATTTTGTACCAAAATAAAAGAAATTTCTGCCTTTTTGCCCCAAAATAAGAAAATTTATGCTTTTTTTCTGAAATAACTGAAATTTCTGCAATTTTGCCCCAAAATAAGTGAAATTTCTGAGTTTTGCCAAAAAATAAGGAGAATTTCTGTCTTTTTGCCCCAACATATAAGGAATTTCTGCCTTTTTGCCCCACAATTAGAGGAATTTCTGCAATTTTGCTCCAAAATACGGGGAATTTCTGCCTTTTTGTCTGAAAATAAGAAGAATGCATACCTTCTTGCCATAAAAAAGGGAAATTTTTTCATTTTTGCTCCAAAATAAGAAGAATTTCTGCTTTTTTCCTCTAAATAATTCGAATTTCTGTTTTTTCCCCCAAAACAAATAGAATTTCTGTCTTTTTTGCCCCAAAATAAAGAAAATTTCTGATTTATTACCCTGAAATAAGTGAAATTTCTGCAATTTTGCCTCTAAATAAGAGAAATTTCTGCCTTTTTGCACCCAAATAAAAGTAATTTCAGCATTTTTACCTCAAAATAAGGGGAATTTCTGCATTTTTGCTTCAAAATATGGGAAATTTCTGCCTTTTTTCCCCAAAATAAAAAAATTTCTGCTTTTTTTCCCTGAAATAAGTGAAATTTATGAAATTTTGCCTCAAAATAAGTGAAATTTCTGCAATTTGGCCCCAAAATATGGGAAATTTCTGGAATTTTGCCCCAAAATAAGTGGAATTTCTCAGTTTTGCCCCAAAATAAGAAGAATGTCTGTCTTTTTGCCCCAACATATAGGGAATTTCTGCCTTTTTGCCCCACAATTAGGGGAATTTCTGCAATGTTGCTCAAAATACAGGGAATTTCTGCCTTTTTGCCTGAAAATAGAAGAATGCATAACTTTTTGCCATAAAAAAGGGAAATTTCTTCATTTTTGCTTCAAAATAAGGGGAATTTCTGCCTTTTTGACTCTAAATAAGTGGAATTTCTGTCTTTTTCCCCCAAAACAAAGGGAATTTCTGTCTTTTTTCTTCCAAAATAAAAAAAATTTCTTACTTATTACCCTGAAATATTTGAAATTTCTTCAATTTTGCCCCAAAATAAGGGAAATTACTGCCTTTTTGCCCCCAAATAAGGGTAATTTCAGCCTTTTTACCTCAAAATAAGGGGAATTTCTGCATTTTTGCCACAAAATATTAGGATTTTCTGATTTTTGCCCCAAAATAAGGGAAATTTCTGCCTTTTTTCCCTGAAATAAGTGAAATTTCTGCAATTTTGCCCCAAAATAAGTGAAATGTCTGCAATTTTGTTCTAAAATAAGGTAAGTTTCTGGAATTTTGCCCCAAATAAGTGGAATTTCTGAGTTTCGCCCCAAAATAAGGAGAATTTCTGTCTTTTTGCCCCAACATATAGGGAATTTCTACCTTTTTGCCCGACAATTCGGGGAATTTCTGCAATTTTGCTCCAAAATACGGGGAATTTCTGCCTTTTTGCCCAAAATAAGAAGAATGCATAACTTTTTGCCATAAAAAAGGGAAATTTCTTCATTTTTGCTCCAAAATAAGGAAAATTTCTGCTTTTTTGCCTCTAAATAAGTGGTATTTCTGTCTTTTTCCCCCAAAACAAAGGAAATTTCTGTCTTTTTTGCCCAAAAATAAGGAAAATTTCTTACTTATTACCCTGAAATAAGTGAAATTTCTGCAATTTTGCCCCAAAATAAGGGAAATTTCGGCCTTTTTACCCCCAAATAAGGGTAATTTCACCCTTTTTACCTCAAAATAAAGGGAATTTCTGCATTTTTGCCACAAAATATTAGGAATTTCTGCCTTTTTGCCCCAAAATAAGGAAAATGTCTGCCTTTTTTCCCTGAAATAAGTGAAATTTCCGCAAGTTTGGCCCAAAATAAGTGAAATTTCTGCCTTTTTGCCCCAAAATATGGGAAATTTCTGCCTTTTTGCCCCAAAATAAGAAAAATTTCTGCAATTTTGTACCAAAATAAAAGAAATTTCTGCCTTTTTGCTTCCAAATAGAAAAATTTCTACTTTTTTTTCTGAAAAAAGTGAAATTTCTGAAATTTTGCCCCAAAATAAGTGAAATTTCTACAATTTTGCCCCAAAATAAGTGAAATTTCTGGAATTTTTCCTAAAATAAGTGGAATTTCTGTCTTTTTCCCCCAAAACAAAGGGAATTTCTGTATTTTTTGCCCCAAGATAAGGATAATTTCTGACTTATTACCCTGAAATAAGTGAAATTGCTGCAATTTTGCCTCAAAATAAGAAAAATTTCTCCCTTTTTGCCCCCAAATATGGGGAATTTCAGCCTTTTTACGTCAAAAAAGGGAAATTTCTGCAGTTTTGCCCCAAAATATGGGAAATTTCTGCGTTTTTGCCCTAAAATAAGAAAAATTTCTTCAATTTTGTACCAAAATAAAAGAAATTTCTGGCTTTTTGCCCCAAAATAAAAAAAATTCTGCTTTTTTTCTGAAATAACTGAAATTTCTGCAATTTTGCCCAAAATAAGTGAAATTTCTGCAATTTTTCCACAAAATAAGGGAAATTTCTGGAATTTTTCCTCAAAATAAGTGGTATTTCTGAGTTTTGCCACAAAATAAGGAGAATTTCTGTACTTTTGCCCCAACATATAGGGAATTTCTGCCTTTTTGCCCCACAATTAGGGGAATTTTTGCAATTTTGCTCCAAAATACAGGGAATTTCTGCCTTTTTGTCCGAAAATAAGAAGAATGCATACCTTTTTGCCCTAAAAAAGGGAAATTTATTCATTTTTGCTCCAAAATAAGAGGAATTTCTGCATTTGCCTCTAAATAAGTGGAATTTCTGTCTTTTTCCCCCAAAACAAAGGAAATTTCTGTCTTTTTTGCCCCAAATTAAGGAAAATTTCTGACTTATTACCCTGAAATAAGTTAAATTTCTGCAATTTTGCCCCAAAATAAAGGAAATTTCTGCCTTTTTGCCCCCAAATAAGGGGAATTTCAGTCTTTTTACCTCAAAATATGGGGAATTTCTGCTTTTTTGCCTCTAAATAAGTGGAATTTCTGTCTTTTTTCTCTAAAACAAAAGGAATTTTTGTCTTTTTGCCCCAAAATAAGGAAAATTTCTGACTTTTTTTCCTTAAATAAGTGAAATTTCTGCTTTTTTGCCCCCAAATAAGGGAATTTCAGACTTTTTACCCCAAAATAAGGGAAATTTCTGCATTTTTGCCCCAAAATATGGGAAATTTCTGCCTTTTTGCCCCAAAATAAGAAAATTTCTGCTTTTTTTTCTGAAATAACTGAAATTTCCGCAATTTTGTCCCAAAATAAGTGAAATTTCTGAGTTTTGCCACAAAATAAGGAGAATTTCTGTCTTTTTGCCCCAACATATATGGAATTTCTACCTTTTTGCCCGACAATTAGGGAAATATCTGCAATTTTGCTCCAAAATACAAGGAATTTTTGCCTTTTTGCCCGAAAATAAGTAGAATGCATACCTTTTTGCCATAAAAAAGGGAAATTTCTTAATTTTTGCTCCAAAATAAGGAAAATTTCTGCTTTTTTGCCTCTAAATAAGTGGTATTTCGGTCTTTGTCCTCCAAAACAAAGGGAATTTCTGTCTTTTTTGCCCCAAAATAAAAAAAATTTCTGACTTATTACCCTGAAATAAGTGAAATTTCTGCAATTTTGCCCCAAAATAAGGGAAATTTTGGCATTTTTACCCCCAAATAAGGGGAATTTCACCCTTTGTACCTCAAAATAAAGGGAATTTCTGTATTTTGCCACAAAATATTAGGAATTTCTGCCTTTTTGCCCCAAAATAAGAAAAATTTCTGCCTTTTTTCTCTGAAATAAGTGAAATTTCCGCAATTTTGGCCCAAAATAAGTGAAATTTCTGCCTTTTTGCCCCCAAATAAGGGGAATTTTAGCCTTTTAACCTCAAAATAAGGAGAATTTCTGAATTTTTGCCCCAAAATATGGGAAATTTCTGCATTTTTGCCCCAAAATAAGAAAAATTTCTGCAATTTTGTACCAAAATAAAAGAAATTTCTGCATTTTTGCTTCCAAATAGAAAAATTTCTATTTTTTTTCTGAAAATAAGTCAAATTTCTGAAATTTTGGCCCAAAATAAGGGGAATTTCTGCCTCTTTGCCCTCAAATAAAAGGAATTTCAGCCTTTTTACCTCAAAATAAGGGGAATTCCTGCATTTTTTACCCAAAATAAGGAAAATTTCTAACTTTTTTCCCTGAAATAAGTAAAATTTCTGCAATTTTGCCACAAAATAAGTGAAATTTCTGCAATTTTGCCCCAGAATAAGGGAAATTTCTGGAATTTTGCCCCAAAATAAGTGGAATTTCTGAGTTTTGCCCCAAAATAAGGGGAATTTCTGTCTTTTTGCCCCAACATAAAAGGAATTTCTGCATTTTTGCCCCACAATTAGGGGAATTTCTGCAATTTTGCTCCAAAATACGAGGAATTTCTGCCTTTTTGCCCGAAAATAAGAACAATGCATAACTTTTTGCCTTAAAAAAGAGAAATTTCTTCATTTTTGCTCCAAAATAAAGGGAATTTCTGCTTTTTTGCCTCTAAATAAGTTGAATTTCTGTCTTTTTCCCCAAAAACAAAGGGATTTTCTGACTTTTTTGCCCCAAAATAAGGAAAATTTCTGACTTATTACCCTGAAATAAGTGAAATTTCTGCAATTTTGCCCCAAAATAAAGGAAATTTCTGCTTTTTGCCCCCAAATAAGGGCAATTTCAGCCTTTTTACATCAAAATAAGAGGAATTTCTGCCTTTTAGCCCCAAAATAACAAAATTTCTTTTTTTTTTCCATGAAATAAGGGAAATTTCTGCAATTTTGCCCAAAATAAGTGAAATTTCTGCAATTTTGCCCCAGAATAAGGGAAATTTCTTGAATTTTGCCCCAAAATAAGTGGAATGTCTGAGTTTTGCCCCAAAATAAGGAGAATTTCTGTCTTTTTGCCCCAACATATAGGGAATTTCTGCATTTTTGCCCCACAACTAGGGGAATTTCTGCAATTTTGCCCTGAAATAAGGGGAATTTCAGCCTTTATACCTCAAAATAAGGGGAATTTCTGCATTTTTGCCACAAAATATTAGGAATTTCTGACTTTTTGCCCCAAAATAAGGAAAATTTCTGCCTTTTTTCCCTGAAATAAGTGAAATTTCTGCAATTTTGCCCCAAAATAAGTGAAATTTTGCAATTTTGCCCCAAAAGAAGGAAAATTTCTGGAATTTTGCTCCAAAATAAGTGGAATTTCTAAGTTTTGCCCCAAAATAAAGAGAATTTCTGTCTTTTTGCCCCAACATATAGGGAATTTCTGTCTTTTTGCTCCACAACTAGGGGAATTTCTGCAATTTTGCTCCAAAATACGGGAATTTTCTGCCTTTTTGCCCTAAAATATGTGAAGTTTCTGCAATTTTACCCCTAAATAAGGTGAATTTCTGCTTTTTTGCCCCAAAATAATGGGAATTTCTGCCTTTTTGCCCCAAAATAAGAAAAATTTTTGCGTTTTTTCTCTGAAATAAGTGAAATTTCTGCAATTTTCCCCTAAAATAAGGGAAATTTTTGCAATTTTTTTCCATAATAAGGCAGATTTCTGCAATTTTGCCACAAAATAAGGTAAATTCCTGCAATTTTGCCCCAAAATAAAGAAAATTTCAGGAATTTTTCCCCAAAATAAGGGGAATTTCTGATTTTTGCCCCAATATAAAGGGAATTTCTGCCTTTTGCCCCAAAATTAGCGGAATTTCTGCAATTTTGCTCCAAAATACGGGAATTTCTGCCTTTTTGCCTGAAAATAATGGGAATGCATAACTTTTGGCCATAAAAAGAGAAATTTCTTCATTTTTGTTCCAAAATAAAGGGAATTTCTGCCTTTTTGCCTCTAAATAAGTGGAATTTCTGTCTTTTTCTCCCAAAACAAAGAGAATTTTTTTTTGCCCCAAAATAAGGGGAATTTATGACTTATTACCCTGAAATAAGTGAAATTTTTGCAATTTTTTCCCAAAATAAGGGAAATTTCTGCAATTTTGCCCCAATGTAAAGGAAATTTCTGCAATTTTGCCCCAAAATAAGGGGAATTTCTGAATGTTTGCTCCCGAAAAAAGGAGATCTTCTGTCTTTTTGCCCCAAAATAAGAAGAATTTCTGCCTTTTTGCCCAAAAATTATGAGAATTTCTGCAATTTTGCTTCAAAATACGGGGAATTTCTGCTTTTTATCCCGAAAGTAAGGGGAATGCATACCTTTTTGCCATAAAAAGGTAAATTTCTTCATTTGGCTCCAAAATAATGGGAATTTCTGCCTTTTTGCCTCTAAATATGTGGAATTTCTGTCTTTTTCCTTCAAAACAAAGGTAATTTCTGTCATTTTTGCCCCAAAATAAGGGGAATTTCAGAATTATTACCCTGAAATAAGTGAAATTTCTCCAATTTTGCCCCAAAATAAGGGAAATTTTTGCCACTTTGCCCCCAAATAAGGGGAATTTCAGCCTTTTTACCTCAAAATAAGGGGAAATTTCTGCATTTTTGCCACAAAATATTAGGAATTTCTGACTTTTTTGCCCCAAAATAAGAAAAATTTGTGCTTTTTTTCCCTGAAATAAGTGAAATTTCTGCAATTTTGCCCCAAAATAAGTGAAATTTCTGCAATTTTGCCCAAAAATAAGGGAAATTTCTGGAATTTTGCCCCAAAATAAGTGGAATTTATAAGTTTTGCCACAAAATAAGAAGAATTTCTGTCTTTTTGCCTCTAAATAAGTGAAATTTCTGCAATTTTGCCCCAAAATAAGGGAAATTTATGCCTTTTTGCCCCCAAATAAGGGGAATTTCAGCCTTTTTACCTCAAAATAAGGGGAATTTCTGCATTTTTGCCAGAAAATATTAGGAATTTCTGCATTTTTGCCCCAAAATAAAGAAAATTTCTGCCTTTTTTCCCTGAAATAAGTGAAATTTCTGCAATTTTGCCCCAAAATAAGGGAAATTTCTGCCTTTTTGCCCCCAAATATGGGGAATTTCAGCCTTATTACCTCAAAATAAGGGGAATTTCTGCATTTTTGCCAGAAAATATTAGGAATTTCTGCCTTTTTGCCACAAAATAAAAAAAATTTCTGCCTTTTTTCCCTGAAATAAGTAAAATTTCTGCAATTTTGCCCCAAAATAAAGGAAATTTCTGGAATTTTGCCCCAAAATAAGTGGAATTTATAAGTTTTGCCCCAAAATAAGGAGAATTTCTGTCTTTTTGCCTCTAAATAAGTGAAATTTCTGCTATTTTGCCCCAAAATAAGGGAAATTTCTGCCTTTTTGCCCCCAAATAAAGGGAATTTCAGCCTTTTTACCTCAAAATAAGGGGAATTTCTGCATTTTTGCCAGAAAATATTAGGAATTTTTGCCTTTTTGCCCCAAAATAAAGAAAATTTCTGCCTTTTTTCCCTGAAATAAGTGAAATTTCTGCAATTTTGCCCCAAAATAAGTTAAATTTCTGCAATTTTGCCCCAAAATAAGGGAAATTTTTAGAATTTTGCCCCAAAATAAGTGGAATTTCTGAGTTTTGCCCCAAAATAAGAAGAATTTCTGTCTTTTTGCCCCAACATATAGGGAATTTCTGTCTTTCTGCACCACAACTTGGCGAATTTCTGCAATTATGCTCCAAAATAGGGGGAATTTCTGCCTTTTTGCCCGAAAATAAGGAGAATGCAAAACTTTTTGCCATAAAATAGGGAAATTTCTTCATTTTTGCTCCAAAATAAGGGAAATTTCTGCCTTTTTTCCTCCAAATAAGTGGAATGTCTGTCTTTTTCCCTCAAAACAAAGGAAATTTCTGTCTTTTTTGCCTAAAAAAAAAGGGAACTTCTGACTTATTACACTGAAATAAGTGAAATTTCTGCAACTTTGCCCCAACATAAGGGAAATTTCTGGCTTTTTGCCCTGAAATATGTGAAATTTCTGCAATTTTACACCAAAATAAGGTGAATTTCTGCCTTTTTGCCACAAATTAATGGGAATTTCGGCCTTTTTGCCCCAAAATAAATAATTTTTGCTTTTTTTCTCTAAAATAAGTGAAATTTCTGCAATTTTGCCCTAAAATAAGAAAAATTTCTGCAATTTTTCCCAATAATAAGGAAAATTTCTGAAATTTTGCCCCAAAATTAGGGGAATTTCTCCCTTTTTGCCCCAAAATAAAGGAAATTTCAGCTTTTTTACAAGAAAATAAGTGAAATTTCTGCAATTTTGCCCCAAATAAGGGAAATTTCTTCAATTTTGCCCCAAAATAAGGTAAATTCCTGTAATTTTGTCCCAAAATAAAGGAAATTTCTTAAATTTTACCCCAAAAAAAAGGAAATTTCTGATTTTTGCCCCAAAATAAAAGGAATTTTTGCCTTTTGCCCCAAAATTAGGGAATTTCTCCCTTTTTGCCCGAAAATTATGAGAATTTCTGCAATTTTGCTTCAAAATACGGGGAATTTTTGCTTTTTATCCCGAATGTAAGGGGAATGTATACCTTTTACCACAAAAAAGGAAATTTCTTCATTTTTGCTCCAAAATAAGAGGAATTTCTGCCTTTTTACTTCAAAGTAAGTGAAATTTCTGCCTTTGTACCAAAAAATAAATGGAATTTCTGTCTTTTTACCCTAAAATAAAAGGAATTTTTGAATTATGCCCTGAAATAAGTGAAATTTGTGCAATTTTGCCCAAAATAAATGAAATTTCTGCATTCTTGCCACAAAATAAAAGGAATTTCTGTCTTTTTGCCCCAAAATAAGGGAAATTCTGCCTTTTTGCCCCCAAATAAAAAGAATTTCAGCCTTTTTACCTCAAACTAAGGGGAATTTCTACATTTTTGCCACAAAATAATAAGAATTTCTGGATTTTTGCCCCAAAATAAGGAAAATTTCTGCCCTTTTTCCCTGAAATAAATGAAATTTCTCCAATTTTGCCATAAATTAAGTGAAATTATTGCAATTTTACCCCAAAATAGGGGAAATTTCTGGAATTTTGCCCAAAAATAAGTGGAATTTCTGAGTTTTGCCCCAAAATAAGAAGAATTTCGGTCTTTTTTCCCCAACATATAGGGAATTTCTGCCTTTTTGCCCCACAATTAGGGGAATTTCTGCAATTTTGCTCCTAAATATGGGAAATTTCTGCCTTTTCCCAAAAATAAAGGGAATGCATAACTTTTTGCCATAAAAAGAAATTTCTTCATTTTTGCTCCAAAATAAGTGAAATTTCTGCCTTTTTGCCTCTAAATAAGTGGAATTTCTGTCTTTTTCCCCCAAAACAAAGGGAATTTCTGTCTTTTTTGCCCCAAAAAAATGGGAATTTCTGACTTATTACCCTGAAATTAGTGAAATTTCTGCAATTTTGCCCCAAAATAAAAAAAATTTCTGCAATTTTGCCCCAATGTAAAAGAAATTTCTCCAATTTTCCCCCAAAATAAGGGAAATTTCTGACTGTTTGCTCCCGAAAAAAGGAGATTTTTTGTTTTTTTGCCCAAAAATAAGGAGAATTTCTACCTTTTTGCCTGAAAATTATGAGAATTTCTGCAATTTTGCTACAAAATACGGGGAATTTCTGCTTTTTATCCCGAAAGTAAGGGGAATGCATACCTTTTTGCCACAAAAAGGTAAATTTCTTCATTTTTGCTCCAAAATAATGGAAATTTCTGCCTTTTTGCCTCTAAATAAGTGGAATTTCTGTCTTTTCCTCCAAAACAAAGGGAATTTCTTTCTTTTTTGCCCCAAAATAAGGGGAATTTCTGACTTATTACCCTGAAATAAGTGAAATTTCTGCAATTTTGTCCCAAAATAAGAGAAATTTCTGCAATTTTGCCCCAATGTAAAGGAAATTTCTGCAATTTTGCCCCAAAATAAAGAAAATTTCTGACTGTTTGCTCCCGAAAAAAAAAGATTTTCTGTCTTTTTTCCCCAAAATAAGGAGAATTTCTACCTTTTAGCCTGAAAATTATGAGAATTTCTGCAATTTTGCTTCAAAATACGGGGAATTTCTGCTTTTTATCCCGAAAGTAAAGGGGAATGCATACCTTTTTGCCATAAAAAGGTAAATTTCTTCATTTTTGCACCAAAATCAGGGAAATTTCTGTCTTTTTGCCTCTAAATAAGTGGAATTTCTGTCTTTTTCCCCCAAAACAAAAAGATTTTCTGTCTTTTTTGCCCCAAAATAAGGAAAATTTCTGACTTATTACCCTGAAATAAGTGAAATTTCTGTAATTTTGCCCCAAAATAAGGGAAATTTCTGCCTTTTTGCCCCCAAATAAGGGCAATTTCAGCCTTTTTACGTCAAATTTAGAGGAATTTCTGCCTTTTTGCCCCAAAATAACAAAATTTCTTTTTTTTTCCATGAAATAAGGGAAATTTCTGCAATTTTGCCCAAAATAAGTGAAATTTCTGCAATTTTGCCCCAGAATAAGGGAAATTTCTTGAATTTTGCCCCAAAATAAGTGGAATTTCTGAGTTTTGCCCCAAAATAAAGAGAATTTCTGTCTTTTTGCCCCACAACTAGGGGAATTTCTGCAATTTTGGCCTGAAATAAGGGGAATTTCAGCCTTTATACCTCAAAATAAAAGGAATTTCTGCATTTTTGCCACAAAATATTAGGAATTTCTGACTTTTTGCCCCAAAATAATGAAAATTTCTGCCTTTTTCCCTGAAATAAGTGAAATTTCTGCAATTTTGCCCCAAAATAAGTGAAATTTTGCAATTTTGCCCCAAAAGAAGGAAAATTTCTGGAATTTTGCACCAAAATAAGTGGAATTTCTAAGTTTTGGCCCAAAATAAGAAGAATTTCTGTCTTTTTGCCCTAACATATAGGGAATTTCTGTCTTTTTGCCCCACAACTAGAGGAATTTCTGCAATTTTGCTCCAAAATACAGGGATTTTCTCCCTTTTTGCCCTGAAATATGTGAAATTTCTGCAATTTTACCCCTAAATAAGGTGAATTTCTGCTTTTTTGCCCCAAAATAATGGGATTTTCTGCCTTTTTGCCCCAAAATAAGAAAAATTTTTGCGTTTTTTCTCTGAAATAAGTGAAATTTCTGAAATTTTCCTATAAAATAAGGGAAATTTTTGCAACTTTTTTCCATAATAAGGCAGATTTCTGCAATTTTGCCACAAAATAAGAGGAATTTCTTCCTTTTTGCCCCAAAACAAAGGAAATTTCAGCCTTTTTACCTGAAAATAAGTGAAATTTCTGAAATTTTGCCCCAAATAAGGGAAATTTCTGCAATTTTGCCCCAAAATAAGGTAAATTCCTGCAATTTTGCCCAAAATAAAGGAAATTTCTGGAATTTTGCCCCAAAATAAGGGGAATTTCTGATTTTTGCCCCAAAATAAAGGGAATTTCTGCCTTTTGCCCCAAAATTAGGGGACTTTCTGCAATTTTGCTCCAAAATACGGGAATTTCTGTCTTTTTGCCTGAAAATAATTGGAATGCATAACTTTTGGCCATAAAAAGGGAAATTTCTTAATTTTTGCTCCAAAATAAAGGGAATTTCTGCCTTTTTGCCTCTAAATAAGTGGAATTTCTGTCTTTTTCTCCCAAAACAAAGAGAATTTCTTTCTTTTTTGCCCCAAAATAAGGGGAATTTCTCACTTATTACCCTGAAGTAAGTGAAATTTCTGCAATTTTGCCCCAAAATAAGGGAAATTTCTGCAATTTTGCCCCAATGTAAAGGAAATTTCTGCAATTTTGCCCCAAAATAAGGGGAATTTCTGAATGTTTGCTCCCGAAAAAAGGAGAACTTCTGTCTTTTTGCCCCAAAATAAGGAGAATTTCTGCCTTTTTGCCCGAAAATTATGAGAATTTCAGCAATTTTGCTTCAAAATACGGGGAATTTCTGCTTTTTATCCCAAAAGTAAGGTGAATGCATACCTTTTTGCCATAAAAAGGTAAATTTCTTCATTTTTGCTCCAAAATAAGGGGAATTTCTGCCTTTTTGCCTCTAAATAAGTGGAATTTCTGTCTTTTCCCCTCAAAACAAAGGGAATTTCTGTCTTTTTTGCCCCAAAATAAGGGGAATTTCTGAATTATTACCCTGAAATAAGTGAAATTTCTCCAATTTTGACCCAAAATGAGGGAAATTTCTGCATCTTTGCCCCCAAATAAGGGGAATTTCAGCCTTTTTACCTCAAAATAAAGGGAAATTTCTTCATTTTTGCCACAAAATATTAGGAATTTCTGACTTTTTGCCTCAAAATAAGGAAAATTTGTGCCTTTCTTTCCCTGAAATAAGTGAAATTTCTGCAATTTTGCCCCAAAATAAGGAAAATTTCTGGAATTTTGCACCAAAATAAGTGGAATTTATAAGTTTTGCCCCAAAATAAGGAGAATTTCTGTCTTTTTGCCTATAAATAAGTGAAATTTCTGCAATTTTGCCCTAAAATAAGGGAAATTTCTGCCTTTTTGCCCCCAAATAAGGGGAATTTCAGCCTTTTTACCTCAAAATAAGGGGAATTTCTGCATTTTGCCAGAAAATATTAGGAATTTCTGCCTTTTTGCCCCAAAATAAAGAAAATTTCTGCCTTTTTTCCCTGAAATAAGTGAAATTTCTGCAATTTTGCCCCAAAATAAGAGAAATTTCTAGAATTTTGCCCCAAAATAAGTGGAATTTCTGAGTTTTGCCCCAAAATAAGAAGAATTTCTGTCTTTTTGCCCCAACATATAGGGAATTTCTCTCTTTCTGCACCACAATTTGGGGAATTTCTGCAATTATGCACCAAAATAGGGGGAATTTCTGCCTTTTTGCCCGAAAATAAGGAGAATGCAAAACTTTTTGCAATAAAAAAGGGAAATTTCTTCATTTTTGCTCCAAAATAAGGGAAATTTCTGCCTTTTTGCCTCCAAATTAGTGGAATTTCTGTCTTTTTCCCTCAAAACAAAGGAAATTTCTGTCTTTTTTGCCTCAAAATAAGGGGAATTTCTGACTTATTACACTGAAATAAGTGAAATTTCTGCAATTTTGCCCCAACATAAGGGAAATTTCTGCCTTTTTGCCCTGAAGTATGTGAAATTTCTGCAATTTTACCCCAAAATAAGGTGAATTTCTGCCTTTTTGCCACAAATTAATGGGAATTTCTGCCGTTTTGCACCAAAATAAATAATTTTTGCGTTTTTTCTCTGAAATAAGTGAAATTTCTGCAATTTTGCCCTAAAATAAGGAAAATTTCTGCAATTTTTCCCAATAATAAGGAAAATTTCTGAAATTTTGCCCCAACATAAGGAGAATTTCTCCATTTTTGCCCCAAAATAAAGGAAATTTCAGCTTTTTTACATGAAAATAAGTGAAATTTCTGCAATTTTGCCCCAAATAAGGGAAATTTCTTCAATTTTGCCCCAAAATCAGGTAAATTCCTGTAATTTTGTCCCAAAATAAAGGAAATTTCTTAAATTTTACCCCAAAAGAAGGGGAATTTCTGATTTTTGCCCCAAAATAAAGGAATTTCTGCCTTTTGCCCCAAAATTAAAGAATTTCTCCCTTTTTGCCCGAAAATTATGAGAATTTCTGCAATTTTGCTTCAAAATACGGGTAATTTTTGCTTTTTATCCCGAATGTAAAAGGAATGTATACCTTTTACCACAAAAAAGGAAATTTCTTCATTTTTGCCCCAAAATAAGAGGAATTTCTGCCTTTTTACTTCAAAGTAAGTGAAATTTCTGCCTTTGTACCAAAAAATAAATGGAATTTCTGTTTTTGCCCCAAAATAAAAGGAATTTTTGAATTATGCCCTGAAATAAGTGAAATTTGTGCAATTTTGGCCCAAAATAAATGAAATTTCTGCAATTTTGCCACCAAATAAAAGGAATTTCTGTCTTTTTGCCCCAAAATAAGGGAAATTTCTGCCTTTTTGCCCCCAAATAAAAAGAATTTCAGCCTTTTTACCTCAAAATAAGGGGAATTTATACATTTTTGCCACAAAATATTAAGAATTTCTGGATTTTTGCCCCAAAATAAGGAAAATTTCTGCATTTTTTCCCGGAAATAAGTAAAATTTCTCCAATTTTGCACTAAAATAATTGAAATTTCTGAAATTTTTCCCCAATATAAGGGAAATTTCAGGAATTTTGCCCAAAAATAAGTGGAATTTCTGAGTTTTGCCCCAAAATAAGAAGAATTTCTGACTTTTTTCCCCAACATATAGGGAATTTCTGCCTTTTTGCCCCACAATTAGGGGAATTTCTGCAATTTTGCTCCCAAATACGGGAAATTTCTGCCTTTTCCCAAAAATAAAGGGAATGCATAACTTTTTGCCATAAATAAGGGAAATTTCTTTATTTTTGCTTCAAAATAATAGGAATTTCTGCCTTTTGCCTCTAAATAAGTGGAATTTCTGTCTTTTTCCCCCAAAACAAAGGGAATTTCTGTCTTTTTTGCCCCAAAATAACGGGAATTTCTGACTTATTACCCTGAAATTAGTGAAATTTCTGCAATTTTGCCCCAAAATAAAAAAAATTTCTGCAATTTTGCCCCAATGTAAAAGAAATTTCTGCAATTTTTCCCCAAAATAAGGGAAATTTCTGACTGTTTGCTCCCGAAAAAAGGAGATTTACTGTCTTTTTGCCCTAAAATAAGGAGAATTTCTACCTTTTGCCCGAAAATTATGAGAATTTCTGCAATTTTGCTTCAAAATACGGGAAATTTCTTCTTTTTATTCCGAAAGTAAGGGGAATGCATACATTTTTTTGCCATAAAAAGGTAAATTTCTTCATTTTTGCTCCAAAATAATGAAAATTTCTGCCTTTTTGCCTCTAAATAAGTGGAATTTCTGACTTTTCCTCCAAAACAAAGGTAATTTCTGTCTTTTTTGCCCCAAAATAAGGGGAATTTCTGACTTATTACCCTGAAATAAGTGAAATTTCTGCAATTTTGCCCCAAAATAAGGGAAATTTCTTCCTCTTTGCCCTCAAATAAGGGGAATTTCAGCCTTTTTACCTCAAAATAAGGGGAATTCCTGCCTTTTTGTCCCAAAATAAAGAAAATTTCTAACTTTTTTGTCTGAAATAAGTAAAATTTCTGCAATTTTGCCACAAAATAAGTGAAATTTCTGCAATTTTCCCCAGAATAAGGGAAATTTCTGGAATTTTGCCCCAAAATAAGTGGAATTTCTGAGTTTTGCCCCAAAATAAGGAGAATTTCTGTCTTTTTGCCCCAACATATAGGGAATTTCTGCCTTTTTGCACCACAATTAGAAGAATTTCTGCAATTTTGCTCCAAAATACGGGGAATTTCTGCCTTTTTGCCCGAAAATAAGGGGAATGCATAACTTTTTGCCATAAAAAAGGAAAATTTCTTCATTTTTGCTCCAAAATAAGGGGAATTTCTGCCTTTTTGCTTCTCAATAAGTGGAATTTCTGTCTTTTTCCCCCAAAACAAAAAGAAATTTCTGTCTATTTTGGCCCAAAATAAGGGGAATTTCTGACTTATTACCCTAAAATAAGTGAAATTTCTGCAATTTTGCCCCAAAATAAGGCAAATTTCTGCCTTTTTGCCCTGAAATAAGGGGAATTTCTGCCTTTATACCTCAAAATAAAGAAAATTTCTGCATTTTGCCACAAAATATTAGGAATTTCTGACTTTTTGCCCCAAAATAATGAAAATTTCTGCCTTTTTTCCCTGAAATAAGTGAAATTTCTGCAATTTGCCCCAAAATAAGTGAAATTTTGCAATTTTGCCCCAAAATTAGGAAAATTTCTGGAATTTTGCCCCAAAATAAGTGGAATTTCTAAGTTTTGCCCCAAAATAAAAAGAATTTCTGTCTTTTTACCCCAACATATAGGGAATTTCTGTCTTTTTGCCCCACAACTAGGGGAATTTCTGCAATTTTGCTCCAAAATACGGGGAATTTTTGCCTTTTTGCCCTGAAATATGTGAAATTTCTGCAATTTTACCCCTAAATAAGGTGAATTTCTGCTTTTTTGCCCCAAAATAATGGGAATTTCTGCCTTTATGCTCCAAAATAAGAAAAATTTTTGCTTTCTTTCTCTGAAATAAGTGAAATTTCTGCAATTTTCCCCTAAATTAAGGGAAATTTTTGCCATTTTTTCCTATAATAAGGGAGATTTCTGCAATTTTGCCCCAAAATAAGAGGAATTTCTTGCTTTTTGCCCCAAAACAAAGGAAATTTCATCCTTTTTACCTGAAAATAAGTGAAATTTTTTAAATTTTGCCCCAAAAAGGGAAATTTCTGCAATTTTGCCCCAAAATAAGGTAAATTCCTGCAATTTTGCCCCAAAATAAAGGAAATTTCTGGAATTTTGCCCCAAAATAAGGGGAATCTGATTTTTGCCCCAAAATAAAGGGAATTTCTGCCTTTTGCCCCAAAATTAGAGGAATTTCTTCAATTTTGCACCAAAATACGGGGAATTTCTGCCTTTTTGCCTGAAAATAATGGGAATGCATACCTTTTTGCCATAAAAAGGGAAATTTCTTCATTTTTGCTCCAAAATAAGTGGAATTTCTGCCTTTTTGCTTCTCAATAAGTGGAATTTCTGTCTTTTTTCCCCCAAAAAAAGGGAATTTCTGTCTTTTTAGCCCCAAAATAAGGTGAATTTCTGACTTATTACCCTAAAATAAGTGAAATTTCTGCAATTTTGCCCCAAAATAAGGGAAATTTCTGCCTTTTTGCCCTGAAATAAGGGGAATTTCAGCCTTTATACCTCAAAATAAAGGGAATTTCTGCATTTTTGCCACAAAATATTGGGAATTTCTGACCTTTTGCCCCAAAATAAGGAAAATTTCTGCCTTTTTTCCCTGAAATAAGTGAAATTTCTGCAATTTTGCCCCAAAATAAGTGAAATTTTGATATTTTGCCCCAAAATAAGAAAAATTTCTGGAATTTTGCCCCAAAATAAGTGGAATTTCTAAGTTTTGCCCCAAAATAAGGAGAAATTCTGTCTTTTTGCCCCAACATATAGGGAATTTCTGTCTATTTGCCCCACAACTAGGGGAATTTCTGCAATTTTGCTCCAAAATAGGGGAATTTCTGCCTTTTTGCCCTGAAATATGTGAAATTTCAGCAATTTTACCCCTAAATAAGGTGAATCTCTGCTTTTTTGTCCCAAAATAAAAAAATTTTTTGCTTTTTTTCTCTGAAATATGTGAAATTTCTTCAATTTTCCCCTAAAATAAGGGAAATTTTTGCAATTTTTTCCCATAATAAGGGAGATTTCTGCAATTTTGCCCCAAAATAAGGGGAATTTCTTATTTATTGCCCCAAAACAAAGGAAATTTCAGCCTTTTTACCTGAAAATAAGTGAAATTTCTGTAATTTTGCCCCAAATAAGGGAATTTTGTGCAATTTTGCCCCAAAATAAGGTAAATTCCTGCAATTTTGCCCCAAAATAAAGGAAATTTCTGGAATTTTGCCCCAAAATAAGGGGAATTTCTGATTTTTGCCCCAAAATAAAGGGAATTTCTGCCTTTTGCCCCAAAATTAGGGGAATTTCTGCAATTTTGCTTCAAAATACGGGGAATTTCTGCCTTTTTGCCTGAAAATAATGGGAATGCATATCTTTTTGCCATAAAAAGAGAAATTTCTTCATTTTTGCTTCAAAATAAGGGGAATTTCTGCTTTTTTGCCTCTAAATAAGTGGAATTTCTGTCTTCTTCCCGAAAACAAAGGGAATTTCTGTATTTTTTGCCCCAAAATCAGGGGAATTTCTGACTTATTACCCTAAAATAAGTAAAATTTCTGCCATTTTACCCCAAAATAAGGGAAATTTCTGCCTTTTTGCCCTGAAATAAGGGGAATTTCAGCCTTTATACCTCAAAATAAGGGGAATTTCTGCATTTTTGCCACAAAATATTAGGAATTTCTGACTTTTTGCCCCAAAATAAGGAAAATTTCTGCCTTTTTTCCCTGAAATAAGTGAAATTTCTGCAATTTTGCCCCAAAATAAGTGAAATTCTGCAATTTTGCTCCAAAATAAGAAAAATTTCTGGAATTTTGCCCCAAAATAAGTGGAATTTCTAATTTTGCCCCTAAATAAGGAGAAATTCTGTCTTTTTGCCCCAACATATAGGGAATTTCTGCAATTTTGCTCCAAAATACGGGGAATTTCTGCCTTTTTGCCCTGAAATATGTGAAATTTCTGCAATTTTACCCCTAAATAAGGTGAATTTCTGCTTTTTTGCCCCAAAATAATGGGAATTTCTGCCTTTTGCCCCAAAATAAGAAAAATTTTTGCTTTTTTTCTCTGAAATAAGTGAAATTTCTGCAATTTTGCCCCAAAATAAGGAAAATTTCTGGAATTTTGCCCCAAAATAAGTGGAATTTCTAAGTTTTGCCCCAAAATAAGGAGAATTTCTGTCTTTTTGCCCCAACATATAGGGAATTTCTGACTTTTTGCCCCACAACTAGGGGAATTTCTGCAATTTTGCTCCAAAATACGGGGAATTTCTGCCTTTTTGCCCTGAAATATGTGAAATTTCAGCAATTTTACCCCTAAATAAGGTGAATCTCTGCTTTTTTGCCCCAAAATAAAAAAAAATTTTTGCTTTTTTTCTCTGAAATATGTGAAATTTCTGCAATTTTTCCCTAAAATAAGGGAAAATTTTGCAATTTTTTCCCATAATAAGGGAGATTTCTGCAAATTTGCCCCAAAATTATGGGAATTTCTTATTTTTTGCCCCAAAACAAAGGAAATTTCAGCCTTTTTACCTGAAAATAAGTGAAATTTCTGAAATTTTGCCCCAAATAAGAGAAATTTCTGCAATTTTGCCCCAAAATAAGGTAAATTCCTGCAATTTTGCCCCAAAATTAAGGAAATTTCTGGAATTTTGCCCCAAAATAAGGGGAATTTCTGATTTTTGCCCCAAAATAAAGGGAATTTCTGCCTTTTGCCCCAAAATTAGGGGAATTTCTGCAATTTTGCTTCAAAATACGGGGAATTTCTGCCTTTTTGCCTGAAAATAATGGGAATGCATATCTTTTTGCCATAAAAAGGGAAATTTCTTCATTTTTGCTTCAAATTAGGGGAATTTCTGCTTTTTTGCCTCTAAATAAGTGGAATTTTTGTCTTTTTCCCCCAAAACAAAGGGAATTTCTGTATTTTTGCCCCAAAATAAGGGGAATTTTTGACTTATTACCCTAAATTAAGTGAAATTTCTCCAATTTTACCTCAAAATAAGGGAAATTTCTGCCTTTTTGCCCTGAAATATGGCGAATTTCAGCCTTTATACCTCAAAATAAGGGGAATTTCTGCATTTTTGCCACAAAATATTAGGAATTTCTCACTTTTTGCCCCAAAATAAGGAAAATTTCTGCCTTTTTTCCCTGAAATAAGTGAAATTTCTGCAATTTTGCCCCAAAATAAGTGAAATTTTGCAATTTTGCTCCAAAATATAAAAAATTTCTGGAATTTTGCCCCAAAATAAGTAGAATTTCTAAGTTTTGCCCCAAAATAAGAAGAAATTCTGTCTTTTTGCCCCAACATATATGGAATTTCTGTTATTTTGCCCCACAACTAGGGGAATTTCTGCAAATTTGCACCAAAATACGGGGAATTTCTGCCTTTTTGCCCTGAAATATGTGAAATTTCTGCAATTTTACCCCTAATTAAGGTAAATTTCTAATTTTTTGTCCCAAAATAATAGGAATTTCTGCCTTTTTGCCCCAAAATAAAAAAAAATTTTTGCTTTTTTTCTCTGAAATAAGTGAAATTTCTTCAATTTTCCTCTAAAATAAGGGAAATTTTTGCAATTTTTTCCCATAAGGGAGATTTCTGCAATTTTGCACCAAAATAAGGGTATTTTTTTCTTTTTGCCCCAAAACAAAGGAAATTTCAGCCTTTTTACCTGAAAATAAGTGAAATTTCTGAAATTTTGCCCCAAATAAGGGAAATTCTGCAATTTCGCCCCAAAATAAGGTAAATTCCTGCAATTTTGCCCCAAAATAAAGGAAATTTCTGGAATTTTGCCCCAAAATAAGGAGAATTTCTGATTTTTGCCCCAAAATAAAGGGAATTTCTGCCTTTTTGCTTCTCAATAAGTGGAATTTCTGTCTTTTCCCCCAAAACAAAGGGAATTTCTGTCTTTTTGCCCCAAAATAAGGGGAATTTCTGACATATTACCCTAAAATAAGTGAAATTTCTGCAATTTTGCTTCAAAATAAGGGAAATTTCTACATTTATGCCCTGAAATAAGGGGAATTTCAGCCTTTATACCTCAAAATAAGGGGAATTTCTGCATTTTTGCCACAAAATATTAGGAATTTCTGACTTTTTGCCCTAAAATAAGGAAAATTTCTGCCTTTTTTCCCTGAAATAAATGAAATTTCTGCAATTTTGCCCCAAAATAAGTGAAATTTTGCAATTTTGCCCCAAAATAAGGAAAATTTCTTGAATTTTGCCCCACAATAAGTGGAATTTCTAAGTTTTGCCCCAAAATAATGGGAATTTCTGTCTTTTTGCCCCAACATATAAGGAATTTCTGTCTTTTGGCCCCACAACTAGGGGAATTTCTGCAATTTTGCTCCAAAATACGGGGAATTTCTGTCTTTTTGCCCTGAAATATGTGAAATTTCTGCAATTTTACCCCTAAATAAGGTGAATTTCTGCTTTTTTGCCCCAAAATAAGAAAAATTTTTGCTTTTTTTCTCTGAAATCAGTGAAATTTCTGCAATTTTCCCCTAATCTAAGGGAAATTTTTGCAATTTTTTCCCATAATAAGGGAGATTTCTGCAATTTTGCCCCAAAATAAGGGGAATTTCTTCCTTTTTGCCCCAAAACAAAGGAAATTTCAGCCTTTTTACCTGAAAATAAGTGAAATTTCTGAAATTTTGCCCCAAATAAGGGAAATTTCTGCAATTTTGCCCCAAAATAAAATAAATTCCTGCAATTTTGCCCCAAAATAAAGGAAATTTCTGGAATTTTGCCCCAAAATAAGGGGAATTTCAGATTTTTGCCCCAAAATAAAGAGAATTTCTGCCTTTTGCCCCAAAATTAGGGGAATTTCTGCAATTTTGCTTCAAAATACGGGGAATTTCTGCCTTTTTGCCTGAAAATAATGGAAATGCATATATTTTTGCCATAAAAAGGGAAATTTCTTCATTTTTGCTTCAAAATAAGAGAAATTTCTGCCTTTTTGCTTCTCAATAAGTGGAATTTCTGTCTTTTTCCTTGAAAACAAAGGGAATTTCTGTCTTTTTTGCCCCAAAAGAAGAAGAATTTCTGACTTATTACCCTAAAATAAGTGAAATTTCTGCAATTTTGCCCTAAAATAAGGGAAATTTCTGCCTTTTTGCCCTGAAATAAAGGGAATTTCAGCCTTTATACCTCAAAATAAGGGGAATTTCTGCATTTTTGCCACAAAATATTAGGAATTTCTGACTTTTTGCCCCAAAATAAGGAAAATTTCTGCCTTTTTCCCTGAAATAAGTGAAATTTCTGCAATTTTGCCCCAAAAAAAGTGAAATTTTGCAATTTTGCTCCAAAATAAGAAAAATTTCTGGAATTTTGCCCCAAAATAAGTGGAATTTCTAAGTTTTGCCCCAAAATAAAGAGAAATTCTGTCTTTTTGCCCCAACAAATAGGGAATTTCTGTTATTTTGCCCCACAACTAGGGGAATTTCTGCAATTTTGCTCCAAAATACGGGGAATTTCTGCCTTTTTGCCCTGAAATATGTGAAATTTCTGCAATTTTACCCCTAAATAAGGTGAATTTCTCATTTTTTGCCCCAAAATAATGGAAATTTCTGCCTTTTGCCCCAAAATAAGAAAAATTTTTGCTTTTTTTCTCTGAAATAATTGAAATTTCTGCAATTTTCCCCTAAAATAAGGGAAATTTTTGCAATTTTTTCCCATGATAAGGGAGATTTCTGCAATTTTGCACCAAAATAAGGGGAATTTCTTCCTTTTTTCCCCAAAAAAAGGAAATTTCAGGCTTTTTACCTGAAAATAAGTGAAATTTCTGAAATTTTGCCCCAAATAAGAGAAATTTCTGCAATTTTGCCCCAAAATAAGGTAAATTCCTGCAATTTTGCCACAAAATAAAGGAAATTTCTGGAATTTTGCACCCAAATAAGGGGAATTTCTGATTTTTGCCCCAAAATAAAGGGAATTTCTGCCTTTTGCCCCAAAATTAGGGGAATTTCTGCAATTTTGCTCCAAAATACGGGGAATTTCTGCCGTTTTGCCTGAAAATAATGGGGATCCATAACTTTTTGCCATAAAAAGGGAAATTTCTTCATTTTTGCTCCAAAATAAGTGGAATTTCTGCCTTTTTGCTTCTCAATAAGTGGAATTTCTGTCTTTTTTTCCCAAAACAAAGGGAATTTCTGTCTTTTTTGTCCCAAAATAAGGGGAATTTCAGACTTATTACCCTAAAATAAGTGAAATTTCTGCAATTTTGTCCCCAAAATAAGGGAAATTTCAGCCTTTTTGTCCTGAAATAAGAGGAATTTTAGCCTTTATACCTCAAAATAAGGGGAATTTCTGCATTTTTGCAACAAAATATTAGGAATTTCTGACTTTTTGCCCCAAAATAAGGAAAATTTGTGCCTTTTTTCCCTGAAATAAGTGAAATTTCTGCAATTTTGCCCCAAAATAAGTGAAATTTTGCAATTTTGCCCCTAAAATAAGGAAAATTTCTGGAATTTTGCCCCAAAATAAGTGGAATTTCTAAGTTTTGCCCCAAAATAAGGAGAATTTCTGTCTTTTTGCCCTAACATATAGGGAATTTCTGTCTTTTTGCCCCACAACTAGGGGAATTTCTGCAATTTTGCTCCAAAATACGGGGAATTTCTGCCTTTTTGCTCTGAAATATGTGAATTTTCTGCAATTTTACCCCTAAATAAGGTAAATTTCTGCTTTTTTGCCCCAAAATAATGGGAATTTCTGCCTTTTGCCCCAAAATAAGAAAAAATTTTGCTTCTTTTCTCTGAAATAAGTGAAATTTCTGCAATTTTCCCCTAAAATAAAAAAAAATTTTGCAATTTTTTCCCATAATAAGGGAGATTTCTGCAATTTTGCCCCAAATAAGGGGAATTTCTTCCTTTTTGCCCCAATACAAAGGAAATTTCAGCCTTTTTACCTGAAAATAAGTGAAATTTCTGAAATATTGCCACAAATAAGAAAAATTACTACAATTTTGCCCCAAAATAAGGTAAATTCCTGCAATTTTGCCCCAAAACAAAGGAAATTTCTGGAATTTTGCCCCAAAATAAGGGGAATTTCTGATTTTTGCCCCAAAATATAGGGAATTTCTGCCTTTTGCCCCAAAATTAGGAGAATTTCTGCAATTTTGCTCCAAAATACGGGGAATTTCTGCCTTTTTGCCTGAAAATAATGGGAATGCATACCTTTTTGCCATAAAAAGGGAAATTTCTTCATTTTTGCTCCAAAATAAAGGGAATTTCTGCCTTTTTGCCTCTAAGTAAGTGGAATTTCTGTCTTTTTCCCCCAAAACAAAGAGAATTTCTGTCTTTTTTGCCCCAAAATAAGGGGAATTTCTGACTTATTACCCTGAAGTAAGTGAAATTTCTGCAATTTTGCCCCAAAATAAGGGAAATTTCTGCAATTTTTCCCCAATGTAAAGGAAATTTCTGCAAATTTGTCCCAAAATAAGGGAAATTTCTGACTGTTTGCTCCCAAAAAAAGGAGATCTTCTGTGTTTTTGCCCCAAAATAGGGAGAATTTCTGCCTTTTTGCCCGATAATTATGAGAATTTCTGCAATTTTGCTTCAAAATACGGGGAATTTCTGCTTTTTATCCCGAAAGTAAGGGGAATGCATACCTTTTTGCCATAAAAAAGTAAATTTCTTCATTTTTGCTCCAAAATAAGGGGAATTTCTGCCTTTTTGCCTCTAAATAAGTGGAATTTCTGTCTTTTCCTCCAAAATAAAGAGAATTTTTGTCTTTTTTGCCCCAAAATAAGGGGAATTTCTGACTTATTACCCTGAAATAAGTGAAATTTCTGCAATTTTGCCCCAAAATAAGGGAAATTTCTGCCTCTTTGCCCTCAAATAAGGGGAATTTCAGCCTTTTTACCTCAAAATAAGGGGAATTCCTGCCTTTTTTACACAAAATAAGGAAAATTTCTAAATTTTCCCTGAAATAAGTAAAATTTCTGCAATTTTGCCCCAAAATAAGTGAAATTTCTGCAATTATGCCCCAAAATAAGGGAAATTTCTGGAATTTTGCCCCAAAATAAGTGGAATTTCTAAGTTTTGCCCCAAAATAAGGAGAATTTCTGTCGTTTTGCCTCTAAATAAGTGAAATTTCTGCAATTTTTCCCCAAAATAAGGGAAATTTCTGCCTTTTTGCCCCCCAAATAAAGGGAATTTCAGCCTTTTTACCTCAAAATAATGGAAATTTCTACATTTTTGCCACAAAATATTAAGAATTTCTGCATTTTTGCCCAAAAATAAGGAAAATATCTGCCTTTTTTCTCTGAAATAAGTGAAATTTCTCCAATTTTGCCCTAAAATAAGTGAAATTTCTGCAATTTTTCCCCAAAATAAGGGAAATTTCTGGAATTTTGCCCAAAAATATGTGGAATTTCTGAGTTTTGCCCCAAAGTAAGGAGAATTTCTGTCTTTTTTCCTCAACATATAGGGAATTTCTGCCTTTTTGCCCCACAATTAGGGGAATTTCTGCAATTTTGCTCCAAAATACAGGGAATTTCTGCCTTTTCCCAAAAATAAAGGGAATGCATAACTTTTTGCCATAAAAAAGGGAAATTTCTTCATTTTTGCTCCAAAATAAGGAGAATTTCTGCCTTTTTGCCTCTAAATAAGTGGAATTTCTGTCTTTTTCCCCCAAAACAAAAGGAATTTCTGTCTTTTTTGCCC
The DNA here is from genome assembly GCF_963924665.1 of Micromys minutus. Classification (NCBI taxonomy): domain Eukaryota; kingdom Metazoa; phylum Chordata; class Mammalia; order Rodentia; family Muridae; genus Micromys; species Micromys minutus. Next base: position 246,876 of record NW_027667690.1, on the reverse strand, counting down.
CAAAATAAGGGGAATTTCTGACTTATTACCCTGAAATAAGTGAAATTTCTGCAATTTTGCCCCAAAATAAGGAAAATTTCTCAATTTTGCCCCAATGTAAAGGAAATTTCTGCAATTTTGCCCCAAAATAAGGGAAATTTCTGACTATTTGCTCCCGAAAAAAGGAGATTTTCTGTCTTTTTTCCCCAAAATAAGGAGAATTTCTGCCTTTTTGCCCGAAAATTATGAGAATTTCTGCAATTTTGCTTTAAAATACGGGGAATTTCTGCTTTTTATCCCGAAAGTAAAGGGGAATGCATACCTTTTTGCCATAAAAAGGCAAATTTCTTCATTTTTGCTCCAAAATCAGGGAAATTTCTGCCTTTTTGCCTCTAAATAAGTGGAATTTCTGTCTTTTCCTCCAAAATAAAGGGAATTTCTGTCTTTTTTGCCCCAAAATAAGGGGAATTTCTGACTTATTACCCTGAAATAAGTGAAATTTCTGCAATTTTGCCCCAAAATAAGGGAAATTTCTGCCTTTTTGCCCCCAAATAAGGGCAATTTAAGCCTTTTTACGTCAAAATAAAATGAATTTCTGCCTTTTTGCCCCAAAATAACAAAATTTCTTTTTTTTTCCATGAAATAAGGGAAATTTCTGCAATTTTGCCCAAAATAAGTGAAATTTCTGCATTTTTGCCCCAAAATAAGGGAAATTTCTTGAATTTTGTCCCAAAATAAGTGGAATTTCTGAGTTTTGCCCCAAAATAAGGAGAATTTCTGTCTTTTTGCCCAACAACTAGGGGAATTTCTGCAATTTTGCCCTGAAATAAGGAGAATTTCAGCCTTTATACTTCAAATAAGGGGAATTTCTGCATTTTTGCCACAAAATATTAGGAATTTCTGACTTTTTGCCCCAAAATAAGGAAAATTTCTGCCTTTTTTCCCTGAAATAAGTGAAATTTCTGCAATTTTGCCCCAAAATAAGTGAAATTTTGCAATTTTGCCCCAAAAGAAGGAAAATTTCTGGAATTTTGCCCCAAAATAAGTGGAATTTCTGAGTTTTGCCCCAAAATAAGGAGAATTTCTGTCTTTCTGCCCCAACATATAAGGAATTTTTGTTTTTTTGCCCCACAACTAGGGGAATTTCTGCAATTTTGCTCAAAAATACGGGGATTTTCTGCGTTTTTGCCCTGAAATATGTGAAATTTCTGCAATTTTACCCCTAAATAAGGTGAATTTCTGCTTCTTTGCTCCAAAATAATGGGAATCTCTGCATTTTTGTCCAAAAATAAGAAAAATTTTTGCTTTTTTTCTCTGAAATAAGTGAAATTTCTGCAATTTTCCCCTAAAATAAGGGAAATTTTTGCAATTTTTTCCCATAATAAGGCAGATTTCTGCAATTTTGCCCCAAAATAAGGGGAATTTTTTCCTTTTTGCCCCAAAACAAAGGAAATTTCAGCCTTTTTACCTGAATATAAGTGAAATTTCTGAAATTTTGCCCCAAATAAGGGAAATTTCTGCAATTTTGCCCCAAAATAAGGTAAATTCCTTCAATTTTGCCCCAAAATAAAGGAAATTTCTGGAATTTTGCCCCAAAATAAGGGGGATTTCTGATTTTTGCCCTAAAATAAAGGGAATTTCTGCCTTTTGGCCCAAAATTAGGGGAATTTCTGCAATTTTGCTCCAAAATACGGGGAATTTCTGCCTTTTTGCCTGAAAATAATGGGAATTCATAACTTTTGGCCATAAAAAGGGAAATTTCTTCATTTTTGCTCCAAAATAAAGAGAATTTCTGCCTATTTGCCTCTAAATAAGTGGAATTTCTGTCTTTTTTTCCCGAAACAAAGAGAATTTCTGTCTTTTTTGCCCCAAAATAAGGGGAATTTCTGACTTATTACCCTGAAGTAAGTGAAATTTCTGCAATTTTGACCCAAAATAAGGGAAATTTCTGCAATTTTGCTCCAAAATACGGGGATTTTCTGCGTTTTTGCCCTGAAATATGTGAAATTTCTGCAATTTTACCCCTAAATAAGGTGAATTTCTGCTTTTTTGCTCCAAAATAATGGGAATCTCTGCATTTTTGCCCAAAAATAAGAAAAATTTTTGCTTTTTTTCTCTGAAATAAGTGAAATTTCTGCAATTTTCCCCTAAAATAAGGGAAATTTTTGCAATTTTTTCCCATAATAAGGCAGATTTCTGCAATTTTGCCCCAAAATAAGGTGAATTTCTTCCTTTTTGCCCCAAAACAAAGGAAATTTCAGCCTTTTTACCTGAATATAAGTGAAATTTCTGAAATTTTGCCCCAAATAAGGGAAATTTCTGCAATTTTGCCCCAAAATAAAGTAAATTCCTTCAATTTTGCGCCAAAATAAAGGAAATTTCTGGAATTTTGCCCCAAAATAAGGGGAATTTCTGATTTTTGCCCCAAAATAAAGGGAATTTCTGCCTTTTGGCCCAAAATTAGGGGAATTTCTGCAATTTTGCTCCAAAATACGGGGAATTTCTGCCTTTTTGCCTGAAAATAATGGGAATGCATAACTTTTGGCCATAAAAAGGGAAATTTCTTCATTTTTGCTCCAAAATAAAGAGAATTTCTGCCTTTTTGCCTCTAAATAAGTGGAATTTCTGTCTTTTTTTCCCAAAACAAAGAGAATTTCTGTATTTTTTGCCCCAAAATAAGGGGAATTTCTGACTTATTACCCTGAAGTAAGTGAAATTTCTGCAATTTTGACCCAAAATAAGGGAAATTTCTGCAATTTTGCCCCAATGTAAAGGAAATTGCTGCAATTTTGCCCCAAAAAAGGGGGAATTTCTGAATGTTTGCTCCCGAAAAAAGAAGATCTTCTGTCTTTTTGCCCCAAAATAAGTAGAATTTCTGCCTTTTTGGCCGAAAATTATGAGAATTTCTGCAATTTTGCTTCAAAATACGGGTAATTTCTGCTTTTTATCCCGAAAGTAAGGGGAATGCATACCTTTTTGCTATAAAAAGGTAAATTTCTTCATTTTTGCTCCAAAATAAGGGGAATTTCTGCCTTTTTGCCTCTAAATAAGGGGAATTTCTGTCTTTTTCCCCCAAAACAAAGGGAATTTCTGTCTTTTTTGCCCCAAAATAACGGGAATTTCTGACTTATTACCCTGAAATAAGTGAAATTTCTGCAATTTTGCCCAAAAATAAAGAAAATTTCTGCAATTTTGCCCCAATGTAAAAGATATTTCTGCAATTTTCCCCCAAAATAAAAGAAATTTCTGACTGTTTGCTTCCGAAAAAAGGAGATTTTCTGTTATTTTTCCCCAAAATAAGGAAAATTTGTGCCTTTTTCCCCTGAAATAAGTGAAATTTCTGCAATTTTGCCCCAAAATAAGTGAAATTTCTGCAATTTTGCCCCAAAATAAGGGAAATTTCTGGTATTTTGCCCCAAAATAAGTGGAATTTCTAAGTTTTGCCCCAAAATAAGGAGAATTTTTGTCTTTTTGCCTCTAAATAATGAAATTTCTGCAATTTTGCCCCAAAATAATGGAAATTTCTGCCTTTTTGCCCCCAAATAAGGGGAATTTCAGCCTTTTTACCTCAAAATAAGGGGAATTTCTGCCTTTTTCCTTGAAAATATTAGGAATTTCTGCCTTTTTGCCCCAAAATAAAGAAAATTTCTGACTTTTTTCCCTGAAATAAGTGAAATTTCTGCAATTTTGCCCCAAAATAAGTGAAATTTGTGCAATTTTGCCCCAAAGGAATGGAAATTTCTAAAATTTTGCCCCAAAATAAGTGGAAGTTCTGAGTTTTGCCCCAAAATAAGAAGAATTTTTGTCTTTTTGCCCCAACATATAGGGAATTTCTGTCTTTCTGCACCACAACTAGGGGAATTTCTGCAATTATGCTCCAAAATACGGGAAATTTCTGCCTTTTTGCCCGAAAATAAGAAGAATGCAAAACTTTTTGCCATAAAAAAGGGAAATTTCTTCATTTTTGCTCCAAAATAAGAGAAATTTCTGCCTTTTTGCCTCCAAATAAGTGGAATTTCTGTCTTTTTCCTCAAAACAAAGGAAATTTCTGTCTTTTTTGCCTCAAAATAAGGGGAATTTCTGACTTATTACATTGAAATAAGTGAAATTTCTGCAATTTTGCCCCAAAATAAAGGAAATTTCTGCCTTTTTGCCATGAAATATGTGAAATTTTTGCAATTTTACCCCAAAATAAGGTGAATTTCTGCCTTTTTGCCACAAATTAATGGGAATTTCAGCCTTTTTGGCCCAAAATAAAAAAATTTTTGCTTTTTTTCTCTGAAATAAGTGAAATTTCTGCAATTTTGCCCTAAAATAAGGAAAATTTCTGCAATTTTTCTCAATAATAAGGAAAATTTCTGAAATTTTGCCCAAAATAAGGGGAATTTCTCCTTTTTTGCCCCAAAATAAAGGAAATTTCAGCTTTTTTCCCTGAAAATAAGTGAAATTTCTGCAATTTTGCCCCAAATAAGGGAAATTTCTTAAATTTTGCCCCAAAATAAGGTAAATTCCTGTAATGTTGTCCCAAAATAAAGGAAATTTCTTAAATTATACCCCAAAAGAAGGGGATTTTCTGATTTTTGCCCCAAAATAAAAGGAATTTCTGCCTTTTGCCCCAAAATTAGGGAATTTCTCCCTTTTTGCCCAAAAATTATGAGAATCTGCAATTTTGCTTCAAAATACGGGGAATTTCTGCTTTTTATCCCGAATGTATGGGGAATGTATACCTTTTACCACAAAAAAAGAAATTTCTTCATTTTTGCCCCAAAATAAGAGGAATTTCTGCCTTTTTACTTCAAAGTAAGTGAAATTTCTGCCTTTGTACCAAAAAATAAATGGAATTTTTGACTTTTTGCCCCAAAATAAAAGGAATTTTTGAATTATGCCCTGAAATAAGTGAAATTTCTGCAATTTTGCCCCAAAATAAATGAAATTTCTGCCTTTTTACCACAAAATAAAAGGAATTTCTGTCTTTTTGCCCCAAAATAAAGGAAATTTCTGCCTTTTTGCCCCAAATATAAAGAATTTCAGCCTTTTTACCTCAAAATAAGGGGAATTTCTACATTTTTGCTACAAAATATTAAGAATTTCTGGATTTTTGCCCCAAAATAAGGAAAATTTCTGCCTTTTTTCCCTGAAATAAGTAAAATTTCTCCAATTTTGCCCTAAAATAAGTGAAATTTCTGCAATTTTTCCCCAAAATAAGGGAAATTTCTGGAATTTTGCCCAAAAATAAGTGGAATTTCTGAGTTTTGCCCCAAAATAAGAAGAATTTTTGACTTTTTTCCCCAACATATAGGGAATTTCTGCCTTTTTACCCCACAATTAGGGGAATTTCTGCAATTTTGCTCCCAAATACGGGAAATTTCTGCCTTTTCCCAAAAATAAAGAGAATGCATAACTTTTTGCCATAAAAAAGGGAAATTTCTTCATTTTTGCTCCAAAATAAGGGGAATTTCTGCCTTTTTGCCTCTAAATAAGTGGAATTTCTGTCTTTTTCCCCCAAAACAAAGGGAATTTCTGTCTTTTTTGCAATAAAATAACGGGAATTTCTGACTTATTACTCTGAAATAAGTGAAATTTCTGCAATTTTGCCCCAAAATAAAAAAAAATTCTGCAATTTTGCCCCAATGTAAAAGAAATTTCTGCAATTTTCCCCCAAAATAAAGAAAATTTTGACTGTTTGCTTCCGAAAAAAGGAGATTTTCTGTCTTTTTGCCCCAAAATAAGGAGAATTTCTACCTTTTTGCCCGAAAATTATGAGAATTTCTGCAATTTTGCTTCAAAATACGGGGAATTTCTACTTTTTATCCCGAAAGTAAGGGGAATGCATACCTTTTTGCCATAAAAAGGTAAATTTCTTCTTTTTTGCTCCAAAATCAGGGAAATTTCTGCCTTTTTGCCTCTAAATAAGTGGAATTTCTGTCTTTTCCTCCAAAACAAAGGGAATTTCGGTCTTTTTTGCCCCAAAATAAGGGGAATTTCTGACTTATTACCCTGAAATAAGTGAAATTTCTGCAATTTTGCCCCAAAATAAGGGAAATTTCTGCAATTTTGCCCCAATGTAAAGGAAAGTTCTGCAATTTTGCCCCAAAATAAGGGAAATTTCTGACTGTTTGCTCCCGAAAAAAAAAGATTTTCTGTCTTTTTTCCCCAAAATAAGGAGAATTTCTACCTTTTTGCCCGAAAATTATGAGAATTTCTGCAATTTTGCTTCAAAATACGAGGAATTTCTGCTTTTTATCCTGAAAGTAAGGGGAATGCATACCTTTTTGCCATAAAAAGGTAAATTTCTTCATTTTTGCTCGAAAATCAGGGAAATTTCTGCCTGTTTGCCTCTAAATAAGTGGAATTTCTGTCTTTCCCTGCAAAATAAAGGGAATTTCGGTCTTTTTTGCCCCAAAATAAAGGGAATTTCTGACTTATTACCCTGAAATAAGTGAAATTTCTGCAATTTTGCCCCAAAATAAGGGAAATTTCTTTCTCTTTGCCCTCAAATAAGGCGAATTTCAGCTTTTTTACCTCAAAATAAGGGGAATTCCTGCCTTTTTGACCCAAAATAAGGAAAATTTCTAACTTTTTTTTCTGAAATAAGTAAAATTTCTGCAATTTGCCACAAAATAAGTGAAATTTCTGCAATTTTGCCCCAGAATAAGGGAAATTTTTGGAATTTTGCCCCAAAATAAGTGGAATTTCTGAGTTTTGCCCCAAAATAAAGAGAATTTCTTTCTTTTTGCCCCAACATAAAAGGAATTTCTGCATTTTTGCCCCACAATTAGGGGAATTTCTGCAATTTTGCTCCAAAATACGAGGAATTTCTGCCTTTTTGCCCGAAAATTAGAAGAATGCATAACTTTTTGCCTTAAAAAAGGAAAATTTCTTCATTTTTGCTCCAAAATAAAGGGAATTTCTGCTTTTTTGGCTTGAAATAAGTGGAATTTCTGTCTTTTTCCCCCAATATAAAGGGATTTTCTGTATTTTTTGCCCCAAAATAAGGAAAATTTCTGACTTATTACCCTGAAATAAGTGAAATTTCTGCAATTTTGCCCCAAGAAAAGGGAAATTTCTGACTTTTTGCCCCCAAATAAGGGGAATTTCAGCCTTTTTACCCCAAAATAAGGGGAATTTCTGCCTTTTTGCCCCAAAATAACAAAATTTCTTTTTTTTCCATGAAATAAGGGAAATTTCTGCAATTTTGCCTAAAATAAGTGAAATTTCTGCAATTTTGCCCCAGGATAAGTGAAATTTCTGGAATTTTGCCCCAAAATAAGTGGAATTTCTGAGTTTTGCCCCAAAATATGGAGAATTTCTGTCTTTTTGCCCCAACATATAGGGAATTTCTGCATTTTTGCCCCACAATTAGGGGAATTTTTGCAATTTTGCTCCAAAATACGGGGAATTTCTGCCTTTATGCCCGAAAATAAGAAGAATACATACCTTTTTGCCTTAAAAAAGGAAAATTTCTTCATTTTTGCTTCAAAATAAGGGGAATTTCTGCTTTTTGCCTCTAAATAAGTGGAATTTCTGTCTTTTCCCCCCAAAACAAAGGGATTTTCTTTCTTTTTTGCCCCAAAATAAGAAAAATTTCTGACTTATTACCCTGAAATAAGTGAAATTTCTGCAATATTGCCCCAAAATAAGGGAATTTTTTGCCTTTCTGCCCACAAATAATGGGAATTTCAGCCTTTTTACCTCAAAATAAGGGAAATTTCTGCATTTTTACCACAAAATATTAGGAATTTCTGCCTTTTTGCCCCAAAATAAAGAAAATTTCTGCCTTTTTTCCCTGAAATAAGTGAAATTTCTGCAATTTTGCCCCAAAATAAGTGGAATTTCTGAGTTTTGCCCCAAAATAAGGAGAATTTCTGTCTTTTTGCCCCAACATATAGGGAATTTCTGTTTTTCTGTCCCACAACTAGGGGAATTTCTGCAATTTTGCCCTGAAATAAGAGGAATTTCAGGCTTTATACCTCAAAATAAGGGGAATTTCAGCATTTTTGCCACAAAATATTAGGAATTTCTGACTTTTTGCCTCAAAATAATAAAAATTTCTGCCTTTGTTCCCTGAAATAAGTGAAATTATTGCAATTTTGCATCAAAATAAGTGAAATTTTGCAATTTTGCCCTAAAAGAAAGAAAATTTCTGGAATTTTGCCCCAAAATAAGTGGAATTTCTAAGTTTTGCCCCAAAATAAGGAGAATTTCTGTCTTTTTGCCTCTAAATAAGTGAAATTTCTGCAATTTTGCCCCAAAATAAGGGAAATTTCTGTTTTTTTGCCCCAAAATAAGGGGAATTTCAGCCTTTTTACCTCAAAATAAGGGAAATTTCTGAATTTTGCCAGAAAATATAAGGAATTTCTGCCTTTTTGCCCCAAAATATAGAAAATTTCTGCCTTTTTTCCCTGAAATAAGTGAAATTTCTGCAATTTTGCCCCAAAATAAGTGAAATTTCTGCAATTTTGTTCCAAAATAAGGGAAATTTCTAGAATTTTGCCCCAAAATAAGTGGAATTTCTGAGTTATGCCCCAAAATAAGGAGAATTTCTGTATTTGTGCCCCAACATATTGGGAATTTCTGTCTTTCTGCACCACAACTAGGGGAATTTCTTCAATTATGCTCCAAAATACAGGGAATTTCTGCCTTTTTGCCTCTAAATAAGTGGAATTTCTGTCTTTTCCTCCAAAACAAAGGGAATTTCTGTCTTTTTTGCCCCAAAATAAGGGAAATTTCTGACTTATTACCCTGAAATAAGTGAAATTTCTGCAATTTTGCCCCAAAATAAGGGAAATTTCTGCAATTTTGCCCCAATGTAAAGGAAAGTTCTGCAATTTTGCCCCAAAATAAGGGAAATTTCTGACTGTTGGCTCCCGAAAAAAAAAGATTTTCTGTCTTTTTTCCCCAAAATAAGGAGAATTTCTACCTTTTTGCCCGAAAATTATGAGAATTTCTGCAATTTTGCTTCAAAATACGAGGAATTTCTGCTTTTTATCCTGAAAGTATGGGGAATGCATACCTTTTTGCCATAAAAAGGTAAATTTCTTCATTTTTGTTCCAAAATAAGGGAAATTTCTGCCTTTTTGCCTCTAAATAAGTGGAATTTCTGTCTTTTTCTCTCAAAACAAAAAAAAATTCTGTCTTTTTTGCCTCAAAATAAGGGAAATTTCTGACTTATTACACTGAAATATGTGAAATTTCTGCAATTTTGCCCCAAAATAAGGGAAATTTCTGCCTTTTTGCCCTAAAATATGCGAAATTTCTGCAACTTTACCCCAAAATAAGGTGAATTTCTGCCTTTTTGCCACAAATTAATGGGAATTTCTGCCTTTTTGCCCCAAAATAAGAAAAATTTTTGCTTTTTTTCTCTGAAATAAGTGAAATTTCTGCAATTTTCCCCTAAAATAAGAAAATTTTTTGCAAATTTTTCCCATAATAAGTGAGATTTCTGCAATTTTGCCCCAAAATAAGCAAAATTTCTTCCTTTTTGCCCCAAAACAAAGGAAATTTCAGCCTTTTTACCTGAAAATAAGTGAAATTTCTGAAATTTTGCCCCAAATAAGGGAAATTTCTGCAATTTTGCCCCAAAATAAGGTAAATTCCTGCAATTTTGCCCCAAAAAAAGGAAATTTCAGGAATTTTGCCCCAAAATAAGGGGAATTTCTGATTTTTGCCCCAAAATAAAGGGAATTTCTGCTTTTTGCCCCAAAATTAGAGGAATTTCTGCAATTTTGCTCCAAAATACGGGAATTTCTGCCTTTTTACCTGAAAATAATGGGAATGCATACCTTTTGGCCATAAAAAGGAAAATTTCTTCATTTTTGCTCCAAAACAAAGGGAATTTCTGCCTTTTTGCCTCTAAATAAGTGGAATTTCTGTCTTTTTCCTCCAAAACAAAGAGAATTTCTGTCTTTTTTGCCCCAAAATAAGGGGAATTTCTGACTTATTACCCTGAAGTAAGTGAAACTTCTGCCATTTTGCCCCAAAACAAGGGAAATTTCTGCAATTTTGCCCCAATGTAAAGGAAATTTCTGCAATTTTGCCCCAATGTAAAGGAAATTTCTGCAATTTTGCCCCAAAATAAGGGGAATTTCTGAATGTTTGCTCCCGAAAAATGGAGATCTTCTGTCTTTTTGCCCCAAAATAAGGAGAATTTCTGCCTTTTTGCCCGAAAATTATGAGAATTTCTGCAATTTGGTTTCAAAATACGGAAAATTTCTGCTTTTTATCCCGAAAGTAAGGGGAATGCATACCTTTTTGCCATAAAAAGGTAAATTTCTTCATTTTTGCTCCAAAATAAGGGGAATTTCTGCCTTTTTTGCCTCTAAATAAGTGGAATTTCTGTCTTTTTCCCACAAAAAAAAGGAAATTTCTGTCTTTTTTGCCCCAAAATAAGGGGATTTTCTGAGTTATTACCCTGAAATTAGTGAAATTTCTCCAATTTTGCCCCAAAATAAGGGAAATTTCTGCCTCTTTCCCCCCAAATATAGGGAATTTCATCCTTTTTACCTCAAAATAAGGGGAATTTCTGCATTTTTGCCACAAAATATTAGGAATTTCTGACTTTTTGCCCCAAAATAAGGAAAATTTGTGCCTTTTTTTCCCTGAAATAAGTGAAATTTCTGAAATTTTGCCCCAAAATAAGTGAAATTTCTGCAATTGTGGCCCAAAATAAGGGAAATTTCTGGAATTTTGCCCCAAAATAAGTGGAATTTCTAAGTTTTGCCCCAAAATAAGGGAAATTTCTGTTTTTTTGCCCCCTAATAAGGGGAATTTCAGCCTTTTGACCTCAAAATAAGGGGAATTTCTGCCTTTTTTCCCTGAAATAAGTGAAATTTCTGCAATTTTGCCCCAAAATAAGTGAAATTTCTGCAATTTTGTTCCAAAATAAGGGAAATTTCTAGAATTTTGCCCCAAAATAAGTGGAATTTCTTCAATTTTGTTCCAAAATAAGGGAAATTTCTAGAATTTTGCCCCAAAATAAGTGGAATTTCTGAGTTATGCCCCAAAATAAGGAGAATTTCTGTCTTTTTGCCCCAACATATAGGGAATTTCTGTCTTTCTGCAGCACAACTAGGGGAATTTCTTCAATTATGCTCCAAAATACGGGGAATTTCTGCCTTTTTGCCCGAAAATAAGGGGAATGCATAACTTTTTGCCATAAAAAAGGGAAATTTCTTCATTTTTGCTCCAAAATAAGGGAAATTTCTGCCTTATTGCCTCTAAATAAGTGGAATTTCTGTCTTTTTCTCTCAAAACAAAAAAAATTTCTGTCTTTTTTGCCTCAAAATAAGGGGAATTTCTGACTTATTACACTGAAATAAGTGAAATTTCTGCAATTTTGCCCCAAAATAAGGGAATTTCTGCCTTTTTGCCCTGAATTATGCGAAATTTCTGCAATTTTACCCCAAAATAAGGTGAATTTCTGCCTTTTTGCCACAAATTAATGGGAATTTCTGCCTTTTTGCCCCAAAATAAGAAAAATTTTTGCTTTTTTTCTCTGAAATAAGTGAAATTTCTGCAATTTTCCCCTAAAATAAGAAAATTTTTTGCAATTTTTTCCCATAATAAGTGAGATTTCTGCAATTTTGCCCCAAAATAAAAAAAAATTCTTCCTTTTTGCCCCAAAAAAAGGAAATTTCAGCCTTTTTACCTGAAAATAAGTGAAATTTCTGAAATTTTGCCCCAAATAAGGGAAATTTCTGCAATTTTGCCCCAAAATAAGGTAAATTCCTGCAATTTTGCCCCCAAAAGAAAATTTCTGGAATTTTGCCCCAAAATAAGGGGAATTTCTGATTTTTGCCCCAAAATAAAGGGAATTTCTGCCTTTTGCCCCAAAATTAGAGGAATTTCTGCAATTTTGCTCCAAAATACGGGAATTTCTGCCTTTTTACCTGAAAATAATGGGAATGCATACCTTTTGGCCATAAAAAGGAAAATTTCTTCATTTTTGCTCCAAAACAAAGGGAATTTCTGCCTTTTTGCCTCTAAATAAGTGGAATTTCTGTCTTTTTCCCCCAAAACAAAGAGAATTTCTGTCTTTTTTACCCCAAAATAAGGGGAATTTCTGACTTATTACCCTGAAGTAAGTGAAATTTCTGCCATTTTTCCCCAAAACAAGGGAAATTTCTGCAATTTTGCCCCAATGTAAAGGAAATTTCTGCAATTTTGCCCCAATGTAAAGGAAATTTCTGCAATTTCCCCCAAAATAAGGGGAATTTCTGAATGTTTGCTCCCGAAAAATGGAGATCTTCTGTCTTTTTTCCCCTAAAATAAGGAGAATTTCTGCCTTTTTGCCCGAAAATTATGAGAATTTCTGCAATTTGGTTTCAAAATACGGGGAATTTCTGCTTTTTATCCCGAAAGTAAGGGGAATGCATACCTTTTTGCCATAAAAAGGTAAATTTCTTCATTTTTGCTCCAAAATAAGGGGAATTTCTGCCTTTTTGCCTCTAAATAAGTGGAATTTCTGTCTTTTTCCCCCAAAACAAAGGAAATTTTTGTCTTATTTGCCCCAAAATAAGGGGATTTTCTGAGTTATTACACTGAAATAAGTGAAATTCCTCCAATTTTGCCCCAAAATAAGGGAAATTTCTGCCTCTTTGCCCCCAAATGTAGGGAATTTCATCCTTTTTACCTCAAAATAAGGGGAATTTCTGCATTTTTGCCACAAAATATTAGGAATTTCTGACTTTTTGCCCCAAAATAAGGAAAATTTGTGCCTTTTTTTCCCTGAAGTAAGTGAAATTTTTGCAATTTTGCCCCAAAATAAGTGAAATTTCTGCAATTGTGGCCCAAAATAAGGGAAATTTCTGGAATTTTGCCCCAAAATAAGTGGAATTTCTAAGTTTTGTCCCAAAATAAAAAGAATTCCTGTCTTTTTGCCTCTAAATAAGTAAAATTTCTGCAATTTTGCCCCAAAATAAGGGAAATTTCTGTTTTTTGGCCCCCAAATAAAGGGAATTTCAGCCTTTTTACCTCAAAATAAGGGGAATTTCTGCATCTTTGCCAGAAAATATAAGGAATTTCTGCCTTTTTGCCCCAAAATAAAGAAAATTTCTGCCTTTTTTCCCTGAAATAAGTGAAATTTCTGCAATTTTGCCCCAAAATAAGGGAAATTTCTGCCTTTTTGCCCTGAAATATGCGAAATTTCTGCAATTTTACACCAAAATAAGGTGAATTTCTGCCTTTTTGCCACAAATTAATGGGAATTTCTGTCTTTTTGCCCCAAAATAAGAAAAATTTTGCTTTTTTTCTCTGAAATAAGTAAAATTTCTGCATTTTTCCCCTAAAATAAGGGAATTTTTTGCAATTTTTTCCAATAATAAGGGAGATTTCTGCAATTATGCCCCAAAATAAGGGGAATTTCTTCCTTTTTGCCCCAAAACAAAGGAAATTTCAGCCTTTTTACCTGAAAATAAGTGAAATTTCTGAAATTTTGCCCCAAATAAGGGAAATTTCTGCAATTTTGCCCCAAAATAAGTGGAATTTCTAAGTTTTGCCCCAAAATAAAGAGAATTTCTGTCTTTTTGCCTCAACATATAGGGAATTTCTGTCTTTTTGCCCCACAACAAGGGGGATTTCTGAAATTTTGCTCCAAAATATGGGGAATTTCTGCCTTTTTGCCCTGAAATATGTGAAATTTCTGCAATTTTACCCCTAAATAAGGTGTTTTTCTGCTTTTTTGCCCCAAAATAATGGGAATTTCTGCCTTTTGCCCCAAAATAAGAAAAATTTTTGCTTTTTTTCTCTGAAATAAGTGAAATTTCTGCAATTTTCCCCTAAAATAAGAAAAATTTTTGCAATTTTTTCCCATAATAAGAGAGATTTCTGCAAATTTGCCCCAAAATAAGGGGAATTTCTTCCTTTTTGCCCCAAAACAAAGGAAATTTCAGCCTTTTTACCTGAAAATAAGTGAAATTTCTAAAATTTTGCCCCAAATAACGGAAATTTCTGCAATTTTGCCCCAAAATAAGGTAAATTCCTTCAATTTTGCCCCAAAATAAAGGAATTTTCTGGAATTTTGCCAAAAAATAAGGGGAATTTCTGATTTTTGCCCCAAAATAAAGGGAATTTCTGCCTTTTGCCCCAAAATTAGGGGAATTTCTGCAATTTTTTCTCCAAAATACGGGGATTTCTGCCTTTTTGCCTGAAAATAATGGGAATGCATACCTTTTGGCCATAAAAAGGGAAATTTCTTCATTTTTGCTCCAAAACGAAGGGAATTTCTGCCTTTTTGCCTCTAAATAAGTGGAATTTCTGTCTTTTTCCCCCAAAACAAAGAGAATTTCTGGTTTTTTTTCCCCAAAATAAGGGGAATTTCTGACTTATTACCCTGAAGTAAGTGAAATTTCTGCCATTTTGCCCCAAAATAAGGGAAATTTCTGCAATTTTGCCCCAATGTAAAGGAAATTTCTGCAATTTTGCCCCAAAATAAGGGGAATTTCTGAATGTTTGCTCCCGAAAAATGGAGATCTTCTGTCTTTTTGCCCCAAAATAAGGAGAATTTCTGCCTTTTTCCCCGAAAATTATGAGAATTTCTGCAATTTTGTTTCAAAATACGGGGAATTTCTGCTTTTTATCCCGAAAGTAAGGGAAATGCATACCTTTTTGCCATAAAAAGGTAAATTTCTTCATTTTTGCTCCAAAATAAGGGGAATTTCTGCCTTTTTGCCTCTAAATAAGTGGAATTTCTGTCTTTTTCCCCCAAAAGAAAGGAAATTTCCATCTTTTTTGCCCCAAAATAAGGGGATTTTCTGAATTATTACCCTGAAATAAGTGAAATTTCTCCAATTTTGCCCCAAAATAAGGGAAATTTCTGCCTCTTTGCCCCCAAATATAGGGAATTTCAGCCTTTTTACCTCAAAATATGGGAAATTTCTGCATTTTTGCAACAAAATATTAGGAATTTCTGACTTTTTGCCCCAAAATAAGGAAAATTTGTGCCTTCTTTCCCTGAAATAAGTGAAATTTCTGAAATTTTGCCCCAAAATAAGTGAAATTTCTGCAATTTTGGCCCAAAATAAGGGAAATTTCTGGAATTTTGCTCCAAAATAAGTGGAATTTCTAAGTTTTGCCCCAAAATAAGGAGAATTTCTGTCTTTTTGCCTCTAAATAAGTGAAATTTCTGCAATTTTGCCCCAAAATAAGTGAAATTTCTGCAATTGTGGTTTAAAATAAAAGATATTTCTGGAATTTTGGCCCAAAATAAGTGGAATTTCTAAGTTTTGCCCCAAAATAAGGAGAATTTCTGTCTTTTTGCCTCTAAATAAGTGAAATTTCTGCAATTTTGCCCCAAAATAAGGGAAATTTCTGCCTTTTTACACCGAAATATGGGGAATTTCTGCCTTTTTACCTCAAAATAAGGGGAATTTATGCATTTTTGCCAGAAAATATTAGGAATTTCTGCCTTTTTGCCCCAAAATAAAGAAAATTTCTGCATTTTTTCCCTGAAATAAGTGAAATTTCTGCAATTTTGCCCCAAAATAAGTGAAATTTCTGCAATTTTGCCCCAAAATAAGGTAAATTTCTAGAATTTTGCCCCAAAATAAGTGGAATTTCTGAGTTATGCCCCAAAATAAGGAGAATTTCTGTCTTTTTGCCCCAACATATAGGGAATTTCTGTCTTTCTGCAGCACAACTAGGGGAATTTCTTTAATTATGCTCCAAAATACGGGGAATTTCTCCCTTTTTGCCCGAAAATAAGGGGAATGCATAACTTTTGCCATAAAAAAGAGAAATTTCTTCATTTTTGCTCCAAAATAAGGGAAATTTCTGCCTTTTTGCCTCTAAATAAGTGGAATTTCTGTCTTTTTCCCTCAAAACAAAAAAAATTTCTGTCTTTTTTGCCTCAAAATAAGGGGCATTTCTGACTTATTACACGGAAATAAGTGAAATTTCTGCAATTTTGCCCCAAAATAAGGAAAATTTCTGCCTTTTTGCCCTGAAATATGCAAAATTTGTGCAATTTTACCCCAAAATAAGGTGAATTTCTGCCTTTTTGCCCCAAAATAAGAAAAATTTTTGCTTTTTTTCTCTGAAATAAGAGAAATTTCTGCAATTTTCCTCTAAAATAAGGGAATTTTTTGCAATTTTTTCCCATAATAAGGGAGATTTCTGCAATTTTGCCCCAAAATAAGGGGAATTTCTTCCTTTTTACCCCAAAACAAAGGAAATTTCAGCCTTTTTACCTGAAAATAAGTGAAATTTCTGAAATTTTGCCCCAAATAAAAGAAATTTCTGCAATTTTGCCCCAATATAAGGTAAATTCCTGCAATTTTGCCCCAAAATAAAGGAAATTTCTGGAATTTTGCCCCAAAATAAGGGGAATTTCTGATTTTTGCCCCAAAATAAAGGGAATTTCTGCCTTTTGCCCAAAAATTAGGGGAATTTCTGCAATTTTTTCTCCAAAATACGGGGATTTCTGCCTTTTTGCCTGAAAATAATGGGAATGCATACCTTTTGGCCATAAAAAGGGAAATTTCTTCATTTTTGCTCCAAAACGAAGGGAATTTCTGCCTTTTTGCCTCTAAATAAGTGGAATTTCTGTCTTTTTCCCCCAAAACAAAGAGAATTTCTGTCTTTTTTTCCCCAAAATAAGGGGAATTTCTGACTTATTACCCTGAAGTAAGTGAAATTTCTGCCATTTTGCCCCAAAATAAGGGAAATTTCTGCAATTTTGCCCCAATGTAAAGGAAATTTCTGAAATTTTGCCCCAAAATAAGTGAAATTTCTGCAATTTTGGCCCAAAATAAGGGAAATTTCTGGAATTTTGCTCCAAAATAAGTGGAATTTCTAAGTTTTGCCCCAAAATAAGGAGAATTTCTGGCTTTTTGCCTCTAAATAAGTGAAATTTCTGCAATTTTGCCCCAAAATAAGTGAAATTTCTGCAATTGTGTTTTAAAATAAAAGAAATTTCTGGAATTTTGGCCCAAAATAAGTGGAATTTCTAAGTTTTGCCCCAAAATAAGGAGAATTTCTGTCTTTTTGTCTCTAAATAAGTGAAATTTCTGCAATTTTGCCCCAAAATAAGGGAAATTTCTGCCTTTTTGCACCCAAATATTGGGAATTTCAGCCTTTTTACCTCAAAATAAGGGGAATTTCTGCATTTTTGCCAGAAAATATAAGAAATTTCTGCCTTTTTGTTCCAAAATAAAGAAAATTTCTGCCTTTTTTTATGAAATAAGTGAAATTTCTGCAATTTTGCCCCAAAATAAGTGAAATTTCTGCAATTTTGCCCCAAAATAAGGTAAATTTCTAGAATTTTGCCCCAAAATAAGTGGAATTTCTGAGTTATGCCCCAAAATAAGGAGAATTTCTGACTTTTTGCTCCAAAATAAAGAAAATTTGTGCCTTCTTTCCCTGAAATAAGTGAAATTTCTGAAATTTTGCCCCAAAATAAGTGAAATTTCTGCAATTTTGGCCCAAAATAAGGGAAATTTCTGGAATTTTGCCCCAAAATAAGTGGAATTTCTAAGTTATGCCCCAAAATAAGGAGAATTTCTGTCTTTTTGCCTCTAAGTAAGTGAAATTTCTGCAATTTTGCCCCAAAATAAGTGAAATTTCTGCAATTGTGGTTTAAAATAAAAGAAATTTCTGGAATTTTGGCCCAAAATAAGTGGAATTTCTAAGTTTTGCCCCAAAATAAGGAGAATTTCTGTCTTTTTGTCTCTAAATAAGTGAAATTTCTGCAATTTTGCCCCAAAATAAAGGGAAATTTCTGTTTTTTTGCCCCAAAATAAGGGGAATTTCAGCCTTTTTACCTCAAAATAAGGGGAATTTCTGCATTTTTGCCAGAAAATATAAGGAATTTCTGCCTTTTTGCCCCAAAATAAAGAAAATTTCTGCCTTTTTTCCCTGAAATAAGTGAAATTTCTGCAATTTTGCCCCAAAATAAGTGAAATTTCTGCAATTTTGCCCCAAAATAAGGTAAATTTCTAGAATTTTGCCCCAAAATAAGTGGAATTTCTGAGTTATGCCCCAAAATAAGGAGAATTTCTGTCTTTTTGCCCCAACATATAGGGAATTTCTGTCTTTCTGCACCACAACTAGGGGAATTTCTTTAATTATGCTCCAAAATACGGGGAATTTCTGCCTTTTTGCCCGAAAATAAGGGGAATGCATAACTTTTGCCATAAAAAAGAGAAATTTCTTCATTTTTGCTCCAAAATAAGGGAAATTTCTGCCTTTTTGCCTCTAAATAAGTGGAATTTCTGTCTTTTTCCCTCAAAACAAAAAAAAATTCTGTCTTTTTTGCCTCAAAATAAGGGGAATATCTGACTTATTACACTGAAATAAGTGAAATTTCTGCAATTTTGCCCCAAAATAAGGGAAATTTCTGCCTTTTTGCCCTGAAATATGCGAAATTTCTGCAATTTTACCCCAAAATAAGGTGAATTTCTGCATTTTTCCCCAAAATAAGAAAAATTTTTGCTTTTTTTCTCTGAAATAAGAGAAATTTCTGCAATTTTCCTCTAAAATAAGGGAATTTTTTGCAATTTTTTCCCATAATAAGGGAGATTTCTGCAATTTTGCCCCAAAATAAGGGGAATTTCTTCCTTTTTACCCCAAAACAAAGGAAATTTCAGCCTTTTTACCTGAAAATAAGTGAAATTTCTGAAATTTTGCCCCAAATAAAGGAAATTTCTGCAATTTTGCCCCAATATAAGGTAAATTCCTGCAATTTTGCCCCAAAATAAAGGAAATTTCTGGAATTTTGCCCCAAAATAAAGGGAATTTCTGATTTTTGCCCCAAAATAAAGGGAATTTCTGCCTTTTGCCCCAAAATTAGAGGAATTTCTGCAATTTTGCTCCAAAATACGGGAATTTCTTCCTTTTTGCCTGAAAATAATGGGAATGCATAACTTTTGGCCATAAAAATGAAAATTTCTTCATTTTTGCTCCAAAACAAAGGGAATTTCTGCCTTTTTGCCTCTAAATAAGTGGAATTTCTGTCTTTTTCCCCCCAAACAAAGAGAATTTCTGTCTTTTTTGCCCCAAAATAAGGGGATATTCTGAGTTATTACCCTGAAATAAGTGAAATTTCTCCAATTTTGCCCCAAAATAAAGGAAATTTCTGCCTCTTTGCCCCCAAATATAGGGAATTTCAGCCTTTTTACCTACAAAATAAGGGGAATTTCTGCATTTTTGCCACAAAATATTAGGAATTTCTGACTTTTTGCCCCAAAATAAGGAAAATTTGTGCCTTTTTTCCCTGAAATAAGTGAAATTTCTGCAATTTTGCCCCAAAATAAGTGAAATTTCTGCAATTGTGGTTTAAAATAAAAGAAATTTCTGGAATTTTGGCCCAAAATAAGTGGAATTTCTAAGTTTTGCCCCAAAATAAGGAGAATTTCTGTCTTTTTGTCTCTAAATAAGTGAAATTTCTGCAATTTTGCCCCAAAATAAGGGAAATTTCTGTTTTTTTGACTCAAAATAAGGGGAATTTCAGCCTTTTTACCTCAAAATAAGGGAAATTTCTGCATTTTTGCCAGAAAATATAAGGAATTTCTGCCTTTTTGCCCCAAAATAAAGAAAATTTCTGCCTTTTTTCCCTGAAATAAGTGAAATTTCTGCAATTTTGCCCCAAAATAAGTGAAATTTCTGCAATTTTGTTCCAAAATAAGGGAAATTTCTAGAATTTTGCCCCAAAATAAGTGGAATTTCTGAGTTATGCCCCAAAATAAGGAGAATTTCTGTCTTTTTGCCCCAACATATAGGGAATTTCTGTCTTTCTGCAGCACAACTAGGGGAATTTCTTCAATTATGCACCAAAATACGGGGAATTTCTGCCTTTTTGCCCGAAAATAAGGGGAATGCATAACTTTTTGCCATAAAAAAGGGAAATTTCTTCATTTTTGCTCTAAAATAAGTGAAATTTCTGCCTTATTGCCTCTAAATAAGTGGAATTTCTGTCTTTTTCTCTCAAAACAAAAAAAATTTCTGTCTTTTTTGCCTCAAAATAAGGGGAATTTCTGACTTATTACACTGAAATAAGTGAAATTTCTGCAATTTTGCCCCAAAATAAAGGAAATTTCTGCCTTTTTGCCCTTAAATATGCGAAATTTCTGCAATTTTACCCCAAAATAAGGTGAATTTCTGCCTTTTTGCCACAAATTAATGGGAATTTCTGCCTTTTTGCCCCAAAATAAGAAAAATTTTTGCTTTTTTTCTGTGAAATAAGTGAAATTTCTGCAATTTTGCCCCAAAATAAGGGAAATTTCTGCAATTTTGCTCCAATGTAAAGGAAAGTTCAGCAATTTTGCTCCAAAATAAGGGTAATTTCTGACTGTTTGCTCCCGAAAAAAAAAGATTTTCTGTCTTTTTTCCCCAAAATAAGAAGAATTTCTACCTTTTTGCCCGAAAATTATGCGAATTTCTGCAATTTTGCTTCAAAATACGAGGAATTTCTGCTTTTTATCCTGAAAGTAAGGGGAATGCATACCTTTTTGCCATAAAAAGTTAAATTTCTTCATTTTTGCTTGAAAATCAGGGAAATTTCTGCCTGTTTGCCTCTAAATAAGTGGAATTTCTGTCTTTCCCTGCAAAATAAAGGGAATTTCTGTCTTTTTTGCCCCAAAATAAAGGGAATTTCTGACTTATTACCCTGAAATAAGTGAAATTTCTGCAATTTTGCCCCAAAATAAGGGAAATTTCTTTCTCTTTGCCCTCAAATAAGGCGAATTTCAGCTTTTTTACCTCAAAATAAGGGGAATTCCTGCCTTTTTGACCCAAAATAAGGAAAATTTCTAACTTTTTTCCCTGAAATAAGTAAAATTTCTGCAATTTGCCACAAAATAAGTGAAATTTCTGCAATTTTGCCCTAGAATAAGGGAAATTTCTGGAATTTTGCCCCAAAAAAAGTGGAATTTCTTAGTTTTGCCCCACAATAAAGAGAATTTCTGTCTTTTTGCCCCAACATAAAAGGAATTTCTGCATTTTTGCCCCACAATTAGAGGAATTTCTGCAATTTTGCTCCAAAATACGAGGAATTTTCTCCTTTTTGCCCGAAAATTAGAACAATGCATAACTTTTTGCCTTAAAAAAGGAAAATTTCTTCATTTTTGCTCCAAAATAAAGGGAATTTCTGCTTTTTTGCCTTGAAATAAGTGGAATTTCTGTCTTTTTCCCCCAAAATAAAGGGATTTTCTGTCTTTTTTGCCCCAAAATAAGGAAAATTTCTGACTTATTACCCTGAAATAAGTGAAATTTCTGCAATTTTGCCCCAAAAAAAGGGAAATTTCTGCCTTTTTGCCCCCAAATAAGGGGAATTTCAGCCTTTTTACCTCAAAATAAGGGGAATTTCTGCCTTTTTGCCCCAAAATAACAAAATTTCTTTTTTTTTCAATGAAATAAGGGAAATTTCTGCAATTTTGCCTAAAATAAGTGAAATTTCTGCAATTTTGCCCCAGAATAAGGGAAATTTCTGGAATTTTGCCCCAAAATAAGTGGAATTTCTGAGTTTTGCCCCAAAATAAGGAGAATTTCTGTCTTTCTGCCCCAACATATAAGGAATTTTTGTTTTTTTGCCCCACAACTAGGGGAATTTCTGCAATTTTGCTCCAAAATACGGGGATTTTCTACCTTTTTGCCCTGAAATATGGGAAATTTCTGCAATTTTACCCCTAAATAAGGTGAATTTCTGCTTTTTTGCCCCAAAATAATGGGAATTTCTGCCTTTTTGCCCAAAAATTAGAAAAATTTTTGCTTTTTTTCTCTGAAATAAGTGAAATTTCTGCAATTTTCCCCTAAAATAAGGGAAATTTTTGCAATTTTTTCCCATAATAAGGCAGATTTCTGCAATTTTGCCCAAAAAAAAGGGAATTTCTTTTTTTTTGCCCAAAAACAAAGGAAATTTCAGCCTTTTTACCTGAAAATAAGTGAAATTTCTGAAATTTTGCCCCAAATAAGGGAAATTTCAGCAATTTTGCCCCAAAATAAGGTAAATTCCTGCAATTTTGCCCCAAAATAAAGGAAATTTCTGGAATTTTGCCCCAAAATAAGGGGAATTTCTGATTTTTGCCCCAAAATAAAGGGAATTTCTGCCTTTTGCCCCAAAATTAGGGGAATTTCTGCAATTTTGCTCCAAAATACGGGAATTTCTGCCTTTTTGCCTGAAAATAATGGGAATGCATAACTTTTGGCCATAAAAAGGGAAATTTCTTCATTTTTGCTCCAAAATAAAGGGAATTTCTGCCTTTTTGCCTCTAAATAAGTGGAATTTCTGTCTTATTCACCCAAAACAAAGAGAATTTCTGTCTTTTTTGCCCCAAAATAAGGGGAATTTCTGACTTATTACCCTGAAGTAAGTGAAATTTCTGCAATTTTGCCCCAAAATAAGGGAAATTTCTGCAATTTTGCTCCAATGTAAAGGAAAGTTCAGCAATTTTGCTCCAAAATAAGGGTAATTTCTGACTGTTTGCTCCCGAAAAAAAAAGATTTTCTGTCTTTTTTCCCCAAAATAAGAAGAATTTCTACCTTTTTGCCCGAAAATTATGCGAATTTCTGCAATTTTGCTTCAAAATACGAGGAATTTCTGCTTTTTATCCTGAAAGTAAGGGGAATGCATACCTTTTTGCCATAAAAAGTTAAATTTCTTCATTTTTGCTTGAAAATCAGGGAAATTTCTGCCTGTTTGCCTCTAAATAAGTGGAATTTCTGTCTTTCCCTGCAAAATAAAGGGAATTTCTGTCTTTTTTGCCCCAAAATAAAGGGAATTTCTGACTTATTACCCTGAAATAAGTGAAATTTCTGCAATTTTGCCCCAAAATAAGGGAAATTTCTTTCTCTTTGCCCTCAAATAAGGCGAATTTCAGCTTTTTTACCTCAAAATAAGGGGAATTCCTGCGTTTTTGACCCAAAATAAGGAAAATTTCTAACTTTTTTCCCTGAAATAAGTAAAATTTCTGCAATTTGCCACAAAATAAGTGAAATTTCTGCAATTTTGCCCTAGAATAAGGGAAATTTCTGGAATTTTGCCCCAAAAAAAGTGGAATTTCTTAGTTTTGCCCCACAATAAAGAGAATTTCTGTCTTTTTGCCCCAACATAAAAGGAATTTCTGCATTTTTGCCCCACAATTAGAGGAATTTCTGCAATTTTGCTCCAAAATACGAGGAATTTCTGCCTTTTTGCCCGAAAATTAGAACAATGCATAACTTTTTGCCTTAAAAAAGGAAAATTTCTTCATTTTTGCTCCAAAATAAAGGGAATTTCTGCTTTTTTGCCTTGAAATAAGTGGAATTTCTGTCTTTTTCCCCCAAAATAAAGGGATTTTCTGTCTTTTTTGCCCCAAAATAAGGAAAATTTCTGACTTATTACCCTGAAATAAGTGAAATTTCTGCAATTTTGCCCCAAAAAAAGGGAAATTTCTGCCTTTTTGCCCCCAAATAAGGGGAATTTCAGCCTTTTTACCTCAAAATAAGGGGAATTTCTGCCTTTTTGCCCCAAAATAACAAAATTTCTTTTTTTTTCAATGAAATAAGGGAAATTTCTGCAATTTTGCCTAAAATAAGTGAAATTTCTGCAATTTTGCCCCAGAATAAGGGAAATTTCTGGAATTTTGCCCCAAAATAAGTGGAATTTCTGAGTTTTGCCCCAAAATAAGGAGAATTTCTGTCTTTCTGCCCCAACATATAAGGAATTTTTGTTTTTTTGCCCCACAACTAGGGGAATTTCTGCAATTTTGCTCCAAAATACGGGGATTTTCTACCTTTTTGCCCTGAAATATGGGAAATTTCTGCAATTTTACCCCTAAATAAGGTGAATTTCTGCTTTTTTGCCCCAAAATAATGGGAATTTCTGCCTTTTTGCCCAAAAATTAGAAAAATTTTTGCTTTTTTTCTCTGAAATAAGTGAAATTTCTGCAATTTTCCCCTAAAATAAGGGAAATTTTTGCAATTTTTTCCCATAATAAGGCAGATTTCTGCAATTTTGCCCAAAAAAAAGGGAATTTCTTTTTTTTTGCCCAAAAACAAAGGAAATTTCAGCCTTTTTACCTGAAAATAAGTGAAATTTCTGAAATTTTGCCCCAAATAAGGGAAATTTCAGCAATTTTGCCCCAAAATAAGGTAAATTCCTGCAATTTTGCCCCAAAATAAAGGAAATTTCTGGAATTTTGCCCCAAAATAAGGGGAATTTCTGATTTTTGCCCCAAAATAAAGGGAATTTCTGCCTTTTGCCCCAAAATTAGGGGAATTTCTGCAATTTTGCTCCAAAATACGGGAATTTCTGCCTTTTTGCCTGAAAATAATGGGAATGCATAACTTTTGGCCATAAAAAGGGAAATTTCTTCATTTTTGCTCCAAAATAAAGGGAATTTCTGCCTTTTTGCCTCTAAATAAGTGGAATTTCTGTCTTATTCACCCAAAACAAAGAGAATTTCTGTCTTTTTTGCCCCAAAATAAGGGGAATTTCTGACTTATTACCCTGAAGTAAGTGAAATTTCTGCAATTTTGCCCCAAAATAAGGGAAATTTCTGCAATTTTGCCCCAATGTAAAGGAAATTTCTGCAATTTTGCCCCAAAATAACGAGAATTTCTGAATGTTTGCTCCCGAAAAAAAGAGATCTTCTGTCTTTTTGCCCCAAAATAAAGAGGATTTCTGCCTTTTTGCCCGAAAATTATGTGAATTTCTGCAATTTTGCTTCAAAATACGGGGAATTTCTGCTTTTTATCCCGAAAGTAAGGGAAATGCATACCTTTTTGCCATAAAAAGGTAATTTTCTTCATTTTTGCTCCAAAATAAGGGGAATTTCTGCCTTTTTGCCTCTAAATAAGTGGAATTTCTGTCTTTTTCCCCCAAAACAAAGGGAATTTCTGTCTTTTTTCCCCAAAATAAGAGGAGTTTCTGAATTATTACCCTGAAATATGTGAAATTTCTTTAATTTTGCCCCAAAATTAGGTAAATTTCGGCCTCTTTGCCCCCAAATAAGGGGAATTTAAGCCTTTTTACCTCAAAATAAGGGGAATTTCTGCATTTTTGCCACAAAATATTAGGAATTTTTGATTTTTTGCCCCAAAATAAAGAAAATTTGTGCCTTTTTTCCCTGAAATAAGTGAAATTTCTGCAATTTTGCCCCAAAATAAGTGAAATTTCTGCAATTTTGCCCCAAAATAAAGGAAATTTCTGGAATTTTGCCCCAAAATAAGTGGAATTTCTAAGTTTTGCCCCAAAATAAGGAGAATTTCTGTCTTTTTGCCTCTAAATAATGAAATTTCTGCAATTTTGCCCCAAAATAAGGGAAATTTCTGCCTTTTTGCCCCCAAATATGGGGAATTTCAGGCTTTTTACCTCAAAATAAGGGGAATTTCTGCATTTTTGCCAGAAAATATTAGGAATTTCTGCCTTTTTACCCCAAAATAAAGAAAATTTCTGCCTTTTTTCCCTGAAATAAGTGAAATTTCTGCAATTTTGCCCCAAAATAAGTGAAATTTCTGCAATTTTGCCCCAAAATAAGGGAAATTTCTAGAATTTTGCCCGAAAATAAGTGGAATTTCTGAGTTTTGCCCCAAAATAAGAAGAATTTTGCCCCAACATATAGGGAATTTCTGTCTTTCTGCACCACAACTAGGGAAATTTCTGCAATTATGCTCCAAAATACGGGGAATTTCTGCCTTTTTGCCCGAAAATAAGAAGAATGCAAAACTTTTTGCCATAAAAAAAAGAAATTTCTTCATTTTTGCTCCAAAATAAGGGAAATTTCTGCCTTTATGCCTCTAAATAAGTGGAATTTCTGTCTTTTTCCCCCAAAACAAAGGGAATTTCTGTCTTTTTTGCCCCAAAATAAGGGGAATTTCTGAATTATTACCCTGAAATAAGTGAAATTTCTCCAATTTTGCCCCAAAATAAGGTAAATTTCTGCCTCTTTGCCCCCAAATAAGGGGAATTTCAGCCTTTTTACCGCAAAATAAGGGGAATTTCTGCATTTTTGCCACAAAATATTAGGAATTTCTGACTTTTTGCCCCAAAATAAGGAAAATTTGTGCCTTTTTTTCCTGAAATAAGTGAAATTTCTGCAATTTTGCCCCAAAATAAGGGAAATTTCTGCCTTTTTGCCATAAAATTTGTGAAATTTCTGCAATTTTACCCCAAAATAAGGTGAATTTCTGCCTTTTTGCCACAAATTAATGGGAATTTCAGCCTTTTTGGCCCAAAATAAAAAAATTTTTGCTTTTTTTTTCTGAAATAAGTGAAATTTCTGCAATTTTGCCCTAAAACAAGGAATATTTCTGCAATTTTTCCCAATAATAAGAAAAATTTCTGAAATTTTGCCCCAAAATAAAGGGAATTTCTTTTTTTTGCCCCAAAATAAAGGAAATTTCAGCTTTTTTACCTGAAAATAAGTGAAATTTCTGCAATTTTGCCCCAAATAAGGGAAATTTCTTAAATTTTGCCCCAAAATAAGGTAAATTCCTGTAATTTTGTCTCAAAATAAAGGAAATTTCTTAAATTTTACCCCAAAAGAAGGGGAATTTCTGATTTTTGCCCCAAAATAAAAGGAATTTCTGCCTTTTGCCCCAAAATTAGGGAATTTCTCCCTTTTTGCCCGAAAATTATGAGAATTTCTGCAATTTTGCTTCAAAATACGGTGAATTTCTGATTTTTATCCCGAATGTAAGGGGAATGTATACCTTTTACCACAAAAAAGGAAATTTCTTCATTTTTGCCCCAAAATAAGAGGAATTTCTGCCTTTTTACTTCAAAGTAAGTGAAATTTCTGCCTTTGTACCAAAAAATAAATGGAATTTCTGTCTTTTTGCAACAAAATAAAAGGAATTTTTGAATTATGCCCTAAAATAAGTGAAATTTCTGCAATTTTGCCCCAAAATAAATGAAATTTCTGCCTTTTTGCCACAAAATAAAAGGAATTTCTGTCTTTTTGCCCCAAAATAAGGGAAATTTCTGCCTTTTTGCCCCCAAATATAAAGAATTTCAGCCTTTTTACCTCAAAATAAGGGGAATTTCTACATTTTTGCTACAAAATATTAAGAATTTCTGGATTTTTGCCCCAAAATAAGGAAAATTTCTGCCTTTTTTCCCTGAAATAAGTGAAATTTCTCCAATTTTGCCCTAAAATAAGTGAAATTTCTGCAATTTTTCCCAAAAATAAGGGAAATTTCTGGAATTTTGCCCAAAAATAAGTGGAATTTCTGAGTTTTGCCCCAAAATAAGAAGAATTTTTTACTTTTTTCCCCAACATATAGGGAATTTCTGCCTTTTTGCCCCACAATTAGGGGAATTTCTGCAATTTTGCTCCCAAATACGGGAAATTTCTGCCTTTTCCCAAAAATAAAGGAAATGCATAACTTTTTGCCATAAAAATGGGAAATTTCTTCATTTTTGCTCCAAAATATGGGGAATTTCTGCCTTTTTGCCTCTAAATAAGTGGAATTTCTGTCTTTTTCCCCCAAAACAAAGGGAATTTCTGTCTTTTTTGCCCCAAAATAACGGGAATTTCTGACTTATTACCCTGAAATAAGTGAAATTTCTGCAATTTTGCCCCAAAATAAGGGAAATTTCTAGAATTTTGCCTGAAAATAAGTGGAATTTCTGAGTTTTGCCCCAAAATAAGAAGAATTTTGCCCCAACATATAGGGAATTTCTGTCTTTCTGCACCACAACTAGGGAAATTTCTGCAATTATGCTCCAAAATACGGGGAATTTCTGCCTTTTTGCCCGAAAATAAGAAGAATGCAAAACTTTTTGCCATAAAAAAAAGAAATTTCTTCATTTTTGCTCCAAAATAAGGGAAATTTCTGCCTTTATGCCTCTAAATAAGTGGAATTTCTGTCTTTTTCCCCCAAAACAAAGGGAATTTCTGTCTTTTTTGCCCCAAAATAAGGGGAATTTCTGAATTATTACCCTGAAATAAGTGAAATTTCTCCAATTTTGCCCCAAAATAAGGTAAATTTCTGCCTCTTTGCCCCCAAATAAGGGGAATTTCAGCCTTTTTACCGCAAAATAAGGGGAATTTCTGCATTTTTGCCACAAAATATTAGGAATTTCTGACTTTTTGCCCCAAAATAAGGAAAATTTGTGCCTTTTTTTCCTGAAATAAGTGAAATTTCTGCAATTTTGCCCCAAAATAAGGGAAATTTCTGCCTTTTTGCCATAAAATTTGTGAAATTTCTGCAATTTTACCCCAAAATAAGGTGAATTTCTGCCTTTTTGCCACAAATTAATGGGAATTTCAGCCTTTTTGGCCCAAAATAAAAAAATTTTTGCTTTTTTTCTCTGAAATAAGTGAAATTTCTGCAATTTTGCCCTAAAACAAGGAAAATTTCTGCAATTTTTCCCAATAATAAGAAAAATTTCTGAAATTTTGCCCCAAAATAAAGGGAATTTCTTTTTTTTTGCCCCAAAATAAAGGAAATTTCAGCTTTTTTACCTGAAAATAAGTGAAATTTCTGCAATTTTGCCCCAAATAAGGGAAATTTCTTAAATTTTGCCCCAAAATAAGGTAAATTCCTGTAATTTTGTCTCAAAATAAAGGAAATTTCTTAAATTTTACCCCAAAAGAAGGGGAATTTCTGATTTTTGCCCCAAAATAAAAGGAATTTCTGCCTTTTGCCCCAAAATTAGGGAATTTCTCCCTTTTTGCCCGAAAATTATGAGAATTTCTGCAATTTTGCTTCAAAATACGGTGAATTTCTGATTTTTATCCCGAATGTAAGGGGAATGTATACCTTTTACCACAAAAAAGGAAATTTCTTCATTTTTGCCCCAAAATAAGAGGAATTTCTGCCTTTTTACTTCAAAGTAAGTGAAATTTCTGCCTTTGTACCAAAAAATAAATGGAATTTCTGTCTTTTTGCCCCAAAATAAAAGGAATTTTTGAATTATGCCCTGAAATAAGTGAAATTTCTACAATTTTGCCCCAAAATAAATGAAATTTCTGCCTTTTTGCCACAAAATAAAAGGAATTTCTGTCTTTTTGCCCCAAAATAAGGGAAATTTCTGCCTTTTTGCCCCCAAATACAAAGAATTTCAGCCTTTTTACCTCAAAATAAGGGGAATTTCTACATTTTTGCTACAAAATATTAAGAATTTCTGGACTTTTGCCCCAAAATAAGGAAAATTTCTGCCTTTTTTCCCTGAAATAAGTGAAATTTCTCCAATTTTGCCCTAAAATAAGTGAAATTTCTGCAATTTTTCCCAAAAATAAGGGAAATTTCTGGAATTTTGCCCAAAAATAAGTGGAATTTCTGAGTTTTGCCCCAAAATAAGAAGAATTTTTGACTTTTTTCCCCAACATATAGGGAATTTCTGCCTTTTTGCCCCACAATTAGGGGAATTTCTGCAATTTTGCTCCCAAATACGGGAAATTTCTGCCTTTTCCCAAAAATAAAGGAAATGCATAACTTTTTGCCATAAAAATGGGAAATTTCTTCATTTTTGCTCCAAAATAAGGGGAATTTCTGCCTTTTTGCCTCTAAATAAGTGGAATTTCTGTCTTTTTCCCCCAAAACAAAGGGAATTTCTGTCTTTTTTGCCCCAAAATAACGGGAATTTCTGACTTATTACCCTGAAATAAGTGAAATTTCTGCAATTTTGCCCCAAAATAAAGAAAATTTCTGCAATTTTGCCCCAATGTAAAAGATATTTCTGCAATTTTCCCCCATAATAAAAGAAATTTCTGACTGTTTGCTTCCGAAAAAAGGAGATTTTCTGTCTTTTTGCCCAAAATAAGGAGAATTTCTATCTTTTTGCCCAAAAATTATGAGAATTTCTGCAATTTTGCTTCAAAATACAGGGAATTTCTACTTTTTATCCCGAAAGTAAGGGGAATGCATACCTTTTTGCCATAAAAAGGTAAATTTCTTCATTTTTGCTCCAAAATAAGGGAAATTTCTGCCTTTTTGCCTCTAAATAAGTGGAATTTCTGTCTTTTCCTCCAAAACAAAGGGAATTTCTGTCTTTTTTGCCCCAAAATAAGGGGAATTTCTGACTTATTACCTGAAATAAGTGAAATTTCTGCAATTTTGCCCCAAAATAAGGGAAATTTCTGCAATTTTGCCCCAATGTAAAGGAAATTTCTGCAATTTTGCCCCAAAATAAGGGAAATTTCTGACTGTTTGCTCCCGAAAAAAAAAGATTTTTCGTCTTTTTTCCCCAAAATAAGGAGAATTTCTACCTTTTTGCCCGAAAATTATGAGAATTTCTGCAATTTTGCTTCAAAATACGAGGAATTTCTGCTTTTTATCCTGAAAGTAAGGGGAATGCATACCTTTTTGCCATAAAAAGGTAAATTTCTTCATTTTTGCTCGAAAATCAGGGAAATTTCTGCCTTTTTGCCTCTAAATAAGTGGAATTTCTGTCTTTCCCTCCATAATAAAGGGAATTTCTCTCTTTTTTGCCCCAAAATAAGGGGAATTTCTGACTTATTACCCTGAAAGAAGTGAAATTTCTGCAATTTTGCCCCAAAATAA
Source organism: Micromys minutus (assembly GCF_963924665.1). Classification (NCBI taxonomy): domain Eukaryota; kingdom Metazoa; phylum Chordata; class Mammalia; order Rodentia; family Muridae; genus Micromys; species Micromys minutus. Next base: position 216,477 of record NW_027667690.1, on the reverse strand, counting down.
GGGAAATTTCTTTCTCTTTACCCTCAAATAAGGGGAATTTCAGCTTTTTTACCTCAAAATAAGGGGAATTCCTGCCTTTTTGACCCAAAATAAGAAAAATTTCTAACTTTTTTCCCTGAAATAAGTAAAATTTCTGCAATTTTGCCACAAAATAAGTGAAATTTCTGCAATTTTGCCCCAGAATAAGGGAAATTTCTGGAATTTTGCCCCAAAATAAGTGCAATTTCTGAGTTTTGCCCCAAAATAAGGAGAATTTCTGTCTTTTTGCCCCAACATAAAAGGAATTTCTGCATTTTTGCCCCACAATTAGGGGAATTTCTGCAATTTTGCTCCAAAATACGAGAAATTTCTGCCTTTTTGCCCGAAAATAAGAAGAATGCATAACTTTTTGCCTTAAAAAAGGGAAATTTCTTCATTTTTGCTACAAAATAAAGGGAATATCTGCTTTTTTGCCTCTAAATAAGTGGAATTTCTGTCTTTTTCCCCCAAAATAAAGGGATTTTCTGTATTTTTTGCCCCAAAATAAGGAAAATTTCTGACTTATTACCCTGAAATAAGTGAAATTTCTGCAATTTTGCCCCAAAATAAGGGAAATTTCTTTCTCTTTGCCCTCAAATAAGGGGAATTTCAGCTTTTTTACCTCAAAATAAGGGGAATTCCTGCCTTTTTGACCCATAATAAGAAAAATTTCTAACTTTTTTCCCTGAAATAAGTAAAATTTCTGCAATTTTGCCACAAAATAAGTGAAATTTCTGCAATTTTGCCCCAGAATAAGGGAAATTTCTGGAATTTTGCCCCAAAATAAGTGGAATTTCTGAGTTTTGCCCCAAAATATGGAGAATTTCTGTCTTTTTGCCCCAACATATAGGGAATTTCTGCATTTCTGCCCCACAATTAGGGGAATTTTTGCAATTTTGCTCCAAAATACGGGGAATTTCTGCCTTTATGCCCGAAAATAAGAAGAATACATACCTTTTTGCCTTAAAAAAGGAAAATTTCTTCATATTTGCTTCAAAATAAGGGGAATTTCTGCTTTTTGCCTCTAAATAAGTGGAATTTCTGTCTTTTCCCCCCAAAACAAAGGGATTTTCTTTCTTTTTTGCCCCAAAATAAGAAAAATTTCTGACTTATTACCCTGAAATAAGTGAAATTTCTGCAATATTGCCCCAAAATAAGGGAATTTTTTGCTTTTCTGCCCACAAATAATGTGAATTTCAGCCTTTTTACCTCAAAATAAGGGGAATTTCTGCATTTTTACCACAAAATATTAGGAATTTCTGCCTTTTTGCCCCAAAATAAAGAAAATTTCTGCCTTTTTTTCCCTGAAATAAGTGAAATTTCTGCAATTTTGCCCCAAAATAAGTGGAATTTCTGAGTTTTGCCCCAAAATAAGGAGAATTTCTGTCTTTTTGCCCCAACATATAGGGAATTTCTGTTTTTCTACCCCACAACTAGGGGAATGTCTGCAATTTTGCCCTGAAATAAGAGGAATTTCAGGCTTTATACCTCAAAATAAGGGGAATTTCAGCATTTTTGCCACAAAATATTAGGAATTTCTGAATTTTTGCCTCAAAATAATAAAAATTTCTGCCTTTGTTCCCTGAAATAAGTGAAACTATTGCAATTTTGCCCCAAAATAAGTGAAATTTTGCAATTTTGCCCTAAAAGAAGGAAAATTTCTGGAATTTTGCCCCAAAATAAGTGGAATTTCTAAGTTTTGCCCCAAAATAAGGAGAATTTCTGTCTTTTTGCCTCAACATATAGGGAATTTCTGTCTTTTTGCCCCACAACAAAGGGGATTTCTGCAATTTTGCTCCAAAATATAGGGAATTTCTGCCTTTTTGCCCTGAAATATGTGAAATTTCTGCAATTTTACCCCTAAATAAGGTGTATTTTCCTTTTTTGCCCCAAAATAATGGGAATTTCTTCCTTTTGCCCCAAAATTAGAGGAATTTCTTCAATTTTGCTCCAAAATACGGGAATTTCTGCCTTTTTGCCTGAAAATAATGGGAATGCATACCTTTTGGCCATAAAAAGGAAAATTTCTTCATTTTTGCTCCAAAACAAAGGGAATTTCTGCCTTTTTGCCTCTAAATAAGTGGAATTTCTGTCTTTTTCCCCCAAAACAAAGAGAATTTCTGTCTTTTTTGCCCCAAAATAAGGGGAATTTCTGACTTATACCCTGAAGTAAGTGAAATTTCTGCCATTTTGCCCCAAAACAAGTGAAATTTCTGCAATTTTGCCCCAATGTAAAGGAAATTTCTGCAATTTTGCCCCAATGTAAAGGAAATTTCTGCAATTTTGCCCCAAAATAAGGGGAATTTCTGAATGTTTGCTCCCGAAAAATGGAGATCTTCTGTCTTTCTGCCCCAAAATAAGGAGAATTTCTGCCTTTTTGCCCGAGAATTATGAGAATATCTGCAATTTGGTTTCAAAATACGGGGAATTTCTGCTTTTTATCCCGAAAGTAAGGAGAATGCATACCTTTTTGCCATAAAAAGGTAAATTTCTTCATTTTTGCTCAAAAATAAGTGGAATTTCTGTCTTTTTCCCCAAAAAACAAAGGAAATTTCTGTCTTTTTTGCCCCAAAATAAGGGGATTTTCTGAGTTATTACCCTGAAATAAGTGAAATTTCTCTAATTTTGCCCCAAAATAAAGGAAATTTCTGCCTCTTTGCCCCCAAATATAGGGAATTTCAGCCTTTTTACCTAAAAAATAATAGGAATTTCTGCATTTTTGCCATAAAATATTAGGAATTTCTGACTTTTTGCCCCAAAATAAGGAAAATTTGTGCCTTTTTTCCCTGAAATAAGTGAAATTTCTGCAATTTTGCACCAAAATAAGTGAAATTTCTGCAATTGTGTCTTAAAATAAAAGAAATTTCTGGAATTTTGGCCCAAAATAAGTGGAATTTCTAACTTTTGCCCCAAATAAGGAGAATTTCTGTCTTTTTGCCTCTAAATAAGTGAAATTTCTGCAATTTTGCCCCAAAATAAGGGAAATTTCTGTTTTTTTGCCCCAAAATAAGGGGAATTTCAGCCTTTTTACCTCAAAATAAGGGAAATTTCTGAATTTTGCCAGAAAATATAAGGAATTTCTGCCTTTTTGCCCCAAAATAAAGAAAATTTCTGCCTTTTTTCCCTGAAATAAGTGAAATTTCTGCAATTTTGCCCCAAAATAAGTGAAATTTCTGCAATTTTGTTCCAAAATAAGGGAAATTTCTAGAATTTTGCCCCAAAATAAGTGGAATTTCTGAGTTATGCCCCAAAATAAGGAGAATTTCTGTATTTTTGCCCCAACATATTGGGAATTTATGTCTTTCTGCACCACAACTAGGGGAATTTCTTCAATTATGCTCCAAAATACGGGGAATTTCTGCCTTTTTGCCCGAAAATAAGGGGAATGCATACCTTTTTGCCATAAAAAAGGGAAATTTCTTCATTTTTGATCCAAAATAAGGGAAATTTCTGCCTTTTTGCCTCTAAATAAGTGGAATTTCTGTCTTTATCTCTCAAAACAAAAAAAAATTTCTGTCTTTTTTGCCTCAAAATAAGGGGAATTTCTGACTTATTACACTGAAATAAGTGAAATTTCTGCAATTTTGCCTCAAAATAAGGGAAATTTCTTCCTTTTTGCCCTGAAATATGCGAAATTTCTGCAATTTTACCCAAAAATAAGGTGAATTTCTGCCTTTTTGCCACAAATTAATGGGAATTTCTGCCTTTTTGCCCCAAAATAAGAAAAATTTTTGCTTTTTTTCTCTGAAATAAGTGAAATTTCTGCAATTTTCCCCTAAAATAAGAAAATTTTTTGCAAATTTTTCCCATAATAAGTGAGATTTCTGCAATTTTGCCCCAAAATAAGGAAAATTTCTTCCTTTTTGCCCCAAAACAAAGGAAATTTCAGCCTTTTTACTTGAAAATAAGTGAAATTTCTGAAATTTTGCCCCAAATAAGGGAAATTTCTGCAATTTTTCCCCAAAATAAGGTAAATTCCTGCAATTTTGCCCCAAAAAAAGGAAATTTCTGGAATTTTGCCCCAAAATAAGGGGAATTTCTGATTTTTGCCCCAAAATAAAGGGAATTTCTGCCTTTTGCCCTAAAATTAGAGGAATTTCTGCAATTTTGCTCCAAAACACGGGCATTTCTGCCTTTTTACCTGAAAATAATGGGAATGCATACCTTTTGGCCATAAAAAGGAAAATTTCTTCATTTTTGCTCCAAAACAAAGGGAATTTCTGCCTTTTTGCCTCTAAATAAGTGGAATTATTGTCTTTTTCCCCCCAAACAAAGAGAATTTCTGTCTTTTTTGCCCCAAAATAAGGGGAATTTCTGACTTATTACCCTGAAGTAAGTGAAATTTCTGCCATTTTGCCCCAAAACAAGGGAAATTTCTGCAATTTTGCCCCAATGTAAAGGAAATTTCTGCAATTTTGCCCTAATGTAAAGGAAATTTCTGCAATTTTGCCCCAAAATAAGGGGAATTTCTGAATGTTTGCTCCCGAAAAATGGAGATCTTCTGTCTTTTTGCCCCAAAATAAGGAGAATTTCTGCCTTTTTGCCCGAAAATTATGAGAATTTCTGCAATTTGGTTTCAAAATACGGGGAATTTCTGCTTTTTATCCCGAAAGTAAGGGGTATGCATACCTTTTTGCCATAAAAAGGTAAATTTCTTCATTTTTGCTCCAAAATAAGGGGAATTTCTGCCTTTTTGCCTCTAAATAAGTGGAATTTCTGTCTTTTTCCCCCAAAACAAAGGAAATTTCTGTCTTTTTTGCGCCAAAATAAGAGGATTTTCTGAGTTATTACCCTGAAATAAGTGAAATTTCTCCAATTTTGCCCCAAAATAAGGGAAATTTCTGCCTCTTTGCCACCAAATATAGGGAATTTCACCTTTTTACCTCAAAATAAGGGGAATTTCTGCATTTTTGCCACAAAATATTAGGAATTTCTGAGTTTTTGCCCCAAAATAAGGAAAATTTGTGCCTTTTTTCCCTGAAATAAGTGAAATTTCTGCAATTTTGCCCCAAAATAAGTGAAATTTCTGCAATTGTGGCCCAAAATAAGGGAAATTTCTGGAATTTTGCCCCAAAATAAGTGGAATTTCTAAGTTTTGCCCCAAAATAAGGGAAATTTCTGTTTTTTTGCCCCCAAATAAGGGGAATTTTAGCCTTTTTACCTCAAAATAAAGGGGAATTTCTGCCTTTTTTCCCTGAAATAAGTGAAATTTCTGCAATTTTGCCCCAAAATAAGTGAAATTTCTGCAATTTTGTTCCAAAATAAGGGAAATTTCTAGAATTTTGCCCCAAAATAAGTGGAATTTCTTAAATTTTGTTCCAAAATAAGGGAAATTTCTAGAATTTTGCCCCAAAATAAGTGGCATTTCTGAGTTATGCCCCAAAATAAGGAGAATTTCTGTCTTTTTGCCCCAACATATAGGGAATTTCTGTCTTTCTGCAGCACAACTAGGGGAATTTCTTCAATTATGCTCCAAAATACGGGGAATTTCTGCCTTTTTGCCCGAAAATAAGGGGAATGCATAACTTTTTGCCATAAAAAAGGGAAATTTCTTCATTTTTGCTCCAAAATAAGGGAAATTTCTGCCTTTTTGCCTCTAAATAAGTGGAATTTCTGTCTTTTTCTCTCAAAACAAAAAAAATTTCTGTCTTTTTTGCCTCAAAATAAGGGGAATTTCTGACTTATTACACTGAAATAAGTGAAATTTCTGCAATTTTACCCCAAAATAAGGTGAATTTCTGCCTTTTTGCCACAAATTAATGGGAATTTCTGCCTTTTTGCCCCAAAATAAGAAAAATTTTTGCTTTTTTTCTCTGAAATAAGTGAAATTTCTGCAATTTTCCCCTAAAATAAGAAAATTTTTTGCAATTTTTTCCCATAATAAGTGAGATTTCTGCAATTTTGCCCCAAAATAAGGAAAAATTCTTGCTTTTTGCCCCAAAAAAAGGAAATTTCAGCCTTTTTACCTGAAAATAAGTGAAATTTCTGAAATTTTGCCCCAAATAAGGGAAATTTCTGCAATTTTGCCCCAAAATAAGGTAAATTCCTGCAATTTTGCCCCAAAAAAAGGAAATTTCTGGAATTTTGCCCCAAAATAAGGGGAATTTCTGATTTTTGCCCCAAAATAAAGGGAATTTCTGCCTTTTGCCCCAAAATTAGAGGAATTTCTGCAATTATGCTCCAAAATACGGGAATTTTTGCCTTTTTACCTGAAAATAATGGGAATGCATACCTATTGGCCATAAAAAGGAAAATTTCTTCATTTTTGCTCCAAAACAAAGGGAATTTCTGCCTTTTTGCCTCTAAATAAGTGGAATTTCTGTCTTTTTCCCCCAAAACAAAGAGAATTTCTGTCTTTTTTGCCCCAAAATAAGGGGAATGTCTGACTTATTACCCTGAAGTAAGTGAAATTTCTGCCATTTTGCCCCAAAACAAGGGAAATTTCTGCAATTTTGCCCCAATGTAAAGGAAATTTCTGCAATTTTGCCCTAATGTAAAGGAAATTTCTGCAATTGCCCCAAAATAAGGGGAATTTCTGAATGTTTGCTTCCGAAAAATGGAGATCTTCTGTCTTTTTGCCCCAAAATAAGGAGAATTTCTGCCTTTTTGCCCGAAAATTATGAGAATTTCTGCAATTTGGTTTCAAAATACGGGGAATTTCTGCTTTTTATCCCGAAAGTAAGGGGAATGCATACCTTTTAGCCATAAAAAGGTAAATTTCTTCATTTTTGCTCCAAAATAAGGGGAATTTCTGCCTTTTTGCCTCTAAATAAGTTGAATTTCTGTCTTTTTCCCCCAAAACAAAGGAAATTTCTGTCTTTTTTGCCCCAAAATAAGGGGATTTTCTGAGTTATTACCCTGAAATAAGTGAAATTCCTCCAATTTTGCCCCAAAATAAGAGAAATTTCTGCCTCTTTGCCCCCAAATGTAGGGAATTTCATCCTTTTTACCTCAAAATAAGGGGAATTTCTGCATTTTTGCCACAAAATATTAGGAATTTCTGACTTTTTGCCCCAAAATAAGGAAAATTTGTGCCTTTTTTTCCCTGAAATAAGTGAAATTTCTGCAATTTTGCCCCAAAATAAGTGAAAGTTCTGCAATTGTGGCCAAAAATAAGGGAAATTTCTGGAATTTTTCCCCAAAATAAGTGCAATTTCTAAATTTTGCCCCAAAATAAGGAGAATTCCTGTCTTTTTGCCTCTAAATAAGTGAAATTTCTGCAATTTTGCCCCAAAATAAAGAAAATTTCTGTTTTTTTGCCCCCAAATAAGGGGAATTTCAGCCTTTTTACCTCAAAATAAGGGGAATTTCTGCATTTTTGCCAGAAATATAAGGAATTTCTGCCTTTTTGCCCCAAAATAAAGAAAACTTCTGCCTTTTTTCCCTGAAATAAGTGAAATTTCTGCAATTTTGCCCCAAAATAAGTGAAATTTCTGCAATTTTGACCCAAAATAAGGTAAATTTCTAGAATTTTGCCCCAAAATAAGTGGAATTTCTGAGTTATGTCCCAAAATAAGGAGAATTTCTGTCTTTTTGCCCCAACATATAGGGAATTTCTGTCTTTCTGCACCACAACTAGGGAAATTTCTTCAATTTTGCTCCAAAATACGGGGAATTTCTGCCTTTTTGCCCGAAAATAAGGGGAATGCATACCTTTTTGCCATAAAAAAGGGAAATTTCTTCATTTTTGCTCCAAAATAAGGGAAATTTCTGCCTTTTTGCCTCTAAATAAGTGGAATTTCTGTCTTTTTCTCTCAAAACAAAAAAAAAATTTCTGTCTTTTTTGCCTCAAAATAAGGGGAATTTCTGACTTATTACACTGAAATAAGTGAAATTTCTGCAATTTTGCCTCAAAATAAGGGAAATTTCTTCCTTTTTGCCCTGAAATATGCGAAATTTCTGCAATTTTACCCAAAAATAAGGTGAATTTCTGACTTTTTGCCACAAATTAATGGGAATTTCTGCCTTTTTGCCCCAAAATAAGAAAAATTTTTGCTTTTTTTCTCTGAAATAAGTGAAATTTCTGCAATTTTCCCCTAAAATAAGAAAATTTTTTGAAAATTTTTCCCATAATAAGTGAGATTTCTGCAATTTTGCCCCAAAATAAGGAAAATTTCTTCCTTTTTGCCCCAAAACAAAGGAAATTTCAGCCTTTTTACTTGAAAATAAGTGAAATTTCTGAAATTTTGCCCCAAATAAGGGAAATTTCTGCAATTTTTCCCCAAAATAAGGTAAATTCCTGCAATTTTGCCCCAAAAAAAGGAAATTTCTGGAATTTTGCCCCAAAATAAGGGGAATTTCTGATTTTTGCCCCAAAATAAAGGGAATTTCTGCCTTTTGCCCCAAAATTAGAGGAATTTCTGCAATTTTGCTCCAAAATACGGGCATTTCTGCCTTTTTACCTGAAAATAATGGGAATGCATACCTTTTGGCCATAAAAAGGAAAATTTCTTCATTTTTGCTCCAAAACAAAGGGAATTTCTGCCTTTTTGCCTCTAAATAAGTGGAATTATTGTCTTTTTCCCCCAAAACAAAGAGAATTTCTGTCTTTTTTGCCCCAAAATAAGGGGAATTTCTGACTTATTACCCTGAAGTAAGTGAAATTTCTGCCATTTTGCCCCAAAACAAGGGAAATTTCTGCAATTTTGCCCCAATGTAAAGGAAATTTCTGCAATTTTGCCCTAATGTAAAGGAAATTTCTGCAATTTTGCCCCAAAATAAGGGGAATTTCTGAATGTTTGCTCCCGAAAAATGGAGATCTTCTGTCTTTTTGCCCCAAAATAAGGAGAATTTCTGCCTTTTTGCCCGAAAATTATGAGAATTTCTGCAATTTGGTTTCAAAATACGGGGAATTTCTGCTTTTTATCCCGAAAGTAAGGGGAATGCATACCTTTTTGCCATAAAAAGGTAAATTTCTTCATTTTTGCTCCAAAATAAGGGGAATTTCTGCCTTTTTGCCTCTAAATAAGTGGAATTTCTGTCTTTTTCCCCCAAAACAAAGGAAATTTCTGTCTTTTTTGCGCCAAAATAAGAGGATTTTCTGAGTTATTACCCTGAAATAAGTGAAATTTCTCCAATTTTGCCCCAAAATAAGGGAAATTTCTGCCTCTTTGCCACCAAATATAGGGAATTTCACCTTTTTACCTCAAAATAAGGGGAATTTCTGCATTTTTGCCACAAAATATTAGGAATTTCTGACTTTTTGCCCCAAAATAAGGAAAATTTGTGCCTTTTTTTCCCTGAAATAAGTGAAATTTCTGCAATTTTGCCCCAAAATAAGTGAAATTTCTGCAATTGTGGCCCAAAATAAGGGAAATTTCTGGAATTTTGCCCCAAAATAAGTGGAATTTCTAAGTTTTGCCCCAAAATAAGGGAAATTTCTGTTTTTTTGCCCCCAAATAAGGGGAATTTCAGCCTTTTTACCTCAAAATAAAGGGGAATTTCTGCCTTTTTTCCCTGAAATAAGTGAAATTTCTGCAATTTTGCCCCATAATAAGTGAAATTTCTGCAATTTTGTTCCAAAATAAGGGAAATTTCTAGAATTTTGCCCCAAAATAAGTGGAATTTCTTCAATTTTGTTCCAAAATAAGGGAAATTTCTAGAATTTTGCCCCAAAATAAGTGGAATTTCTGAGTTATGCCCCAAAATAAGGAGAATTTCTGTCTTTTTGCCCCAACATATAAGGAATTTCTGTCTTTCTGCAGCACAACTAGGGGAATTTCTTCAATTATGCTCCAAAATACGGGGAATTTCTGCCTTTTTGCCCGAAAATAAGGGGAATGCATAACTTTTTGCCATAAAAAAGGGAAATTTCTTCATTTTTGCTCCAAAATAAGGGAAATTTCTGCCTTTTTGCCTCTAAATAAGTGGAATTTCTGTCTTTTTCTCTCAAAACAAAAAAAATTTCTGTCTTTTTTGCCTCAAAATAAGGGGAATTTCTGACTTATTACACTGAAATAAGTGAAATTTCTGCAATTTTACCCCAAAATAAGGTGAATTTCTGCCTTTTTGCCACAAATTAATGGGAATTTCTGCCTTTTTGCCCCAAAATAAGAAAAATTTTTGCTTTTTTTCTCTGAAATAAGTGAAATTTCTGCAATTTTCCCCTAAAATAAGAAAATTTTTTGCAATTTTTTCCCATAATAAGTGAGATTTCTGCAATTTTGCCCCAAAATAAGGAAAAATTCTTGCTTTTTGCCCCAAAAAAAAGGAAATTTCAGCCTTTTTACCTGAAAATAAGTGAAATTTCTGAAATTTTGCCCCAAATAAGGGAAATTTCTGCAATTTTGCCCCAAAATAAGGTAAATTCCTGCAATTTTGCCCCAAAAAAAGGAAATTTCTGGAATTTTGCCCCAAAATAAGGGGAATTTCTGATTTTTGCCCCAAAATAAAGGGAATTTCTGCCTTTTGCCCCAAAATTAGAGGAATTTCTGCAATTATGCTCCAAAATACGGGAATTTTTGCCTTTTTACCTGAAAATAATCGGAATGCATACCTTTTGGCCATAAAAAGGAAAATTTCTTCATTTTTGCTCCAAAACAAAGGGAATTTCTGCCTTTTTGCCTCTAAATAAGTGGAATTTCTGTCTTTTTCCCCCAAAACAAAGAGAATTTCTGTCTTTTTTGCCCCAAAATAAGGGGAATGTCTGACTTATTACCCTGAAGTAAGTGAAATTTCTGCCATTTTGCCCCAAAACAAGGGAAATTTCTGCAATTTTGCCCCAATGTAAAGGAAATTTCTGCAATTTTGCCCCAATGTAAAGGAAATTTCTGCAATTGCCCCAAAATAAGGGGAATTTCTGAATGTTTGCCTCCGAAAAATGGAGATCTTCTGTCTTTTTGCCCCAAAATAAGGAGAATTTCTGCCTTTTTGCCCGAAAATTATGAGAATTTCTGCAATTTGGTTTCAAAATACGGGGAATTTCTGCTTTTTATCCCGAAAGTAAGGGGAATGCATACCTTTTAGCCATAAAAAGGAAAATTTCTTCATTTTTGCTCCAAAATAAGGGGAATTTCTGCCTTTTTGCCTCTAAATAAGTTGAATTTCTGTCTTTTTCCCCCAAAACAAAGGAAATTTCTGTCTTTTTTGCCCCAAAATAAGGGGATTTTCTGAGTTATTACCCTGAAATAAGTGAAATTCCTCCAATTTTGCCCCAAAATAAGAGAAATTTCTGCCTCTTTGCCCCCAAATGTAGGGAATTTCATCCTTTTTACCTCAAAATAAGGGGAATTTCTGCATTTTTGCCACAAAATATTAGGAATTTCTGACTTTTTGCCCCAAAATAAGGAAAATTTGTGCCTTTTTTTCCCTGAAATAAGTGAAATTTCTGCAATTTTGCCCCAAAATAAGTGAAAGTTCTGCAATTGTGGCCAAAAATAAGGGAAATTTCTGGAATTTTTCCCCAAAATAAGTGCAATTTCTAAATTTTGCCCCAAAATAAGGAGAATTCCTGTCTTTTTGCCTCTAAATAAGTGAAATTTCTGCAATTTTGCCCCAAAATAAAGAAAATTTCTGTTTTTTTGCCCCCAAATAAGGGGAATTTCAGCCTTTTTACCTCAAAATAAGGGGAATTTCTGCATTTTTGCCAGAAATATAAGGAATTTCTGCCTTTTTGCCCCAAAATAAAGAAAACTTCTGCCTTTTTTCCCTGAAATAAGTGAAATTTCTGCAATTTTGCCCCAAAATAAGTGAAATTTCTGCAATTTTGCCCCAAAATAAGGTAAATTTCTAGAATTTTGCCCCAAAATAAGTGGAATTTCTGAGTTATGCCCCAAAATAAGGAGAATTTCTGTCTTTTTGCCCCAACATATAGGGAATTTCTGTCTTTCTGCACCACAACTAGGGAAATTTCTTCAATTTTGCTCCAAAATACGGGGAATTTCTGCCTTTTTGCCCGAAAATAAGGGGAATGCATACCTTTTTGCCATAAAAAAGGGAAATTTCTTCATTTTTGCTCCAAAATAAGGGAAATTTCTGCCTTTTTGCCTCTAAATAAGTGGAATTTCTGTCTTTTTCTCTCAAAACAAAAAAAAATTTCTGTCTTTTTTGCCTCAAAATAAGGGGAATTTCTGACTTATTACACTGAAATAAGTGAAATTTCTGCAATTTTGCCCCAAAATAAGGGAAATTTCTGCCTTTTTGCCCTGAAATATGCGAAATTTCTGCAATTTTACCCCAAAATAAGGTGAATTTCTGCCTTTTTGCCACAAATTAATGGGAATTTCTGCCTTTTTGCCCCAAAATAAGAAAAATTTTGCTTTTTTTCTCTGAAATAAGTAAAATTTCTGCAATTTTCCCCTAAAATAAGGGAATTTTTTGCAATTTTTTCCCATAATAAGGGAGATTTCTGCAATTATGCCCCAAAATAAGGGGAATTTCTTCCTTTTTGCCCCAAAACAAAGGAAATTTCAGCCTTTTTACCTGAAAATAAGTGAAATTTTTGAAATTTTGCCCCAAATAAGGGAAATTTCTGCAATTTTGCCCGAAAATAAGTGGAATTTCTAAGTTTTGCCCCAAAATAAAGAGAATTTCTGTCTTTTTGCCTCAACATATAGGGAATTTCTGTCTTTTTGCCCCACAACAAAGGGGATTTCTGCAATTTTGCTCCAAAATATGTGGAATTTCTGCCTTTTTGCCCTGAAATATGTGAAATTTCTGCAATTTTACCCCTAAATAAGGTGTTTTTCTGCTTTTTTGCCCCAAAATAATGGGAATTTCTGCCTTTTGCCCCAAAATAAGAAAAATTTTTGCTTTTTTTCTCTGAAATAAGTGAAATTTCTGCAATTTTCCCCTAAAATAAGAAAAATTTTTGCAATTTTTTCCCATAATAAGAGAGATTTCTGCAAATTTGCCCCAAAATAAGGGGAATTTCTTCCTTTTTGCCCCAAAACAAAGGAAATTTCAGCCTTTTTACCTGAAAATAAGTGAAATTTCTGAAATTTTGCCCCAAATAACGGAAATTTCTGCAATTTTGCCCCAAAATAAGGTAAATTCCTTCAATTTTGCCCCAAAATAAAGGAAATTTCTGGAATTTTGCCCCAAAATAAGGGGAATTTCTGATTTTTGCCCCAAAATAAAGGGAATTTCTGCCTTTTGCCCCAAAATTAGAGGAATTTCTGCAATTTTTTCTCCAAAATACGGGGATTTCTGCCTTTTTGCCTGAAAATAATGGGAATGCATACCTTTTGGCCATAAAAAGGGAAATTTCTTCATTTTTGCTCCAAAACAAAGGGAATTTCTGCCTTTTTGCCTCTAAATAAGTGGAATTTCTGTCTTTTTCCCCCAAAACAAAGAGAATTTATGTCTTTTTTTCCCCAAAATAAGGGGAATTTCTGACTTATTACCCTGAAGTAAGTGAAATTTCTGCCATTTTGCCCCAAAATAAGGGATATTTCTGCAATTTTGCCCCAATGTAAAGGAAATTTCTGCAATTTTGCCCCAAAATAAGGGGAATTTCTGAATGTTTGCTCCCGAAAAATGGAGATCTTCTGTCTTTTTGCCCCAAAATAAGGAGAATTTCTGCCTTTTTCCCTGAAAATTTTGAGAATTTCTGCAATTTTGTTTCAAAATACGGGGAATTTCTGCTTTTTATCCCGAAAGTAAGGGAAATGCATACCTTTTTGCCATAAAAAGGTAAATTTCTTCATTTTTGCTCCAAAATAAGGGGAATTTCTGCCTTTTTGCCTCTAAATAAGTGGAATTTCTGTCTTTTTCCCCCAAAAGAAAAAAAATTTCCATCTTTTTTGCCCCAAAATAAGGGGATTTTCTGAATTATTACCCTGAAATAAGTGAAATTTCTCCAATTTTGCCCCAAAATAAGGGAAATATCTGCCTCTTTGCCCCCAAATATAGGGAATTTAAGCCTTTTTACCTCAAAATATGGAAAGTTTCTGCATTTTTGTAACAAAATATTAGGAATTTCTGACTTTTTGCCCCAAAATAAGGAAAATTTGTGCCTTCTTTCCCTGAAATAAGTGAAATTTCTGAAATTTTGCCCCAAAATAAGTGAAATTTCTGCAATTTTGGCCCAAAATAAGGGAAATTTCTGTAATTTTGCCCCAAAATAAGTGGAATTTCTAAGTTTTGCCCCAAAATAAGGAGAATTTCTGTCTTTTTGCCTCTAAATAAGTGAAATTTCTGCAATTTTGCCCCAAAATAAGGGAAATTTCTGCCTTTTTGCACCCAAATATGGGGAATTTCAGCCTTTTTACCTCAAAATAAGGGGAATTTCTGCATTTTTGCCAGAAAATATTAGGAATTTCTGCCTTTTTGCCCCAAAATAAAGAAAATTTCTGCCTTTTTCCCTGAAATAAGTGAAATTTCTGCAATTTTGCCCCAAAATAAGTGAAATTTCTGCAATTTTGCCCCAAAATAAGGTAAATTTCTAGAATTTTGCCCCAAAATAAGTGGAATTTCTGAGTTATGCCCCAAAATAAGGAGAATTTCTGTCTTTTTGCCCCAACATATAGGGAATTTCTGTCTTTCTGCACCACAACTAGGGAAATTTCTTCAATTTTGCTCCAAAATACGGGAAATTTCTGCCTTTTTGCCCGAAAATAAGGGGAATGCATACCTTTTTGCCATAAAAAAGGGAAATTTCTTCATTTTTGCTCCAAAATAAGGGAAATTTCTGCCTTTTTGCCTCTAAATAAGTGGAATTTCTGTCTTTTTCTCTCAAAACAAAAAAAAATTTCTGTCTTTTTTGCCTCAAAATAAGGGGAATTTCTGACTTATTACACTGAAATAAGTGAAATTTCTGCAATTTTGCCCCAAAATAAGGGAAATTTCTGCCTTTTTGCCCTGAAATATGCGAAATTTCTGCAATTTTACCCCAAAATAAGGTGAATTTCTGCCTTTTTGCCACAAATTAATGGGAATTTCTGCCTTTTTGCCCCAAAATAAGAAAAATTTTGCTTTTTTTCTCTGAAATAAGTAAAATTTCTGCAATTTTCCCCTAAAATAAGGGAATTTTTTGCAATTTTTTCCCATAATAAGGGAGATTTCTGCAATTATGCCCCAAAATAAGGGGAATTTCTTCCTTTTTGCCCCAAAACAAAGGAAATTTCAGCCTTTTTACCTGAAAATAAGTGAAATTTTTGAAATTTTGCCCCAAATAAGGGAAATTTCTGCAATTTTGCCCGAAAATAAGTGGAATTTCTAAGTTTTGCCCCAAAATAAAGAGAATTTCTGTCTTTTTGCCTCAACATATAGGGAATTTCTGTCTTTTTGCCCCACAACAAAGGGGATTTCTGCAATTTTGCTCCAAAATATGGGGAATTTCTGCCTTTTTGCCCTGAAATATGTGAAATTTCTGCAATTTTACCCCTAAATAAGGTGTTTTTCTGCTTTTTTGCCCCAAAATAATGGGAATTTCTGCCTTTTGCCCCAAAATAAGAAAAATTTTTGCTTTTTTTTTTCTGAAATAAGTGAAATTTCTGCAATTTTCCCCTAAAATAAGAAAAATTTTTGCAATTTTTTCCCATAATAAGAGAGATTTCTGCAAATTTGCCCCAAAATAAGGGGAATTTCTTCCTTTTTGCCCCAAAACAAAGGAAATTTCAGCCTTTTTACCTGAAAATAAGTGAAATTTCTGAAATTTTGCCCCAAATAACGGAAATTTCTGCAATTTTGCCCCAAAATAAGGTAAATTCCTTCAATTTTGCCCCAAAATAAAGGAAATTTCTGGAATTTTGCCCCAAAATAAGGGGAATTTCTGATTTTTGCCCCAAAATAAAGGGAATTTCTGCCTTTTGCCCCAAAATTAGAGGAATTTCTGCAATTTTTTCTCCAAAATACGGGGATTTCTGCCTTTTTGCCTGAAAATAATGGGAATGCATACCTTTTGGCCATAAAAAGGGAAATTTCTTCATTTTTGCTCCAAAACAAAGGGAATTTCTGCCTTTTTGCCTCTAAATAAGTGGAATTTCTGTCTTTTTCCCCCAAAACAAAGAGAATTTATGTCTTTTTTTCCCCAAAATAAGGGGAATTTCTGACTTATTACCCTGAAGTAAGTGAAATTTCTGCCATTTTGCCCCAAAATAAGGGATATTTCTGCAATTTTGCCCCAATGTAAAGGAAATTTCTGCAATTTTGCCCCAAAATAAGGGGAATTTCTGAATGTTTGCTCCCGAAAAATGGAGATCTTCTGTCTTTTTGCCCCAAAATAAGGAGAATTTCTGCCTTTTTCCCTGAAAATTTTGAGAATTTCTGCAATTTTGTTTCAAAATATGGGGAATTTCTGCTTTTTATCCCGAAAGTAAGGGAAATGCATACCTTTTTGCCATAAAAAGGTAAATTTCTTCATTTTTGCTCCAAAATAAGGGGAATTTCTGCCTTTTTGCCTCTAAATAAGTGGAATTTCTGTCTTTTTCCCCCAAAAGAAAAAAAAATTTCCATCTTTTTTGCCCCAAAATAAGGGGATTTTCTGAATTATTACCCTGAAATAAGTGAAATTTCTCCAATTTTGCCCCAAAATAAGGGAAATATCTGCCTCTTTGCCCCCAAATATAGGGAATTTAAGCCTTTTTACCTCAAAATATGGAAAGTTTCTGCATTTTTGTAACAAAATATTAGGAATTTCTGACTTTTTGCCCCAAAATAAGGAAAATTTGTGCCTTCTTTCCCTGAAATAAGTGAAATTTCTGAAATTTTGCCCCAAAATAAGTGAAATTTCTGCAATTTTGGCCCAAAATAAGGGAAATTTCTGTAATTTTGCCCCAAAATAAGTGGAATTTCTAAGTTTTGCCCCAAAATAAGGAGAATTTCTGTCTTTTTGCCTCTAAATAAGTGAAATTTCTGCAATTTTGCCCCAAAATAAGGGAAATTTCTGCCTTTTTGCACCCAAATATGGGGAATTTCAGCCTTTTTACCTCAAAATAAGGGGAATTTCTGCATTTTTGCCAGAAAATATTAGGAATTTCTGCCTTTTTGCCCCAAAATAAAGAAAATTTCTGCCTTTTTCCCTGAAATAAGTGAAATTTCTGCAATTTTGCCCCAAAATAAGTGAAATTTCTGCAATTTTGCCCCAAAATAAGGTAAATTTCTAGAATTTTGCCCCAAAATAAGTGGAATTTCTGAGTTATGCCCCAAAATAAGGAGAATTTCTGTCTTTTTGCCCCAACATATAGGGAATTTCTGTCTTTCTGCACCACAACTAGGGAAATTTCTTCAATTTTGCTCCAAAATACGGGGAATTTCTGCCTTTTTGCCCGAAAATAAGGGGAATGCATACCTTTTTTCCATAAAAAAGGGAAATTTCTTCATTTTTGCTCCAAAATAAGGGAAATTTCTGCCTTTTTGCCTCTAAATAAGTGGAATTTCTGTCTTTTTCTCTCAAAACAAAAAAAAATTTCTGTCTTTTTTGCCTCAAAATAAGGGGAATTTCTGACTTATTACACTGAAATAAGTGAAATTTCTGCAATTTTGCCCCAAAATAAGGGAAATTTCTGCCTTTTTGCCCTGAAATATGCGAAATTTCTGCAATTTTACCCCAAAATAAGGTGAATTTCTGCCTTTTTGCCACAAATTAATGGGAATTTCTGCCTTTTTGCCCCAAAATAAGAAAAATTTTGCTTTTTTTCTCTGAAATAAGTAAAATTTCTGCAATTTTCCCCTAAAATAAGGGAATTTTTTGCAATTTTTTCCCATAATAAGGGAGATTTCTGCAATTATGCCCCAAAATAAGGGGAATTTCTTCCTTTTTGCCCCAAAACAAAGGAAATTTCAGCCTTTTTACCTGAAAATAAGTGAAATTTTTGAAATTTTGCCCCAAATAAGGGAAATTTCTGCAATTTTGCCCGAAAATAAGTGGAATTTCTAAGTTTTGCCCCAAAATAAAGAGAATTTCTGTCTTTTTGCCTCAACATATAGGGAATTTCTGTCTTTTTGCCCCACAACAAAGGGGATTTCTGCAATTTTGCTCCAAAATATGGGGAATTTCTGCCTTTTTGCCCTGAAATATGTGAAATTTCTGCAATTTTACCCCTAAATAAGGTGTTTTTCTGCTTTTTTGCCCCAAAATAATGGGAATTTCTGCCTTTTGCCCCAAAATAAGAAAAATTTTTGCTTTTTTTCTCTGAAATAAGTGAAATTTCTGCAATTTTCCCCTAAAATAAGAAAAATTTTTGCAATTTTTTCCCATAATAAGAGAGATTTCTGCAAATTTGCCCCAAAATAAGGGGAATTTCTTCCTTTTTGCCCCAAAACAAAGGAAATTTCAGCCTTTTTACCTGAAAATAAGTGAAATTTCTGAAATTTTGCCCCAAATAACGGAAATTTCTGCAATTTTGCCCCAAAATAAGGTAAATTCCTTCAATTTTGCCCCAAAATAAAGGAAATTTCTGGAATTTTGCCCCAAAATAAGGGGAATTTCTGATTTTTGCCCCAAAATAAAGGGAATTTCTGCCTTTTGCCCCAAAATTAGAGGAATTTCTGCAATTTTTTCTCCAAAATACGGGGATTTCTGCCTTTTTGCCTGAAAATAATGGGAATGCATACCTTTTGGCCATAAAAAGGGAAATTTCTTCATTTTTGCTCCAAAACAAAGGGAATTTCTGCCTTTTTGCCTCTAAATAAGTGGAATTTCTGTCTTTTTCCCCCAAAACAAAGAGAATTTATGTCTTTTTTTCCCCAAAATAAGGGGAATTTCTGACTTATTACCCTGAAGTAAGTGAAATTTCTGCCATTTTGCCCCAAAATAAGGGATATTTCTGCAATTTTGCCCCAATGTAAAGGAAATTTCTGCAATTTTGCCCCAAAATAAGGGGAATTTCTGAATGTTTGCTCCCGAAAAATGGAGATCTTCTGTCTTTTTGCCCCAAAATAAGGAGAATTTCTGCCTTTTTCCCTGAAAATTTTGAGAATTTCTGCAATTTTGTTTCAAAATATGGGGAATTTCTGCTTTTTATCCCGAAAGTAAGGGAAATGCATACCTTTTTGCCATAAAAAGGTAAATTTCTTCATTTTTGCTCCAAAATAAGGGGAATTTCTGCCTTTTTGCCTCTAAATAAGTGGAATTTCTGTCTTTTTCCCCCAAAAGAAAAAAAATTTCCATCTTTTTTGCCCCAAAATAAGGGGATTTTCTGAATTATTACCCTGAAATAAGTGAAATTTCTCCAATTTTGCCCCAAAATAAGGGAAATATCTGCCTCTTTGCCCCCAAATATAGGGAATTTCAGCCTTTTTACCTCAAAATACGGAAAGTTTCTGCATTTTTGTAACAAAATATTAGGAATTTCTGACTTTTTGCCCCAAAATAAGGAAAATTTGTGCCTTCTTTCCCTGAAATAAGTGAAATTTCTGAAATTTTGCCCCAAAATAAGTGAAATTTCTGCAATTTTGGCCCAAAATAAGGGAAATTTCTGTAATTTTGCCCCAAAATAAGTGGAATTTCTAAGTTTTGCCCCAAAATAAGGAGAATTTCTGTCTTTTTGCCTCTAAATAAGTGAAATTTCTGCAATTTTGCCCCAAAATAAGGGAAATTTCTGCCTTTTTGCACCCAAATATGGGGAATTTCAGCCTTTTTACCTCAAAATAAGGTGAATTTCTGCATTTTTGCCAGAAAATATTAGGAATTTCTGCCTTTTTTCCCCAAAATAAAGAAAATTTCTGCCTTTTTCCCTGAAATAAGTGAAATTTCTGCAATTTTGCCCCAAAATAAGTGAAATTTCTGCAATTTTGCCCCAAAATAAGGTAAATTTCTAGAATTTTGCCCCAAAATAAGTGGAATTTCTGAGTTATGCCCCAAAATAAGGAGAATTTCTGTCTTTTTGCCCCAACATATAGGGAATTTCTGTCTTTCTGCACCACAACTTGGGAAATTTCTTCAATTTTGCTCCAAAATACGGGGAATTTCTGCCTTTTTGCCCGAAAATAAGGGGAATGCATACCTTTTTGCCATAAAAAAGGGAAATTTCTTCATTTTTGCTCCAAAATAAGGGAAATTTCTGCCTTTTTGCCTCTAAATAAGTGGAATTTCTGTCTTTTTCTCTCAAAACAAAAAAAAATTTCTGTCTTTTTTGCCTCAAAATAAGGGGAATTTCTGACTTATTACACTGAAATAAGTGAAATTTCTGCAATTTTGCCCCAAAATAAGGGAAATTTCTGCCTTTTTGCCCTGAAATATGCGAAATTTCTGCAATTTTACACCAAAATAAGGTGAATTTCTGCCTTTTTGCCACAAATTAATGGGAATTTCTGTCTTTTTGCCCCAAAATAAGAAAAATTTTGCTTTTTTTCTCTGAAATAAGTAAAATTTCTGCAATTTTCCCCTAAAATAAGGGAATTTTTTGCAATTTTTTCCAATAATAAGGGAGATTTCTGCAATTATGCCCCAAAATAAGGGGAATTTCTTCCTTTTTGCCCCAAAACAAAGGAAATTTCAGCCTTTTTACCTGAAAATAAGTGAAATTTCTGAAATTTTGCCCCAAATAAGGGAAATTTCTGCAATTTTGCCCGAAAATAAGTGGAATTTCTAAGTTTTGCCCCAAAATAAAGAGAATTTCTGTCTTTTTGCCTCAACATATAGGGAATTTCTGTCTTTTTGCCCCACAACAAGGGGGATTTCTGCAATTTTGCTCCAAAATATGTGGAATTTCTGCCTTTTTGCCCTGAAATATGTGAAATTTCTGCAATTTTACCCCTAAATAAGGTGTTTTTCTGCTTTTTTGCCCCAAAATAATGGGAATTTCTGCCTTTTGCCCCAAAATAAGAAAAATTTTTGCTTTTTTTCTCTGAAATAAGTGAAATTTCTGCAATTTTCCCCTAAAATAAGAAAAATTTTTGCAATTTTTTCCCATAATAAGAGAGATTTCTGCAAATTTGCCCCAAAATAAGGGGAATTTCTTCCTTTTTGCCCCAAAACAAAGGAAATTTCAGCCTTTTTACCTGAAAATAAGTCAAATTTCTGAAATTTTGCCCCAAATAACGGAAATTTCTGCAATTTTGCCCCAAAATAAGGTAAATTCCTTCAATTTTGCCCCAAAATAAAGGAAATTTCTGGAATTTTGCCCCAAAATAAGGGGAATGTCTGATTTTTGCCCCAAAATAAAGGGAATTTCTGCCTTTTGCCCCAAAATTAGAGGAATTTCTGCAATTTTTTCTCCAAAATACGGGGATTTCTGCCTTTTTGCCTGAAAATAATGGGAATGCATACCTTTTGGCCATAAAAAGGGAAATTTCTTCATTTTTGCTCCAAAACAAAGGGAATTTCTGCCTTTTTGCCTCTAAATAAGTGGAATTTCTGTCTTTTTCCCCCAAAACAAAGAGAATTTATGTCTTTTTTTCCCCAAAATAAGGGGAATTTCTGACTTATTACCCTGAAGTAAGTGAAATTTCTGCCATTTTGCCCCAAAATAAGGGATATTTCTGCAATTTTGCCCCAATGTAAAGGAAATTTCCATCTTTTTTGCCCCAAAATAAGGGGATTTTCTGAATTAATACCCTGAAATAAGTGAAATTTCTCCAATTTTGCCCCAAAATAAGGGAAATTTCTGCCTCTTTGCCCCCAAATATAGGGAATTTCAGCCTTTTTACCTCAAAATATGGAAAGTTTCTGCATTTTTGCAACAAAATATTAGGAATTTCTGACTTTTTGCCCCAAAATAAGGAAAATTTGTGCCTTCTTTCCCTGAAATAAGTGAAATTTCTGAAATTTTGCCCCAAAATAAGTGAAATTTCTGCAATTTTGGCCCACAATAAGGGAAATTTCTGTAATTTTGCCCCAAAATAAGTGGAATTTCTAAGTTTTGCCCCAAAATAAGGAGAATTTCTGTCTTTTTGCCTCTAAATAAGTGAAATTTCTGCAATTTTGCCCCAAAATAAGGGAAATTTCTGCCTTTTTGCACCCAAATATGGAGAATTTCAGCCTTTTTACCTCAAAATAAGGGGAATTTCTGCATTTTTGCCAGAAAATATTAGGAATTTCTGCCTTTTTGCCCCAAAATAAAGAAAATTTCTGCCTTTTTCCCTGAAATAAGTGAAATTTCTGCAATTTTGCCCCAAAATAAGTGAAATTTCTGCAATTTTGCCCCAAAATAAGGTAAATTTCTAGAATTTTGCCCCAAAATAAGTGGAATTTCTGAGTTATGCCCCAAAATAAGGAGAATTTCTGTCTTTTTGCCCCAACATATAGGGAATTTCTGTCTTTCTGCACCACACAAGGGGAATTTCTTTAATTATGCTCCAAAATACGGGGAATTTCTGCCTTTTTGCCCGAAAATAAGGGGAATGCATAACTTTTGCCATAAAAAAGAGAAATTTCTTCATTTTTGCTCCAAAATAAGGGAAATTTCTGCCTTTTTGCCTCTAAATAAGTGGAATTTCTGTCTTTTTCCCTCAAAACAAAAAAAATTTCTGCAATTTTGCCCCAAAATAAGGGAAATTTCTGCCTTTTTGCCCTGAAATATGCGAAATTTCTGCAATTTTACCCCAAAATAAGGTGAATTTCTGCCTTTTTGCCCCAAAATAAGAAAAATTTTTGCTTTTTTTCTCTGAAATAAGAGAAATTTCTGCAATTTTCCTCTAAAATAAGGGAATTTTTTGCAATTTTTTCCCATAATAAGGGAGATTTCTGCAATTTTGCCCCAAAATAAGGGGAATTTCTTTCTTTTTACCCGAAAACAAAGGAAATTTCAGCCTTTTTACCTGAAAATAAGTGAAATTTCTGAAATTTTGTTCCAAATAAAGGAAATTTCTGCAATTTTGCCCCAATATAAGGTAAATTCCTGCAATTTTGCCCCAAAATAAAGGAAATTTCTGGAATTTTGCCCCAAAATAAGGGGAATTTCTGATTTTTGCCCCAAAATAAAGGGAATTTCTGCCTTTTGCCCCAAAATTAGAGGAATTTCTGCAATTTTGCTCCAAAATACGGGAATTTCTGCCTTTTTGCCTGAAAATAATGGGAATGCATAACTTTTGGCCATAAAAAGGAAAATTTCTTCATTTTTGCTCCAAAACAAAGGGAATTTCTGCCTTTTTGCCTCTAAATAAGTGGAATTATTGTCTTTTTCCCCCAAAACAAAGAGAATTTCTGTCTTTTTTGCCCCAAAATAAGGGGAATTTCTGCCTTTTTGCCTCTAAATAAGTGGAATTTCTGTCTTTTTCCCCAAAAAACAAAGGAAATTTCTGTCTTTTTTGCCCCAAAATAAGGGGATTTTCTGAGTTATTACCCTGAAATAAGTGAAATTTCTCCAATTTTGCCCCAAAATAAAGGAAATTTCTGCCTCTTTGCCCCCAAATATAGGGAATTTCAGCCTTTTTACCTACAAAATAAGGGGAATTTCTGCATTTTTGCCACAAAATATTAGGAATTTCTGACTTTTTGCCCCAAAATAAGGAAAATTTGTGCCTTTTTTCACTGAAATAAGTGAAATTTCTGCAATTTTGCCCCAAAATAAGGGAAATTTCTGCCTTTTTGCCCTGAAATATGCGAAATTTCTGCAATTTTACCCCAAAATAAAGTGAATTTCTGCCTTTTTGCCACAAATTAATGGGAATTTCTGCCTTTTTGCCCCAAAATAAGAAAAATTTTGCTTTTTTTCTCTGAAATAAGTAAAATTTCTGCAATTTTCCCCTAAAATAAGGGAATTTTTTGCAATTTTTTCCCATAATAAGGGAGATTTCTGCAATTATGCCCCAAAATAAGGGGAATTTCTTCCTTTTTGCCCCAAAACAAAGGAAATTTCAGCCTTTTTACCTGAAAATAAGTGAAATTTTTGAAATTTTGCCCCAAATAAGGGAAATTTCTGCAATTTTGCCCGAAAATAAGTGGAATTTCTAAGTTTTGCCCCAAAATAAAGAGAATTTCTGTCTTTTTGCCTCAACATATAGGGAATTTCTGTCTTTTTGCCCCACAACAAAGGGGATTTCTGCAATTTTGCTCCAAAATATGGGGAATTTCTGCCTTTTTGCCCTGAAATATGTGAAATTTCTGCAATTTTACCCCTAAATAAGGTGTTTTTCTGCTTTTTTGCCCCAAAATAATGGGAATTTCTGCCTTTTGCCCCAAAATAAGAAAAATTTTTGCTTTTTTTCTCTGAAATAAGTGAAATTTCTGCAATTTTCCCCTAAAATAAGAAAAATTTTTGCAATTTTTTCCCATAATAAGAGAGATTTCTGCAAATTTGCCCCAAAATAAGGGGAATTTCTTCCTTTTTGCCCCAAAACAAAGGAAATTTCAGCCTTTTTACCTGAAAATAAGTGAAATTTCTGAAATTTTGCCCCAAATAACGGAAATTTCTGCAATTTTGCCCCAAAATAAGGTAAATTCCTTCAATTTTGCCCCAAAATAAAGGAAATTTCTGGAATTTTGCCCCAAAATAAGGGGAATTTCTGATTTTTGCCCCAAAATAAAGGGAATTTCTGCCTTTTGCCCCAAAATTAGAGGAATTTCTGCAATTTTTTCTCCAAAATACGGGGATTTCTGCCTTTTTGCCTGAAAATAATGGGAATGCATACCTTTTGGCCATAAAAAGGGAAATTTCTTCATTTTTGCTCCAAAACAAAGGGAATTTCTGCCTTTTTGCCTCTAAATAAGTGGAATTTCTGTCTTTTTCCCCCAAAACAAAGAGAATTTATGTCTTTTTTTCCCCAAAATAAGGGGAATTTCTGACTTATTACCCTGAAGTAAGTGAAATTTCTGCCATTTTGCCCCAAAATAAGGGATATTTCTGCAATTTTGCCCCAATGTAAAGGAAATTTCTGCAATTTTGCCCCAAAATAAGGGGAATTTCTGAATGTTTGCTCCCGAAAAATGGAGATCTTCTGTCTTTTTGCCCCAAAATAAGGAGAATTTCTGCCTTTTTCCCTGAAAATTTTGAGAATTTCTGCAATTTTGTTTCAAAATATGGGGAATTTCTGCTTTTTATCCCGAAAGTAAGGGAAATGCATACCTTTTTGCCATAAAAAGGTAAATTTCTTCATTTTTGCTCCAAAATAAGGGGAATTTCTGCCTTTTTGCCTCTAAATAAGTGGAATTTCTGTCTTTTTCCCCCAAAAGAAAAAAAATTTCCATCTTTTTTGCCCCAAAATAAGGGGATTTTCTGAATTATTACCCTGAAATAAGTGAAATTTCTCCAATTTTGCCCCAAAATAAGGGAAATATCTGCCTCTTTGCCCCCAAATATAGGGAATTTCAGCCTTTTTACCTCAAAATATGGAAAGTTTCTGCATTTTTGTAACAAAATATTAGGAATTTCTGACTTTTTGCCCCAAAATAAGGAAAATTTGTGCCTTCTTTCCCTGAAATAAGTGAAATTTCTGAAATTTTGCCCCAAAATAAGTGAAATTTCTGCAATTTTGGCCCAAAATAAGGGAAATTTCTGTAATTTTGCCCCAAAATAAGTGGAATTTCTAAGTTTTGCCCCAAAATAAGGAGAATTTCTGTCTTTTTGCCTCTAAATAAGTGAAATTTCTGCAATTTTGCCCCAAAATAAGGGAAATTTCTGCCTTTTTGCACCCAAATATGGGGAATTTCAGCCTTTTTACCTCAAAATAAGGGGAATTTCTGCATTTTTGCCAGAAAATATTAGGAATTTCTGCCTTTTTTCCCCAAAATAAAGAAAATTTCTGCCTTTTTCCCTGAAATAAGTGAAATTTCTGCAATTTTGCCCCAAAATAAGTGAAATTTCTGCAATTTTGCCCCAAAATAAGGTAAATTTCTAGAATTTTGCCCCAAAATAAGTGGAATTTCTGAGTTATGCCCCAAAATAAGGAGAATTTCTGTCTTTTTGCCCCAACATATAGGGAATTTCTGTCTTTCTGCACCACAACTTGGGAAATTTCTTCAATTTTGCTCCAAAATACGGGGAATTTCTGCCTTTTTGCCCGAAAATAAGGGGGAATGCATACCTTTTTGCCATAAAAAAGGGAAATTTCTTCATTTTTGCTCCAAAATAAGGGAAATTTCTGCCTTTTTGCCTCTAAATAAGTGGAATTTCTGTCTTTTTCTCTCAAAACAAAAAAAAATTTCTGTCTTTTTTGCCTCAAAATAAGGGGAATTTCTGACTTATTACACTGAAATAAGTGAAATTTCTGCAATTTTGCCCCAAAATAAGGGAAATTTCTGCCTTTTTGCCCTGAAATATGCGAAATTTCTGCAATTTTACACCAAAATAAGGTGAATTTCTGCCTTTTTGCCACAAATTAATGGGAATTTCTGTCTTTTTGCCCCAAAATAAGAAAAATTTTGCTTTTTTTCTCTGAAATAAGTAAAATATCTGCAATTTTCCCCTAAAATAAGGGAATTTTTTGCAATTTTTTCCAATAATAAGGGAGATTTCTGCAATTATGCCCCAAAATAAGGGGAATTTCTTCCTTTTTGCCCCAAAACAAAGGAAATTTCAGCCTTTTTACCTGAAAATAAGTGAAATTTCTGAAATTTTGCCCCAAATAAGGGAAATTTCTGCAATTTTGCCCGAAAATAAGTGGAATTTCTAAGTTTTGCCCCAAAATAAAGAGAATTTCTGTCTTTTTGCCTCAACATATAGGGAATTTCTGTCTTTTTGCCCCACAACAAGGGGGATTTCTGCAATTTTGCTCCAAAATATGTGGAATTTCTGCCTTTTTGCCCTGAAATATGTGAAATTTCTGCAATTTTACCCCTAAATAAGGTGTTTTTCTGCTTTTTTGCCCCAAAATAATGGGAATTTCTGCCTTTTGCCCCAAAATAAGAAAAATTTTTGCTTTTTTTCTCTGAAATAAGTGAAATTTCTGCAATTTTCCCCTAAAATAAGAAAAATTTTTGCAATTTTTTCCCATAATAAGAGAGATTTCTGCAAATTTGCCCCAAAATAAGGGGAATTTCTTCCTTTTTGCCCCAAAACAAAGGAAATTTCAGCCTTTTTACCTGAAAATAAGTCAAATTTCTGAAATTTTGCCCCAAATAACGGAAATTTCTGCAATTTTGCCCCAAAATAAGGTAAATTCCTTCAATTTTGCCCCAAAATAAAGGAAATTTCTGGAATTTTGCCCCAAAATAAGGGGAATGTCTGATTTTTGCCCCAAAATAAAGGGAATTTCTGCCTTTTGCCCCAAAATTAGAGGAATTTCTGCAATTTTTTCTCCAAAATACGGGGATTTCTGCCTTTTTGCCTGAAAATAATGGGAATGCATACCTTTTGGCCATAAAAAGGGAAATTTCTTCATTTTTGCTCCAAAACAAAGGGAATTTCTGCCTTTTTGCCTCTAAATAAGTGGAATTTCTATCTTTTTCCCCCAAAACAAAGAGAATTTATGTCTTTTTTTCCCCAAAATAAGGGGAATTTCTGACTTATTACCCTGAAGTAAGTGAAATTTCTGCCATTTTGCCCCAAAATAAGGGATATTTCTGCAATTTTGCCCCAATGTAAAGGAAATTTCCATCTTTTTTGCCCCAAAATAAGGGGATTTTCTGAATTAATACCCTGAAATAAGTGAAATTTCTCCAATTTTGCCCCAAAATAAGGGAAATTTCTGCCTCTTTGCCCCCAAATATAGGGAATTTCAGCCTTTTTACCTCAAAATATGGAAAGTTTCTGCATTTTTGCAACAAAATATTAGGAATTTCTGACTTTTTGCCCCAAAATAAGGAAAATTTGTGCCTTCTTTCCCTGAAATAAGTGAAATTTCTGAAATTTTGCCCCAAAATAAGTGAAATTTCTGCAATTTTGGCCCAAAATAAGGGAAATTTCTGTAATTTTGCCCCAAAATAAGTGGAATTTCTAAGTTTTGCCCCAAAATAAGGAGAATTTCTGTCTTTTTGCCTCTAAATAAGTGAAATTTCTGCAATTTTGCCCCAAAATAAGGGAAATTTCTGCCTTTTTGCACCCAAATATGGAGAATTTCAGCCTTTTTACCTCAAAATAAGGGGAATTTCTGCATTTTTGCCAGAAAATATTAGGAATTTCTGCCTTTTTGCCCCAAAATAAAGAAAATTTCTGCCTTTTTCCCTGAAATAAGTGAAATTTCTGCAATTTTGCCCCAAAATAAGTGAAATTTCTGCAATTTTGCCCCAAAATAAGGTAAATTTCTAGAATTTTGCCCCAAAATAAGTGGAATTTCTGAGTTATGCCCCAAAATAAGGAGAATTTCTGTCTTTTTGCCCCAACATATAGGGAATTTCTGTCTTTCTGCACCACACAAGGGGAATTTCTTTAATTATGCTCCAAAATACGGGGAATTTCTGCCTTTTTGCCCGAAAATAAGGGGAATGCATAACTTTTGCCATAAAAAAGAGAAATTTCTTCATTTTTGCTCCAAAATAAGGGAAATTTCTGCCTTTTTGCCTCTAAATAAGTGGAATTTCTGTCTTTTTCCCTCAAAACAAAAAAAATTTCTGTCTTTTTTGCCTCAAAATAAGGGGAATTTCTGACTTATAACACTGAAATAAGTGAAATTTCTGCAATTTTGCCCCAAAATAAGGGAAATTTCTGCCTTTTTGCCCTGAAATATGCGAAATTTCTGCAATTTTACCCCAAAATAAGGTGAATTTCTGCCTTTTTGCCCCAAAATAAGAAAAATTTTTGCTTTTTTTCTCTGAAATAAGAGAAATTTCTGCAATTTTCCTCTAAAATAAGGGAATTTTTTGCAATTTTTTCCCATAATAAGGGAGATTTCTGCAATTTTGCCCCAAAATAAGGGGAATTTCTTTCTTTTTACCCGAAAACAAAGGAAATTTCAGCCTTTTTACCTGAAAATAAGTGAAATTTCTGAAATTTTGCCCCAAATAAAGGAAATTTCTGCAATTTTGCCCCAATATAAGGTAAATTCCTGCAATTTTGCCCCAAAATAAAGGAAATTTCTGGAATTTTGCCCCAAAATAAGGGGAATTTCTGATTTTTGCCCCAAAATAAAGGGAATTTCTGCCTTTTGCCCCAAAATTAGAGGAATTTCTGCAATTTTGCTCCAAAATACGGGAATTTCTGCCTTTTTGCCTGAAAATAATGGGAATGCATAACTTTTGGCCATAAAAAGGAAAATTTCTTCATTTTTGCTCCAAAACAAAGGGAATTTCTGCCTTTTTGCCTCTAAATAAGTGGAATTATTGTCTTTTTCCCCCAAAACAAAGAGAATTTCTGTCTTTTTTGCCCCAAAATAAGGGGAATTTCTGCCTTTTTGCCTCTAAATAAGTGGAATTTCTGTCTTTTTCCCCAAAAAACAAAGGAAATTTCTGTCTTTTTTGCCCCAAAATAAGGGGATTTTCTGAGTTATTACCCTGAAATAAGTGAAATTTCTCCAATTTTGCCCCAAAATAAAGGAAATTTCTGCCTCTTTGCCCCCAAATATAGGGAATTTCAGCCTTTTTACCTACAAAATAAGGGGAATTTCTGCATTTTTGCCACAAAATATTAGGAATTTCTGACTTTTTGCCCCAAAATAAGGAAAATTTGTGCCTTTTTTCACTGAAATAAGTG
Organism: Micromys minutus; assembly: GCF_963924665.1. Lineage (NCBI taxonomy): Eukaryota > Metazoa > Chordata > Mammalia > Rodentia > Muridae > Micromys > Micromys minutus. The sequence goes on along the minus strand of NW_027667690.1, from coordinate 187,072 downwards.
AAATTTCTGCAATTTTGCCCCAAAATAAGTGAAATTTCTGCAATTGTGGCTTAAAATAAAAGAAATTTCTGGAATTTTGGCCCAAAATAAGTGGAATTTCTAAGTTTTGCCCTAAAATAAGGAGAATTTCTGTCTTTTTGCCTCTAAATAAGTGAAATTTCTGCAATTTTGCCCCAAAATAAGGGAAATTTCTGTTTTTTTGCCCCAAAATAAGGGGAATTTCAGCCTTTTTACCTCAAAGTAAGGTAAATTTCTGCATTTTTGCCAGAAAATATAAGGAATTTCTGCCTTTTTGCCCCAAAATAAAGAAAATTTCTGCCTTTTTTCCCTGAAATAAGTGAAATTTCTGCAATTTTGCCCCAAAATAAGTGAAATTTCTGCAATTGTGGCTTAAAATAAAAGAAATTTCTGGAATTTTGGCCCAAAATAAGTGGAATTTCTAAGTTTTGCCCTAAAATAAGGAGAATTTCTGTCTTTTTGCCTCTAAATAAGTGAAATTTCTGCAATTTTGCCCCAAAATAAGGGAAATTTCTGTTTTTTTGCCCCAAAATAAGGGGAATTTCAGCCTTTTTACCTCAAAGTAAGAGAAATTTCTGCATTTTTGCCAGAAAATATAAGGAATTTCTGCCTTTTTGCCCCAAAATAAAGAAAATTTCTGCCTTTTTTCCCTGAAATAAGTGAAATTTCTGCAATTTTGCCCCAAAATAAGTGAAATTTCTGCAATTTTGTTCCAAAATAAGGGAAATTTCTAGAATTTTGCCCCAAAATAAGTGGAATTTCTGAGTTATGCCCCAAAATAAGGAGAATTTCTGTCTTTTTGCCCCAACATATAGGGAATTTCTGTCTTTCTGCAGCACAACTAGGGGAATTTCTTCAATTATGCTCCACAATACGGGGAATTTCTGCCTTTTTGCCCGAAAATAAGGGGAATGCATAACTTTTTGCCATAAAAAAGAGAAATTTCTTCATTTTTGCTCCAAAATAAGGGAAATTTCTGCCTTTTTGCCTCTAAATAAGTGGAATTTCTGTCTTTTTCTCTCAAAACAAAAAAAAATTCTGTCTTTTTTGCCTCAAAATAAGGGAAATTTCTGACTTATTACACTGAAATAAGTGAAATTTCTGCAATTTTGCCCCAAAATAAGGGAAATTTCTGCCTTTTTGCCCCGAAATATGCGAAATTTCTGCAATTTTACCCCAAAATAAGGTGAATTTCTGCCTTTTTGCCACAAATTAATGGGAATTTCTGCCTTTTTGCCCCAAAATAAGAAAAATTTTGCTTTTTTTCTCTGAAATAAGTAAAATTTCTGCAATTTTCCCCTAAAATAAGGGAATTTTTTGCAATTTTTTCCCATAATAAGGGAGATTTCTGCAATTATGCCCCAAAATAAGGGGAATTTCTTCCTTTTTGCCCCAAACCAAAGGAAATTTCAGCCTTTTTACCTGAAAATAAGTGAAATTTTTGAAATTTTGCCCCAAATAAGGGAAATTTCTGCAATTTTGCCCGAAAATAAGTGGAATTTCTAAGTTTTGCCCCAAAATAAAGAGAATTTCTGTCTTTTTGCCTCAACATATAGGGAATTTCTGTCTTTTTGCCCCACAACAAGGGGGATTTCTGAAATTTTGCTCCAAAATATGGGGAATTTCTGCCTTTTTGCCCTGAAATATGTGAAATTTCTGCAATTTTACCCCTAAATAAGGTGTTTTTCTGCTTTTTTGCCCCAAAATAATGGGAATTTCTGCCTTTTGCCCCAAAATAAGAAAAATTTTTGCTTTTTTTCTCTGAAATAAGTGAAATTTCTGCAATTTTCCCCTAAAATAAGAAAAATTTTTGCAATTTTTTCCCATAATAAGAGAGATTTCTGCAAATTTGCCCCAAAATAAGGGGAATTTCTTCCTTTTTGCCCCAAAACAAAGGAAATTTCAGCCTTTTTACCTGAAAATAAGTGAAATTTCTGAAATTTTGCCCCAAATAACGGAAATTTCTGCAATTTTGCCCCAAAATAAGGTAAATTCCTTCAATTTTGCCCCAAAATAAAGGAAATTTCTGGAATTTTGCCCCAAAATAAGGGGAATTTCTGATTTTTGCCCCAAAATAAAGGGAATTTCTGCCTTTTGCCCCAAAATTAGAGGAATTTCTGCAATTTTTTCTCCAAAATACGGGGATTTCTGCCTTTTTGCCTGAAAATAATGGGAATGCATACCTTTTGGCCATAAAAAGGGAAATTTCTTCATTTTTGCTCCAAAACAAAGGGAATTTCTGCCTTTTTGCCTCTAAATAAGTGGAATTTCTGTCTTTTTCCCCCAAAACAAAGAGAATTTATGTCTTTTTTTCCCCAAAATAAGGGGAATTTCTGACTTATTACCCTGAAGTAAGTGAAATTTCTGCCATTTTGCCCCAAAATAAGGGATATTTCTGCAATTTTGCCCCAATGTAAAGGAAATTTCTGCAATTTTGCCCCAAAATAAGGGGAATTTCTGAATGTTTGCTCCCGAAAAATGGAGATCTTCTGTCTTTTTGCCCCAAAATAAGGAGAATTTCTGCCTTTTTCCCCGAAAATTTTGAAAATTTCTGCAATTTTGTTTCAAAATACGGGGAATTTCTGCTTTTTATCCCGAAAGTAAGGGAAATGCATACCTTTTTGCCATAAAAAGGTAAATTTCTTCATTTTTGCTCCAAAATAAGGGGAATTTCTGCCTTTTTGCCTCTAAATAAGTGGAATTTCTGTCTTTTTCCCCCAAAAGAAAAAAAATTTCCATCTTTTTTGCCCCAAAATAAGGGGATTTTCTGAATTAATACCCTGAAATAAGTGAAATTTCTCCAATTTTGCCCCAAAATAAGGGAAATTTCTGCCTCTTTGCCCCCAAATATAGGGAATTTCAGCCTTTTTACCTCAAAATATGGAAAGTTTCTGCATTTTTGCAACAAAATATTAGGAATTTCTGACTTTTTGCCCCAAAATAAGGAAAATTTGTGCCTTCTTTCCCTGAAATAAGTGAAATTTCTGAAATTTTGCCCCAAAATAAGTGAAATTTCTGCAATTTTGGCCCAAAATAAGGGAAATTTCTGTAATTTTGCCCCAAAATAAGTGGAATTTCTAAGTTTTGCCCCAAAATAAGGAGAATTTCTGTCTTTTTGCCTCTAAATAAGTGAAATTTCTGCAATTTTGCCCCAAAATAAGGGAAATTTCTGCCTTTTTGCACCCAAATATGGGGAATTTCAGCCTTTTTACCTCAAAATAAGGGGAATTTCTGCATTTTTGCCAGAAAATATTAGGAATTTCTGCCTTTTTGCCCCAAAATAAAGAAAATTTCTGCCTTTTTCCCTGAAATAAGTGAAATTTCTGCAATTTTGCCCCAAAATAAGTGAAATTTCTGCAATTTTGCCCCAAAATAAGGTAAATTTCTAGAATTTTGCCCCAAAATAAGTGGAAATTCTGAGTTATGCCCCAAAATAAGGAGAATTTCTGTCTTTTTGCCCCAACATATAGGGAATTTCTGTCTTTCTGCACCACAACTAGGGGAATTTCTTTAATTATGCTCCAAAATACGGGGAATTTCTGCCTTTTTGCCCGAAAATAAGGGGAATGCATAACTTTTGCCATAAAAAAGAGAAATTTCTTCATTTTTGCTCCAAAATAAGGGAAATTTCTGCCTTTTTGCCTCTAAATAAGTGGAATTTCTGTCTTTTTCCCTCAAAACAAAAAAAATTTCTGTCTTTTTTGCCTCAAAATAAGGGGAATTTCTGACTTATAACACTGAAATAAGTGAAATTTCTGCAATTTTGCCCCAAAATAAGGGAAATTTCTGCCTTTTTGCCCTGAAATATGCGAAATTTCTGCAATTTTACCCCAAAATAAGGTGAATTTCTGCCTTTTTGCCCCAAAATAAGAAAAATTTTTGCTTTTTTTCTCTGAAATAAGAGAAATTTCTGCAATTTTCCTCTAAAATAAGGGAATTTTTTGCAATTTTTTCCCATAATAAGGGAGATTTCTGCAATTTTGCCCCAAAATAAGGGGAATTTCTTTCTTTTTACCCGAAAACAAAGGAAATTTCAGCCTTTTTACCTGAAAATAAGTGAAATTTCTGAAATTTTGCCCCAAATAAAGGAAATTTCTGCAATTTTGCCCCAATATAAGGTAAATTCCTGCAATTTTGCCCCAAAATAAAGGAAATTTCTGGAATTTTGCCCCAAAATAAGGGGAATTTCTGATTTTTGCCCCAAAATAAAGGGAATTTCTGCCTTTTGCCCCAAAATTAGAGGAATTTCTGCAATTTTGCTCCAAAATACGGGGATTTCTGCCTTTTTGCCTGAAAATAATGGGAATGCATACCTTTTGGCCATAAAAAGGGAAATTTCTTCATTTTTGCTCCAAAACAAAGGGAATTTCTGCCTTTTTGCCTCTAAATAAGTGGAATTTCTGTCTTTTTCCCCCAAAACAAAGAGAATTTATGTCTTTTTTTCCCCAAAATAAGGGGAATTTCTGACTTATTACCCTGAAGTAAGTGAAATTTCTGCCATTTTGCCCCAAAATAAGGGATATTTCTGCAATTTTGCCCCAATGTAAAGGAAATTTCTGCAATTTTGCCCCAAAATAAGGGGAATTTCTGAATGTTTGCTCCTGAAAAATGGAGATCTTCTGTCTTTTTGCCCCAAAATAAGGAGAATTTCTGCCTTTTTCCCCGAAAATTTTGAGAATTTCTGCAATTTTGTTTCAAAATACGGGGAATTTCTGCTTTTTATCCCGAAAGTAAGGGAAATGCATACCTTTTTGCCATAAAAAGGTAAATTTCTTCATTTTTGCTCCAAAATAAGGGGAATTTCTGCCTTTTTGCCTCTAAATAAGTGGAATTTCTGTCTTTTTCCCCCAAAAGAAAGGAAATTTCCATGTTTTTTGCCCCAAAATAAGGGGATTTTCTGAATTAATACCCTGAAATAAGTGAAATTTCTCCAATTTTGCCCCAAAATAAGGGAAATTTCTGCCTCTTTGCCCCCAAATATAGGGAATTTCAGCATTTTTACCTCAAAATATGGAAAGTTTCTGCATTTTTGCAACAAAATATTAGGAATTTCTGACTTTTTGCCCCAAAATAAGGAAAATTTGTGCCTTCTTTCCCTGAAATAAGTGAAATTTCTGAAATTTTGCCCCAAAATAAGTGAAATTTCTGCAATTTTGGCCCAAAATAAGGGAAATTTCTGTAATTTTGCCCCAAAATAAGTGGAATTTCTAAGTTTTGCCCCAAAATAAGGAGAATTTCTGTCTTTTTGCCTCTAAATAAGTGAAATTTCTGCAATTTTGCCCCAAAATAAGGGAAATTTCTGCCTTTTTGCACCCAAATATGGGGAATTTCAGCCTTTTTACCTCAAAATAAGGGGAATTTCTGCATTTTTGCCAGAAAATATTAGGAATTTCTGCCTTTTTGCCCCAAAATAAAGAAAATTTCTGCCTTTTTCCCTGAAATAAGTGAAATTTCTGCAATTTTGCCCCAAAATAAGTGAAATTTCTGCAATTTTGCCCCAAAATAAGGTAAATTTCTAGAATTTTGCCCCAAAATAAGTGGAAATTCTGAGTTATGCCCCAAAATAAGGAGAATTTCTGTCTTTTTGCCCCAACATATAGGGAATTTCTGTCTTTCTGCACCACAACTAGGGGAATTTCTTTAATTATGCTCCAAAATACGGGGAATTTCTGCCTTTTTGCCCGAAAATAAGGGGAATGCATAACTTTTGCCATAAAAAAGAGAAATTTCTTCATTTTTGCTCCAAAATAAGGGAAATTTCTGCCTTTTTGCCTCTAAATAAGTGGAATTTGTCTTTTTCCCTCAAAACAAAAAAAATTTCTGTCTTTTTTGCCTCAAAATAAGGGGAATTTCTGACTTATAACACTGAAATAAGTGAAATTTCTGCAATTTTGCCCCAAAATAAGGGAAATTTCTGCCTTTTTGCCCTGAAATATGCGAAATTTCTGCAATTTTACCCCAAAATAAGGTGAATTTCTGCCTTTTTGCCCCAAAATAAGAAAAATTTTTGCTTTTTTTCTCTGAAATAAGAGAAATTTCTGCAATTTTCCTCTAAAATAAGGGAATTTTTTGCAATTTTTTCCCATAATAAGGGAGATTTCTGCAATTTTGCCCCAAAATAAGGGGAATTTCTTTCTTTTTACCCGAAAACAAAGGAAATTTCAGCCTTTTTACCTGAAAATAAGTGAAATTTCTGAAATTTTGCCCCAAATAAAGGAAATTTCTGCAATTTTGCCCCAATATAAGGTAAATTCCTGCAATTTTGCCCCAAAATAAAGGAAATTTCTGGAATTTTGCCCCAAAATAAGGGGAATTTCTGATTTTTGCCCCAAAATAAAGGGAATTTCTGCCTTTTGCCCCAAAATTAGAGGAATTTCTGCAATTTTGCTCCAAAATACGGGAATTTCTGCCTTTTTGCCTGAAAATAATGGGAATGCATAACTTTTGGCCATAAAAAGGAAAATTTCTTCATTTTTGCTCCAAAACAAAGGGAATTTCTGCCTTTTTGCCTCTAAATAAGTGGAATTATTGTCTTTTTCCCCCAAAACAAAGAGAATTTCTGTCTTTTTTGCCCCAAAATAAGGGGAATTTCTGCCTTTTTGCCTCTAAATAAGTGGAATTTCTGTCTTTTTCCCCAAAAAACAAAGGAAATTTCTGTCTTTTTTGCCCCAAAATAAGGGGATTTTCTGAGTTATTACCCTGAAATAAGTGAAATTTCTCCAATTTTGCCCCAAAATAAAGGAAATTTCTGCCTCTTTGCCCCCAAATATAGGGAATTTCAGCCTTTTTACCTACAAAATAAGGGGAATTTCTGCATTTTTGCCACAAAATATTAGGAATTTCTGACTTTTTGCCCCAAAATAAGGAAAATTTGTGCCTTTTTTCACTGAAATAAGTGAAATTTCTGCAATTTTGCCCCAAAATAAGTGAAATTTCTGCAATTGTGGCTTAAAATAAAAGAAATTTCTGGAATTTTGGCCCAAAATAAGTGGAATTTCTAAGTTTTGCCCTAAAATAAGGAGAATTTCTGTCTTTTTGCCTCTAAATAAGTGAAATTTCTGCAATTTTGCCCCAAAATAAGGGAAATTTCTGTTTTTTTGCCCCAAAATAAGGGGAATTTCAGCCTTTTTACCTCAAAGTAAGGGAAATTTCTGCATTTATGCCAGAAAATATAAGGAATTTCTGCCTTTTTGCCCCAAAATAAAGAAAATTTCTGCCTTTTTTCCCTGAAATAAGTGAAATTTCTGCAATTTTGCCCCAAAATAAGTGAAATTTCTGCAATTGTGGCTTAAAATAAAAGAAATTACTGGAATTTTGGCCCAAAATAAGTGGAATTTCTACGTTTTGCCCTAAAATAAGGAGAATTTCTGTCTTTTTGCCTCTAAATAAGTGAAATTTCTGCAATTTTGCCCCAAAATAAGGGAAATTTCTGTTTTATGCCCCAAAATAAGGGGAATTTCAGCCTTTTTACCTCAAAGTAAGAGAAATTTCTGCATTTTTGCCAGAAAATATAAGGAATTTCTGCCTTTTTGCCCCAAAATAAAGAAAATTTCTGCCTTTTTTCCCTGAAATAAGTGAAATTTCTGCAATTTTGCCCCAAAATAAGTGAAATTTCTGCAATTTTGTTCCAAAATAAGGGAAATTTCTAGAATTTTGCCCCAAAATAAGTGGAATTTCTGAGTTATGCCCCAAAATAAGGAGAATTTCTGTCTTTTTGCCCCAACATATAGGGAATTTCTGTCTTTCTGCAGCACAACTAGGGGAATTTTTTCAATTATGCTCCAAAATACGGGGAATTTCTGCCTTTTTGCCCGAAAATAAGGGGAATGCATAACTTTTTGCCATAAAAAAGGGAAATTTCTTCATTTTTGCTCCAAAATAAGGGAAATTTCTGCCTTTTTGCCTCTAAATAAGTGGAATTTCTGTCTTTTTCTCTCAAAACAAAAAAAAAATTCTGTCTTTTTTCCTCAAAATAAGGGAAATTTCTGACTTATTACACTGAAATAAGTGAAATTTCTGCAATTTTGCCCCAAAATAAGGGAAATTTCTGCCTTTTTGCCCCGAAATATGCGAAATTTCTGCAATTTTACCCCAAAATAAGGTGAATTTCTGCTTTTTTGCCACAAATTAATGGGAATTTCTGCCTTTTTGCCCCAAAATAAGAAAAATTTTGCTTTTTTTCTCTGAAATAATTGAAATTTCTGCAATTTTCCCTAAAATAAGAGAATTTTTTCAATTTTTTCACATAATAAGGGAGATTTCTGCAATTTTGCCCCAAAATAAGGGGAATTTCTTTTTTTTTGCCCCAAAACAATGGAAATTTCTGCCTTTTTACCTGAAAATAAGTGAAATTTTTGAAATTTTGCCCCAAATAAGGGAAATTTCTGCAATTTTGCCCCAAAATAAGGTAAATTCCTCCAATTTTGCCCCAAAATAAAGGAAATTTCTGGAATTTTGCCCCAAAATAAGGGGAATTTCTGATTTTTGCCCAAAAATAAAGGGAATTTCTGCCTTTTGCCCCAAAATTAGAGGAATTTCTGCAATTTTGCTCCAAAATACGGGAATTTCTGCCTTTTTGCCTGAAAATAATGGGAATGCATACCTTTTGGCCATAAAAAGGAAAATTTCTTCATTTTTGCTGCAAAACAAAGGGAATTTCTGCCTTTTTGCCTCTAAATAAGTGGAATTTCTGTCTTTTTCCCCCAAAACAAAGAGAATTTCTGTCCTTTTTTCCCCAAAATAAGGGGAATTTCTGACTTATTACCCTGAAGTTAGTGAAATTTCTGCAATTTTTCCCAAAAATAAGGGAAATTTCTGCAATTTTGCCCCAATGTAAAGGAAATTTCTGCAATTTTGCCCCAAAATAAAGGGAATTTCTGAATGTTTGCTCCCGAAAAATGGAGATCTTCTGTCTTTTTGCCCCAAAATAAGGAGAATTTCTGCCTTTTTGCCCGAAAATTATGAGAATTTCTGCAATTTGGTTTCAAAATACGGGGAATTTCTGCTTTTTATCCCGAAAGTAAGGGGAATGCATACCTTTTTGCCATAAAAAGGTAAATTTCTTCATTTTTGCTAAAAATAAGGGGAATTTCTCCCTTTTTGCCTCTAAATAAGTGGAATTTCTGTCTTTTTCCCCCAAAACAAAATAAATTTCTGTCTTTTTTGCCCCAAAATAAGGGGATTTTCTGAATTATTACCCTGAAATAAGTGAAATTTCTACAATTTTGCCCCAAAATAAGGGAAATTTCTGCCTCTTTGCCCCCAAATATAGGGAATTTCAGCCTTTTTACCTCAAAATAAGGGGAATTTCTGCATTTTTGCCACAAAATATTAGGAATTTCTGACATTTTGTCCCAAAATAAAAAAAAATTTATGCGTTTTTTCCCTGAAATAAGTGAAATTTCTGCAATTTTGCCCCAAAATAAGTGAAATTTCTGCAATTTTGGCCCAAATAAGGGAAATTTCTTAAATTTTGCCCCAAAATAAGGAAAATTCCTGTAATTTTGTCCCAAAATAAAGGAAATTTCTTAAATTATACCCCAAAAGAAAGGGATTTTCTGATTTTTGCCCCAAAATAAAAGGAATTTCTGCCTTTTGCCCCAAAATTAGGGAATTTCTCCCTTTTTGCCCGAAAATTATGAGAATTTCTGCAATTTTGCTTCAAAATACGGGGAATTTCTGCTTTTTATCCCGAATGTATGGGGAATGTATACCTTTTACCACAAAAAAGGAAATTTCTTCATTTTTGCCCCAAAATAAGTGGAATTTCTGCCTTTTTACTTCAAAGTAAGTGAAATTTCTGCCTTTGTAGCAAAAAATAAATGGAATTTCTGTCTTTTTGCCCCCAAAAAAAAGGAATTTTTTAATTATGCCCTGAAATAAGTAAAATTTCTGCAATTTTGCCCCAAAATAAATGAAATTTCTGCCTTTTTGCCACAAAATATAAGGAATTTATGTCTTTTTGCCCCTAAATAAGGGAAATTTCTGCCTTTTTGCCCCCAAATAAAAGGAATATCAGCCATTTTACCTCAAAATAAGGGGAATTTCTACATTTTTGCCACAAAATATTAAGAATTTCTGCATTTTTGCCCCAAAATAAAGAAAATTTCTGCCATTTTTCCCTAAAATAAGTGAAATTTCTCCAATTTTGCCCTAAAATAAGTGAAATTTCTGCAATTTTACCCCAAAATAATGGAAATTTCTGGAATATTGCCCAAAAATAAGTGGAATTTGTGAGTTTTGCCCCAAAAAAGGAGAATTTATGTCTTTTTTCCCCACCATATAGGGAATTTCTGCCTTTTTGCCCCACAATTAGGAGAATTTCTGCAATTTTGCTACAAAATACGGTGAATTTCTGCCTTTTCCCAAAAATAAAGGGAATGCATAACTTTTTGCCATAAAAAAGGGAAATTTCTTCATTTTTGCTCCAAAATAAGGGGAATTTCTGCCTTTTTGCCTCCAAATAAGTGGAATTTCTGTCTTTTTCCCCCAAAACAAAGGGAATTTCTGTATTTTTTGCCCCAAAATAACGGGAATTTCTGACTTATTACCCTGAAATAAGTGAAATTTCTGCAATTTTGCCCCAAAATAAAAAAAATTTCTGCAATTTTGCCTCAATGTAAAAGAAATTTCTGCAATTTTCCCCCAAAATAAGGGAAATTTCTGACTGTTTGCTCCCGAAAAAAGGAGATTTTCTGTCTTTTTGCCCCAAAATAAGGAGAATTTCTGCCTTTTTGCCCGAAAATTATGATAATTTCTGCAATTTTGCTTCAAAATACGGGGAATTTCTGCTTTTTATCCCGAAATTAAGGGTAATGCATACCTTTTTGCCATAAAAAGGTAAATTTCTTCATTTTTGCTCCAAAATAAGGGAAATTTCTGCCTTTTTGCCTCTAAATAAGTGGAATTTCTGTCTTTTCCTCCAAAACAAAGGGAATTTCTGTCTTTTTTGCCCCAAAATAAGGGGAATTTCTGACTTATTACCCTGAAATAAGTGAAATTTCTGCAATTTTGCCCTAAAATAAGGGAAATTTCTGCCTCTTTGCCCTCAAATTAAAGGAATTTCAGCCTTCTTACCTCAAAATAAGGGGAATTCCTGCCTTTTTGACCCAATGTAAGGAAAATTTCTAACTTTTTTTCCCTGAAATAAATAAAATTTCTGCAATTTTGCCACAAAATAAGTGAAATTTCTGCCATTTTGCCCCAGAATAAGGGAAATTTCTGGAATTTACCCCAAAATAAGTGGAATTTCTGAGTTTTGCCCCAAAATAAGGAGAATTTCTGTCTTTTTGCCCCAACATAAAAGGAATTTCTGCATTTTTGCCCCACAATTAGGGGAATTTCTCCAATTTTGCTCCAAAATACGAGGAATTTCTGCCTTTTTTCCCGAAAATAAGAACAATGCATAAATTTTTGCCTTAAAAAATGGAAATTTCTTCATTTTTGCTCGTAAATAAAGGGAATTTCTGCTTTTTTGCCTCTAAATAAGTGGAATTTCTGTCTTTTCCCCAAAAACAAAGGGATTTTCTGTCTTTTTGCCCCAAAATAAGGAAAATTTCTGACTTATTACCCTGAAATAAGTGAAATTTCTGCAATTTTGCCCCAAAATAAGGGAAATTTCTGCCTTTTTGCCCCCAAATAAGGGCAATTTCAGACTTTTTACGTCAAAATAAGAGGAATTTCTGCCTTTTTGCCCCAAAATAACAAAATTTCTTTTTTTTTCCATGAAATAAGAACAATTTCTGCAATTTTGCCCAAAATAAGTGAAATTTCTGCAATTTTGCCCCAGAATAAGGGAAATTTCTCGAATTTTGCCCCAAAATAAGTGGAATTTCTGAGTTTTGCCCCAAAATAAGGAGAATTTCTGTTTTTTGCCCCAACATATAGGGAATTTCTGCATTTTTGCCTCACAATTAGGGGAATTTTTGCAATTTTGCTCCAAAATACGGGGAATTTCTGCCTTTTTGCCCGAAAATAAGAAGAATGCATAACTTTTTGCCTTAAAAAAGGTAAATTTCTTCATTTTTGCTTCAAAATAAGGGAAATTTCTGCATTTTTGCCTCTAAATAAGTGTAATTTCTGTCTTTTCCCCCCAAAACAGAGGGATTATCTTTCTTTTTTGCAACAAAATAAGAAAAATTTCTGACTTATTACCCTGAAATAAGTGAAATTTCTGCAATTTTGCCCCAAAATAAGGGAAATTTTTGCCTTTCTGCCCACAAATAAGGGGAATTTCAGGCTTTTACCTCAAAATAATGGGAATTTCTGAATTTTTGCCACAAAATATTAGGAATTTCTGCATTTTTGCCCCAAAATAAATAGAATTTCTGACTTTTTTCCCTGAAATAAGTGAAATTTCTGCAATTTTGCCCCAAAATAAGTGGAATTTCTGAGTTTTGCCCCAAAATATGGAGAATTTCTGTCTTTTTGCCCCAACATATAGGGAATTTCTGCCTTTTTGCACCACAATTAGTGGAATTTCTGCAATTTTGCTCCAAAATACGATGAATTTCTGTCTTTTTGCCCGAAAATAACGGGAATGCATAACTTTTTGCCATAAAAAATGGAAATTTCTTCATTTTTGCTCCAAAATAAGGGGAATTTCTGCCTTTTTGCTTCTCAATAAGTGGAATTTCTGTCTTTTTCCTCCAAAACAAAGGGAATTTCTGTCTTTTTTGCCCCAAAATTAGGGGAATTTCTGACTTATTACCCTAAAATAAGTGAAATTTCTGCAATTTTGCCCCAAAATAAAGGAAATTTCTGAATTTTTGCCCTGAAATAAGGGGAATTTCAGCCTTTATACCTCAAAATTAGGGGAATTTCGGCATTTTTGCCACAAAATATTAGGAATTTCTGACTTTTTGCCCCAAAATAAAAAAAATTTCTGCCTTTTTTCCCTGAAATAAGTGAAATTTCTGCAATTTTGCCCCAAAATAAGTGAAATTTCTTCAATTTTGCCCCAAAATAAGGAAAATTTCTGGAATTTTGCCCCAAAATAAGGAGAATTTCTGTCTTTTTGCCCCAACATATAGGGAATTTCTGTCTTTTTGCCCCACAACTAGGGGAATTTCTGCAATTTTGCTCCAAAATACTTGGAATTTCTGCCTTTTTGCCCTGAAATATGAGAAAATTCTGCAATTTTACCCCTAAATAAGGTGAATTTCTGCTTTTTTGCCCCAAAATAATGAGAATTTCTGCCTTTTTGCCCCAAAATAAGAAAAATTTTTGCTTTTTTTCTCTGAAATAAGTGAAATTTCTGCAATTTTCCCTTAAAATAAGGGAAATTTTTGCAATTTTTTCCTATAATAAGGGAGATTTCTGCAATTTTGCCCCAAAATAAGGGGAATTTCTTCTTTTTTGCCCCAAAACATAGGAAATTTCAGCCTTTTTACCTGAAAATAAGTGAAATTTCTGAAATTTTGCCCCAAATAAGGGAAATTTCTGCAATTTTGCCCCAAAATATGGTAAATTCCTGCAATTTTGCCCCAAAATAAAGGGAATTTCTGGCTTTTGCTCCAAAATTAGGGGAATTTCTGCAATTTTGCTCTAAAATACGGGGAATTTCTGCCTTTTTGCCTGAAAATAATGGGAATGCATAACTTTTTGCCATAAAAAGCGAAATTTCTTAATTTTTGCTCCAAAATAAAGGGAATTTCTGCCTTTTTGCCTCTAAATAAGTGGAATTTCTGTCTTTTTCCCACAAAACAAAGAGAATTTCTGATTTTTTGCCCCAAAATAAGGGGAATTTCTGACTTATTACCCTGAAGTAAGTGAAATTTTTGCAATTTTGCCCCAAAATAAGAGAAATTTCTGCAATTTTGCCCCAATGTAAAAGAAATATCTGCAAGTTTGCCCAAAAATAAGGGGAATTTCTGATAGTTTGCTCCCGAAAAAAGGAGATCTTCTGTCTTTTTGCCCCAAAATAGGGAGAATTTCTGCCTTTTAGCCTGAAAATTATGAGAATTTCTGCAATTTTGCTTCAAAATACGGGGAATTTCTGCTTTTTATCTCGAAAGTAAGGGGAATGCATACCTTTTTGTCATAAAAAATGGAAATTGCTTCATTTTTGCTCCAAAATAAGGGGAATTTTTGCCTTTTTGCTTCTCAATAAGTGGAATTTCTGTCTTTTTCCTCCATAACAAAGGGAATTTCTGTCTTTTTTGCCCCAAAATAAAGGCAATTTCTGACTTATTTCCCTAAAATAAGTAAAATTTCTGCAATTTTGCCCCAAAATAAGGGAAATTTCTGACTTTTCGCCCTGAAATAAGGGGAATTTCAGCCTTTATACCTCAAAGTAAGAGGAGTTTCAGCATTTTTGCCACAAAATATTAGGAATTTCTGACTTTTTGTCCCAAAATAAGGAAAATTTCTGCCTTTTTTCCCTGAAATAAGTGAAATTTCTGCAATTTTGCCCCAAAATAAGTGAAATTTCTGAAATTTTGCCCGGAAATAAGGAAAATTTCTGGAATTTTGCCCCAAAATAAGTGGTATTTATAAGTTTTGCCCCAAAATAAGGAGAATTTCTGTTTTTTTGCCCCAACATATAGGGAATTTCTGTCTTTTTGCCCCACAACTAGGAGAATTTCTGCAATTTTGCACCAAAATACTGGGAATTTCTGCCTTTTTGCTCTGAAATATGTGAAATTTCTGCAATTTTACCCCTAAATAAGGTGAATTTCTGCTTTTTTGCCCCAAAATAAGAAAAATTTTTGCTTTTTTTCTCTGAAATAAGTGAAATTTCTGCAATTTTCCCTTAAAATAAGGGAAATTTTTGCAATTTTTTCCTATAATAAGGGAGATTTCTGCAATTTTGCCCCAAAATAAGGGGAATTTCTTCCTTTTTGCCCCAAAACAAAGGAAATTTCAGCCTTTTTACCTGAAAATAAGTGAAATTTCTAAAATTTTGCCCCAAATAAGAAAAATTTCTGCAATTTTGCCCCAAAATAAGGTAAATTCCTGCAATTTTGCCCCAAAATAAAAGAAATTTCTGGAATTTTGCCCCAAAATAAGGGGAATTTCTTATTTTTGCCCCAAAATAAAGGGAATTTCTGCCTTTTGCCCCAAAATTAGGGGAATTTCTGCAATTTTGCTCTAAAATACGGGAAATTTCTGCCTTTTTGCCTGAAAATAATGGGAATGCATAACTTTTTGCCATATAGGGAAATTTCTTCATTTTTGCTCCAAAATAAAGGGAATTTCTGCCTTTTTGCCTCTAAATAAGTGGAATTTCTGTCTTTTTCCCCCAAAACAAAAAGAATTTCTGACTTTTTTGCCCCAAAATAAGGGGAATTTCTGACTTATTACCCTGAAGTAAGTGAAATTTCTGCAATTTTGCCCCAAAATAAGGGAAATTTCTGAAATTTTGCCCTAATGTAAAGGAAATTTCTGCAATTTTGCCCAAAAATAAGGGGAATTTCTGATAGTTTGCTCCCGAAAAAAGGAGATCTTCTGTCTTTTTGCCCCAAAATAGGGAGAATTTCTGCCTTTTTGCCCAAAAATTATGAGAATTTCTGCAATTTTGCTTCAAAATACGGGGAATTTCTGCTTTTTATCCCGAAAGTAAGGGGAATGCATACATTTTTTGCCATTAAAAATGGAAATTTCTTCATTTTTGCTCCAAAATAAGGGAAATTTCTGCCTTTTTGCTTCTCAATAAGTGGAATTTCTGTATTTTTTCCCCCAAAACAAAGGGAATTTCTGTCTTTTTTGCCCCAAAAAAGGGGAATTTCTGACTTATTACCCTAAAACAAGTGAAATTTCTGCAATTTTGCCCCAAAATAAGGATAATTTCTGACTTTTTGCCCTGAAATAAGGGGAATTCCAGCCTTTATTCCTCAAAATAAGGGAAATTTTGGCATTTTTGCCACAAAATATTAGGAATTTCTGACTTTTTGCCCCAGAATAAGGAAAATTTCTGCCTTTTTTCCCTGAAATAAGTGAAATTTCTGCAATTTTGCCCCAAAATAAGTGAAATTTCTGCAATTTTCCCCAAAATAAGGAGAATTTCTGTCTTTTTGCCCCAACATATATTGAATTTCTGTCTTTTTGCCCCACAACTAGGGGAATTTCTGCAATTTTGCTCCAAAATACTGGGAATTTCTGCCTTTTTGCCCTGAAATATGAGAAAATTCTGCAATTTTACCCCTAACTAAAGTGAATTTCTGCCTTTTTGCCCCAAAATAAGAAAAATTTTTGCTTTTTTTCTCTGAAATAAGTGAAATTTCTGCAATTTTCCCTTAAAATAAGGGAAATTTTTGCAATTTTTTCCTATAATAAGGGAGATTTCTGCAATTTTGCCCCAAAATAAGGGGAATTTCTTCCTTTTTGCCCCAAAACAAAGGAATTTTCAGCCTTTTTACCTGAAAATAAGTGAAATTTCTGAAATTTTGTCCCAAATAAGGGAAATTTTCTGCAATTTTGCCCCAAAATAAGGTAAATTCCTGCAATTTTGCCCCAAAATAAAAAAAATTTCTGGAATTTTGCCCCAAAATAAGGGGAATTTCTGATTTTTGCCCAAAAATAAAGGGAATTTCTGCCTTTTGCCCCAAAATTGGAGGAATTTCTGCAATTTTGCTCTAAAATACGGGGAATTTCTGACTTTTTGCTTGAAAATAATGGGAATGCATAACTTTTTGCCATAAAAAGGGAAATGTCTTCATTTTTGCTCCAAAATAAAGGGAATTTCTGCCTTTTTACCTCTAAATAAGTGGAATTTCTGTCTTTTTCCCCCAAAAACAAAGAAAATTTCTGACTTTTTTGCCCCAAAGTAAGGGGAATTTCTGACTTATTACCCTGAAGTAAGTGAAATTTTTGCAATTTTGCCCCAAAATAAGGGAAATTTCTGCAATTTTGCCCCAATGTAAAGGAAATTTCTGCAATTTTGCCCAAAAATAAGGGGAATTTCTGATAGTTTGCTCCCGAAAAAAGCAGATCTTCTGTCTTTTTGCCCCAAAATAGGAAGAATTTCTGCCTTTTTGCCCAAAAATTATGAGAATTTCTGCAATTTTGCTTCAAAATACTGGGAATTTCTGCTTTTTATCCCGAAAGTAAGGGGAATGCATACCTTTTTGCCATAAAAAAATGGAAATTTCTTCATTTTTGCTCCAAAATAAGGGGAATTTCTGCCTTTTTGCTTCTCAATAAGTGGAATTTCTGTATTTTTCTACCAAAACAAAGGGAATTTCTGTCTTTTTTGTCCCAAAATAAGGGGAATTTCTGACTTATTACCCTAAAACAAGTGAAATTTCTGCAATTTTGCCTCAAAATAAGGAAAATTTCTGCCTTTTTTCCCTGAAATAAGTGAAATTTCTGCAATTTTGCCCCAAAATAAGTGAAATTTCTAAAATTTTGCCCCAAACTAAAGAAAATTTCTGGAATTCTGCCCCAAAATAAGTTGAATTTCTAAGTTTTGCCCCAAAATAAGGAGAATTTCTGTCTTTTTGCCCCAACATATAGGGAATTTCTGTCTTTCTGCATCACAACTAGGGGAATTTCTGCAATTTTGATCCAAAATACTTGGAATTTATGCCTTTTTGCCCTGAAATATGTTGAAATTCTGCAATTTTACCCCTAAATAAGGTGAATTTCTGCTTTTTTGCCCCAAAATAATGAGAATTTCTGCCTTTTTGCCCCAAAATAAGAAAAATTTTTGCTTTTTTTCTCTGAAATAAGTGAAATTTCTGCAATTTTCCCTTAAAATAAGAGAAATTTTTGCAATTTTTTCCTATAATAAGGGAGATTTCTGCAATTTTGCCCCAAAATAAGGGGAATTTCTTCCTTTTTGCCACAAAACAAAAGAAATTTCAGCCTTTTTACCTGAAAATAAGTGAAATTTCTGAAATTTTGCCCCAAATAAGGGAAATTTCTGCAATTTTGCCCAAAAATAAGGTAAATTCCTGCAATTTTGCCCCAAAATAAAGGGAATTTCTGCCTTTTGCCCCAAAATTAGGGAAATTTCTGCAATTTTGCTCTAAAATACGGGGAATTTCTCCCTTTTTGCCTATAAATAATGGGAATGCATAACTTTTTGCCATAAAAAGGGAAATTTCTTCATTTTTGCTCCAAAATAAAGGGAATTTCTGCCTTTTTGCCTCTAAATAAGTGGAATTTCTGTCTTTTTCCCCCAAAACAAAGAGAATTTCTGACTACTTTGCGCCAAAATAAGGGGAAATTCTGACTTATTACCCTGAAGTAAGTTAAATTTCTGCAATTTTGCCCCAAAATAAGGGAAATTTCTGCAATTTTGCCCCAATGTAAAGGAAATTTCTGCAATTTTGCCCAAAAATAATGGGAATTTCTGATAGTTTGCTCCCGAAAAAAGGAGATCTTCTGTCTTTTTGCCCCAAAATTGGGAGAATTTCTGCCTTTTTGCCCAAAAATTATGAGAATTTCTGCAATTTTGCTTCAAGATACGGGGAATTTCTGCTTTTTATCCCGAAAGTAAGGGGAATGCATACCTTTTTGCCATAAAAAGGTAAATTTCTTCATTTTAGCTCCAAAATAAGGAGAATTTCTGCCTTTTTCCTCTAAATAAGTGAAATTTCTGTCTTTTTCCTCCAAAACAAAGGAAATTTGTCTTTTTTGCCCCAAAATAAGGGGAATTTCTGAATTATTACCCTGAAATAAGTAAAATTTCTCCAATTTTGCCCCAAAATAAGGGAAATTTCTGACTCTTTGCCCCCAAATAAGGGTAATTTCAGCCTTTTTACCTCAAAATAAGGGGAATTTCTGCATTTTTGCCACAAAATATTAGGAATTTCTGACTTTTTGCCCCAAAATAAGGAAAATTTCTGCCTTTTTTCTGTGAAATAAGTGAAATTTCTGCAATTTTGCCCCAAAATAACTGAAATTTCTGCAATTTTGCCCCAAAATAGGGGAAATTTCAGGAATTTTGCCCCAAAATAAGTGGAATTTCTAAGTTTTGCCCCAAAATAAGGAGAATTTCTGTCTTTTGCCCCAACATATAGGGAATTTCTGTCTTTCTGCACCACAACTAGGGGAATTTCTGCAATTATGCTCCAAAATACGGGGAATTTCTGCCTTTTTGCCCGAAAATAAAGGGAATGCAAAACTTTTTGCCATAAAAAAGGGAAATTTCTTCATTTTTGCTCCAAAATAAGGGAAATTTCTGCCTTTTTGCCTCTAAATAAGTGGAATTTCTGTCTTTTTCCCTCAAAACAAAGGGAATTTCTGTCTTTTTTGCCTCAAAATAAGGGGAATTTCTGACTTATTACACTGAAATAAGTAAAATTTCTGCAATATTGCCTCAAAATAAGGGAAATTTCTGCCTTTTTGCCCTGAAATATGTGAAATTTCTGCAATTTTACCCCAAATTAAGGTGAATTTCTGCCATTTTGCCACAAATTAATGGGAATTTCTGCCTTTTTGCCCCAAAATAAGAAAAAATTTTGCGTTTTTGCTCTGAAATAAGTGAAATTTCTGCAATTTTGCCCTAAAATAAGGAAAATTTCTGCAATTTTTCCCAATAATAAGGGGAATTTCTTCAATTTTGCCCCAAAATAAGGGGAATTTCTCCCTTTTTGCCCCAAAATAAGATAAATTCCTGCAATTTTTCTCCAAATTAAAGGAAATATCTTGAATTTTGCTCCAAAATAAGGGGAATTTATGATTTTTGCCCCAAAATAAAGGGAATTTCTGCCTTTTGTCCCAATATTAGGGGAATTTCTGCAATTTTACCCCAAAATAATTCGAATTTCTGCCTTTTTGCCCCAAAATAATGGGAATTTCTTCCTTTTTGCCACAAAATAAGAAAAGTTTTTCCTTTCTTTCTCTGAAATAAATGAAATTTCTGCAATTTTGCCCTAAAATAAGGAAAATTTCTGCAATTTTTCCCCATAATAATAGAAATTTCTGCAATTTTGCACCAAAATAAGAGGAATTTTTCCCTTTTTGCCCCAAAATAAAGGAAATATCAGCCCTTTTTCCTGAAAATAAGTGAAATTTCTGCAATTTTGCCTCAAATAAGGGAAATTTCTGCAATTTTGCCCCAAAAATAAGGTAAATTCCTCCAATTTTGCCCCAAAATAAAGGAAATTTCTTGAATTTTGCCCCAAAATAAAGAGATTTTCTGATTTTTGCCCCAAAATTAGAGATTTCTGCAACTTTGCTCCAAAATACGAGGAATTTCTGCCTTTTTGCCCGAAAATAATGGGAATGCATACCTTTTTGCCATAAAAAATGAAATTTCTTCATTTTTGCTCCAAAATAAGGGAAATTTCTGCCTTTTTGCCTCTAAATAAGTGGAATTTCTGTCTTTTTTCCACAAAACAAAGGGAATTTCTCTCTTTTTGCCCCAAAATAAAGAGAATTTCTGACTCATTACCCTGAAATAAGTGAAATTTCTGCAATTTTGCCCCAAAATAAAGGAAATTTCTGCCTTTTTGCCCCCAAATAAGGGGAATTCAGCCTTTTTACCTCAAAATAAGAGGAATTTCTGCATTTTTGACACAAAATATTAGGAATTTCTGTTTTTTGCCCCAAAATAAGGAAAATTTCTGACTTTGTTCTCTGAAATAAGTGAAATTTCTGCAATTTTGCCCCAAAATTAATGACATTTCTGCAATTTTGCCCCAAAATAAAGGAAATTTCTGGAATTTTTTACCAAAAGAAGTGGAATTTCTGAATTTTGCCCCAAAATAAGAAGAATTTCTGTCTTTTTGCCTCTAAATAAGTGAAATTTCTGCAATTTTGCCCCAAAATATAGAAAATTTCTGCCTTTTTGCACCCAAATAAGGGGAATTGCAGCCTTTTTACCTCAAAATAAGGGGAATTTCTGCATTTTTGCCACAAAATATTAGGAATTTCTTCTTTTTTGCCCCAAAATAAAGAAAATTTCTGACTTTTTTCAATGAAATGAGTGAAATTTCTGCAATTTTGCCCCAAAATAAGTGAAATTTCTTCAATTTTGCCCCAAAATAATGGAAATTTCTGGAATTTTGCCCCAAAATAAGTGGAATTTCTGAGTTTTGCCCCAAAATAAGGAGAATTTCTGTCTTTTGCCCCAACATATAGGGAATTTCTGTCTTTCTGCACCACAACTAGGGGAATTTCTGCAATTATGCTCCAAAATACAGGAAATTTCTGCCTTTTTGCGCGAAAATAAAGGGAATGCAAAACTTTTTGCCATAAAAAAGGGAAATTTCTTCATTTTTGCTCCAAAATAAGGGAAATTTCTGCCTTTTTGCCTCTAAATAAGTGGAATTTCTGTCTTTTTCCCTCCAACAAAGGGAATTTCTGTCTTTTTTGCCTCAAAATAAGGGGAAATTCTGACTTATTACACTGAAATAAGTAAAATTTCTGCAATATTGCCCCAAAATAAGGGAAATTTCTGCCTTTTTACCCTGAAATATGTGAAATTTCTGCAATTTTACCCCAAATTAAGGTGAATTTCTGCCTTTTTGCCACAAATTAATGGGAATTTCTGCCTTTTTGCCCCAAAATAAAAAAAAAATTGCGTTTTTGCTCTGAAATAAGTGAAATTTCTGCAATTTTGCCCTAAAATAAGGAAAATTTCTGCAATTTTTCCCAATAATAAGGGGAATTTCTTCAATTTTGCCCCAAAATAAGGGGAATTTCTCCCTTTTTGCCCCAAAATAAAGGAAATTTCAGCCTTTTTACCTGAAAATAAATGAAGTTTCTGCAATTTTGCCCCAAATAAGTAAAATTTCTGCAATTTTGCCCCAAAATAAGGTAAATTCCTGCAATTTTTCCCCAAATTAAAGGAAATATCTTGAATTTTGCTCCAAAATAAGGGGAATTTATGATTTTTGCCCCAAAATAAAGGGAATTTCTGCCTTTTGCCCCAATATTAGGGGAATTTCTGCAATTTTACCCCAAAATAATTCGAATTTCTGCCTTTTTGCCCCAAAATAATGGGAATTTCTGCCTTTTTGCCACAAAATAAGAAAAATTTTTGCTTTCTTCCTCTGAAATAAATGAAATTTCTGCAATTTTGCCTTAAAATAAGGAAAATTTCTGCAATTTTTCCCCATAATAATAGAAATTTCTGCAATTTTGCCCCAAAATAAGAGGAATTTTTCCCTTTTTGCCCCAAAATAAAGGAAATATCAGCCCTTGTTCCTGAAAATAAGTGAAATTTCTGCAATTTTGCCTCAAATAAGGGAAATTTCTGCAATTTTTCCCAAAAATAAGGTAAATTCCTCCAATTTTGCCCCAAAATAAAGGAAATTTCTTGAATTTTGCCCCAAAATAAAGAGATTTTCTGATTTTTGCCCCAAAATTAGAGATTTCTGCAATTTTGCTCCAAAATACGAGGAATTTCTGCCTTTTTGCCCGAAAATAATGGGAATGCATACCTTTTTGCCATAAAAAATGAAATTTCTTCATTTTTGCTCCAAAATAAGGGAAATTTCTGCCTTTTTGCCTCTAAATAAGTGGAATTTCTGTCTTTTTTCGACAAAACAAAGGGAATTTCTCTCTTTTTGCCCCAAAATAAAGAGAATTTCTGACTCATTACCCGGAAATAAGTGAAATTTCTGCAATTTTGCCCCAATATAAGGGAAATTTCTGCCTTTTTGCCCCCAAATAAGGGGAATTCAGCCTTTTTACCTCAAAATAAGAGGAATTTCTGCATTTTTGCCACAAAATATTAGGAATTTCTGTTTTTTTGCCCCAAAATAAGGAAAATTTCTGACTTTGTTCCCTGAAATAAGTGAAATTTCTGCAATTTTGCCACAAAATAAGTGAAATTTCTGCAATTTTGCCCCAAAATAAAGGAAATTTCTGGAATTTTTTCCAAAAGAAGTGGAATTTCTGAGTTTTGCCCCAAAATAAGGAGAATTTCTGTCTTATTGCCCCAACATATAGGGAATTTCTGCCTTTTGCCCCACAATTAGTGGAATTTCTGCAATTTTGCTCCAAAATACGGGGAATTTCTGCCTTTTTTTCCAAAAATAAGGGAAATGCATACCTTTTTGCCATAAAAAAAGGGAAATTTCTTCATTTTTGCTCCAAAATAAGGGGAATTTCTGCCTTTTTGCCTCTAAATAAGTGGAATTTCTATCTTTTTCCCCCAAAACAACCGGAATTTCTGTATTTTTTGCCCCAAAATAAGAGGGAATTTCTGACTTATTACCCTGAAATAAGTGAAATTTCTGCAATTTTGCCCCAACATAAGGGAAATTTCTGCCTTTTAGCCCTGAAATATGTGAAATTTCTGCAATTTTACCTCAAAATAAGGTGAATTTCTGCCTTTTTGCCTTAAAATAATGGGAATTTCTGCCTTTTTGCCCCAAAATAAGAAATATTTTTGCTTTATTTCTCTGAAATAAGTGAAATTTCTGCAATTTTGCCCTAAAATAAGGGAAATTTCTGCAATTTTTTCCCATAACTAGGGAAATTTCTGCTATTTTGCCCCAAAATAAAGGGAATTTCTCTTTTTTTGCCCCAAAATGAAGGAAATTTCAGCCTTTTTACCTGAAAATAAGTGAATTTTATGCAATTTTGATTCAAATAAAAAAATTACTGCAATTTTGCCCCTAAATAAGGTAAATTCCTGCACTTTTGCCCCAAATTAAAGGAAATTTCTTGAATTTTGCCCCAAAATAAGGGGAATTTCTGATTTTTGCCCCAAAATAAAGGGAATTTCTGCTTTTTGCCCCAAAATTAGGGGAATTTCTGCCATTTTTCTCCAAAATACGGGGAATTTCTGCCTTTTTGCCTGAAAATAATGGGAATGCATACCTTTTTGCCATAAAAAGGGAAATTTCTTCATTTTTGCTCCAAAATAAAGGGAATTTCTGCCTTTTTGCCTCTGAATAAGTGGAATTTCTGTCTTTTTCTCTTAAAACAAAGAGAATTTCTGTCTTTTTTGCCCCAAAATAAGGGGAATTTCTGACTTATTACCCTGAAGTAAGTGAAATTTTTGAAATTTTGCCACAATATAAGTGAAATTTCTGCAATTTTGCCCCAAAATAAGTGAAATTTCTGCAATTTTGCCCCAAAATGAGGAAAATTTCGGGAATTTTGCCCCAAAATAAGTGGAATTTCTGAGTTTTGCCCCAAAATAAGGAGAATTTCTGTCTTTTTGCCCCAACATATAGGGAATTTCTGTCTTTCTGCATCACAACTAGGGGAATTTCTGCAATTATGCTCAAAAATACGGGGAATTTCTGCCTATTTGCCCGAAAATAAAGGGAATGCATAACTTTTTGCCATAAAAAAAGGAAATTTGTTCATTTTTGCTCCAAAATAAGGGAAATTTCTGCCTTTTTGCCTCTAAATAAGTGGAATTTCTGTCTTTTTCCCTCAAAACAAAGGGAATTTCTGGTTTTTTTGCTTCAAAATAAGGGGAATTTCTGAATTATTACACTGAAATAAGTAAAATTTCTGCAATTTTGCCCCAAAATAAGGGAAATTTCTGCCTTTTTGCCGTGAAATATGTGAAATTTCTGCAATTTTACCCCAAAATAATGTGAATTTCTGCCTTTTTGCCACAAATTAATGGGAATTTCTGCCTTTTTGCCCCAAAATAAGAAAAATTTTTGCGTTTTTTCTCTGAAATAAGTGAAATTTCTGCAATTTTGCCCTAAAATAAGGAAAATTTCTGCAATTTTTTCCAATAATAAGTGGAATTTCTTCAATTTTGCCCCAAAATAAGGGGAATTTCTCCCTTTTTGCCCCGAAATAAAGGAAATTTCAGCCTTTTTACCTGAAAATAAATGAAGTTTCTGCAATTTTGCCCCAAATAAGAAAAATTTCTGCAATTTTGCCCCAAAATAATGTAAATTCCTGCAATTTTTCCCCAAATTAAAGGAAATTTTTTGAATTTTGCCCCAAAATATGGGGAATTTATGATTTTTGCCCCAAATTAAAGGAAATTTCTTGAATTTTGCCCCAAAATATGGGGAATTTATGATTTTTGCCTCAAAATAAAGGGAATTTCTGCCTTTTGCCCCAAAATAATGGGAATTTCTTCCTTTTTGCCCCAAAATAAGACAAATTTTTGCTTTTTTTCTCTGAAATAAGTGAAATTTCTGCAATTTTGCCCTAAAATAAGGAAAATTTCTGCAATTTTCCCCATAATAATAGAAATTTCTGCAATTTTGCCCCAAAATAAGAGGAATTTCTCCCTTTTTGACCCAAAATAAAGGAAATATCAGCCCTTTTTCCTGAAAATAAGTGAAATTTCTGCAATTTTGCCCCAAATAAGGGAAATTTCTGCAATTTTGCCTAAAAATAAGGTAAATCCCTCCAATTTTGCCCCAAAATAAAAGAAATTTCTTGAATTTTGCCCCAGATAAAGAGATTTTCTGATTTGTGCCCCAAAATTAGGGGATTTTCTGCAATTTTGCTCCAAAATACGGGGAATTTCTGCCTTTTTGCCCGAAAATAATGGGAATGCATATCTTTTTGCCATAAAAAATGAAATTTCTTCAATTTTGCTCCAAAATAAGGGGAATCTCTGCCTTTTTGCCTCTAACTAAGTGGAATTTCTGTCTATTTCCCAAAAAACATAGGGAATTTCTCTCTTTTTTGCCCCAAAATAAGGGGAATTTCTCACTCATTACCCTGAAATAAGTGAAATTTTTGCAATTTTGCCCAAAAATAAGGGAAATTTCTGCTATTTTGCCCCCAAATAAGGGGAATTCAGACTTTTTACCTCAAAATAAGGGGAATTTCTGCATTTTTGCAACAAAATATTAGGAATTTCTGTTTTTTTGGCCCAAAGTAAGGACAATTTCTGACTTTTTTCTCTGAAATAAGTGAAATTTCTGCAATTTTGCCCCAAAATAAGTGAAATTTCTGCAATTTTGCCCCAAAATAAGGGAAATTTCTGGAACTTTGCCCCAAAAGAAGTGGAATTTCTAAGTTTTGCCACGAAATAAGGAGAATTTCTGTCTTTTTGCCTCTAAATAAGTGAAATTTCTGCAATTTTTCCCAAAAATAAGGGAAATTTCTGCCTTTTTGCCCCCAAATAAGGGGAATTTCAGCCTTTTTACCTCAAAATAAGGGGAATTTCTGCATTTTTGCCAAAAAATATTAGGAATTTCTGCCTTTTTGCCCCAAAATAAAGAAAATTTCTGCCTTTTTTCACTGAAATAAGTAAAATTTCTGCAATTTTGCCCCAAAATAAGTGAAATTTCTGCAATTTTGCCCCAAAATAAGGGAAATTTCTGGAATTTTGCCCCAAAATAAGTGGAAGTTCTGAGTTTTGCCCCAAAATAAGGAGAATTTCTGTCTTTTTGCCCCAACATATAGGAAATTTCTGTCTTTCTGCACCACAACTAGGGGAATTTCTGCAATTATGCTCCAAAATACGGGGAATTTCTGCCTATTTGCCCGAAAATAAAGGGAATGCATAACTTTTTGCCATAAAAAAGGGAAATTTTTTCATTTTTGCTCCAAAATAAGGGAAATTTCTGCCTTTTTGCCTCTAAATAAGTGGAATTTCTGTCTTTTTCCCTCAAAACAAGGGAATTTCTGTTTTTTTGCCTCAAAATAAGGGGAATTTCTGATTTATTACACTGAAATAAGTAAAATTTCTGCAATTTTGCCACAAAATAAGGGAAATTTCTGCCTTTTTGCCCTGAAATATGTGAAATTTCTGCAATTTTACCCCAAATTAAGGTGAATTTCTGCCGTTTTGCCACAAATTAATGGGAATTTCTGCCTTTTTGCCCCAAAATAAGAAAAATTTTTGCGTTTTTTCTCTGAAATAAGTGAAATTTCTGCAATTTTGCCCTAAAATAAGGAAAATTTCTGCAATTTTTCCCAATAATAAGGGGAATTTCTTCAATTTTGCCCCAAAATAAGGGAAATTTCTGCCTCTTTGCCTCCAAATATATGGAATTTCAGCCTTTTCACCTCAAAATATGGGAAATTTCTGCATTTTTGCAACAAAATATTAGGAATTTCTGACTTTTTGCCCCAAAATAAAGAAAATTTCTGCCTTCTTTCTCTGAAATAAGTGAAATTTCTGAAATTTTGCCCAAAAATAAGTGAAATTTCTGCAATTTTGGCCCAAAATAAGGGAAATTTCTGGAATTTTGCCCCAAAATAAGTGGAATTTCTAAGTTTTGCCCCAAAATAAGGAGAATTTCTGTCTTTTTGCCTCTAAATAAGTGAAATTTCTGCAATTTTGCCCCAAAATAAGGGAAATTTCTGCCTTTTTGCACCCAAATATGGGGAATTTCAGACTTTTTACCTCAAAATAAGGGGAATTTCTGCATTTTTGCCAGAAAATATTAGGAATTTCTGCCTTTTTGCCCCAAAATAAAGAAAATTTCTGCCTTTTTTCCCTGAAATAAGTGAAATTTCTGCAATTTTGCCCCAAAATAAGTGAAATTTCTGCAATTTTGCCCCAAAATAAGGTAAATTTCTAGAATTTTGCCCCAAAATAACTGGAATTTCTGAGTTATGCCCCAAAATAAGGAGAATTTCTGTCTTTTTGCCCCAACATATAGGGAATTTCTTTCTTTCTGCACCAGAACTAGGGGAATTTCTGTAATTATGCTCCAAAATACGGGGAATTTCTGCCTTTTTGCCCGAAAATAAGGGGAATGCATAACTTTTGCCATAAAAAAGATAAATTTCTTCATTTTTGCTCCAAAATAAGGGAAATTTCTGCCTTTTTGCCTCTAAATAAGTGGAATTTCTGTCTTTTTCCCTCAAACCAAAAAAAAATTTCTGTCTTTTTTGCCTCAAAATAAGTGGAATTTCTGACTTATTACACTGAAATATGTAAAATTTCTGCAATTTTGCCCCAAAATAAGGGAAATTTCTGCCTTTTTGCCCTGAAATATGTGAAATTTCTTCAATTTTACCCCAAAATAAGGTGAATTTCTGCCTTTTTGCCACAAATTAATAGGAATTTCTGCCTTTTTGCCCCAAAATAAGAAAAATTTTTGCGTTTTTTCTCTGAAATAAGTGAAATTTCTGCAATTTTGCCCTAAAATAAGGAAAATTTCTGCAATTTTTCCAAATAATAAGGGGAATTTCTTCAATTTTGCCCCAAAATAAGGGGAATTTCTCCCTTTTTGCCCCAAAATAAAGGAAATTTCAGCCTTTTTACCTGAAAATAAATGAAGTTTCTGCAATTTTGCCCCAAATAAGAAAAATTTCTGCAATTTTGCCCCAAAATAAGGTAAATTCCTGCAATTATGCCCCAAAATAAGGTAAATTCCTGCAATTTTGCCCCAAATTAAATGAAATTTCTTGAATTTGCCCCAAAATATGGGGAATTTATGATTTTTGCCCCAAAATAAAGGGAATTTTTGCCTTTTGCCCCAAAATTAGGGGAATTTCTGCAATTTTACCGCAAAATAAGTCGAATTCTGCCTTTTTGCCCCAAAATAATGGGAATTTCTTCCTTTTTGCCCCAAAATAAGAAAAATTTTTGCTTTTTTTTCTCTGAAATAAGTGAAATTTCTGCAATTTTGCCCTAAAATAAGGAAAATTTCTGCAATTTTTCCCCATAATAATAGAAATTTCTGCAATTTTGCCCCAAAATAAGAGGAATTTCTCCATTTTTGACCCAAAATAAAGGAAATATCAGCCCTTTTTCCTGAAAATAAGTGAAATTTCTGCAATTTTGCCCCAAATAAGGGAAATTTCTGCAATTTTGCCTAAAAATAAGGTAAATTCCTCCAATTTTGCCCCAAAATAAAGGAAATTTCTTGAATTTTGCCCCAAATAAAAAGATTTTCTGATTTGTGCCCCAAAATTAGGGGATTTTCTGCAATTTTGCTCCAAAATACGGGGAATTTCTGCCTTTTTGCCCGAAAATAATGGGAATGCATATCTTTTTGCCATAAAAAATGAAATTTCTTCATTTTTGCTCCAAAATAAGGGGAATTTCTGCTTTTTTGCCTCTAAATAAGTGGAATTTCTGTCTTTTTCTCACAAAACATAGGGAATTTCTCTCTTTTTTGCCCCAAAATAAGGGGAATTTCTGACTCATTACCCTGAAATAAGTGAAATTTTTGCAATTTTGCCCCAAAATAAGGGAAATTTCTGCTATTTTGCCCCCAAATAAGGGGAATTCAGCCTTCATACCTCAAAATAAGGGGAATTTCTGCATTTTTGCAACAAAATATTAGGAATTTCTGTTTTTTTGCCCCAAAGTAAGGAAAATTTCTGACTTTTTTCTCTGAAATAAGTGAAATTTCTGAAATTTTGCCCCAAAATAAGTGAAATTTCTGCAATTTTGCCCCAAAATAAGGGAACTTTCTGGAATTTTGCCCCAAAATAAGTGGAATTTCTGAGTTTTGCCCCAAAATAAGGAGAATTTCTGTCTTTTTGCCCCAACATATAGGAAATTTCTGCATTTTTGCCCCACAATTAGGGGAATTTCTGCAATTTTGCTCCAAAATACGAGGAATTTCTGCCTTTTTGCCCGAAAATAAGAAGAATGCATACCTTTTTGCCTTAAAATAGGGAAATTTCTTCATTTTTGCTTCAAAATAAGGGGAATTTCTGCTTTTTTGCCTCTAAATAAGTGAAATTTCTGTCTTTTTCCCCCAAAACAAAGGGATTTTCTGTCTCTTTTGCACCAAAGTAATAAAAATTTCTCACTTATTACCCTGAAATAAGTGAAATTTCTGCAATTTTGCCCAAAAATAAGGGAAATTTTTGCCTTTTTGTCCACAAATAAGAGGAATTTCACCCTTTTTACCTCAAAATAAGGGGAATTTCTGCATTTTTGCCACAAAATATTAGGAATTTCTGCCTTTTTGCCGCAAATTAAGGAAAATTTCTGCCTTTTTTCCCTGAAGTAAATGAAATTTCTGCAATTTTGCCCCAAAATAAGTGGAATTTCTGAATTTTGCCCCAAAATAAAGAGAATTTCTGTCTTTTTGCCCCAACATATAGGGAATTTCTGCCTTTTTGCACAACAATTAGGGTAATTTCTGCAATTTTGCTCCAAAATACAGGGAATTTCTGCCTTTTTGCCTGAAAATAAGGGGAATGCATAACTTTTTGTTATAAAAAGGGAAATTTCTTCATTTTTGCTCCAAAATAAGGGGAATTTCTGCCTTTTTGCTTCTCAATAAGTAGAATTTCTGTCTTTTTCCCCCAAAACAAAGGGAAATTTTTTTTTTTCCCTAAAATCAGGTTAATTTCTGACTTATTACCCTGAAATATGTGAAATTTCTGCAATTTTGCCCCAAAATAAGGAAAATTTCTGCCTCTTTGCCCTCAAATAAGGGGAATTTCAGCCTTTTTACCTCAAAATAAAGGGAATTCCTGCCTTTTTGTCCCAAAATAAGAAAAATTTCTACCTTTTTTCCCTGAAATAAGTAAAATTTCTGCAATTTTGCCCCAAAATAAGTGAAATTTCTGCAATTATGCCCCAGAATAAGGGAAATTTCTGGAATTTTGCCCCAAAATAAGTGGAATTTCTGAGTTTTGCCCCAAAATAAGGAGAATTTCTGTCTTTTTGCCCCAACATATAGGGAATTTCTGCATTTTTGCCCAACAATTAGGGGAATTTCTGCAATTTTGCTCCAAAATACAAGGAATTTCTGCCTTTTTGCCTGAAAATAAGAAGAATGCATAACTTTTTGCCTTAAAAAAGGGAAATTTCTTCATTTTTGCTTCTAAATAAGGGGAATTTCTGCTTTTTTGCCTCTAAATAGGTGGAATTTCTGTCTTTTTCCCCCAAAACAATGGGATTTTCTGTCTTTTTTGCACCAAAATAAAAAAAATTTCTCACTTATTACCCTCAAATAAGTAAAATTTTTGCAATTTTGCCCAAAAATAAGGGAAATTTCTGCTATTTTGCCCCCAAATAAGGGGAATTCAGCCTTTTTACCTCAAAATAAGGGGAATTTCTGCATTTTTGCAACAAAATATTAGGAATTTCTGTTTTTTTGCCCCAAAGTAAGGAAAATTTCTGACTTTTTTCTCTGAAATAAGTGAAATTTCTGCAATTTTGCCCCAAAATAAGTGAAATTTCTGCAATTTTGTCTCAAAATAAGGGAAATTTCTGGAACTTTGCCCCAAAAGAAGTGGAATTTCTAAGTTTTGCCACAAAATAAGGAGAATTTCTGTCTTTTTGCCTCTAAATAATTGAAATTTCTGCAATTCTTCCCGAAAATAAGGGAAATATCTGCCTTTTTGCCCCCAAATAAGGGGAATTTCAGCCTTTTTACCTCAATATAAGGGGAATTTCTGCATTTTTGCCAAAAAATATTAGGAATTTCTGCCTTTTTGCCCCAAAATAAAGAAAATTTCTGCCTTTTTTCCCTGAAATAAGTGAAATTTCTGCAATTTTGCCCCAAAATAAGTGAAATTTCTGCAATTTTGCCCAAAAATAAGGGAAATTTTTGCAATTTTGCCCGAAAATAAGTGGAAGTTCTGAGTTTTGCCCCAAAATAAGGAGAATTTCTGTCTTTTTGCCCAAACATATAGGAAATTTCTGTCTTTCTGCACCACAACTAGGGGAATTTCTGCAATTATGCTCCAAAATACGGGGAATTTCTGCCTATTTTCCCGAAAATAAAGGGAATGCATAACTTTTTGCATTAAAAAAGGGAAATTTCTTCATTTTTGCTCCAAAATAAGGGAAATTTCTGCCTTTTTGCCCCTAAATAAGTGGAATTTCTGTCTTTTTCCCTCAAAACAAGGGAATTTCTGTTTTTTTGCCTCAAAATAAGGAGAATTTCTGACTTATTACACTGAAATAAGTAAAATTTCTGCAATTTTGCCCCCAAATAAGGGAAATTTCTGCCTTTTTGCCCTGAAATATGTGAAATTTCTGCAATTTTACCCCAAAATAAGGTGAATTTCTGCCTTTTTGCCACAAATTAATGGGAATTTCTGCCTTTTTGCCCCAAAATAAGAAAAATTTTTGCATTTTTTCTCTGAAATAAGTGAAATTTCTGCAATTTTGCCCTAAAATAAGAAAAATTTCTTCAATTTTTCCCAATAATAAGGGGAATTTCTTCAATTTTGCCCCAAAATAAGGGGAATTTCTCTCTTTTTGCCCCAAAATAAAGGAAATTTCAGACTTTTTACCTGAAAATAAATGAAGTTTCTGCAATTTTGCCCCAAATAAGAAAAATTTCTGCAATTTTGCCCCAAAATAAGGTAAATTCCTGCAATTTTTCCCCAAATTAAAGAAATTTTTTGAATTTTGCGCCAAAATATGGGGAATTTATGATTTTTGCCCCAAATTAAAGGAAATTTCTTGAATTTTGCCCCAAAATATGGGGAATTTATGATTTTTCCCCAAAATAAAGGGAATTTCTGCCTTTTGCCCCAAAATAATGGGAATTTCTTTCATTTTTGCCCCAAAATAAGAAAAATTTTTGCTTTTTTTCTCTGAAATAAGTGAAATTTCTGCAATTTTGCCCTAAAATATGGAAAATTTCTGCAATTTTTCTTCATAATAATAGAAATTTCTGCAATTTTGCCTCAAAATAAGAGGAATTTCTCCCTTTTTGACCCAAAATAAAGGAAATATCAGCCCTTTTTCCTGAAAATAAGTGAAATTTCTGCAATTTTGCCCCAAATAATGGAAATTTCTGCAATTTTGCCTAGAAATAAAGTAAATTCCTCCAATTTTGCCCCAAAATAAAGGAAATTTCTTGAATTTTGCCCCAAATAAAGAGATTTTCTAATTTGTGCCCCAAAATTAGGGGATTTTCTGCAATTTTGCTCCAAAATACGGGGAATTTCTGCCTTTTTGCCCGAAAATAATGGGAATGCATATTTTTTTGCCATAAAAAATGAAATTTCTTCATTTTTGCTCCAAAATAAGGGGAATTTCTGCCTTTTTGCCTCTAAATAAGTGGAATTTCTGTCTTTTTCCCACAAAACATAGGGAATTTCTCTCTTTTTTGCCCCAAAATAAGGGGAATTTCTGACTCATTACTCTGAAATAAGTGAAATTTTTGCAATTTTGCCCCAAAATAAGGGAAATTTCTGCTATTTTGCCCCCAAATAAGGGGAATTCAGCATTTTTACCTCAAAATATGGGGAATTTCTGCATTTTTGCGACAAAATATTAGGAATTTCTGTTTTTTTGCCCCAAAGTAAGGAAAATTTCTGACTTTTTTCTCTGAAATAAGTGAAATTTCTGCAATTTTGCCCCAAAATAAGTGAAATTTCTGCAATTTTGTCTCAAAATAAGGGAAATTTCTGGAACTTTGCCACAAAAGAAGTGGAATTTCTAAGTTTTGCCACAAAATAGGGAGAATTTCTGTCTTTTTGCCTCTAAATAAGTGAAATTTCTGCAATTCTTCCCGAAAATAAGGGAAATTTCTGCCTTTTTGCCCCCAAATAAGGGGAATTTCAGCCTTTTTACCTCAAAATAAGGGGAATTTCTGCATTTTTGCCAAAAAATATTAGGAATTTCTGCCTTTTTGCCCAAAAATAAAGAAAATTTCTGTTTTTTTTCTCTGAAATAAGTGAAATTTCTGCAATTTTGCCCCAAAATAAGTGAAATTTCTGCAATTTTGCCCAAAAATAAGGGAAATTTTTGCAATTTTGCCCGAAAATAAGTGGAAGTTCTGAGTTTTGCCCCAAAATAAGGAGAATTTCTGTCTTTTTGCCCCAACATATAGGGAATTTCTGTCTTTCTGCACCACAACTAGGGGATTTTCTGCAATTATGCTCCAAAATACGGGGAATTTCTGCCTATTTGCCCGAAAATAAAGGTAATGCATAACTTTTTGCATTAAAAAAGGGAAATTTCTTCATTTTTGCTCCAAAATAAGGGAAATTTCTGCCTTTTTGCCCCTAAATAAGTGGAATTTCTGTCTTTTTCCCTCAAAACAAGGGAATTTCTGTTTTTTTGCCTCAAAATAAGGAGAATTTCTGACTTATTACACTGAAATAAGTAAAATTTCTGCAATTTTGCCCCAAAATAAGGGAAATTTCTGCCTTTTTGCCCTGAAATATGTGAAATTTCTGCAATTTTACCCCAAAATAAGGTGAATTTCTGCCTTTTTGCCACAAATTAATGGGAATTTCTGCCTTTTTGCCCCAAAATAAGAAAAATTTTTGCGTTTTTTCTCTGAAATAAGTGAAATTTCTGCAATTTTGCCCTAAAATAAGGAAAATTTCTGCAATTTTTCCCAATAATAAAGGGAATTTCTTCAATTTTTCCCCAAAATAAGGGGAATTTCTCTCTTTTTGCCCCAAAATAAAGGAAATTTCAGCCTTTTTACCTGAAAATAAATGAAGTTTCTGCAATTTTGCCCCAAATAAGAAAAATTTCTGCAATTTTGCCGCAAAATAAGGTAAATTCCTGCAATTTTTCCCCAAATTAAAGGAAATTTTTTGAATTTTGCCCCAAAATATAGGGAATTTATGATTTTTGCCCCAAATTAAAGGAAATTTCTTGAATTTTGCCCCAAAATATGGGGAATTTATGATTTTTGCCCCAAAATAAAGGGAATTTCTGCCTTTTGCCCCAAAATAATGGGAATTTCTTTTTTTTTCCCCAAAATAAGAAAAATTTTTGCTTTTTTTCTCTGAAATAAGTGAAATTTCTGCAATTTTGCCCTAAAATAAGGAAAATTTCTGCAATTTTTCCCCATAATAATGGAAATTTCTGCAATTTTGCCCCAAAATAAGAGGAATTTCTCCCTTTTTGACCCAAAATAAAGGAAATATCAGCCCTTTTCCTGAAAATAAGTGAAATTTCTGCAATTTTGCCCCAAATAAGGGAAATTTCTGCAATTTTGCCTAAAAATAAGGTAAATTCCTCCAATTTTGCCCCAAAATAAAGGAAATTTCTTGAATTTTGCGCCAAATAAAGAGATTTTCTGATTTGTGCCCCAAAATTAGGGGATTTTCTGCAATTTTGCTCCAAAATACGGGGAATTTCTGCCTTTTTGCCCGAAAATAATGGGAATGCATATCTTTTTGCCATAAAAAATGAAATTTCTTCATTTTTGCTCCAAAATAAGGGGAATTTCTGCCTTTTTGCCTCTAAATAAGTGGAATTTCTGTATTTTTCCCACAAAACATAGGGAATTTCTCTCTTTTTTGCCCCAAAATAAGGGGAATTTCTGCTATTTTGCCCCCAAATAAGGGGAATTCAGCCTTTTTACCTCAAAATAAGGGGAATTTCTGCATTTTTGCAACAAAATATTAGGAATTTCTGTTTTTTTGCCCCAAAGTAAGGAAAATTTTGACTTTTTTCTCTGAAATAATTGAAATTTCTGCAATTTTGCCCCAAAATAAGTGAAATTTCTGCAATTTTGCCCCAAAATAAGGGAAATTTCTGGAACTTTGCCCCAAAAGAATTGGAATTTCTGAGTTTTGCCCCAAAATAAGGAGAATTTCTGCCTTTTTGCCCCAACATATAGGAAATTTCTGCATTTTTGCCCCACAATTAGGGGAATTTCTGCAATTTTGCTCCAAAATACGAGGAATTTCTGCCTTTTTGCCCGAAAATAAGAAGAATGCATACCTTTTTGCCTTAAAAAAGGGAAATTTCTTCATTTTTGCTTCAAAATAAGGGGAATTTCTGCTTTTTTGCCTCTAAATAAGTGGAATTTCTGTCTTTTTCCCCCAAAACAAAGGGATTTTCTGTCTTTTTTGCACCAAAATAATAAAAATTTCTCACTTATTACCCTGAAATAAGTGAAATTTCTGCAATTTTGCCCAAAAATAAGGGAAATTTTTGCCTTTTTGTCCACAAATAAGAGGAATTTCACCCTTTTTACCTCAAAATAAGGGGAATTTCTGCATTTTTGCCACAAAATATTAGGAATTTCTGCCTTTTTGCCCCAAATTAAGGAAAATTTCTGCCTTTTTTCCCTGAAGTAAGTGAAATTTCTGCAATTTTGCCCCAAAATAAGTGGAATTTCTGAATTTTGCCCCAAAATAAAGAGAATTTCTGTCTTTTTGCCCCAACATATAGGGAATTTCTGCCTTTTTGTACAACAATTAGGGTAATTTCTGCAATTTTGCTCCAAAATACAGGGAATTTCTGCCTTTTTGCCTGAAAATAAGAGGAATGCATAACTTTTTGTTATAAAAAGGGAAATTTCTTCATTTTTGCTCCAAAATAAGGGGAATTTCTACCTTTTTGCTTCTCAATAAGTGGAATTTCTATCTTTTTCCCCCAAAACAAAGGGAATATCTGTTTTTCTGCCCTAAAATAAGGGGATTTTCTGACTTATTACACTGAAATAAGTAAAATTTCTGCAATTTTGCCCCAAAATAAGGGAAATTTCTGCCTTTTTGCCCTGAAATATGTGAAATTTCTGCAATTTTACCCCAAAATAAGGTGAATTTCTGCCTTTTTGCCACAAATTAATGGGAATTTCTGCCTTTTTGCCCCAAAATAAGAAAAATTTTTGCGTTTTTTCTCTGAAATAAGTGAAATTTCTGCAATTTTGCCCTAAAATAAGGAAAATTTCTGCAATTTTTTCCCAATAATAAGGGAAATTTCTCCAATTTTGCCCCAAAATAAGGGGAATTTCTCTCTTTTTGCCCCAAAATAAAGGAAATTTCAGCCTTTTTACCTGAAAATAAATGAAGTTTCTGCAATTTTGCCCCAAATAAGAAAAATTTCTGCAATTTTGCCCCAAAATAAGGTAAATTCCTGCAATTTTTCCCCAAATTAAAGGAAATTTTTTGAATTTTGCGCCAAAATATGGGGAATTTATGATTTTTGCCCCAAATTAAAGGAAATTTCTTGAATTTTGCCCCAAAATATGGGGAATTTATGATTTTTGCCCCAAAATAAAGGGAATTTCTGCCTTTTGCCCCAAAATAATGGGAATTTCTTCCTTTTTTCCCCAAAATAAGAAAAATTTTTGCTTTTTTTCTCTGAAATAAGTGAAATTTCTGCAATTTTGCCCTAAAATAAGGAAAATTTCTGCAATTTTTCCCCATAATAATGGAAATTTCTGCAATTTTGCCCCAAAATAAGAGGAATTTCTCCCTTTTTGACCCAAAATAAAGGAAATATCAGCCCATTTCCTGAAAATAAGTGAAATTTCTGCAATTTTGCCCCAAATAAGGGAAATTTCTGCAATTTTGCCTAAAAATAAGTTAAATTCCTCCAATTTTGCCCCCAAATAAAGGAAATTTCTTGAATTTTGCCCCAAATAAAGAGATTTTCTGATTTGTGCCCCAAAATTAGGGGATTTTCTGCAATTTTGCTCCAAAATACGGGGAATTTCTGCCTTTTTGCCCGAAAATAATGGGAATGCATATCTTTTTGCCATAAAAAATGAAATTTCTTCATTTTTGCTCCAAAATAAGGGGAATTTCTGCCTTTTTGCCTCTAAATAAGTGGAATTTCTGTCTTTTTCCCACAAAACATAGGGAATTTCTCTCTTTTTTGCCCCAAAATAAGGGGAATTTCTGCTATTTTGCCCCCAAATAAGGGGAATTCAGCCTTTTTACCTCAAAATAAAGGGAATTTCTGCATTTTTGCACCAAAATATTAGGAATTTCTGTTTTTTTGCCCCGAAGTAAGGAAAATTTCTGACTTTTTTCTATGAAATAAGTAAAATTTCTGCAATTTTGTCCCAAAATAAGTGAAATTTCTGTAATTTTGCCCCAAAATAAGAGAAATTTCTGGAACTTTGCCCCAAAAAAAGTGGAATTTCTGAGTTTTGCCCCAAAATAAGGAGAATTTCTGTCTTTTTGCCCCAAAATAAGGAGAATTTCTGTCTTTTTGCCCCAACATATAGGAAATTTCTGCATTTTTGCCCCACAATTAGGGGAATTTCTGCAATTTTGCTCCAAAATACGAGAAATTTCTGCCTTTTTGCCCGAAAATAAGAAGAATGCATACCTTTTTGCCTTAAAAAAGGGAAATTTCTTAATTTTTGCTTCAAAATAAGGGGAATTTCTGTCTTTTTCCCCCAAAACAAAGGGATTTTCTGTCTTTTTTGCACCAAAATAATAAAAATTTCTCACTTATTACCCTGATATAAGTGAAATTTCTGCAATTTTGCCCAAAAATAAGGGAAATTTTTGCCTTTTTGTCCACAAATAAGAGGAATTTCACCCTTTTTACCTCAAAATAAGGGGAATTTCTGCATTTTTGCCACAAAATATTAGGAATTTCTGCCTTTTTGCCCCAAATTAAGGAAAATTTCTGCCTTTTTTCCCTGAAGTAAGTGAAATTTCTGCAATTTTGCCCCAAAATAAGTGGAATTTCTGAATTTTTCCCCAAAATAAAGAGAATTTCTGTCTTTTTGCCCCAACATATAGGGAATTTCTGCCTTTTTGCCCAACAATTAGGGTAATTTCTGCAATTTTGCTCCAAAATACAGGGAATTTCTGCCTTTTTGCCTGAAAATAAGGGGAATGCATAACTTTTTGTTATAAAAAGGGAAATTTCTTCATTTTTGCTCCAAAATAAGGGGAATTTCTACCTTTTTGCTTCTCAATAAGTGGAATTTCTATCTTTTTCCCCCAAAACAAAGGGAATTTCTGTTTTTCTGCCCTAAAATAAGGGGAATTTCTGAATTATTACCCTGAAATAAGTGAAATTTCTGCAATTTTGCCCCAAAATAAGGGAAATTTCTGCCTCTTTGCCCTCAAATAAGGGGAATTTCAGCCTTTCTACCTCAAAATAAGGGGAATTCCTGTATTTTTGACCCAAAATAAGGAAAATTTCTACCTTCTTTCCCTGAAATAAGTAAAATTTCTGCAATTTTGCCCCAAAATAAGTGAAATTTCTGCAATTTTGCCCCAGAATAAGGGAAATTTCTGGAATTTTGCCCCAAAATAAGTGGAATTTCTGAGTTTTGCCCCAAAATAAGGAGAATTTCTGTCTTTGTGCCCCAACATATAGGGAATTTCTTCATTTTTGCCCAACAATTAGGGGAATTTCTGCAATTTTGCTCCAAAATACAAGGAATTTCTGCCTTTTTGCCCAAAAATAAGAAGAATGCATAACTTTTTGCCTTAAAAAAGGGAAATTTCTTCATTTTTGCTTCAAAATAAGGGGAATTTCTGCTTTTTTGCCTCTAAATAGGTGGAATTTCTGTCTTTTTCCCCCAAAACAAAGGGATTTTCTGTCTTTTTTGCACCAAAATAAGAAAAATTTCTCACTTATTACCCTCAAATAAGTGAAATTTCTGCAATTTTGCACAAAAATAAGGGAAATTTTTGCCTTTCTGCCCACAAATAAGGGGAATTTCAGCCTTTTTATCTCAAAATAAGGGGAATTTCTGCATTTTTACCAAAAATATTAGGAATTTCTGCCTTTTTGCCACCAAAAAAAGAAAATTTCTGCCTTTTTTCCCCGAAATAAGTGAAATTTCTGCAATTTTGCACCAAAATAAGTGAAATTTCTGCAATTTTGCGCCAAAATAAGTGAAATTTCTGCAATTTTGCCCCAAAATAAGGGAAATTTCTGGAATTTTGCCCCAAAATAAGTGGAATTTCTGAGTTTTGCCCCAAAATAAGGAGAATTTCTGTCTTTTTGCCCCAACATATAGGGAATTTCTGTCTTTCTGCACCACAACTAGGGGATTTTCTGCAATTATGCTCCAAAATACGGGGAATTTCTGCCTATTTGCCCGAAAATAAAGGGAATGCATAACTTTTTGCCATAAAAAAGGGAAATTTCTTCATTTTTGCTCCAAAATAAGGGAAATTTCTGCCTTTTTGCCTCTAAATAAGTGGAATTTCTGTCTTTTTCCCTCAAAACAAAGGGAATTTCTTTTTTTTTGCCTCAAAATAAGTGGAATTTCTGACTTATTACACTGAAATAAGTAAAATTTCTGAAATTTTGCCCCAAAATAAGGGAAATTTCTGCCTTTTTGCCCTGAAATATGTGAAGTTTCTGCAATTTTACCCCAAAATAAGGTGAATTTCTGCCTTTTTGCCACAAATTAATAGGAATTTCTGCCTTTTTGCCCCAAAATAAGAAAAATTTTTGCGTTTTTTCTCTGAAATAAGTGAAATTTCTGCAATTTTGCCCTAAAATAAGGAAAATTTCTGCAATTTTTCCAAATAATAAGGGGAATTTCTTCAATTTTGCCCCAAAATAAGGGGAATTTCTCCCTTTTTGCCCCAAAATAAAGGAAATTTCAGCCTTTTTACCTGAAAATAAATGAAGTTTCTGCAATTTTGCCCCAAATAAGAAAAATTTCTGCAATTTTGCCCCAAAATAAGGTAAATTCCTGCAATTATGCCCCAAAATAAGGTAAATTCCTGCAATTTTGCCCCAAATTAAATGAAATTTCTTGAATTTGCCCCAAAATATGGGGAATTTATGATTTTTGCCCCAAAATAAAGGGAATTTCTGCCTTTTGCCCCAAAATTAGGGGAATTTCTGCAATTTTACCGCAAAATAAGTCGAATTCTGCCTTTTTGCCCCAAAATAATGGGAATTTCTTCTTTTTGCCACAAAATAAGAAAAATTTTTGCTTTTTTTCTCTGAAATAAGTGAAATTTCTGCAATTTTGCCCTAAAATAAGGAAAATTTCTGCAATTTTTCCCCATAATAATAGAAATTTCTGCAATTTTGCTCCAAAATACGGGGAATTTCTGCCTTTTTGCCCGAAAATAATGGGAATGCATATCTTTTTGCCATAAAAAATGAAATTTCTTCATTTTTGCTCCAAAATAAGGGGAATTTCTGCCTTTTTGCCTCTAAATAAGTGGAATTTCTGTCTTTTTCCCACAAAACATAGGGAATTTCTCTCTTTTTTGCCCCAAAATAAGGGGAATTTCTGACTCATTACCCTGAAATAAGTGAAATTTTTGCAATTTTGCCCCAAAATAAGGGAAATTTCTGCTATTTTGCCCCCAAATAAGGGGAATTCAGCATTTTTACCTCAAAATATGGGGAATTTCTGCATTTTTGCAACAAAATATTAGGAATTTCTGTTTTTTTGCCCCAAAGTAAGGAAAATTTCTGACTTTTTTCTCTGAAATAAGTGAAATTTCTGCAATTTTGCCCCAAAATAAGTGAAATTTCTGCAATTTTGTCCCAAAATAAAGGAAATTTCTGGAACTTTGCCCCAAAAGAAGTGGAATTTCTAAGTTTTGCCACAAAATAAGGAGAATTTCTGTCTTTTTGCCTCTAAATAAGTGAAATTTCTGCAATTCTTCCCGAAAATAAGGGAAATTTCTGCCTTTTTGCCCCCAAATAAGGGGAATTTCAGCCTTTTTACCTCAAAATAACGGGAATTTCTGCATTTTTGCCAAAAAATATTAGCAATTTCTGCCTTTTTGCCCCAAAATAAAGAAAATTTCTGCCTTTTTTCCCTGAAATAAGTGAAATTTCTGCAATTTTGCCCCAAAATAAGTGAAATTTCTGCAATTTTGCCCAAAAATAAGGGAAATTTTTGCAATTTTGCCCCAAAATAAGTGGAAGTTCTGAGTTTTGCCCCAAAATAAGGAGAATTTCTGTCTTTTTGCCCCAACATATAGGATATTTCTGTCTTTCTGCACCACAACTAGGGGAATTTCTGCAATTATGCTCCAAAATACGGGGAATTTCTGCCTATTTGCCTGAAAATAAAGGGAATGCATAACTTTTTGCCATAAAAAAGGGAAATTTCTTCATTTTTGCTCCAAAATAAGGGAAATTTCTGCCTTTTTGCCCCTAAATAAGTGGAATTTCTGACTTTTTCCCTCAAAACAAGGGAATTTCTGTTTTTTTGCCTCAAAATAAGGGGAATTTCTGACTTATTACACTGAAATAAGTAAAATTTCTGCAATTTTGCCCCAAAATAAGGGAAATTTCTGCCTTTTTGCCCTGAAATATGTGAAATTTCTGCAATTTTACCCCAAAATAAGGTGAATTTCTGCCTTTTTGCCACAAATTAATAGGAATTTCTGCCTTTTTGCCCCAAAATAAGAAAAATTTTTGCGTTTTTTCTCTGAAATAAGTGAAATTTCTGCAATTTTGCCCTAAAATAAGGAAAATTTCTGCAATTTTTCCAAATAATAAGGGGAATTTCTTCAATTTTGCCCCAAAATAAGGGGAATTTCTCCCTTTTTGCCCCAAAATAAAGGAAATTTCAGCCTTTTTACCTGAAAATAAATGAAGTTTCTGCAATTTTGCCCCAAATAAGAAAAATTTCTGCAATTTTGCCCCAAAATAAGGTAAATTCCTGCAATTATGCCCCAAAATAAGGTAAATTCCTGCAATTTTGCCCCAAATTAAATGAAATTTCTTGAATTTGCCCCAAAATATGGGGAATTTATGATTTTTGCCCCAAAATAAAGGGAATTTCTGCCTTTTGCCCCAAAATTAGGGGAATTTCTGCAATTTTACCGCAAAATAAGTCGAATTCTGCCTTTTTGCCCCAAAATAATGGGAATTTCTTCTTTTTGCCACAAAATAAGAAAAATTTTTGCTTTTTTTCTCTGAAATAAGTGAAATTTCTGCAATTTTGCCCTAAAATAAGGAAAATTTCTGCAATTTTTCCCCATAATAATAGAAATTTCTGCAATTTTGCTCCAAAATACGGGGAATTTCTGCCTTTTTGCCCGAAAATAATGGGAATGCATATCTTTTTGCCATAAAAAATGAAATTTCTTCATTTTTGCTCCAAAATAAGGGGAATTTCTGCCTTTTTGCCTCTAAATAAGTGGAATTTCTGTCTTTTTCCCACAAAACATAGGGAATTTCTCTCTTTTTTGCCCCAAAATAAGGGGAATTTCTGACTCATTACCCTGAAATAAGTGAAATTTTTGCAATTTTGCCCCAAAATAAGGGAAATTTCTGCTATTTTGCCCCCAAATAAGGGGAATTCAGCATTTTTACCTCAAAATATGGGGAATTTCTGCATTTTTGCAACAAAATATTAGGAATTTCTGTTTTTTTGCCCCAAAGTAAGGAAAATTTCTGACTTTTTTCTCTGAAATAAGTGAAATTTCTGCAATTTTGCCCCAAAATAAGTGAAATTTCTGCAATTTTGTCCCAAAATAAAGGAAATTTCTGGAACTTTGCCCCAAAAGAAGTGGAATTTCTAAGTTTTGCCACAAAATAAGGAGAATTTCAGCCTTTTTACCTCAAAATAACGGGAATTTCTGCATTTTTGCCAAAAAATATTAGCAATTTCTGCCTTTTTGCCCCAAAATAAAGAAAATTTCTGTTTTTTTTCCCTGAAATAAGTGAAATTTCTGCAATTTTGCCCCAAAATAAGTGAAATTTCTGCAATTTTGCCCAAAAATAAGGGAAATTTTTGCAATTTTGCCCCAAAATAAGTGGAAGTTCTGAGTTTTGCCCCAAAATAAGGAGAATTTCTGTCTTTTTGCCAAAACATATAGGATATTTCTGTCTTTCTGCACCACAACTAGGGGAATTTCTGCAATTATGCTCCAAAATACGGGGAATTTCTGCCTATTTGCCCGAAAATAAAGGGAATGCAAAACTTTTTGCCATAAAAAAGGGAAATTTCTTCATTTTTGCTCCAAAATAAGGGAAATTTCTGCCTTTTTGCCCCTAAATAAGTGGAATTTCTGACTTTTTCCCTCAAAACAAGGGAATTTCTGTTTTTTTGCCTCAAAATAAGG
The DNA here is from genome assembly GCF_963924665.1 of Micromys minutus. Taxonomy (NCBI): domain Eukaryota; kingdom Metazoa; phylum Chordata; class Mammalia; order Rodentia; family Muridae; genus Micromys; species Micromys minutus. The sequence continues at coordinate 143,614 of NW_027667690.1, read as the reverse complement.
GGAATTTCTGACTTATTACACTGAAATAAGTAAAATTTCTGCAATTTTGCCCCAAAATAAGGGAAATTTCTGCCTTTTTGCCCTGAAATATGTGAAATTTCTGCAATTTTACCCCAAAATAAGCTGAATTTCTGCCTTTTTGCCACAAATTAATGGGAATTTCTGCCTTTTTGCCCCAAAATAAGAAAAATTTTTGCGTTTTTTCTCTGAAATAAGTGAAATTTCTGCAATTTTGCCCTAAAATAAGGAAAATTTCTGCAATTTTTCCCAATAATAAAGGGAATTTCTTCAATTTTGCCCCAAAATAAGGGGAATTTCTCTCTTTTTGCCCCAAAATAAAGGAAATTTCAGCCTTTTTACCTGAAAATAAATGAAGTTTCTGCAATTTTGCCCCAAATAAGAAAAATTTCTGCAATTTTGCCCCAAAATAAGGTAAATTCCTGCAATTTTTCCCCAAATTAAAGGAAATTTTTTGAATTTTGCCCCAAAATATGGGGAATTTATGATTTTTGCCCCAAATTAAAGGAAATTTCTTGAATTTTGCCCCAAAATATGGGGAATTTATGATTTTTGCCCCAAAATAAAGGGAATTTCTGCCTTTTGCCCCAAAATAATGGGAATTTCTTCCTTTTTTCCCCAAAATAAGAAAAATTTTTGCTTTTTTTCTCTGAAATAAGTGAAATTTCTGCAATTTTGCCCTAAAATAAGGAAAATTTCTGCAACTTTTCCCCATAATAATGGAAATTTCTGCAATTTTGCCCCAAAATAAGAGGAATTTTTCCCTTTTTGACCCAAAATAAAGGAAATATCAGCCCTTTTCCTGAAAATAAGTGAAATTTCTGCAATTTTGCCCCAAATAAGGGAAATTTCTGCAATTTTGCCTAAAAATAAGGTAAATTCCTTTAATTTTGCCCCAAAATAAAGGAAATTTCTTGAATTTTGCCCCAAATAAAGAGATTTTCTGATTTGTGCCCCAAAATTAGGGGATTTTCTGCAATTTTGCTCCAAAATACGGGGAATTTCTGCCTTTTTGCCCGAAAATAATGGGAATGCATATCTTTTTGCCATAAAAAATGAAATTTCTTCATTTTTGCTCCAAAATAAGGGGAATTTCTGCCTTTTTGCCTCTAAATAAGTGGAATTTCTTTCTTTTTCCCACAAAACATAGGGAATTTCTCTCTTTTTTGCCCCAAAATAAGGGGAATTTCTGCTATTTTGCCCCCAAATAAGGGGAATTCAGCCTTTTTACCTCAAAATAAGGGGAATTTCTGCATTTTTGCAACAAAATATTAGGAATTTCTGTTTTTTTGCCCCAAAGTAAGGAAAATTTCTGACTTTTTTCTCTGAAATAAGTGAAATTTCTGCAATTTTGCCCCAAAATAAGGGAAATTTCTGCCTTTTTGCCCCCAAATAAGGGGAATTTCAGCCTTTTTACCTCGAAATAAGGGGAATTTCTGCATTTTTGCCAAAAATATTAGGAATTTCTGCCTTTTTGCCCAAAAATAAAGAAAATTTCTGCCTTTTTTCCCTAAAATATGTGAAATTTCTGCAATTTTGCCACAAAATAATTAAAATTTCTTCATATTTGCCCCAAAATAATTGAAATTTCTGCAATTTTGCCCCAAAATAAGTGAAATTTCTGCCTTTTTGCCCCCAAATAAGGGGAATTTCAGCCTTTTTGCCCCCAAATAAAGGGAATTTCAACCTTATTACCTCTAAATAAGGGAAATTTCTGCCTTTTTGCCACAAAATATACAGAATTTCTGCCTTTTTGCCCCAAAATAAGGAAAATTACTGCAATTTTGCCCCAAATAAGGGGAATTTCTCCCTTTTTGACCCAAAATAAATTAAATATCAACTTTTTTACTATAAAATAAGTGAAATTTCTGCAATTTTGCCCCAAATAAGGGAAATTTCTGAAATTTTGCCCTAAAATAAAGAAAATTTCTGGAATTTTGCCCCAAAATATGGGGAATTTCTGATTTTTACACCAAAATAAAGGGAATTTCTGCTTTTTGTCCCAAAATTAGGGGAATTTCTGCAATTTTGCTCCCAAATACAGGGAATTTCTGCCTTTTTAATCGAAAATAAGGGGAATGCTTACATTTTGTCATAAAAAAGTGAAATTTCTTCATTTTTGCTCCAAAATAAGGGGAATTTCTTCCTTTTTGCCTGAAAATAAGGGGAATGCATATTTTTTTGCCATATAAAAGGGAAATTTCTTCATTTTTGCTCCAAAATAAGTGGAACTTTTGCCTTTTTGCCTCTAAATAAGTGGAATTTCTGTTTTTCCCTCAAAACAAAGGGAATTTCTGTCTTTTTTGCCTCAAAATAAGGGAAATTTCTGACTTATTACGCTGAAATAAGTGAAATTTCTGCAAATTTGCCCCAAAATAATGTAAATTTTTGCCTTTTGCCCTAAAATTTGGGGAATTTGAGAATTTTACCTCAAAATAAGGGAAATTTCTGATATTTGCACCAAAATATGGAGAATTTCTGCCTTTTTGCCCCATAATAAAGGAAATTTCTGCATTTTTGCACCAATATTAGGGGAATTTCTGCAATTTTTCTCCAAAATACGGGTCATTTCTGCCTTTTTGCCCGAAATTAATTGGAATTTCTGGCTTTTTGTCCCGAAATATGTGAAATTTCTTCAATTTTCGCCAAAAATTAGGGATTTCATCTTTTTGCCCCAAAATAAGGGGAATTTCTGCCATTTTGCCCTGAAATATTTGAAATTTCTGCAATTGAACCCCAAAATAAAAAGAATTTCTGCCTTTTTTGCCCCAAAATTTGGGGAATTTCAACCTTATTACCTCAAAATAAAGGAAATTTCTGCCTTTTTGCTACAAAATATATGGAATTTCTGCCCTTTTGCCCCAAAATAAGGAAAATTTCTGCAATTTTGCCCCAAAATAAGAGGAATTTCTCCCTTTTTGCGCAAAATAAAGGAAATTTCAGACTTTTTACCTGAAAATAAGAGAAATTTCTGCAATTTTTCCCCAAATAAGAGAAATTTCTGCAATTTTGTTCCAAAAAAAGGTAAATTCCTGCAATTTTGCCCCAAAATAAAGAAAATTTCTGGAATTTTGCCACAAAATAAGGGGAATTTCTGATTTTTGCCCCAAAATATAGGGAATTTCTGCCTTTTGCCCCAAAATTAGGGGAATTTCTGCAATTTTGCTCCAAAATATGGGGAATTTCTGCCTTTTTGCCCGAAAATAAAGGGAATGTTTTCCTTTTTGCCATAAAAAAGGGAAATTTCTTCATTTTTGCCCCAAAATATGGGGATTTTCCGCCTTTTTGACTCAAAATAAGTGAAATTTCTGCCTTTTCCCTAAAAATAAACAAAATTTCTGTCTTTTTGCACCAAAATAAGGGGAATTTCTGACTTTTTGCCCAAAAATAAGGGGAATTTCAGACTTTTTACCTCAAAATAAGGGGAATTTCTTCATTTTGCCCCAAAATATGGGGGAATTTCTGCCTTTTTGCCCCAAAATAAGAAAAATTTCGGCAATTTTGTACCAAAATAAAAGAAATTTCTGCCTTTTTGCCCCAAAATAAGAAAATTTCTGCCTTTTTTCTGAAATAAGTGAAATTTCTGCAATTTTGCCTCAAAATAAGGGAAATTTCTGCAATTTTGCCCCAATGTAAAGGAAATTTCTGCAATTTTGCCCCAAAATAAGGGGAATTTCAGACTGTTTGCTCTCGAAAAAAGGAGATTTTCTGTCTTTTTGCCCAAATTAAGGAGAATTTCTGCTTTTTTGCCCGAAAATTATGAGAATTTCTGCAATTTTGCTTTAAAATACGGTCAATTTCTGCCTTTTAGCCCCAAAATAAAGGGAATTTCTGCATTTTCCCCCAATATTTGGGGAATTTCTGCATTTTACCTCCAAATAAGGGGAATTTCTGCATTTTACCTCAAAATAAGAAGAATTTCTGCCTTTTGCACCAAAATATGGGAATTTCTGCCTTTTTGTTCCAAAATAAGGAAAATTTCTTCAATTTTGTACCATAATAAAAGAAATTTCTGCTTTTTGCCCCAAAATAGGTAAATTTCTGAACTTTTGCCCTGAAATAAATGAAATTTCTGCAATTTTGCCCCAAAATAAGGGAAATTTTTGCCTTTTTGCCCCAAAATAAAGGGAATTTCTTCCTTTTGCCCCAAAATATGGGGAATTTCAGCCTTTTTTCCAGAAAATAAGAAGAATGCATAACTTTTTGCCATAAAAAAGGGAAATTTCTTTATATTTGCTCCAAAATAAGTGAAATTTCTGCTTCTTTGCCTCTAAATAAGAAGAATTTCTGTCTTTTTCCCCCAAAACAAGGGGATTTCTGTCTTTTTTGCCCCAAAATAAGAATAATTTCTGACTTATTACCTTGAAATAAGTGAAATTTCTGCAATTTTGCCCCAATATAAAAGAAATTTCTACCTTTTTGCCCCCAAATAAGGGGAATTTTAGCCTTTTTACCTCAAAATATAAGGAATTTCTGAATTTTGGCACAAAATATTAGGAATTTCTGCATTTTTGCCCCAAAATAAGGAAAATCTGCCTTTTTTCCCTGAAATAAGTGAAATTTCTGCAATTTTGCCCCAAAATAAGTGAAATTTCTGCAATTTTGCCCCAAAATAAGGGAAATTTCTAGAATTTTGCCCCAAAATAAGTGGAATTTTTGAGTTTTGCCCCAAAATATGGAGAATTTCTGCCTTTTTGCCCCACAATTAGTGAAATTTCTGCAATTTTGCCCTAAAATAAGGGAAATTTCTGCAATTTTTCTCCATAATAAGGGAAATTTCTGCTATTTTGCCCCCAAATAAAGAGAATTTCTGTTTTTTTGCCACACAATTAGGGAAATTTCTGCAATTTTGCCCCAAAATAAGGGGAATTTCTGCTTTTTGCCCCGAAATATGGGGAATTTCTGCCTTTTTGTTCGAAAATAATAAGAATGCTTACTTTTTTGCCATAAAAAAGGAAAATTTCTTCATTTTTGCTCCAAAATAAGGGGAACTTTTGCCTTTTTGCATCTAAATAAGTGGAATTTCTGTCTTTTTCCCCTAAAACAAAGGGAATTTCTGTCTTTTTTGCACCAAAATAAGGAAAATTTCTTACTTATTACCATCAAATAAGTGAAATTTCTGCAAATTTACTCCAAAATAAGGGAAATTTTTGCCTTTTGGCCCAAAATATGGGAAATTTCAGCATTTTACCTCAAAATAAGGGAAATTTCTGATTTTTGCACCAAAATATGGACAATTTCTGCCTTTTTCCCCCAAAATAAAGGGAATTTCTGCAATTTTGCTCCTAAATACGGGTAATTTCTTCCTTTTTGCCCGAAATTAATTGGAATTTCTGCCTTTTTCTCCCGAAATAAGTGAAATTTCTTCAATTTTAGCCAAAAATTAGGGATTTCATCTTTTTGCCCCAAAATAAGGGGAATTTCTGCCTTTTTGCCCGAAAATAAGGGGAATGCATACCTTTTTGCCATAAAAAGGGGAAATTTCTTCATTTTTGCTCCAAAATAACGAAATTTCTTCTTTTTTGCCTCTAAATAAGTGGAATTTCTGATTTTTTCCCAAAACAAAGAGAATTTCTGTCTTTTTGCCCCAAAATAAAGAACATTTTGGCCTTTTTTTCTGAAATAAGTGAAATTTCTGCAATTTTGCACCAACATAAGGGAAATTTCTGCCTTTTTGCCCCCAAATAAGGGGAATTCCATCTTTTTTACCTCAAAATATGGGAAATTTCTGCATTTTTGCAACAAAATATTAGGAATTTCTGCCTTTTTGCCTCAAAATCAGGAAAATTTCTGCCTTTTTTCCCTGAAATAATTAAAATTTCTGCAATTTTTCCCCAAAATAAGTGAAATTTCTGCCTTTTTGCCCCCAAATAAAGGGGAATTTCAACCTTTTTGCCCACAAATAAGGGGAATTTCAACCTTATTACCTCTAAATAAGGGAAATTTCTGCCTTTTTGCCACAAAATATACGGAATTTCTGCCTTTTTGCCCCAAAATAAGGAAAATTACTGCAATTTTGCCCCAAATAAGGGGAATTTCTCCCTTTTTGCCCCAAAATATATTAAATATCATCCTTTTTACCTAAAAATAAGTGAAATTTCTGCAATTTTGCCCCAAATAAGGGAAATTTCTGCCTTTTTGTCCCCAAATAAGGAGAATTTCAGCCTTTTTACCTCAAAATAAGGGGAATTTCTGCATTTTTGCCACAAAATATAAGGAATTTCTGCCTTTTTGCCCCAAAATAAGGAAAATTTCTGCATTTTTCCCAGAAATAAGTGAAATTTATGCAATTTTGCCCCAAAATAAGTGGAATTTCTGAGTTTTGCCCCAAAATAAGGAGAATTTCTGTCTTTTTGCCCCAACATATAGGGAATTTCTGCCTTTTTGCCCCACAATTAGAGGAATTTCTGCAATTTTGCTCCAAAATACAGGGAATTTCTGCCTTTTTGCCTGAAAATAAGGGGAATGCATATTTTTTTGCCATATAAAATGGAAATTTCTTCATTTTTGCTCCAAAATAAGGAGAATTTCTGCCTTTTTGCCTCTAAATAAGTGGAATTTCTGTCTTTTTCTTTAAAAACAAAAGGAATTTCTGTCTTTTTTGCCCCAAAATAAGGGGAATTTCTGACTTATTACCCTGAAATAAGTAAAATTTCTGCTATTTTGTCCCAAAATAAGGGAAATTTCTGCCTTTTTGCCCCCAAATAAGGGGAATTTCAGCCTTTTTACCTCAAAATAAGAAGAATTACTGCATTTTTGCCACAAAATTTACGGAATTTCTGCCTTTTGCCCCATCATAAGGAAAATTTCTGCAATTTTGCCCAAAATAAGGGGAATTTCTCTATTTTTGCCCCCAAAAAGGCAATTTCAGCCTTTTTTCCTGAATATAAGTGAAATTACTGCAATTTTGCCCAAAATAAGGTAAATTTCTGCAATTTTGCCCCAAAATAAAGGAAATTCCTGGAATTTTGCCCCAAAATAAGGGGAATTTCTGATTTTTACCACAAAATAAAGGGAATTTCTGCCTTTTGTCCCAAAATAAGGGGAATTTCTGCAATGTTGCTCCAAAATACGGGGAATTTCTTCTTTTTGCCTGAAAATAAGGAAAATGCATACGTTTTTGCCATAAAAAGTGAAATTTCTTCATTTTTGCTCCAAAATAATGGGAATTTCTACCTTTTTCCCTCTAAATAAGTGGAATTTCTGTCTTTTTTTCCCTAAACAAAAAAAACTTCTGTCTTTTTGCCCCAAAATAAAGAAAATTTCTGCCTTTTTTCTCTGAAATAAGTGAAATTTCTGCAATTTTGCCCCAACATAAGGGAAATTTCTGCCTTTTTGCCCCCAAAAAAGGGGAATTCCAGCCTTTTTACCTCAAAATATGGGGAATTTCTGCATTTTTTCCACAATATATTAGGAATTTCTGCTTTTTGCCCCAAAATAAGGAAAATTTCTGACTTTTTTCCCTGAAATAAATGAAATTTCTGCAATTTTGCCCCAAAATAAGTGAAATTTCTGCCTTTTTGCCCCCAAATAAGGGGAATTTCAGCCTTTTTGCCCCCAAATAAAGGGAATTTCAACCTTATTACCTCTAAATAAAGGAAATTTCTGTCTTTTTGCCACAAAATATACAGAATTTCTGCCTTTTTGCCCCAAAATAAGAAAAATTACTGCAATTTTGCCCCAAATAAGGGGAATTTCTCCCTTCTTGCCCCAAAATAAATTAAATATCAACTTTTTTACTATAAAATAAGTGAAATTTCTGCAATTTTGCCCCAAATAAGAGAAATTTCTGAAATTTTGCCCCAAAATAAAGAAAATTTCTGGAATTTTGCCCCAAAATATGGGGAATTTCTGATTTTTGCCCAAGAATAAAGGGAATATCTGCCTTTTGCCCCAAAATTAGGGGAATTTCTGCAATTTTGCTCCCAAATACGGGGAATTTCTGCCTTTTTGAACGAAAATAAGGGGAATGCTTACATTTTGCCATAAAAAAGTGAAATTTCTACATTTTTGCTCCAAAATAAGGGGAATTTCTGCCTTTTTGCCTGAAAATAAGAGGAATGCATATTTTTTGCCATATAAAAGGGAAATTTCTTCATTTTTGCTCCAAAATAAGGGGAACTTTTGCCTTTTTGCCTCTAACTAAGTGGAATTTCTGTTTTTCCCTCAAAACAAAGGGAATTTCTGTGTTTTTTTGCCTCAAAATTAGGAAAATTTCTGACTTATTACGCTGAAATAAGTGAAATTTCTGCAAATTTGCCCCAAAATAATGGAAATTTTTGCCTTTTGCCCTAAAATTTGGGGAATTTGAGAATTTTACCTCAAAATAAGGGAAATTTCTGATTTTTGCACCAAAATATGGAGAATTTCTGCCTTTTTGCCCCATAATAAAGGGAATTTCTGCATTTTTGCACCAATATTAGGGGAATTTCTGCAATTTTGCTCCAAAATACGGGTCATTTCTGCCTTTTTGCCCGAAATTAATTGGAATTTCTGGCTTTTTGTCCCGAAATAAGTGAAATTTCTTCAATTTTCGCCAAAAATTAGGGATTTCATCTTTTTGCCCCAAAATAAGGGGAATTTCTGCCATTTTGCCCTGAAATATTTGAAATTTCTGCAATTTAACCCCAAAATAAGGGGAATTTCTGCCTTTTTGCTCCAAAATAAGGGGAATTTCAACCTTATTACCTCAAAATAAAGGAAATTTCTGCCTTTTTGCCACAAAATATACGGAATTTCTGCCTTTTTGCCTTAAAATAAGGAAAATTTCTGCAATTTTGCCCCAAAATAAGAGGAATTTTTCCCTTTTTGCGCAAAATAAAGGAAATTTCAGACTTTTTACCTGAAAATAAGAGAAATTTCTGCAATTTTGCCCCAAATAAGAGAAATTTCTGCAATTTTGTTCCAAAATAAGGTAAATTCCTGCAATTTTGCCCCAAAATAAAGAAAATTTCTGGAATTTTGCCCCAAAATAAGGGGAATTTCTGATTTTTGTTTCAAAATATAGGGAATTTCTGCCTTTTGCCCCAAAATTAGGGGAATTTCTGCAATTTTGCTCCAAAATATGAGGAATTTCTGCCTTTTTGCCCGAAAATAAAGGGAATGTTTTCCTTTTTGCCATAAAAAAGGGAAATTTCTTCATTTTTGCCCCAAAATATGGGGATTTTCCGCCTTTTTGACTCAAAATAAGTTCAATTTCTGCCTTTTCCCTAAAAATAAACAAAATTTCTGTCTTTTTGCACCAAAATAAGGGGAATTTCTGACTTTTTGCCTGAAAATAAGGGGAATGCATATTTTTTTGCCATATAAGAGGGAAATTTCTTCATTTTTGCTTCAAAATAAGGAGAATTTCTGCCTTTTTGCCTCTAAATAAGTGAAATTTCTGTCTTTTTCCTTAAAAACAAAAGGAATTTCTGTCTTTTTTGCCCCAAAATAAGGGGAATTTCTGACTTATTACCCTGAAATAAGTAAAATTTCTGCAATTTTGTCCCAAAATAAGAGAAATTTCTGCCTTTTTGCCCCCAAATAAGGGGAATTTCAGGCTTTTTACCTCAAAATAAGGGGAATTTCTGCATTTTTGTCACAAAATTTACGGAATTTCTGCCTTTTTGCTCCATCATAAGGAAAATTTCTGCAATTTTGCCCAAAATAAGGGGAATTTCTCCTTTTTTGCACCCAAAAAGGCAATTTCAGCCTTTTTTCCTGAATATAAGTGAAATTACTGCAATTTTACCCAAAATAAGGTAAATTTCTGAAATTTGGCCACAAAATAAAGGAAATTCCTGGAATTTTGCCCCAAAATAAGGGGAATTTCTGATTTTTACCCCAAAATAAAGGGAATTTCTGCCTTTTGCCCCAAAATTAGGGGAATTTCTGCAATTTTGCTCCAAAATACGGGGAATTTCTTCTTTTTGCCTGAAAATAAGGGGAATGCATACGTTTTTGCCATAAAAAAGTGAAATTTCTTCATTTTTGCTCCAAAATAATGGGAATTGCTTCTTTTTTGCCTCTAAATAAGTGGAATTTCTGTCTTTTTTTTCACAAAACAAAGATAACTTCTGTCTTTTTGCCCCAAAATAAAAGAAATTTCTGCCTTTTTTCCCTGAAATAAGTGAAATTTCTGCACTTTTGCCCCAACTTAAGGGAAATTTCTGCCGTTTTGCCCCCAAATAAAGGGAATTCCAGCCTTTTTACCTCAAAATATGGGGAATTTCTGCATTTTTTCCACAAAATATTAGGAATTTCTGCTTTTTGCCCCAAAATAAGGAAAATTTCTGATGTTTTTCCCTGAAATAAATGAAATTTCTGCAATTTTGCCCCAAAATAAGTGAAATTTCTGCCTTTTTGCCCCCAAATAAGGGGAATTTCAGCCTTTTTGCCCCCAAATAAAGGGAATTTCAACCTTATTACCTCTAAATAAGGGAAATTTCTGCCATTTTGCCACAAAATATACAGAATTTCTGCCTTTTTCCCCAAAATTAGGAAAATTACTGCAATTTTGCCCCAAATAAGGGGAATTTCTCCCTTTTTGCCCCAAAATAAATTAAATATCAATTTTTTACTATAAAATAAGTGAAATTTCTGCAATTTTGCCCCAAGTAAGGGAAATTTCTGAAATTTTGCCCTAAAATAAAGAAAATTTCTGGAATTTTGCCCTAAAATATGGGGAATTTCTGATTTTTGCCCCAAAATAAAGGGAATTTCTGCCTTTTGCCCCAAAATTAGGGGAATTTCTGCAATTTTGCTCCCAAATACAGGGAATTTCTGCCTTTTTGATCGAAAATAAGGGGAATGCTTACATTTTGCCATAAAAAAGTGAAATTTCTTCATTTTTGCTCCAAAATAAGGGGAATTTCTGGCTTTTTGCCTGAAAATAAGGGGAATGCATATTTTTTTGCCATATAAAAGGGAAATTCTTCATTTTTGCTCCAAAATAAGGGGAACTTTTGCCTTTTTGCCTCTAAATAAGTGGAATTTCTGTTTTTCCCTCAAAACAAAGGGAATTTCTGTCTTTTTTGCCTTAAAATAAGGAAAATTTCTGACTTATTACGCTGAAATAAGTGAAATTTCTGCAAATTTGCCCCAAAATAATGGAAATTTTTGCCTTTTGCCCTAAAATTTGGGGAATTTGAGAATTTTACCTCAAAATAAGGGAAATTTCTGATTTTTGCACCAAAATATGGAAAATTTCTGCCTTTTTGCCCCATAATAAAGGAAATTTCTGCATTTTTGCACCAATATTAGGGGAATTTCTGCAATTTTGCTCCAAAATACGGGTCATTTCCGCCTTTTTGCCCGAAATTAATTAGAATTTCTGGCTTTTTGTCCCGAAATATGTGAAATTTCTTCAATTTTCGCCAAAAATTAGGGATTTCGTCTTTTTGCCCCAAAATAAGGGGAACTTCTGCCATTTTCCCCTAAATATTTGAAATTTCTGCAATTTAACCCCAAAATAAGGTGAATTTCTGCCTTTTTGCCCCAAAATAAGGGGAATTTCAACCTTATTACCTCAAAATAAAGGAAATATCTGCCTTTTGCAACAAAATATACGGAATTTCTGCCTTTTTGCCCCCAAAAAAAATTTCTGCAATTTTGCCCCAAAATAAGAGAAATTTCTGCAATTTTGCCCCAAATAAGAGAAATTTCTGCAATTTTGTTCCAAAAAAAGGTAAATTCCTGCAATTTTGCCCCAAAATAAAGAAAATTTCTGGAATTTTGCCACAAAATAAGGGGAATTTCTAATTTTTGCCCCAAAATATAAAGAATTTCTGCCTTTTGCCCCAAAATTAGGGGAATTTCTGCAATTTTGCTTCAAAATATGGGGAATTTCTGCCTTTTTGCCCGAAAATAAAGGGAATGTTTTCCTTTTTGCCATAAAAAAGGGAAATTTCTTCATTTTTGCCCCAAAATATGGGGATTTTCCGCCTTTTTGACTCAAAATAAGTGCAATTTCTGCCTTTTCCCTAAAAATAAAAAAAAATTTCTGTCTTTTTGCATCAAAATAAGGGGAATTTCTGACTTTTTGCCTGAAAATAAGGGGAATTTCAGCCTTTTTACCTCAAAATAAGGGGAATTTCTTCCTTTTTGCCCCAAAATATAGGTAATTTCTGCCTTTTTGCCCCAAAATAAAAAAATTTCTGCAATTTTGTACCAAAATAAAAGAAGTTTCTGCTTTTTTGCCCCAAAATAAGAAAATTTCTGCCATTTTTCTGAAATAAGTGAAATTTCTGCAATTTTGCCTCAAAATAAGGGAAATTTCTGCAATTTTGCCCCAATGTAAAGGAAATTTCTGCAATTTTGCCCCAAAATAAGGGGAATTTCTGACTGTTTGCTCTCAAAAAAAGGAGATTTTCTGTCTTTTTGCCCCAAAATAAGGAGAATTTCTGCTTTTTTGCCCGAAAATTATGAGAATTTCTGCAATTTTGCTTTAAAATACGGTTAATTTCTGCCTTTTAGCCACAAAATAAAGGGAATTTCTGCATTTTCCCCCAATATTTGGGGAATTTCTGCATTTTACCTCCAAATAAGGGGAATTTCTGCATTTTACCTCAAAATAAGAAGAATTTCTGCCTTTTGCACCAAAATATGGGAATTTCTGCCTTTTTGTTCCAAAATAAGGAAAATTTCTTCAATTTTGTACCATAATAAAAGAAATTTCTGCTTTTTGCCCCAAAATAGGGGAATTTCTGAATTTTTGCCCTGAAATAAATGAAATTTCTGCAATTTTGCCCCAAAATAAGGGAAATTTTTGCCTTTTTGCCACAAAATAAAGGGAATTTCTTCCTTTTGCCCCAAAATATGGGGAATTTCTGCCTTTTTGCCAGAAAATAAGAAGAATGCATAACTTTTTGCCATAAAAAAGGGAAATTTCTTTATTTTTGCTCCAAAATAAGTGAAATTTCTGCTTCTTTGCCTCTAAATAAGTGGAATTTCTGTCTTTTTCTCTCAAAACAAGGGGATTTCTGTCTTTTTTGCCCCAAAATAAGAAAAATTTCTGACTTATTACCTTGAAATAAGTGAAATTTCTGCAATTTTGCCCCAAAATAAGTGAAATTTCTGCCTTTTTGCCCCCAAATAAGGGGAATTTCAGCCTTTTTGCCCCCAAATAAAGGGAATTTCAACCTTATTACCTCTAAATAAAAGAAATTTCGGTCTTTTTGCCACAAAATATACAGAATTTCTGCCTTTTTGCTCCAAAATAAGGAAAATTACTGCAATTTTGCCTAAAATAAGGGGAATTTCTCCCTTTTTGCCCCAAAATAAATTAAATATCCACTTTTTTACTATAAAATAAGTGAAATTTCTGCAATTTTGCCCCAAAAAAGGGAAATTTCTGAAATTTTGCCCCAAAATAAAGAAAATTTCTGGAATTTTGCCCAAAAATATGGGGAATTTCTGATTTTTGCCCCAAAATAAAGGGAATTTGTGCCTTTTGCCCCAAAATTAGGGGAATTTCTGGAATTTTGCTCCCAAATACGGGGAATTTCTGCCTTTTTGACCGAAAATAAGGGGAATGCTTACATTTTGCCATAAAAAATTGAAATTTCTTCATTTTTGCTCCAAAATAAGGGGAATTTCTGCCTTTTTGCCTGAAAATAAGGGGAATTTCTGTTTTTCCCTCAAAACAAAGGGAATTTCTGTCTTTTTTGCCTCAAAATAAGGAAAATTTCTGACTTATTACGCTGAAATAAGTGAAATTTCTGCAAATTTGCCCCAAAATAAAGAAAATTTCTGGAATTTTGCCCCAAAATAAGGGGAATTTCTGATTTTTGCCCCAAAATATAGGGAATTTCTGCCTTTTGCCCCAAAATTAGGGGAATTTCTGCAATTTTGCTCCAAAATATGGGGAATTTCTGCCTTTTTGCCCGAAAATAAAGGGAATGTTTTCCTTTTAGCCATAAAAAAGGGAAATTTCTTCATTTTTGCCCCAAAATATGGGGATTTTCTGCCTTTTTGACTCAAAATAAGTTCAATTTCTGCCTTTTCCCTAAAAATAAACAAAATTTCTGTCTTTTTGCACCAAAATAAGGGGAATTTCTGACTTTTTTCCTGAAAATAAGGGGAATGCATATTTTTTTGCCATATAAAAGGGAAATTTCTTCATTTTTGCTCCAAAATAAGGAGAATTTCTGCCTTTTTGCCTCTAAATAAGTGGAATTTCTGTCTTTTTCCTTAAAAACAAAAGGAATTTCTGTCTTTTTTGCCCCAAAATAAGGGGAATTTCTGACTTATTACCCTGAAATAAGTAAAATTTCTGCAATTTTGTCTCAAAATAAGGGAAACTTCTGCCTTTTTGCCCCCAAATAAGGGGAATTTCAGCCTTTTTACCTCAAAATAAAAGGAATTTCTGCATTTTTGCAATAAAATTTACGGAATTTCTGCCTTTTTGCTCCATCATAAGTAAAATTTCTGCAATTTTGCCCAAAATAAGGTAAATTTCTGCAATTTTGCCCCAAAATAAAGGAAATTCCTGGAATTTTGCCCCAAAATAAGGGGAATTTCTGATTTTTACCCCAAAATAAAGGGAATTTCTGCCTTTTGCCCCAAAATTAGGGGAATTTCTGCAATTTTGCTCCAAAATACGGGTAATTTCTTCTTTTTGCCTGAAAATAAGGGGAATGCATACGTTTTTGCCATAAAAAAGTGAAATTTCTTCATTTTTGCTCCAAAATAATGGGAATTTCTTCCTTTTTGCCTCTAAATAAGTGGAATTTCTGTCTTTTTTTCACAAAACAAAGAAAACTTCTGTCTTTTTGCCCCTAAAAAAAGGAAATTTCTGCCTTTTTTCCCTGAGATAAGTGAAATTTCTGCAATTTTGCCCCAACATAAGGGAAATTTCTGCCTTTTTGCCCCCAAATAAAGGGAATTCCAGCCTTTTTACCTCAAAATATGGGGAATTTCTGCATTTTTTCCACAAAATATTAGGAATTTCTGCTTTTTGCCCCAAAATAAGGAAAATTTCTGACTTTTTTCCCTGAAATAAATGAAATTTCTGCAATTTTGCCCCAAAATAATTGAAATTTCTGCCTTTTTGCCCCCAAATAAGGGAATTTCAGCCTTTTTGCCCCCAAATAAAGGGAATTTCAACCTTATTACCTCTAAATAAGGGAAATTTCTGCCTTTTTGCCACAAAATATACAGAATTTCTGCCTTTTTGCCCCAAAATAAGGAAAATTACTGCAATTTTGCCCCAAATAAGGGGAATTTCTCCCTTTTTGACCCAAAATAAATTAAATATCAACTTTTTTACTATAAAATAAGTGAAATTTCTGCAATTTTGCCCCAAATAAGGGAAATTTCTGAAATTTTGCCCTAAAATAAAGAAAATTTCTGGAATTTTGCCCCAAAATATGGGGAATTTCTGATTTTTACACCAAAATAAAGGGAATTTCTGCTTTTTGTCCCAAAATTAGGGGAATTTCTGCAATTTTGCTCCCAAATACAGGGAATTTCTGCCTTTTTAATCGAAAATAAGGGGAATGCTTACATTTTGTCATAAAAAAGTGAAATTTCTTCATTTTTGCTCCAAAATAAGGGGAATTTCTTCCTTTTTGCCTGAAAATAAGGGGAATGCATATTTTTTTGCCATATAAAAGGGAAATTTCTTCATTTTTGCTCCAAAATAAGGGGAACTTTTGCCTTTTTGCCTCTAAATAAGTGGAATTTCTGTTTTTCCCTCAAAACAAAGGGAATTTCTGTCTTTTTTGCCTCAAAATAAGGGAAATTTCTGACTTATTACGCTGAAATAAGTGAAATTTCTGCAAATTTGCCCCAAAATAATGTAAATTTTTGCCTTTTGCCCTAAAATTTGGGGAATTTGAGAATTTTACCTCAAAATAAGGGAAATTTCTGATATTTGCACCAAAATATGGAGAATTTCTGCCTTTTTGCCCCATAATAAAGGAAATTTCTGCATTTTTGCACCAATATTAGGGGAATTTCTGCAATTTTTCTTCAAAATACGGGTCATTTCTGCCTTTTTGCCCGAAATTAATTGGAATTTCTGGCTTTTTGTCCCGAAATATGTGAAATTTCTTCAATTTTCGCCAAAAATTAGGGATTTCATCTTTTTGCCCCAAAATAAGGGGAATTTCTGCCATTTTGCCCTGAAATATTTGAAATTTCTGCAATTGAACCCCAAAATAAAAAGAATTTCTGCCTTTTTTGCCCCAAAATTTGGGGAATTTCAACCTTATTACCTCAAAATAAAGGAAATTTCTGCCTTTTTGCTACAAAATATATGGAATTTCTGCCGTTTTGCCCCAAAATAAGGAAAATTTCTGCAATTTTGCCCCAAAATAAGAGGAATTTCTCCCTTTTTGCGCAAAATAAAGGAAATTTCAGACTTTTTACCTGAAAATAAGAGAAATTTCTGCAATTTTTCCCCAAATAAGAGAAATTTCTGCAATTTTGTTCCAAAAAAAGGTAAATTCCTGCAATTTTGCCCCAAAATAAAGAAAATTTCTGGAATTTTGCCACAAAATAAGGGGAATTTCTGATTTTTGCCCCAAAATATAGGGAATTTCTGCCTTTTGCCCCAAAATTAGGGGAATTTCTGCAATTTTGCTCCAAAATATGGGGAATTTCTTCCTTTTTGCCCGAAAATAAAGGGAATGTTTTCCTTTTTGCCATAAAAAAGGGAAATTTCTTCATTTTTGCCCCAAAATATGGTGATTTTCCGCCTTTTTGACTCAAAATAAGTGAAATTTCTGCCTTTTCCCTAAAAATAAACAAAATTTCTGTCTTTTTGCACCAAAATAAGGGGAATTTCTGACTTTTTGCCCAAAAATAAGGGGAATTTCAGACTTTTTACCTCAAAATAAGGGGAATTTCTTCATTTTGCCCCAAAATATGGGGGAATTTCTGCCTTTTTGCCCCAAAATAAGAAAATTTTCGGCAATTTTGTACCAAAATAAAAGAAATTTCTGCCTTTTTGCCCCAAAATAAGAAAATTTCTGCCTTTTTTCTGAAATAAGTGAAATTTCTGCAATTTTGCCTCAAAATAAGGGAAATTTCTGCAATTTTGCCCCAATGTAAAGGAAATTTCTGCAATTTTGCCCCAAAATAAGGGGAATTTCAGACTGTTTGCTCTCGAAAAAAGGAGATTTTCTGTCTTTTTGCCCAAATTAAGGAGAATTTCTGCTTTTTTGCCCGAAAATTATGAGAATTTCTGCAATTTTGCTTTAAAATACGGTCAATTTCTGCCTTTTAGCCCCAAAATAAAGGGAATTTCTGCATTTTCCCCCAATATTTGGGGAATTTCTGCATTTTACCTCCAAATAAGGGGAATTTCTGCATTTTACCTCAAAATAAGAAGAATTTCTGCCTTTTGCACCAAAATATGGGAATTTCTGCCTTTTTGTTCCAAAATAAGGAAAATTTCTTCAATTTTGTACCATAATAAAAGAAATTTCTGCTTTTTGCCCCAAAATAGGTAAATTTCTGAACTTTTGCCCTGAAATAAATGAAATTTCTGCAATTTTGCCCCAAAATAAGGGAAATTTTTGCCTTTTTGCCCCAAAATAAAGGGAATTTCTTCCTTTTGCCCCAAAATATGGGGAATTTCAGCCTTTTTTCCAGAAAATAAGAAGAATGCATAACTTTTTGCCATAAAAAAGGGAAATTTCTTTATTTTTGCTCCAAAATAAGTGAAATTTCTGCTTCTTTGCCTCTAAATAAGAAGAATTTCTGTCTTTTTCCCCCAAAACAAGGGGATTTCTGTCTTTTTTGCCCCAAAATAAGAATAATTTCTGACTTATTACCTTGAAATAAGTGAAATTTCTGCAATTTTGCCCCAATATAAAAGAAATTTCTACCTTTTTGCCCCCAAATAAGGGGAATTTTAGCCTTTTTACCTCAAAATATAAGGAATTTCTGAATTTTGGCACAAAATATTAGGAATTTCTGCATTTTTGCCCCAAAATAAGGAAAATCTGCCTTTTTTCCCTGAAATAAGTGAAATTTCTGCAATTTTGCCCCAAAATAAGTGAAATTTCTGCAATTTTGCCCCAAAATAAGGGAAATTTCTAGAATTTTGCCCCAAAATAAGTGGAATTTTTGAGTTTTGCCCCAAAATATGGAGAATTTCTGCCTTTTTGCCCCACAATTAGTGAAATTTCTGCAATTTTGCCCTAAAATAAGGGAAATTTCTGCAATTTTTCTCCATAATAAGGGAAATTTCTGCTATTTTGCCCCCAAATAAAGAGAATTTCTGTTTTTTTGCCACACAATTAGGGAAATTTCTGCAATTTTGCCCCAAAATAAGGGGAATTTCTGCTTTTTGCCCCGAAATATGGGGAATTTCTGCCTTTTTGTTCGAAAATAATAAGAATGCTTACTTTTTTGCCATAAAAAAGGAAAATTTCTTCATTTTTGCTCCAAAATAAGGGGAACTTTTGCCTTTTTGCATCTAAATAAGTGGAATTTCTGTCTTTTTCCCCTAAAACAAAGGGAATTTCTGTCTTTTTTGCACCAAAATAAGGAAAATTTCTTACTTATTACCATCAAATAAGTGAAATTTCTGCAAATTTACTCCAAAATAAGGGAAATTTTTGCCTTTTGGCCCAAAATATGGGAAATTTCAGCATTTTACCTCAAAATAAGGGAAATTTCTGATTTTTGCACCAAAATATGGACAATTTCTGCCTTTTTCCCCCAAAATAAAGGGAATTTCTGCATTTTTGCACCAATATTAGGGGAATTTCTGCAATTTTGCTCCTAAATACGGGTAATTTCTTCCTTTTTGCCCGAAATTAATTGGAATTTCTGCCTTTTTCTCCCGAAATAAGTGAAATTTCTTCAATTTTAGCCAAAAATTAGGGATTTCATCTTTTTGCCCCAAAATAAGGGGAATTTCTGCCTTTTTGCCCGAAAATAAGGGGAATGCATACCTTTTTGCCATAAAAAGGGGAAATTTCTTCATTTTTGCTCCAAAATAACGAAATTTCTTCTTTTTTGCCTCTAAATAAGTGGAATTTCTGATTTTTTCCCAAAACAAAGAGAATTTCTGTCTTTTTGCCCCAAAATAAAGAACATTTTGGCCTTTTTTTCTGAAATAAGTGAAATTTCTGCAATTTTGCACCAACATAAGGGAAATTTCTGCCTTTTTGCCCCAAAATAAGGGGAATTCCATCTTTTTTACCTCAAAATATGGGAAATTTCTGCATTTTTGCAACAAAATATTAGGAATTTCTGCCTTTTTGCCTCAAAATCAGGAAAATTTCTGCCTTTTTTCCCTGAAATAATTAAAATTTCTGCAATTTTTCCCCAAAATAAGTGAAATTTCTGCCTTTTTGCCCCCAAATAAAGGGGAATTTCAACCTTTTTGCCCACAAATAAGGGGAATTTCAACCTTATTACCTCTAAATAAGGGAAATTTCTGCCTTTTTGCCACAAAATATACGGAATTTCTGCCTTTTTGCCCCAAAATAAGGAAAATTACTGCAATTTTGCCCCAAATAAGGGGAATTTCTCCCTTTTTGCCCCAAAATATATTAAATATCATCCTTTTTACCTAAAAATAAGTGAAATTTCTGCAATTTTGCCCCAAATAAGGGAAATTTCTGCCTTTTTGTCCCCAAATAAGGAGAATTTCAGCCTTTTTACCTCAAAATAAGGGGAATTTCTGCATTTTTGCCACAAAATATAAGGAATTTCTGCCTTTTTGCCCCAAAATAAGGAAAATTTCTGCATTTTTCCCAGAAATAAGTGAAATTTATGCAATTTTGCCCCAAAATAAGTGGAATTTCTGAGTTTTGCCCCAAAATAAGGAGAATTTCTGTCTTTTTGCCCCAACATATAGGGAATTTCTGCCTTTTTGCCCCACAATTAGAGGAATATCTGCAATTTTGCTCCAAAATACAGGGAATTTCTGCCTTTTTGCCTGAAAATAAGGGGAATGCATATTTTTTTGCCATATAAAATGGAAATTTCTTCATTTTTGCTCCAAAATAAGGAGAATTTCTGCCTTTTTGCCTCTAAATAAGTGGAATTTCTGTCTTTTTCTTTAAAAACAAAAGGAATTTCTGTCTTTTTTGCCCCAAAATAAGGGGAATTTCTGACTTATTACCCTGAAATAAGTAAAATTTCTGCTATTTTGTCCCAAAATAAGGGAAATTTCTGCCTTTTTGCCCCCAAATAAGGGGAATTTCAGCCTTTTTACCTCAAAATAAGAAGAATTACTGCATTTTTGCCACAAAATTTACGGAATTTCTGCCTTTTGCCCCATCATAAGGAAAATTTCTGCAATTTTGCCCAAAATAAGGGGAATTTCTCTATTTTTGCCCCCAAAAAGGCAATTTCAGCCTTTTTTCCTGAATATAAGTGAAATTACTGATATTTTGCCCAAAATAAGGTAAATTTCTGCAATTTTGCCCCAAAATAAAGGAAATTCCTGGAATTTTGCCCCAAAATAAGGGGAATTTCTGATTTTTACCACAAAATAAAGGGAATTTCTGCCTTTTGTCCCAAAATAAGGGGAATTTCTGCAATTTTGCTCCAAAATACGGGGAATTTCTTCTTTTTGCCTGAAAATAAGGAAAATGCATACGTTTTTGCCATAAAAAGTGAAATTTCTTCATTTTTGCTCCAAAATAATGGGAATTTCTACCTTTTTGCCTCTAAATAAGTGGAATTTCTGTCTTTTTTTCCCTAAACAAAAAAAACTTCTGTCTTTTTGCCCCAAAATAAAGAAAATTTCTGCCTTTTTTCTCTGAAATAAGTGAAATTTCTGCAATTTTGCCCCAACATAAGGGAAATTTCTGCCTTTTTGCCCCCAAAAAAGGGGAATTCCAGCCTTTTTACCTCAAAATATGGGGAATTTCTGCATTTTTTCCACAATATATTAGGAATTTCTGCTTTTTGCCCCAAAATAAGGAAAATTTCTGACTTTTTTCCCTGAAATAAATGAAATTTCTGCAATTTTGCCCCAAAATAAGTGAAATTTCTGCCTTTTTGCCCCCAAATAAGGGGAATTTCAGCCTTTTTGCCCCCAAATAAAGGGAATTTCAACCTTATTACCTCTAAATAAAGGAAATTTCTGTCTTTTTGCCACAAAATATACAGAATTTCTGCCTTTTTGCCCCAAAATAAGAAAAATTACTGCAATTTTGCCCCAAATAAGGGGAATTTCTCCCTTCTTGCCCCAAAATAAATTAAATATCAACTTTTTTACTATAAAATAAGTGAAATTTCTGCAATTTTGCCCCAAATAAGAGAAATTTCTGAAATTTTGCCCCAAAATAAAGAAAATTTCTGGAATTTTGCCCCAAAATATGGGGAATTTCTGATTTTTGCCCCAGAATAAAGGGAATATCTGCCTTTTGCCCCAAAATTAGGGGAATTTCTGCAATTTTGCTCCAAAATACGGGTCATTTCTGCCTTTTTGCCCGAAATTAATTGGAATTTCTGGCTTTTTGTCCCGAAATAAGTGAAATTTCTTCAATTTTCGCCAAAAATTAGGGATTTCATCTTTTTGCCCCAAAATAAGGGGAATTTCTGCCATTTTGCCCTGAAATATTTGAAATTTCTGCAATTTAACCCCAAAATAAGGGGAATTTCTGCCTTTTTGCTCCAAAATAAGGGGAATTTCAACCTTATTACCTCAAAATAAAGGAAATTTCTGCCTTTTTGCCACAAAATATACGGAATTTCTGCCTTTTTGCCTTAAAATAAGGAAAATTTCTGCAATTTTGCCCCAAAATAAGAGGAATTTTTCCCTTTTTGCGCAAAATAAAGGAAATTTCAGACTTTTTACCTGAAAATAAGAGAAATTTCTGCAATTTTGCCCCAAATAAGGGAAATTTCTGCAATTTTGTTCCAAAATAAGGTAAATTCCTGCAATTTTGCCCCAAAATAAAGAAAATTTCTGGAATTTTGCCCCAAAATAAGGGGAATTTCTGATTTTTGTTTCAAAATATAGGGAATTTCTGCCTTTTGCCCCAAAATTAGGGGAAATTCTGCAATTTTGCTCCAAAATATGAGGAATTTCTGCCTTTTTGCCCGAAAATAAAGGGAATGTTTTCCTTTTTGCCATAAAAAAGGGAAATTTCTTCATTTTTGCCCCAAAATATGGGGATTTTCCGCCTTTTTGACTCAAAATAAGTTCAATTTCTGCCTTTTCCCTAAAAATAAACAAAATTTCTGTCTTTTTGCACCAAAATAAGGGGAATTTCTGACTTTTTGCCTAAAAATAAGGGGAATGCATATTTTTTTGCCATATAAGAGGGAAATTTCTTCATTTTTGCTTCAAAATAAGGAGAATTTCTGCCTTTTTGCCTCTAAATAAGTGAAATTTCTGTCTTTTTCCTTAAAAACAAAAGGAATTTCTGTCTTTTTTGCCCCAAAATAAGGGGAATTTCTGACTTATTACCCTGAAATAAGTAAAATTTCTGCAATTTTGTCCCAAAATAAGAGAAATTTCTGCCTTTTTGCCCCCAAATAAGGGGAATTTCAGCCTTTTTACCTCAAAATAAGGGGAATTTCTGCATTTTTGTCACAAAATTTACGGAATTTCTGCCTTTTTGCTCCATCATAAGGAAAATTTCTGCAATTTTGCCCAAAATAAGGGGAATTTCTTCTTTTTTGCACCCAAAAAGGCAATTTCAGCCTTTTTTCCTGAATATAAGTGAAATTACTGCAATTTTACCCAAAATAAGGTAAATTTCTGAAATTTGGCCACAAAATAAAGGAAATTCCTGGAATTTTGCCCCAAAATAAGGGGAATTTCTGATTTTTACCCCAAAATAAAGGGAATTTCTGCCTTTTGCCCCAAAATTAGGGGAATTTCTGCAATTTTGCTCCAAAATACGGGGAATTTCTTCTTTTTGCCTGAAAATAAGGGGAATGCATACGTTTTTGCCATAAAAAAGTGAAATTTCTTCATTTTTGCTCCAAAATAATGGGAATTTCTTCTTTTTTGCCTCTAAATAAGTGGAATTTCTGTCTTTTTTTTCACAAAACAAAGATAACTTCTGTCTTTTTGCCCCAAAATAAAAGAAATTTCTGCCTTTTTTCCCTGAAATAAGTGAAATTTCTGCACTTTTGCCCCAACATAAGGGAAATTTCTGCCGTTTTGCCCCCAAATAAAGGGAATTCCAGCCTTTTTACCTCAAAATATGGGGAATTTCTGCATTTTTTCCACAAAATATTAGGAATTTCTGCTTTTTGCCCCAAAATAAGGAAAATTTCTGATGTTTTTCCCTGAAATAAATGAAATTTCTGCAATTTTGCCCCAAAATAAGTGAAATTTCTGCCTTTTTGCCCCCAAATAAGGGGAATTTCAGCCTTTTTGCCCCCAAATAAAGGGAATTTCAACCTTATTACCTCTAAATAAGGGAAATTTCTGCCATTTTGCCACAAAATATACAGAATTTCTGCCTTTTTCCCCAAAATTAGGAAAATTACTGCAATTTTGCCCCAAATAAGGGGAATTTCTCCCTTTTTGCCCCAAAATAAATTAAATATCAATTTTTTACTATAAAATAAGTGAAATTTCTGCAATTTTGCCCCAAGTAAGGGAAATTTCTGAAATTTTTCCCTAAAATAAAGAAAATTTCTGGAATTTTGCCCTAAAATATGGGGAATTTCTGATTTTTGCCCCAAAATAAAGGGAATTTCTGCCTTTTGCCCCAAAATTAGGGGAATTTCTGCAATTTTGCTCCCAAATACAGGGAATTTCTGCCTTTTTGATCGAAAATAAGGGGAATGCTTACATTTTGCCATAAAAAAGTGAAATTTCTTCATTTTTGCTCCAAAATAAGGGGAATTTCTGGCTTTTTGCCTGAAAATAAGGGGAATGCATATTTTTTTGCCATATAAAAGGGAAATTCTTCATTTTTGCTCCAAAATAAGGGGAACTTTTGCCTTTTTGCCTCTAAATAAGTGGAATTTCTGTTTTTCCCTCAAAACAAAGGGAATTTCTGTCTTTTTTGCCTTAAAATAAGGAAAATTTCTGACTTATTACGCTGAAATAAGTGAAATTTCTGCAAATTTGCCCCAAAATAATGGAAATTTTTGCCTTTTGCCCTAAAATTTGGGGAATTTGAGAATTTTACCTCAAAATAAGGGAAATTTCTGATTTTTGCACCAAAATATGGAAAATTTCTGCCTTTTTGCCCCATAATAAAGGAAATTTCTGCAATTTTGCACCAATATTAGGGGAATTTCTGCAATTTTGCTCCAAAATACGGGTCATTTCCGCCTTTTTGCCCGAAATTAATTGGAATTTCTGGCTTTTTGTCCCGAAATATGTGAAATTTCTTCAATTTTCGCCAAAAATTAGGGATTTCGTCTTTTTGCCCCAAAATAAGGGGAACTTCTGCCATTTTGCCCTGAAATATTTGAAATTTCTGCAATTTAACCCCAAAATAAGGTGAATTTCTGCCTTTTTGCCCCAAAATAAGGGGAATTTCAACCTTATTACCTCAAAATAAAGGAAATATCTGCCTTTTGCAACAAAATATACAGAATTTCTGCCTTTTTGCCGCCAAAAAAAATTTCTGCAATTTTGCCCCAAAATAAGAGAAATTTCTGCAATTTTGCCCCAAATAAGAGAAATTTCTGCAATTTTGTTCCAAAAAAAGGTAAATTCCTGCAATTTTGCCCCAAAATAAAGAAAATTTCTGGAATTTTGCCCCAAAATAAGGGGAATTTCTAATTTTTGCCCCAAAATATAAAGAATTTCTGCCTTTTGCCCCAAAATTAGGGGAATTTCTGCAATTTTGCTTCAAAATATGGGGAATTTCTGCCTTTTTGCCCGAAAATAAAGGGAATGTTTTCCTTTTTGCCATAAAAAAGGGAAATTTCTTCATTTTTGCCCCAAAATATGGGGATTTTCCGCCTTTTTGACTCAAAATAAGTGCAATTTCTGCCTTTTCCCTAAAAATAAAAAAAAATTTCTGTCTTTTTGCATCAAAATAAGGGGAATTTCTGACTTTTTGCCTGAAAATAAGGGGAATTTCATCCTTTTTACCTCAAAATAAGGGGAATTTCTTCCTTTTTGCCCAAAATATAGGGAATTTCTGCCTTTTTGCCCCAAAATAAAAAAATTTCTGCAATTTTGTACCAAAATAAAAGAAGTTTCTGCTTTTTTGCCCCAAAATAAGAAAATTTCTGCCATTTTTCTGAAATAAGTGAAATTTCTGCAATTTTGCCTCAAAATAAGGGAAATTTCTGCAATTTTGCCCCAATGTAAAGGAAATTTCTGCAATTTTGCCCCAAAATAAGGGGAATTTCTGACTGTTTGCTCTCAAAAAAAGGAGATTTTCTGTCTTTTTGCCCCAAAATAAGGAGAATTTCTGCTTTTTTGCCCGAAAATTATGAGAATTTCTGCAATTTTGCTTTAAAATACGGTTAATTTCTGCCTTTTAGCCACAAAATAAAGGGAATTTCTGCATTTTCCCCCAATATTTGGGGAATTTCTGCATTTTACCTCCAAATAAGGGGAATTTCTGCATTTTACCTCAAAATAAGAAGAATTTCTGCCTTTTGCACCAAAATATGGGAATTTCTGCCTTTTTGTTCCAAAATAAGGAAAATTTCTTCAATTTTGTACCATAATAAAAGAAATTTCTGCTTTTTGCCCCAAAATAGGGGAATTTCTGAATTTTTGCCCTGAAATAAATGAAATTTCTGCAATTTTGCCCCAAAATAAGGGAAATTTTTGCCTTTTTGCCCCAAAATAAAGGGAATTTCTTCCTTTTGCCCCAAAATATGGGGAATTTCAGCCTTTTTTCCAGAAAATAAGAAGAATGCATAACTTTTTGCCATAAAAAAGGGAAATTTCTTTATTTTTGCTCCAAAATAAGTGAAATTTCTGCTTCTTTGCCTCTAAATAAGTGGAATTTCTGTCTTTTTCTCTCAAAACAAGGGGATTTCTGTCTTTTTTGCCCCAAAATAAGAAAAATTTCTGACTTATTACCTTGAAATAAGTGAAATTTCTCCAATTTTGCCCCAATATAATAGAAATTTCTACCTTTTTGCCCCCAAATAAAGGGAATTTTAGCCTTTTTACCTCAAAATATAAGGAATTTCTGATTTTTGGCACAAAATATTAGGAATTTCTGCATTTTTGCCCCAAAATAAGGAAAATCTGCCTTTTTTTCCCTGAAATAAGTGAAATTTCTGCAATTTTGCCCCAAAATAAGTGAAATTTCTGCAATTTTGCCCCAAAATAAAGGAAATTTCTAGAATTTTGCCCCAAAATAAGTGGAATTTTTGAGTTTTGCCCCAAAATATGGAGAATTTCTGCCTTTTTGCCCCACAATTAGTGAAATTTCTGCAATTTTGCCCTAAAATAAGGGAAATTTCTGCAATTTTTCCCCATAATAAGGGAAATTTCTGCTATTTTGCCCCCAAATAAAAAGAATTTCTGTTTTTTTGCCACACAATTAGGGAAATTTCTGCAATTTTGCCCCAAAATAAGGGGAATTTCTGCTTTTTGCCCCGAAATATGGGGAATTTCTGCCTTTTTGTTCGAAAATAATAAGAATGCATAACTTTTTGCCATAAAAAAGGAAAATTTCTTCATTTTTGCTCCAAAATAAGGGGAACTTTTGCCTTTTTGCATCTAAATAAGTGGAATTTCTGTCTTTTTCCCCTAAAACAAAGTGAATTTCTGTCTTTTTTGCACCAAAATAAGGAAAATTTCTTACTTATTACCATCAAATAAGTGAAATTTCTGCAAATTTACTCCAAAATAAGGGAAATTTTTGCCTTTTGGCCCAAAATATGGGGAATTTCAGCATTTTACCTCTAAATAAGGGAAATTTCTGATTTTTGCACCAAAATATGGACAATTTCTGCCTTTTTCCCCCAAAATAAAGAGAATTTCTGCATTTTTGCACCAATATTAGGGGAATTTCTGCAATTTTGCTCCTAAATACGGGTCATTTCTTCCTTTTTGCCCGAAATTAATTGGAATTTCTGCCTTTTTCTCCCGAAATAAGTGAAATTTCTTCAATTTTAGCCAAAAATTAGGGATTTCATCTTTTTGCCCCAAAATAAGGGGAATTTCTGCCTTTTTGCCCGAAAATAAGGGGAATGCATACCTTTTTGCCATAAAAAGGGGAAATTTCTTCATTTTTGCTACAAAATAACGAAATTTCTTCTTTTTTGCCTCTAAATAAGTGGAATTTCTGATTTTTTCCCAAAACAAAGAGAATTTCTGTCTTTTTGCCCCAAAATAAAGAACATTTCGGCCTTTTTTTTCTGAAATAAGTGAAATTTCTGCAATTTTGCCCCAACATAAGGGAAATTTCTGCCTTTTTGCCCCCAAATAAGGGGAATTCCATCCTTTTTACCTCAAAATATGGGGAATTTCTGCATTTTTGCAACAAAATATTAGGAATTTCTGCCTTTTTGCCCCAAAATAAGGAAAATTTCTGCCTTTTTTCCCTGAAATAATTGAAATTTCTGCAATTTTTCCCCAAAATAAGTGAAATTTCTGCCTTTTTGCCCCCAAATAAAGGGGAATTTCAACCTTTTTGCCCACAAATAAGGGGAATTTCAACCTTATTACCTCTAAATAAGGGAAATTTCTGCCTTTTGCCACAAAATATACGGAATTTCTGACTTTTTGCCACAAAATAAGGAAAATTACTGCAATTTTGCCCCAAATAAGGGGAATTTCTCCCTTTTGCCCCAAAATATATTAAATATCATCCTTTTTACCTAAAAATAAGTGAAATTTCTGCAATTTTGCCCCAAATAAGGGATATTTCTGAAATTTTGCCCCAAAATAAAGTAAATTTCTGCAATTTTGCCCAAAAATAAAGGAAATTTCTGCCTTTTTGTCCCCAAATAAAGAGAATTTCAGCCTTTTTACCTCAAAATAAGGGGAATTTCTGCATTTTTGCCACAAAATATAAGGAATTTCTGCCTTTTTGCCCCAAAATAAGAAAAATTTCTGCATTTTTTCCCAGAAATAAGTGAAATTTATGCAATTTTGCCCCAAAATAAGTGGAATTTCTGAGTTTTGCCCCAAAATAAGGAGAATTTCTGTCTTTTTGCCCTAACATATAGGGAATTTCTGCCTTTTTGCACCACAATTAGAGGAATTTCTGCAATTTTGCTCCAAAATACGGGGAATTTCTGCCTTTTTGCCTGAAAATAAGGGGAATGCATATTTTTTTGCCATATAAAAGGGAAATTTCTTCATTTTTGCTCCAAAATAAGGAGAATTTCTGCCTTTTTGCCTCTAAATATGTGGAATTTCTTTCTTTTTCCTTAAAAACAAAAGGAATTTCTGTCTTTTTTGCCCCAAAATAAGGGGAATTTCTGACTTATTACCCTGAAATAAGTAAAATTTCTGCAATTTTGTCCCAAACTAAGGGAAATTTCTGCCTTTTTGCCCCCAAATAAGGGGAATTTCAGCCTTTTTACCTCAAAATAAAAGGAATTTCTGCATTTTTGCCACAAAATTTACGGAATTTCTGCCTTTTTGCCCCGTCATAAGGAAAATTTCTGCAATTTTGCCCAAAATAAGGGGAATTTCTCCTTTTTTGCCCCCAAAAAGGCAATTTCAGCTTTTTTTCCTGAATATAAGTGAAATTACTGCAATTTTGCCCAAAATAAGGTAAATTTCTGCAATTTTGCCCCAAAATAAAGGAAATTCCTGGAATTTTGCCACAAAATAAGGGGAATTTCTGATTTTTACCCCAAAATAAAGGGATTTTCTGCCTTTTGCCCCAAAATTAGGGGAATTTCTGCAATTTTGCTCCAAAATACGGGGAATTTCTTCCTTTTTGCCTGAAAATAAGGGGAATGCATACGTTTTTGCCATAAAAAAAGTGAAATTTCTTCATTTTTGCTCCAAAATAATGGGAATTTCTTCCTTTTTGCCTCTAAATAAGTGGAATTTCTGTCTTTTTACCCCAAAACAAAGGGAATTTCTGTCTTTTTTACCCCAAAATAAGGAGAATTTCTAAATTCTTACCCTGAAATAATTGAAATTTCTTCAATTTTGACCCAAAATAAGGGAAATTTCTGCATTTTTCCCCCAAATAAAAGGAATTTCAGCCTTTTTATCTCAAAATAAGGGGAATTTCTGCGTTTTTGCCACAAAATATTAGGAATTTCTGCCTTTTTGCCCAAAAATAAGTAAAATTTCTGCATTTTTCCCTGAAATAAATGAAATTTCTGCAATTTTACCTAAAATAAGTGGAATTTCTGAGTTTTGCCCCAAAATAAGGAGAATTTCTTTCATTTTGCCCCAACATATAGAGAATTTCTGACTTTTTGCCCCACAAACAGGGGAATTTCTGCAATTTTGCTCCAAAATACGGTGAATTTCGCCCTTTTTGCCCAACAATTAGGGGAATTTCTGCAATTTTGCTCCAAAATACAGGGAATTTCTGCCTTTTTGCCTGAAAATAAGGGGAATGCATACCTTTTTGCCATAGAAAAAGGAAATTTCTTCATTTTTGCTCCAAATTAAGGGGAATTTCTGCCTTTTTGCCTCTAAATAAGTGGAATTTCTGTCTTTTTTCCCAAAACAAAGAGAATTTCTGTCTTTTTGCCCCAAAATAAGAAAAATTTCTAACTTATCACCCTAAAATAAGTGAAATTTCTGCAATTATGCCCCAAAATAAGGGAAATTTTTGCCTTTTTGCCCTGAAATATGTGAAATTTCTGCAATTTTACCCCAAAATAAGGTGAATTTCGGCCTTTTTGCCCCAAAATAATGGGAATTTCTGCTTTTTTGCCCCAATATAAGAAAAAATTTTGCTTTTTTTCTCTGAAATAAGTGAAATTTCTGCAATTTTGCCCTAAAATAAGGGAAATTTCTGCAATTTTTCCCCATAATAAGGGAAATTTCTGCAATTTTGCCCAGAAATAAGGGGAATTTCTGTCTTTTTCCCCCAAAACAAAGGGAATTTCTGTCTTTTTTGCCCCAAAATAAGAGGAATTTCTTCCTTTTTGCCCCAAAATAAAGGAAATTTCAGTCTTTTTACCTGAAAATAAGTGAAATATCTGCAATTTTGCCCCAAATAAGAAAAATTTCTGCAATTTAGCTCCAAAATGAAGTAAATTCCTGCAATTTTGCCCCAAAAAAAAAAGAAATTTCTGGAATTTTGCCCCAAAATAAGGGGAATTTCTGCAATTTTGCTCCAAAATACGGGGAATTTCTGCCTTTTTGCCTGAAAATAATGGGAATGCATACCTTTTTGCCATAAAAAGGTAAATTTCTTCATTTTTGCTCCAAAATAAGGGGAATTTCTGCATTTTTGCCTCTAAATAAGTGGAATTTCTGTCTTTTTCCCCCAAAACAAAGGGAATTTCTGTCTTTTTTGCCCCAAAATAAGGGGAATTTCTGACTTATTACCCTGAAATAAGTGAAATTTCTGCAATTTTGCCCAGAAATAAAAGAAATTTCTGCAATTTTGCACCAATGTAAAGGAAATTTCTGCAATTTTGCCTCAATGTAAAGGAATTTCTGACTCTTTGCTGCCCAAAAAAGGAGATTTTCTGACTTTTTGCCCCAAAATAAGGAGAATTTCTGCCTTTTTGCCTGAAAATTATGAGAATTTCTGCAATTTTGCTTCAAAATACGGGGAATTTCTGCTTTTTATCCCGAAAGTAAGGGGAATATATACCTTTTGCAACAAAAAAGGAAAATTTCTTCATTTTTGCCCTAAAATAAGAGATATTTCTGCCTTTTTACCACAAAATAAAAGAAATTTCTGCCTTTTTACCCCAAAATGAACGGAATTTCTGTTTTTTTGCCACAAAATAAAAGGAATTTTTAAATTATGCCCTGAAATAAGTGAAATTTCTGCAATTTTGCCACAAAATAAAAGAAATTTCTGCATTTTTGCCACAAAATACGGGGAATTTCTGTCTTTTTGCCACAAAATAAGGGAAATTTCTGCATTTTTGCCCCCAAATAATAGGAATTTCAGCTTTTTTACCTCAAAATTAGGGGAATTTCTGCATTTTTGCCACAAAATATTAAGAATTTCTGCATTTTTACCCCAAAATAAGGAAAATTTGTGCCTTTTTTCCCTGAAATAAGTGAAATTTCTGCAATTTTGCCCCAAAATAAGTGAAATTTCGGCAATTTTGCTCCAAAATAAGGGAAATTTCTGGAATTTTGCCCCAAAATAAGTGGAATTTCTGAGTTTTGCCCCAAAATAAGGAGAATTTCTGTCTTTTTGCCCCACCATATAGGGAATTTCTGCCTTTTTGCCCCACAATTAGGAAAATTTCTGCAATTTTGCTCCAAAATACGGGGAATTTCTGCCTTTTTGCCCGAAAATAAGGGGAATGCATAACTTCTTGCCATAAAAAAGGGAAATTTCTTCATTTTTGCTCCAAAATAAGGGGAATTTCTGCATATTTGCCTCTAAATAAGTGGAATTTCTGTCTTTTTTCCCCAAAACAAAGGAAATTTCTGTCTTTTTGCCCCAAAATAAGGGAAATTTCTGACTTATTACCCTGAAATAAGTGAAATTTCTGCAATTTTGCCCCAAAATAAGGGAAATTTCTGCCTTTTTGCCCCAAAATATGTGAAATTTCTGCAATTTTACCCCCAAATAAGGTGAATTTCTGCGTTTTTGCCCCAAAATAATGGGAATTTCTGCCTTTTTGCCCAAAAATAAGAAAAATTTTTTCTTTTTTTCTCTGAAATAAGTAAAATTTGTGCAATTTTGCCTTAAAATAAAGGAAATTTCTGCAATTTTCCTTATAATAAGGGAAATTTCTGCAATTTTGCCCCAAAATAAGGGGAATTTCTATTTTTTTGCCCCAAATTAAAAGAAATTTCAGCCTTTTTACCTGAAAATATGTGAAATTTCTGCAATTTTGCCCCAAATAAGCAAAATTTCTTCAATTATGCCCCAAAATAATTTAGATTCCTGCAATTTTGCCACCTAAAAAAGAAAATTTCTAGAATTTTGCCCCAAAATAAGGGGAATTTCTGATTTTTACCTAAAAATAAAGGGAATTTCTGCCTTTTGCCCCAAAATTAGGGAAATTTCTGCAATTTTGCTCCAAAATACGGGGAATTTCTGCCTTTTTGCCTGAAAATAATGGGAATGCATACCTTTTTGCCATAAAAAGGGAAATTTCTTCATTTTTGCTCCAAAATAAAGGGAATTTCTGCCTTTTTGCCTCTAAATAAGTGGAATTTCTGTCTTTTCCACCCAAAACAAAGGGAATTTCTGTCTTTTTTCACCAAAATAAGGGGAATTTCTAACTTATTACCCTGAAATAGGTGAAATTTCTGCAATTTTTCCCCAAAATAAGGGAAATTTTTGCAATTATGCTTCAATGTAAAGGAAATTTTTGCAATTATGCCCAAAAATAAGGGGAATTTCTGACTGTTTGCTCCCGAAAAAAGAAGATTTTCTGTCTTTTTGCCCCAAAATAAGGAGAATTTCTGCCTTTTTGCCCAAAAATTATGAGAATTTCTGCAATTTTGCTTAAAAATACGGGGAATTTCTGCTTTTTATCCCGAAAGTAAGGGGAATGTATACCTTTTGCCACAAAAAAGGAAAATTTCTTCATTTTTGCCCCAAAATAAGAGGAATTTCTGCCTTTTTCCCTCAAAATAAGTGAAATTTCTGCCTTTTGACCCAAAAATAAACAGAATTTCTGTCTTTTTGCCTCAAAATAAAAGGAATTTTTGAATTATGCCCTGAAATAAGTGAAATTTCTGCAATTTAGCATCAAAATAAAAGAAATTTCTGCCTTTTTGAAACAAAATAAGGGGAATTTCTGTAGTTTTGCCTCAAAATAAGGGAAATTTCTGCCTTTTTGCCTCTAAATAAAAGAAATTTCAGCCTCTTTACCTCAAAATAAAGGGAATTCCTGCATTTTTGCCACCAAATATTAAGAATTTCTGCATTTTTGCCCCAAAATAAGGAAAATTTCTGCCTTTTTTCCCAGAAATAAGTGAAATTTCTGCAATTTTGCCCCAAAATAAGTGAAATTTCTTCAATTTTGCTCCAAAATAAGGGAAATTTCTGGAATTTTGCCCCAAAATAAGTGGAATTTCTGAGTTTTGCCCCAAAATAAGGAGAATTTCTGTCTTTTTGCCCCACTATATAGGGAATTTCTGCCCTTTTGCCCCACAATTAAAAAAATTTCTGCAATTTTGCTCCAAAATACGGGGAATTTCTGCCTATTTGCCCGAAAATAAGGGGAATGCATAACTTTTTGCCATAAAAAAGGGAAATTTATTCATTTTTGCTCCAAAATAAGGGGAATTTCTGCCTTTTTGCCTCTAAATAAGTGGAATTTCTGCAATTTTCCTCCAAAATACAGGGAATTTCTGTTATTTTTGCCCCAAAATAAGGGGAATTTCTGACTTATTACCCTGAAATAAGTGAAATTTCTGCAATTTTGCCCCAAAATAAATAAAATTTCTGCAATTTTGCACCAATGTAAAGGAAATTACTGTAATTTTGCCCCAAAATAAGGGGAATTTCTGCCTTTTTGCCCGAAAATTATGAGAATTTCTGCAATTTTGCTTCAAAATATGGGGAATTTCTGCTTTTTATTCCGAAAGTAAGGGGAATGTATACCTTTTGCCACAAAAAAGGGAAATTTCTTCATTTTTGCCCCAGAATAAGAGGAATTTCTGCCTTTTAACATAAAAATAAGTGAAATTTCTTCCTTTTTACCCAAAAATAAATGGAATTTCTGTCTTTTTGCCCCAAAATAAAAGGAATTTTTGAGTTATGCCCTGAAATAAGTGATATTTCTGCAATTATGCCCCAAAATAAAAGAAATTTCTGCATTTTTGCCACAAAATAAGGGGAATTTCAGTCTTTTTGCCCCAAAATAAGGGAAATTTATGCCTTTTTGCCCTCAAATAAGGGGAATTTCAGCCTTTTTACCTCAAAATAAGGGGAATTTCTGCATTTTTGCCACAAAATATTAAGAATTTCTGCATTTTTGCCCCAAAATAAGGAAAATTTCTGCCTTTTTTTGAAATAAGTAAAATTTCTGCAATTTTGCCCCAAAATAAGGGAAATTTCTGCAATTTTGCACCAAAATAAGTGGAATTTCTGAGTTTTGTCCCAAAATAAGGAGAATTTCTCTTTTTTTGCCCCAACATATAGGGAATTTCTGCCTTTTTGCCCGACAATTAGGGGAATTTCTGCAATTTTGCTCCAAAATATGGGGAATTTCTGTCTTTTTGCCCGAAAACAAGGGGAATGCATAACTTGTTGCCATATAAAGGGAAATTTCTTCATTTTTACTCCAAAATAAGGGGAATTTCTTCCTTTTTGCCTCTAAATAAGTGGAATTTCTGTCTTTTTCCCCCCAAAAAAAGGGAATTTCTGTCTTTTTTGCCCCAAAATGAGGGGAATTTCTGACTTATTACCCTGAAATAAGTAAAATTTTTAGAATTTTGTCCCAAAATAAGGGAAATTTCTGCTTTTTTGCTCCCAAATAAGGGGAATTTCAGCCTTTTTACCTCAAAATAAGGGGTATTTCTGCATTTTTGCCACAAAATTTACAGAATTTCTGCCTTTTTGCCCCATAATAAAGAAAATTTATACAATTTTGCCCTAAAATAAGAGGAATTTCTCCTTTTTTGTCCCAAAATAAAGGAAATTTCAGCCTTTTTACCTGAAGATAAGTGAAATTACTGCAATTTTGCCCCAAATAAGGGAAATTTCTGCAATTTTGCCCCAAAATAAGGTAAATTTCTGCAATATTGCCCCAAAATAAAGGAAATTTCTAGAATTTTGCCCCAAAATAAGGGGAATTTCTGATTTTTACCCCAAAATAAAGGGAATTTCTGCCTTTTGCCCCAAAATTAGGGGATTTTCTGCAATTTTGCTCCAAAATACAGGGAATTTCTGCCTGTTTGCCCGAAAATAAGGGGAATGCATACCTTTTTGCCATAAAAAAGTGAAATTTCTTCATTTTTGCTCAAAAATAAAAGGAATTTCTGCATTTTTGCCTCTAAATAAGTTGAATTTCTGTCTTTTTTTCCCAAAACAAAGGGAATTTCTGACTTTTTTGCCCCCAAATAATGGGAATTTCTGACTTATTACTCAGAAATAAGTAAAATTTCGGCAATTTTGCCCCAAAATAAGGTGAATTTCTGCCTTTTTGCCCCCAAATGAGGGAAATTTCAGAGTTTTTACCACAAAATAAGGGGAATTTTTGCATTTTTGCCACAAAATATTAAGAATTTCTGCATTTTTGCCCCAAAATAAGGAAAATTTCTGCCTTTTTTCCCTGAAATAAGTGAAATTTCTGCAATTTTGCCCCAAAATAAGTGGAATTTCTGAGTTTTGCCCCAAAATAAGGAGAATTTCTGTCTTTTTGCCCCAAAATATAGAGAATTTCTACCTTATTGCCCCACAATTAGAGGAATTTCTTCAATTATGCTCCAAAATAAAAAGAATTTCTGCCCTTTTGCCCAACAATTAGGGGAATTTCTGCAATTTTGCTCCAAAATATGGGGAATTTCTGCCTTTTTGCCTGAAAATAATGGGAATGCATACCTTTTTGCCCTAAAAAGGGAAATTTCTTCATTTTTGCTACAAAATAAGAGGAATTTCTGCCTTTTTGCCTCTAAATAAGTGGAATTTCTGTATTTTTCCCCCCAAAAAATAGAATTTCTGTCTTTTTGCCCCAAAATAAGGGGAATTTCTGACTTATTACTCTGAAATAAGTGAAATTTCTGCAATTTTGCCCCAAAATAAGGAAAATTTTTGCCTTTTTGCTCTGAAATATATGAAATTTCTGCAATTTTACCCCAAAATAAGGTGAATTTCTGCGTTTTTGCCCCAAAATAATGGGAATTTCTGCCTTTTTGCCCAAAAATAAGAAAAATTTTTTTTTCTCTGAAATAAGTGAAATTTGTGCAATTTTGCCTTAAAATAAAGGAAATTTCTGCAATTTTTCCCCATAATAAGGGTAATTTCTGCAATTTTGCCTCAAAATAAGGGGAATTTCTTTCTTTTTGCCCCAAATTAAAGGAAATTTCAGCCTTTTTACCTGAAAATATGTGAAATTTCTGCAATTTTGCCCCAAATAAGGGAAATTTCTGCAATTATGCCCCAAAATAATGTAGATTCCTGCAATTTTGCACCCCAAAAAAAGAAAATTTCTTGAATTTTGCCATAAAATAAGGGGAATTTTTGATTTTTACCCCAAAATAAAGGGAATTTCTGCCTTTTGCCCCCAAATTAGGGGAATTTCTGCAATTTTGCTCCAAAATACGGGGAATTTCTGTCTTTTTGCCCGAAAACAAGGGGAATGCATAACTTGTTGCCATAAAAAAGGAAAATTTCTTCATTTTTACTTCAAAATAAGGGGAATTTCTGCCTTTTTGCCTCTAAATAAGTGGAATTTCTGTTTTTTTCCCCCAAAACAAAGTGAATTTCTGTCTTTTTTGCCCCAAAATAAGGGGAATTTCTGACTTATTACCCTGAAATAAGTAAAATTTCTGCAATTTTGTCCCAAAATAAGGGAAATTTCTGCTTTTTTGCCCCCAAATAAGGGGAATTTCAGCCTTTTTACCTCAAAATAAGGGGAATTTCTGCATTTTTGCCACAAAATTTACAGAATTTCTGCCTTTTTGCCCCATAATAAAGAAAATTTATACAATTTTGCCCCAAAATAAGAGGAATATCTCCTTTTTTGCCCCAAAATAAAGGAAATTTCAGCCTTTTTACCTGAAGATAAGTGAAATTACTGCAATTTTGCCCCAAATAAGGGAAATTTCTGCAATTTTGCCCCAAAATAAGGTAAATTTCTGCAATATTGCCCCAAAATAAAGGAAATTTCTGGAATTTTGCCCCAAAATAAGGGGAATTTCTGATTTTTACCCCAAAATAAAGGGAATTTCTGCCTTTTGCCCCAAAATTAGGGGAATTTCTGCAATTTTGCTCCAAAATACAGGGAATTTCTGCCTGTTTGCCCGAAAATAAGGGGAATGCATACCTTTTTGCCATAAAAAAGTGAAATTTCTTCATTTTTGCTCAAAAGTAAGGGGAATTTCTGCCTTTTTGCCTCTAAATAAGTTGAATTTCTGTCTTTTTTCCCCAAAACAAAGGGAATTTCTGACTTTTTTGCACTCCAAATAATAGGAATTTCTGACTTATTACTCAGAAATAAGTGAAATTTCTGCAATTTTGCCCCAAAATAAGGTGAATTTTTGCCTTTTTGCCCCCAAATGAGGGGAATTTCAGACTTTTTACCACAAAATAAGGGGAATTTTTGCATTTTTGCCACAAAATATTAAGAATTTCTGCATTTTTTGCCCCAAAATAAGGAAAATTTCTGCCTTTTTTCCCTGAAATAAGTGAAATTTCTGCAATTTTGCCCCAAAATAAGTGGAATTTCTGAGTTTTGCCCCAAAATAAGGAGAATTTCTGTCTTTTTGCCCCAAAATATAGAGAATTTCTACCTTATTGCCCCACAATTAGGGGAATTTCTTCAATTTTGCTCCAAAATAAGAAGAATTTCTGCCTTTTTGCCCAACAATTAGGGGAATTTCTGCAATTTTGCTCCAAAATACGGGGAATTTCTGCCTTTTTGCCTGAAAATAATGGGAATGCATACCTTTTTGCCCTAAAAAGGGAAATTTCTTCATTTTTGCTACAAAATAAGAGGAATTTCTGCCTTTTTGCCTCTAAATAAGTAGAATTTCTGTATTTTTCCCCCCAAAAAAGAGAATTTCTGTCTTTTTTGCCCCAAAATAAGGGGAATTTCTGACTTATTACTTTGAAATAAGTGAAATTTCTGCAATATTGCCCCAAAATAAGGAAATTTTTTGCCTTTTTGCTCTGAAATATATGAAATTTCTGCAATTTTACCCCAAAATAAGGTGAATTTCTGCGTTTTTGCCCCAAAATAATGGGAATTTCTGCCTTTTTGCCCAAAAATAAGAAAAATTTTTTCTTTTTTTCTCTGAAATAAGTGAAATTTCTGCAATTTTGCCGCATTATAAGGGAAATTTCTGCAATTTTGCCCCAAAATAAAGGAAATTTCTGGAATTTTGCACCAAAATAAGTGGAATTTCTGAGTTTTGCCCCAAAATAAGGAGAATTTCTCTCTTTTTGCCCCAACATATTGGGAATTTCTGCCTTTTTGCCCCAAAATTAGGGGAATTTCTGCAATTTTGCTCCAAAATACAGGGAATTTCTGCCTTTTTGCCTGAAAATAATGGGAATGCATACCTTTTTGCCATAAAAAGGGAAATTTCTTCATTTTTACTCCAAAATAAGGGGAATTTCTTCCTTTTTGCCTCTAAATAAGTGAATTTCTGTCTTTTTCCCCCAAAACAATGGGAATTTCTGTATTTTTTCCCCAAAATAAGGGGAATTTCTGACTTATTACCATGAAATAGGTGAAATTTCTGCAATTTTTCCTCAAAATAAGGGAAATTTCTGCAATTATGCCCCAATGTAAAGGAAATTTTTGCAATTTTGCCCCAAAATAAGGGGAATTTCTGACTGTTTGCTCCCGAAAAAAGATTTTCTGTCTTTTTGCCCCAAAATAAGGAGAATTTCTGCCTTTTTGCCCGAAAATTATGAGAATTTCTGCAATTTTGTTTAAAAATACGGGGAATTTCTGCTTTTTATCCCAAAAGTAAAGGGAATGTATACCTTTTGCCACAAAAAAGGGAAATTTCTTCATTTTTGCCCCAAAATAAGAGGAATTTCTGCCTTTTCCCCTCAAAATAAGTGAAATTTCTGCCTTTTGACCCAAAAATAAACGGAATTTCTGTCTTTTTGCCTCAAATTAAAAGGAATTTTTGAATTATGCCCTGAAATAAGTGAAATTTCTGCAATTTTGCCCCAAAATAAAAGAAATTTCTGCCTTTTTGAAACAAAATAAGGGGAATTTCTGTCTTTTTGCCCCAAAGAAGGGAAATTTCTGCCTTTTTGCCCCCAAATAAAAGAAATTTCAGCCTTTTTACCTCAAAATAAAGGGAATTCCTGCATTTTTGCCACCAAATATTAAGAATTTCTGCATTTTTGCCCCAAAATAAGGAAAATTTCTGCCTTTTTTCCCAGAAAGAAGTGAAATTTCAGCAATTTTGCCCCAAAATAAGTGAAATTTCTGCAATTTTGCTCCAAAATAAGGGAAATTTCTGGAATTTTGCCCCAAAATAAGTGGAATTTCTGAGTTTTGCCCCAAAATAAGGAGAATTTCTGTCTTTTTGCCCCACTATATAGGGAATTTCTGCCCTTTTGCCCCACAATTAAAAAAATTTCTGCAATTTTGCTCCAAAATACGGGGAATTTCTGCCTTTTTGCCCGAAAATAAGGGGAATGCATAACTTTTTGCCATAAAAAAGGGAAATTTATTCATTTTTGCTCCAAAATAAGGGGAATTTCTGCCTTTTTGCCTCTAAATAAGTGGAATTTCTGCAATTTTCCTCCAAAATACAGGGAATTTCTGTTATTTTTGCCCCAAAATAAGGGGAATTTCTGACTTATTACCCTGAAATAAGTGAAATTTCTGCAATTTTGCCCCAAAATAAATAAAATTTCTGCAATTTTGCACCAATGTAAAGGAAATTACTGTAATTTTGCCCCAAAATAAGGGGAATTTCTGCCTTTTTGCCCGAAAATTATGAGAATTTCTGCAATTTTGCTTCAAAATATGGGGAATTTCTGCTTTTTATTCCGAAAGTAAGGGGAATGTATACCTTTTGCCACAAAAAAGGGAAATTTCTTCATTTTTGCCCCAGAATAAGAGGAATTTCTGCCTTTTAACATAAAAATAAGTGAAATTTCTTCCTTTTTACCCAAAAATAAATGGAATTTCTGTCTTTTTGCCCCAAAATAAAAGGAATTTTTGAGTTATGCCCTGAAATAAGTGATATTTCTGCAATTATGCCCCAAAATAAAAGAAATTTCTGCATTTTTGCCACAAAATAAGGGGAATTTCAGTCTTTTTGCCCCAAAATAAGGGAAATTTATGCCTTTTTGCCCTCAAATAAGGGGAATTTCAGCCTTTTTACCTCAAAATAAGGGGAATTTCTGCATTTTTGCCACAAAATATTAAGAATTTCTGCATTTTTGCCCCAAAATAAGGAAAATTTCTGCCTTTTTTTGAAATAAGTAAAATTTCTGCAATTTTGCCCCAAAATAAGGGAAATTTCTGCAATTTTGCCCCAAAATAAAGGAAATTTCTGCCTTTTTGCCCTGAAATATGTGAAATTTCTGCAATTTTACCCTAAAATAAGGTGAATTTCTGCCTTTTTGCCCTAAAATAATGAGAATTTCTGCCTTTTTGCCCAAAATAAGAAAAATTTTTGCGTTTTTTCTCTGAAATAAGTGAAATTTCTGCAATTTTGCCCCAAAATAAGGAAAATTTCTGCAATTTTGCCCCACAATAAGGGAAATTTCTGGAATTTTGCACCAAAATAAGTGGAATTTCTGAGTTTTGTCCCAAAATAAGGAGAATTTCTCTTTTTTTGCCCCAACATATAGGGAATTTCTGCCTTTTTGCCTGACAATTAGGGGAATTTCTGCAATTTTGCTCCAAAATATGGGGAATTTCTGTCTTTTTGCCCGAAAACAAGGGGAATGCATAACTTGTTGCCATATAAAGGGAAATTTCTTCATTTTTACTCCAAAATAAGGGGAATTTCTTCCTTTTTGCCTCTAAATAAGTGGAATTTCTGTCTTTTTCCCCCAAAAAAAGGGGAATTTCTGTCTTTTTTGCCCCAAAATGAGGGGAATTTCTGACTTATTACCCTGAAATAAGTAAAATTTTTGCAATTTTGTCCCAAAATAAGGGAAATTTCTGCTTTTTTGCTCCCAAATAAGGGGAATTTCAGCCTTTTTACCTCAAAATAAGGGGAATTTCTGCATTTTTGCCACAAAATTTACAGAATTTCTGCCTTTTTGCCCCATAATAAAGAAAATTTATACAATTTTGCCCCAAAATAAGAGGAATTTCTCCTTTTTTGTCCCAAAATAAAGGAAATTTCAGCCTTTTTACTTGAAGATAAGTGAAATTACTGCAATTTTGCCCCAAATAAGGGAAATTTCTGCAATTTTGCCCCAAAATAAGGTAAATTTCTGCAATATTGCCCCAAAATAAAGGAAATTTCTAGAATTTTGCCCCAAAATAAGGGGAATTTCTGATTTTTACCCCAAAATAAAGGGAATTTCTGCCTTTTGCCCCAAAATTAGGGGATTTTCTGCAATTTTGCTCCAAAATACAGGGAATTTCTGCCTGTTTGCCCGAAAATAAGGGGAATGCATACCTTTTTGCCATAAAAAAGTGAAATTTCTTCATTTTTGCTCAAAAATAAAAGGAATTTCTGCATTTTGCCTCTAAATAAGTTGAATTTCTGTCTTTTTTTCCCAAAACAAAGGGAATTTCTGACTTTTTTGCCCCCAAATAATGGGAATTTCTGACTTATTACTCAGAAATAAGTAAAATTTCTGCAATTTTGCCCCAAAATAAGGTGAATTTCTGCCTTTTTGCCCCCAAATGAGGGGAATTTCAGAGTTTTTACCACAAAATAAGGGGAATTTTTGCATTTTTGCCACAAAATATTAAGAATTTCTGCATTTTTGCCCCAAAATAAGGAAAATTTCTGCCTTTTTTCCCTGAAATAAGTGAAATTTCTGCAATTTTGCCCCAAAATAAGTGGAATTTCTGAGTTTTGCCCCAAAATAAGGAGAATTTCTGTCTTTTTGCCCCAAAATATAGAGAATTTCTACCTTATTGCCCCACAATTAGAGGAATTTCTTCAATTATGCTCCAAAATAAAAAGAATTTCTGCCTTTTTGCCCAACAATTAGGGGAATTTCTGCAATTTTGCTCCAAAATATGGGGAATTTCTGCCTTTTTGCCTGAAAATAATGGGAATGCATACCTTTTTGCCCTAAAAAGGGAAATTTCTTCATTTTTGCTACAAAATAAGAGGAATTTCTGCCTTTTTGCCTCTAAATAAGTGGAATTTCTGTATTTTTCCCCCCAAAAAATAGAATTTCTGTCTTTTTGCCCCAAAATAAGGGGAATTTCTGACTTATTACTCTGAAATAAGTGAAATTTCTGCAATTTTGCCCCAAAATAAGGAAAATTTTTGCCTTTTTGCTCTGAAATATATGAAATTTCTGCAATTTTACCCCAAAATAAGGTGAATTTCTGCGTTTTTGCCCCAAAATAATGGGAATTTCTGCCTTTTTGCCCAAAAATAAGAAAAATTTTTTTTTCTCTGAAATAAGTGAAATTTGTGCAATTTTGCCTTAAAATAAAGGAAATTTCTGCAATTTTTCCCCATAATAAGGGTAATTTCTGCAATTTTGCCTCAAAATAAGGGGAATTTCTTTCTTTTTGCCCCAAATTAAAGGAAATTTCAGCCTTTTTACCTGAAAATATGTGAAATTTCTGCAATTTTGCCCCAAATAAGGGAAATTTCTGCAATTATGCCCCAAAATAATGTAGATTCCTGCAATTTTGCACCCCAAAAAAAGAAAATTTCTTGAATTTTGCCATAAAATAAGGGGAATTTTTGATTTTTACCCCAAAATAAAGGGAATTTCTGCCTTTTGCCCCCAAATTAGGGGAATTTCTGCAATTTTGCTCCAAAATACGGGGAATTTCTGTCTTTTTGCCCGAAAACAAGGGGAATGCATAACTTGTTGCCATAAAAAAGGAAAATTTCTTCATTTTTACTTCAAAATAAGGGGAAT
This sequence comes from Micromys minutus, assembly GCF_963924665.1. Classification (NCBI taxonomy): domain Eukaryota; kingdom Metazoa; phylum Chordata; class Mammalia; order Rodentia; family Muridae; genus Micromys; species Micromys minutus. The sequence goes on along the minus strand of NW_027667690.1, from coordinate 100,964 downwards.
TTCTGCCTTTTTGCCTCTAAATAAGTGGAATTTCTGTTTTTTTCCCCCAAAACAAAGTGAATTTCTGTCTTTTTTGCCCCAAAATAAGGGGAATTTCTGACTTATTACCCTGAAATAAGTAAAATTTCTGCAATTTTGTCCCAAAATAAGGGAAATTTCTGCTTTTTTGCCCCCAAATAAGGGGAATTTCAGCCTTTTTACCTCAAAATAAGGGGAATTTCTGCATTTTTGCCACAAAATTTACAGAATTTCTGCCTTTTTGCCCCATAATAAAGAAAATTTATACAATTTTGCCCCAAAATAAGAGGAATATCTCCTTTTTTGCCCCAAAATAAAGGAAATTTCAGCCTTTTTACCTGAAGATAAGTGAAATTACTGCAATTTTGCCCCAAATAAGGGAAATTTCTGCAATTTTGCCCCAAAATAAGGTAAATTTCTGCAATATTGCCCCAAAATAAAGGAAATTTCTGGAATTTTGCCCCAAAATAAGGGGAATTTCTGATTTTTACCCCAAAATAAAGGGAATTTCTGCCTTTTGCCCCAAAATTAGGGGAATTTCTGCAATTTTGCTCCAAAATACAGGGAATTTCTGCCTGTTTGCCCGAAAATAAGGGGAATGCATACCTTTTTGCCATAAAAAAGTGAAATTTCTTCATTTTTGCTCAAAAGTAAGGGGAATTTCTGCCTTTTTGCCTCTAAATAAGTTGAATTTCTGTCTTTTTTCCCCAAAACAAAGGGAATTTCTGACTTTTTTGCACTCCAAATAATAGGAATTTCTGACTTATTACTCAGAAATAAGTGAAATTTCTGCAATTTTGCCCCAAAATAAGGTGAATTTTTGCCTTTTTGCCCCCAAATGAGGGGAATTTCAGACTTTTTACCACAAAATAAGGGGAATTTTTGCATTTTTGCCACAAAATATTAAGAATTTCTGCATTTTTTGCCCCAAAATAAGGAAAATTTCTGCCTTTTTTCCCTGAAATAAGTGAAATTTCTGCAATTTTGCCCCAAAATAAGTGGAATTTCTGAGTTTTGCCCCAAAATAAGGAGAATTTCTGTCTTTTTGCCCCAAAATATAGAGAATTTCTACCTTATTGCCCCACAATTAGGGGAATTTCTTCAATTTTGCTCCAAAATAAGAAGAATTTCTGCCTTTTTGCCCAACAATTAGGGGAATTTCTGCAATTTTGCTCCAAAATACGGGGAATTTCTGCCTTTTTGCCTGAAAATAATGGGAATGCATACCTTTTTGCCCTAAAAAGGGAAATTTCTTCATTTTTGCTACAAAATAAGAGGAATTTCTGCCTTTTTGCCTCTAAATAAGTAGAATTTCTGTATTTTTCCCCCCAAAAAAGAGAATTTCTGTCTTTTTTGCCCCAAAATAAGGGGAATTTCTGACTTATTACTTTGAAATAAGTGAAATTTCTGCAATATTGCCCCAAAATAAGGAAAATTTTTGCCTTTTTGCTCTGAAATATATGAAATTTCTGCAATTTTACCCCAAAATAAGGTGAATTTCTGCGTTTTTGCCCCAAAATAATGGGAATTTCTGCCTTTTTGCCCAAAAATAAGAAAAATTTTTTCTTTTTTTCTCTGAAATAAGTGAAATTTCTGCAATTTTGCCGCATTATAAGGGAAATTTCTGCAATTTTGCCCCAAAATAAAGGAAATTTCTGGAATTTTGCACCAAAATAAGTGGAATTTCTGAGTTTTGCCCCAAAATAAGGAGAATTTCTCTCTTTTTGCCCCAACATATTGGGAATTTCTGCCTTTTTGCCCCAAAATTAGGGGAATTTCTGCAATTTTGCTCCAAAATACAGGGAATTTCTGCCTTTTTGCCTGAAAATAATGGGAATGCATACCTTTTTGCCATAAAAAGGGAAATTTCTTCATTTTTACTCCAAAATAAGGGGAATTTCTTCCTTTTTGCCTCTAAATAAGTGAATTTCTGTCTTTTTCCCCCAAAACAATGGGAATTTCTGTATTTTTTCCCCAAAATAAGGGGAATTTCTGACTTATTACCATGAAATAGGTGAAATTTCTGCAATTTTTCCTCAAAATAAGGGAAATTTCTGCAATTATGCCCCAATGTAAAGGAAATTTTTGCAATTTTGCCCCAAAATAAGGGGAATTTCTGACTGTTTGCTCCCGAAGAAAGATTTTCTGTCTTTTTGCCCCAAAATAAGGAGAATTTCTGCCTTTTTGCCCGAAAATTATGAGAATTTCTGCAATTTTGTTTAAAAATACGGGGAATTTCTGCTTTTTATCCCAAAAGTAAGGGGAATGTATACCTTTTGCCACAAAAAAGGGAAATTTCTTCATTTTTGCCCCAAAATAAGAGGAATTTCTGCCTTTTCCCCTCAAAATAAGTGAAATTTCTGCCTTTTGACCCAAAAATAAACGGAATTTCTGTCTTTTTGCCTCAAAATAAAAGGAATTTTTGAATTATGCCCTGAAATAAGTGAAATTTCTGCAATTTTGCCCCAAAATAAAAGAAATTTCTGCCTTTTTGAAACAAAATAAGGGGAATTTCTGTCTTTTTGCCCCAAAGAAGGGAAATTTCTGCCTTTTTGCCCCCAAATAAAAGAAATTTCAGCCTTTTTACCTCAAAATAAAGGGAATTCCTGCATTTTTGCCACCAAATATTAAGAATTTCTGCATTTTTGCCCCAAAATAAGGAAAATTTCTGCCTTTTTTCCCAGAAAGAAGTGAAATTTCAGCAATTTTGCCCCAAAATAAGTGAAATTTCTGCAATTTTGCTCCAAAATAAGGGAAATTTCTGGAATTTTGCCCCAAAATAAGTGGAATTTCTGAGTTTTGCCCCAAAATAAGGAGAATTTCTGTATTTTTGCCCCACTATATAGGGAATTTCTGCCCTTTTGCCCCACAATTAAAGGAATTTCTGCAATTTTGCTCCAAAATACGGGGAATTTCTGCCTTTTTGCCCGAAAATAAAAAAAATTTTAGCTTTTTTTCTCTTAAATAAGTGAAATTTCTGCAATTTTGCCCTAAAATAAGATAAGTTTCTGCATTTTTCCCCATAATAAGGGAAATGTCTGCAATTTTGCCCCAAAATAAAGAGAATTTCATCCTTTTTGCCCCAAAATAAAGGAAATTTCAGCCTTTTTACCTGAAAATAAGTGAAATCTTTGCAATTTTACCCCAAATAAGGGAAATTTCTGCAATTTTGCCCCAATATAATGTAAATTCCTGCAATTTTTCCCCAATATAATGTAAATTCCTGCAATTTTGCCTCAAAATAATGTAAATTCCTGCAATTTTGCCTTCCAAAAAAAGGAAATTTCTAGAATTTTGCCCCAAAATAAAAGGAATTTCTGATTTTTGCCCCAAAATAAAGGGAATTTCTGCCTTTTGCCCCAAAAATAGGGGAATTTCTGCAATTTTGCTCCAAAATACGGGGAATTTCTGCCTTTTTGCCTGAAAATAATGGGAATGCATACCTTTTTGCCATAAAAAGGGATATTTCTTCATTTTTGCTACAAAATAAGGGGAATTTCTGCCTTTTTGCCTCTAAATAAGTGGAATTTCTGTATTTTTCCTCCAAAAAAAGAGAATTTCTGTCTTTTGCCCCAAAATAAGGGGAATTTCTGATTTTTACCCCAAAATAAAGGGAATTTCTGCCTTTTGCCAGAAAATTAGGGGAATCTGCAATTTTGCTCCAAAATACAGGGAATTTCTGCCTGTTTGCCCGAAAATAAGGGGAATGCATACCTTTTTGCCATAAAAAAGTGAAATTTCTTCATTTTTGCTCCAAAATACGGGGAATTTCTGCCTTTTTGCCTGAAAATAATGGGAATGCATACCTTTTTGCCATGAAAAGGGAAATTTCTTCATTTTTGCTACAAAATAAGAGGAATTTCTGCCTTTTTGCCTCTAAATAAGTGGAATTTCTGTATTTTTCCCCCCAAAAAAGAGAATTTCTGTCTTTTTTGCCCCAAAATAAGGGGAATTTCTGACTTATTACCCTGAAATAAGTAAAATTTCTGCAATTTTGTCCCAAAATAAGGGAAATTTCTGCTTTTTTGCCCCCAAATAAGGGGAATTTCAGCCTTTTTAACTCAAAATAAGGGGAATTTCTGCATTTTTGCCACTAAATTTACAGAATTTCTGCCTTTTTGCCCCTTAATAAAGAAAATTTATACAATTTTGCCCCAAAATAAGAGGTATTTCTCCTTTTTTGCCCCAAAATAAAGGAAATTTCAGCCTTTTTACCTGAAGATAAGTGAAATTACTGCAATTTTGCCCCAAATAAGGGAAATTTCTGCAATTTTGCCCCAAAATAAGGTAAATTTCTGCAATATTGCCCCAAAATAAAGGAAATTTCTGGAATTTTGCCTCAAAATAAGGGGAATTTCTGATTTTTACCCCATAATAAAGGGAATTTCTGCCTTTTGCCCCAAAATTAGGGAAATTTCTGCAATTTTGCTCCAAAATACAGGGAATTTCTGCCTGTTTGCCCGAAAATAAGGGGAATGCATACCTTTTTGCCATAAAAAAGTGAAATTTCTTCATTTTTGCTCCAAAATAAGGGGAATTTCTGTCTTTTTTGCCTCTAAATAAGTTGAATTTCTGTCTTTTTTCCCCAAAACAAAGGGAATTTCTGACTTTTTTGCCCCCAAATAATGGGAATTTCTGACTTATTCCTCAGAAATAAGTGAAATTTCTGCAAATTTGCCCCAAAATAAGGTGAATTTCTGCCTTTTTGCCCCCAAATGAGGGGAATTTCAGACTTTTTACCACAAAATAAAGGGAATTTTTGCATTTTTGCCACAAAATATTAAGAATTTCTGCATTTTTGCCCCAAAATAAGGAAAATTTCTGCCTTTTTTCCCTGAAATAAGTGAAATTTCTGCAATTTTGCCCCAAAATAAGTGGAATTTCTGAGTTTTGCCCCAAAATAAGGAGAATTTCTGTCTTTTTGCCCCAAAATATAGAGAATTTCTACCTTATTTCCCCACAATTAGGGGAATTTCTTCAATTTTGCTCCAAAATACGAAGAATTTCTGCCTTTTTGCCCAACAATTAGGGGAATTTCTGCAATTTTGCTCCAAAATACAGGGAATTTCTGCCTTTTTGCCTGAAAATAAGGGGAATGCATACCTTTTTGCCATAAAAAGGGAAATTTCTTCATTTTTGCTACAAAATAAGAGGAATTTCTGCCTTTTTGCCTCTAAATAAGTGGAATTTCTGTCCTTTTCCCCCAAAACAAAGGGAATTTCTGTCTTTTTTGCCCCAAAATAAGGGGAATTTCTTACTTATTACCCTAAAATAAGTGAAATTTCTGCAATTTTGCCCCAAAATAAAGAAAATTTCAGCAATTTTGCACCAATGTAAAGGAAATTTCTGCAATTTTGCCTCAATGTAAATGAATTTCTGACTGTTTGCTGCCAAAAAAAGGAGATTTTCTGTCTTTTTGCCCCAAAATAAGGAGAATTTCTGCCTTTTTGCCCGAAAATTATGAGAATTTCTGCAATTTTGCTTCAAAATACGGGGAATTTCTGCTTTTTATCCCGAAAGTAAGGGGAATGTATACCTTTTGCCACAAAAAAAGGGAAATTTCTTCATTTTTGCCCCAAAATAAAAGGAATTTCTGCCTTTTTACCTCAAAATAAAAGAAATTTCTGCCTTTTTACCCCAAAATAAACGGAATTCCTGATTTTTTGCCCCAAAATACAAGGAATTTTAAAATTTTGCCCTGAAATTAGTGAAGTTTCTGCAATTTTGCCCCAAAATAAAAGAAATTTCTGCCTTTTTGCCACAAAATAAGGGGAATTTCTCTCTTTTTGCCTCAAAATAAGGGAAATTTCTGCATTTTTGCCCCCAAATAATAGGAATTGAAGCCTTTTTACCTCAAAATTAGGGGAATTTTTGAATTTTTGCCACAAAATATTAAGAATTTCTGCATTTTTACCCCAAAATAAGGAAAATTTCTGCATTTTTTCCCTGAAATAAGTGAAATTTCTGCAATTTTGCTTCAAAATAAGTGAAATTTCTGCAATTTTGCTCCAAAATAAGGGAAATTTCTGGAATTTTGCCCCAAAAGAAGTGGAATTTCTGAGTTTTGCCCCAAAATAAGGAGAATTTCTGTCTTTTTGCCCCACCATATAGGGAATTTCTGCCTTTTTGCCCCACAATTAGGGAAATTTCTGCAATTTTGCTCCAAAATACGGGGAATTTCTGCCTTTTTGCCCGAAAATAAGGGGAATGCATAACTTTTTGCCATAAAAAAGGGAAATTTCTTCATTTTTGCTCCAAAATAAGGGGAATTTCTGCCTTTTTGCCCGAAAATAAGGGGAATGCATAACTTTTTGCCATAAAAAAGAGAAATTTCTTCATTTTTGCTCCAAAATAAGGGGAATTTCTGCCTTTTTGCCTCTAAATATGTCGAATTTCTGTCTTTTTCCCCCAAAACAAAGGGAATTTCTGTCTTTTTTGCCCCAAAATAAGGGGAATTTCTGACTTATTACACTGAAATAAGTGAAATTTCTGCGATTTTGCCCCAAAGTAAGGGAAATTTCTACAATTTTGCCCCAATGTAAAGAAAATTTATGCAATTTTGCCCCAAAATAAGGGGAATTTCTGACTGTTTGCTCCCGAAAAAAGAAGATTTTTGTCTTTTTGCCCCAAAATAAAGAGAATTTCTTCCTTTTTGGTAGAAAATTATGAGAATATCTGCAATTTTGCTTCAAAATACGGGGAATTTCTGCTTTTTATCCCCAAAGTAAGGGGAATGTATACCTTTTGCCACAAAAAAGGGAAATTTCTTCATTTTTGCCCCAAAATAAGAGGAATTTCTGCCTTTTTCCCTCAAAATAAGTGAAATTTCGGCCTTTTGACCCAAAAATAAACGGAATTTCTGTCTTTTTGCCTCAAAATAAAAGGAATTTTTGAATTATGCCCTGAAATAAGTGAAATTTCTGCAATTTTGCCCCAAAATAATAGAAATTTCTGCCTTTTTGCCACAAAATAAGAGGAATTTCTGTCTTTTTGCCCCAAAATAAGGGAAATTTCTGACTTTTTGCCCCCAAATAAAAGAAATTTCAGGCTTTTTACCTCAAAATAAAGGGAATTCCTGCATTTTTGCCACCAAATATTAAGAATTTCTGCATTTTTGCCCCAAAATAAGGAAAATTTCTGCCTTTTTTCCCAGAAAGAAGTGAAATTTCTGCAATTTTGCCCCGAAATAAGTGAAATTTCTGCAATTTTGCTCCAAAATAAGGGAAATTTCTGGAATTTTGCCCCAAAATAAGTGGAATTTCTGAGTTTTGCCCCAAAATAATGAGAATTTCTGTCTTTTTGCCCCACTATATAGGGAATTTCTGCCCTTTTGCCCCAAAATTAAAGGAATTTCTGCAATACGGGGAATTTCTGCCTTTTTGCCCGAAAATAAGGGGAATGCATAACTTTTTGCCATAAAAAAGGGAAATTTCTTCATTTTTGCTCCAAAATAAGGGGAATTTCTGCCTTTTTGCCTCTAAATAAGTGGAATTTCTGCAATTTTCCCCCAAAATACAGGGAATTTCTGTTATTTTTGCCCCAAAATTAGGGGAATTTCTGACTTATTACCCTGAAATAAGTGAAATTTCTGCAATTTTGCCCCAAAATAAAGGAAATTTGTGCAATTTTGCACCAATGTAAAGGAAATTACTGTAATTTTGCCCCAAAATAAGGGAATTTCTGCCTTTTTGCCCCAAATTAAGTAAAATTTTTGATTTTTCTCTAAAATAAGTGAAATTTCTGCCTTTTTGCCCCACAATTAGAGGAATTTCTGCAATTTTGCTCCAAAATACGGGGAATTTCTGTCTTTTTGCTCGAAAATAAGGGGAATGCATAACTTTTTGCCATAAAAAAAAATTTCATCATTTGAGCTCCAAAATAAGAGGAAATTTCTGCCTTTTTGCCTCTAAATAAGTGGAATTTCTGTCTTTTCCCCCCAAAACAAAGGGAATTTCTGTCTTTTTGCCCAAAATAAGGGTAATTTCTGACTTATTTCCCTGAAATAAGTGAAATTTCTGCAATTTTGCCCCCAAATAAGGGAATTCTCTGCATTTATGCCCTGAAATATGTGAAATTTCTTCAATTTTACCCCAAAATAAGGTGAATTCCTGCATTTTTGCCCCAAAATAATGCGAATTTCTGCCTTTTTGCCCCAAATTAAGAAAAAATTTTGCTTTTTTCACTAAAATAAGTGAAATTTCTGCAATTTTGCCCTAAAATAAGATAAATTTCTTCAATTTTTCCCCATAATAAGGGAAATGTCTGCAATTTTGCCCTAAAATAAAGAGAATTTCATCCTTTTTGCCCCAAAATAAAGGAAATTTCAGCCTTTTTACCTGAAAATAAGTGAAATTTCTGCAATTTTGCCCCAAATAAGGGAAATTTCTGCAATTTTGCCCCAATATAATGTAAATTCCTGCAATTTTGCCTTCCAAAAAAAAGAAATTTCTAGAATTTTGCCCCAAAATAAGGGGAATTTCTGATTTTTGCCCCAAAATAAAGGGAATTTCTGCCTTTTGCTCTAAAATACGGGGAATTTCTGCCTTTTTGCCTGAAAATAATGGGAATGCATACCTTTTTGCCATAAAAAGGGAAATTTCTTCATTTTTGCTACAAAATAAGGGGAATTTCTGCATTTTTGCCTCTAAATAAGTGGAATTTCTGTATTTTTCCCCCAAAACAAAGGGAATATCTGTCTTTTATGCCCCAAAATAAGGGGAATTTCTGACTTATTACCCTGAAATAAGTGAAATTTCTGCGATTTTGCCCCAAAATAAGGGAAATTTCTGCAATTTTGCCCCAATGTAAAGGAAATTTCTGCAATTTTGCCCCAAAATAAGGAGAATTTCTGACTGTTTCCTCCCGAAAAAAGAAGATTTTCTGTCTTTTTGCCCCAAAATAAGGAGAATTTCTGCCTTATTGCCCGAAAATTATGAGAATCTCTGCAATTTTGCTTCAAAATACGGGGAATTTCTGCTTTTTATCCCAAAAGTAAGTGGAATGTATACCTTTTGCCACAAAAAAGGGAAATTTCTTCATTTTTGCCCCAAAATAAGAGGAATTTCTGCCTTTTTCCCTCAAAATAAGTGAAATTTCGGCCTTTTGACCCAAAAATAAACGGAATTTCTGTCTTTTTGCCTCAAAATAAAAGGTATTTTTGAATTATGCCCTGAAATAAATGAAATTTCTAAAATTTTGCCCCAAAATAAAAGAAAATTTCTGCCTTTTTGCCACAAAATAAGAGGAATTTCTGTCTTTTTGCCCCACAATAAGGGAAATTTCTGCCTTTTTGCCCCCAAATAAAAGAAATTTCAGGCTTTTTACCTCAAAATAAAGGGAATTCCTGCATTTTTGCCACAAAATAAGGAAAATTTCTGCCTTTTACCTGAAATAAGTGAAATTTCTGCATTTTGCCACAAAATAAGTGAAATTTCTGCAATTTTGCTCCAAAATAAGGGAATTTTCTGGAATTTTGCCCCAAAATAAGTGGAATTTCTGAGTTTTGCCCCAAAATAAGGAGAATTTCTGTCTTTTTGCCCCACTATATAGGGAATTTCTGCCCTTTCGCCCCACAATTAAAGGAATTTCTGCAATTTTGCTCCAAAATACGGGGAATTTCTGCCTTTTTGCCCGAAAATAAGGGGAATGCATAACTTTTGGCCATAAAAAAGGTAAATTTATTCATTTTTGCTCCAAAATAAGGGGAATTTCTGCCTTTTTGCCTCTAAATAAGTGGAATTTCTGCAATTTTCCCCCCAAAAAAAAGAATTTCTGTTATTATTGCCCCAAAATAAGGGGAATTTCTGACTCATTACCCTGAAATAAGTGAAATTTCTTCAATTTTGCCCCAAAATAAAGGAAATTTCTTCAATTTTGCACCAAGGTAAAGGAAATTACTTCAATTTTGCCCTAAAATAAGGGGAATTTCTGACTGTTTTCTGCCGAAAAAAGGAGATTTTCTGTCTTTTTGCCCCAAAATAAGGAGAATTTCTGCCTTTTTGCCCGAAAATCATGAGAATTTCTGCAATTTTGCTTCAAAATACGGGGAATTTCTGCTTTTTATCTCGAAAGTGAGGGGAATGTATACCTTTTGCCACAAAAAAGGGAAATTTCTTCATTTTTGCCCCAGAATAAGAGGAATTTCTGCCTTTTAACATAAAAATAAGTGAAATTTCTTCCTTTTTACCCAAAAATAAATGGAATTTCTGTCTTTTTGCCCCAAAATAAAAGGAATTTTTGAGTTATGCCCTGAAATAAGTGATATTTCTGCAATTTTGCCCCAAAATAAAGGAAATTTCTGCCTTTTTGCCACAAAATAAGGGGAAATTCTGTCTTTTTGCCCTAAAATAAGGGAAATTTATGCCTTTTTGCCCTCAAATAAGGTGAATTTCAGCCTTTTTACCTCAAAATAAGGGGAACTTCTGCATTTTTGCCACAAAATATTAAGAATTTCTGCCTTTTTGCCCCAAAATTAGAAAAATTTTTGCTTTTTTTTCTGAAATAAGTGAAATTTCTGCAATTTTGCCCCAAAATAAGGGAAATTTCTGCAATTTTGCCCCAAAAATAAAAGAAATTTCTGGAATTTTGCCCCAAAATAAGTGGAATTTCTGAGTTGTGCCCCAAAATAAGGAGAATTTCTCTCTTTTTGCCCCAACATATAGGGAATTTCTGCCTTTTTGCCCCACAATTAGGGGAATTTCTGCAATTTTGCTCCAAAATACGGGGAATTTCTGCCTTTTTGCCCGAAAATAAGGGGAATGCATAACTTTTGGCCATAAAAAAGGTAAATTTCTTCATTTTTGCTCCAAAATAAGGGGAATTTCTGCCTTTTTGCCTTTAAATAAGTGGAATTTCTGCAATTTTCCCCCCAAAAAAGGGAATTATTGTTATTTTTGCCCCAAAATAAAGGAAATTTCTGACTTATTACCCTGAAATAAGTGAAATTTCTGCAATTTTGCCCCAAAATAAAGGAAATTTCTTCAATTTTGCACCAATGTAATGGAAATTACTTCAATTTTGCCCCAAAATAAGGGGAATTTCTGACTGTTTTCTGCCGAAAAAAGGAGATTTTCTGCCTTTTTGCCCCAAAAGAAGGGAAATTTCTGCCTTTTTGCCCTGAAATATGTGAAATTTCTGCAATTTTACCCCAAAATAAGGTGAATTTCTACCTTTTTGCCCCAAAATAATGGGAATTTCTGCCTTTTTGCCCCAAAATAAGAAACATTTTTTCTTTATTTCTCTGAAATAAGTGAAATTTCTGCAATTTTGCCCTAAAATAAGGGAAATTTCTGCAATTTTTTCCCATAATAAAAGAAAATTTCTGCAATTTTGCCCCAAAAATAAAGGGAATTTCTCCCTTTTTGCCCCAAAATAAAAAAAATTTCAGCCTTTTTACCTGAAAATAAGTGAAATTTTTGCAATTTTGCCCCAAATAAAGGAAATTTCTGCAATTTTGCCGCAAAAAAAGGTAAATTCCTGCAATTTTGCCCCAAAATAAAGGAAATTTCTTGAATTTTGCCACAAAATAAGGGGAATTTTTGATTTTTGCCCCAAAATAAAGGGAATTTCTGACTTTTGCCCCAAAATTAGGGGAATTTCTGCAATTTTGCTCCAAAATACGGAAAATTTCTTGCTTTTTGTCCGAAAAGTATGAGAATTTCTGCAATTTTGTTTCAAAATACGGGGAATTTCTGCTTCTTATTCCGAAAGTAAAGGGAATGTATACCTTTTGCCACAAAAAAGGGAAATTTCTTCATTTTTGCCCCAGAATAAGAGGAATTTCTGCCTTTTTACCTAAAAATAAGTGAAATTTCTTCCTTTTTACCCAAAAATATATGGAATTTCGGTCTTTTTGCCCCAAAATAAAAGAATTTTTTGAATTATGCCCTGAAATAAGTGATATTTCTGCAATTTTGCCCCAAAATAAAAGAAATTTCTGCATTTTTTCCACAAAATAAGGGGAATTTCTGTCTTTTTGCCCCTAAATAAGGGAAATTTATGCCTTTTTGCCTTCAAATAAGGGGAATTTCAGCCTTTTTACCTCAAAATAAGGGGAATTTCTGCATTTTTGCCACAAAATATTAAGAATTTCTGCATTTTTGCTCCAAAATAAGGATAATTTCTGCCTTTTTTCCCTGAAATAAGTGAAATTTCTGCAATTTTGCCCCAAAATAAGGGAAATTTCTGCAATTTTGCCCAAAAATAAGGTGAATTTCTGCCTTTTGCCCCAAAATAATGGGAATTTCGGCCTTTTTGCCCCAAAATAAGAAAAATTTTTGCTTTTTTGCTCTGAAATAAGTGAAATTTATGCAATTTTGACCTAAAATAAGGGAAATTTCTGAAATTTTTCCCCAAAATAAGAGAAATTTCTGGAATTTTGCCCCAAAATAAGTGGAATTTCTGAGTTTTGCCCCAGAATAAGGAGAATTTCTCTCTTTTTGCCCCAACATATAGAGAATTTCTGCCTTTTTGCCCCACAATTAGGGGATTTTCTGCAATTTTGCTCCAAAATACGGGAAATTTCTGTCTTTTTGCCCGAAAATAAAGGGAATGCATAACTTTTTGCCATTAAAAAGGGAAATTTCTTCATTTTTGCTCCAAAATAAGGGGAATTTCTGCCTTTTTGCCTCTAAATAAGTGGAATTTCTGCAATTTTCCCCCAAAACAAAGGGAATTTCTGTCATTTTTGCCCCAAAATAAGGGGAATTTCTGACTTATTATCCTGAAATAAGTGAAATTTCTGCAATTTTGCCTCAAAATAAGGGAAAGTTCTGCCTTTTTGCCCTGAAATATGTGAAATTTCTGCAATTTTACCCCAAAATAAGGTGAATTTCTGCCTTTTTGCCCCAAAATAATGGGAATTTCTGCATTTTTGCCCCATAATAAGAAATATTTTTGCTTTATTTCTCTGAAATAAGTGAAATTTCTGCAATTTTGCCCTAAAATAAGGGAAATTTCTGCAATTTTTTCCCCATAATAAAGAAAATGTCTGCAATTTTGCCCCAAAATAAGGGGAATTTCTCCCTTTTTGCCCCAAAATAAAGGAAATTTCAGCCTTTTTACCTGAAAATAAGTGAAATTTTTGCAATTTTGCCCCAAATAAGGGAAATTTCTGCAATTTTGCCCCAAAATAAGGTAAATTCCTGCAATTTTGCCCCAAAATAAAGGAAATTTCTTGAATTTTGCCACAAAATAAGGGGAATTTTTGATTTTTGCCTCAAAATAAAGGGAATTTCTGCCTTTTGCCCCAAAATTAGGGGAATTTCTGCAATTTTGCTCCAAAATACAGGGAATTACTGGCTTTTTGCCAGAAAATAATGGGAATGCATACCTTTTTGCCATTAAAAGGGAAATTTCTTCATTTTTGCTACAAAATAAGGGGAATTTCTGCCTTTTTGCCTCTAAATAAGTGGAATTTCTGTCTTTTTCCCCCAAAACAAAGGGAATTTCTGTCTTTTTTGCCCCAATTAAGGGGAATTTCTGACTTATTACCCTGAAATAAATGAAATTTCTGCAATTTTGACCCAAAATAAAGGAAATTTCTGCAATTTTGCCCGAATGTAAAAGAAATTTCTGCAATTTTGCCCCAAAATAAGGGGAATTTCTGACTGTTTGCTATCGTAAAAAGGAGTGTTTCTGTCTTTTTGCCCCAAAATAAGAAGAATCTCTGCCTTTTTGCCCGAAAATTATGAGAATTTCTGCAATTTTGTTTCAAAATACGGGGAATTTCTGCTTTTTATCCCGAAAGTAAAGGGAATGTATACCTTTTGCCACAAAATGGAAATTTCTTCATTTTTGCCCCAGAATAAGAGGAATTTCTGCCTTTTTACCTATAAATAAGTGAAATTTCTTCCTTTTTACCCAAAAATAAATGGAATTTCTGTCTTTTTGCCCCAAAATAAAAGAATTTTTTGACTTATGCCCTGAAATAAGTAATATTTCTGCAATTTTGCCCCAAAATAAAAGAAATTTCTGCCTTTTTGCCACAAAATAAGGGGAATTTCTGTCTTTTTGCCCCAAAATAAGGGAAATTTATGCCTTTTTGCCTTCAAATAAGGGGAATTTCAGCCTTTTTACCTCAAATAAAAGGAATTTCTGCATTTTTGCCACAAAATATTAAGAATTTCTGCATTTTTGCCCCAAAATAAGGAAAATTTCTGCCTTTTTTCCCTGAAATAAGTGAAATTTCTGCAATTTTGCCCCAAAATAAGGAAAATTTCTGCAATTTTGCCCAAAAATAAGGGAAATTTCTGCCTTTTTGCCCTGAAATATGTGAAATTTCTGCAATTTTACCCTAAAATAAGGTGAATTTCTGTCTTTTGCCCCAAAAAATGGGAATTTCTGCCTTTTTGCCCCAAAATAAGAAAAATTTTTGCTTTTTTGCTCTAAAATAAGTGAAATTTATGCAATTTTGCCCGAAAATAAAGGAAATTTCTGAAATTTTGCCCCAAAATAAGGGAAATTTCTGGAATTTTGCCCCAAAATAAGTGGAATTTCTGAGTTTTGCCCCAGAATAAGGAGAATTTCTCTCTTTTTGCCCAAACATATAGGGAATTTCTGCCTTTTTGCCCCACAATTAGGGGATTTTCTGCAATTTTGCTCCAAAATACGGGGAATTTCTGTCTTTTTGCCCGAAAATAAGGGGAATGCATAACTTTTTGCCATAAAAAAGGGAAATTTCTTCATTTTTGCTCCAAAATAAGGGGAATTTTTTCCTTTTTGCCTCTAAATAAGTGGAATTTCTGCAATTTTCCCCTAAAACAAAGGGAATTTCCGTTATTTTTGCCCCAAAATAAGGGGAATTTCTGACTTATTACCCTGAAATAAGTGAAATTTCTGCAATTTTGCCCCAAAATAAGGGAAATTTCTGCCTTTTTGCCCTGAAATATGTGAAATTTCTGCAATTTTACCCCAAAATAATGTGAATTTCTGCCTTTTTGCCCCAAAATAATGGGAATTTCTGCCTTTTTGCCCCAAAATAAGAAACATTTTTGCTTTATTTCTCTGAAATAAGTGAAATTTCTGCAATTTTGCCCTAAAATAAAAGAAATTTCTGCAATTTTTTCCCATAATAAAGGAAATTTCTGCAATTTTGACCCAAAATAAGTGAAATTTCTGCAATTTTGTTCCAAAATAAAGGAAATTTCTGGAATTTTGCACCAAAATAAGTGGAATTTCTGAGTTTTGCCCCAAAATAAGGAAAATTTCTGTCTTTTTGCCCAAACATATAGGGAATTTCTGCCTTTTTGCCCCACAATTAAAGGAATTTCTGCAATTTTGCTCCAAAATACGGGGAATTTCTGTTTTTTTGACCGAAAATAAGGGGAATGCATAACTTTTTGCCATAAAAAAGGGAAATTTCTTCATTTTTGCTCCAAAATAAGAAGAATTTCTTCCTTTTTGCCTCTAAATAAGTGGAATTTCTGCAATTTTCCCCTAAAACAAAGGGAATTTCTGTTATTTTTGCCCCAAAATAAAGGGAATTTCTGACTTATTACCCTGAAATAAGTGAAATTTCTGCAATTTTGCCCCAAAATAAGGGAAAGTTCTGCCTTTTTTCCCTGAAATATGTGAAATTTCTGCAATTTTACCCCAAAATAAGGTGAATTTCTGCCTTTTTGCCCCAAAATAATGGGAATTTCTGCCTTTTGCCCCAAAATAAGAAACATTTTTGCTTTATTTCTCTGAAATAAGTGAAATTTCTGCAATTTTGCCCTAAAATAAGGGAAATTTCTGCAATTTTTCCCATAATAAAGGAAATTTCTGCAATTTTGCCCAAAAATAATGGGAATTTCTCCCTTTATGCCCCAAAATAAAGGAAATTTCAGCCTTTTTACCTGAAAATATGTGAAATTTTTGCAATTTTGCCCCAAATAAGGGAAATTTCTGCAATTTTACCGCAAAATAAGGTAAATTCCTGCAATTTTGCCTCAAAATAAAGGAAATTTCTTGAATTTAGTTACAAAATAAGGGGAATTTTTGATTTTTGCCCCAAAATAAAGGGAATTTCTGCCTTTTGCCCCAAAATTAGGGGAATTTCTGCAATTTTGCTCCAAAATACGGGGAATTTCTGGCTTTTTGCCCGAAAATAATGGGAATTCATACCTTTTTGCCATTAAAAGGGAAATTTCTTTATTTTTGCTACAAAATAAGGGGAATTTCTGTTTTTTTGCCTCTAAATAAGTGGAATTACTGTCTTTTTCCCCCAAAACAAAGGGAATTTCTGTCTTTTTTGCCCCAATTAAGGGGAATTTCTGACTTATTACCCTGAAATAAGTGAAATTTCTGCAATTTTGCCCCAAAATAAAGGAAATTTCTGCAATTTTCCCCCAAAATAAGAAGAATTTCTGACTGTTTGCTCTCGTAAAAAGGAGATTTTCTGTCTTTTTGCCACAAAATAAGGAGAATTTCTGCCTTTTTGCCCGAAAATTATGAGAATTTCTGCAATTTTGTTTCAAAATACGGGGAATTTCTGCTTTTTATCCCGAAAGTAAAGGGAATGTATACCTTTTGCCACAAAAAAGGGAAATTTCTTCATTTTTGCCTCAGAATACCAGGAATTTCTGCCTTTTTACCTAAAAATAAGTAAAATTTCTTCCTTTTTACCCAAAAATAAATGGAATTTCTGTCTTATTGCCCCAAAATAAAAGAATTTTTTGAATTATACCCTGAAATAAGTGATATTTCTGCAATTTTGCCCCAAAATAAAAGAAATTTCTGCCTTTTTGCCAGAAAATAAGGGGAATTTCTGTCTTTTTGCCCCAAAATAAGGGAAATTTATGCCTTTTTGCCTTCAAATTAGGGGAATTTCAGCCTTTTTACCTCAAAATATGGGGAATTTCTGCATTTTTACCACAAAATATTAAGAATTTCTGCATTTTTGCCCCAAAATAAGGAAAATTTCTGCCTTTTTTCCCTGAAATAAGTGAAATTTCTGCTATTTTGCCTCAAAATAAGGAAAATTTCTGCAATTTTGCCAAAAATAAGGGAAATTTCTGCCTTTTTGCCCTGAAATATGTGAAATTTCTGCAATTTTACCCTAAAATAAGGTGAATTTCTGCCTTTTGCCCCAAAATAATGGGAATTTCTGCCTTTTTGCCCCAAAATAAAAAAAAAATTTTGCTTTTTTGCTCTGAAATAAGTGAAATTTCTGCAATTTTGCCCTAAAATAAGGGAAATTTCTGAAATTTTGCCCCAAAATAAGGGAAATTTCTGGAATTTTGCCACAAAATAAGTGGAATTTTTGAGTTTTGCCCCCGAATAAGGAGAATTTCTCTCTTTTTGCCCAAACATATAGGGAATTTCTGCCTTTTTGCCCCACAATTAGGGGATTTTCTGCAATTTTGCTCCAAAATACGGGGAATTTTTGTCTTTTTGCCCGAAAATAAGGGGAATGCATAACTTTTTGCCATAAAAAAACGAAATTTTTTTATTTTTGCTCCAAAATAAGGGGAATTTCTGCCTTTTTGCCTCTAAATAAGTGGAATTTCTGTCTTTTTCCCCCAAAACAAAGGGAATTTCTGTCTTTTTTGCCCCAAAATAAGGGGATTGTCTGACTTATTACCCTAAAATAAGTGAAATTTCTGCAATTTTGCCCGGAAATAAGGAAAATTTCTGCAATTTTGCCTCAATGTAAAGGAAATTTCTACAATTTTGCCCCAAAATAAGGGGAATTTCTGTTTGCTCCCGAAAAAAGAAGATTTTCTGTTTTTTGCCCCAAAATAAGGAGAATTTCTGCAATTTTGCTTCAAAATACGGGGAATTTCTGCTTTTTATCCCGCAAGTAAGGGGCATGTATACCTTTTGCCAAAAAAAAGGGTAATTTCTTCATTTTTGCCGCAAAATAAGAGGGATTTCTGCCTTTTTACCTCAAATAAGTGAAATTTCTGCCTTTTTACCCAAAAATTAACGGAATTTCTCTTTTTACCCCAAAATAAAAGGAATTTTTGAATTATGCTCTAAAATAAGTGAAATTTCTGCAATTTTGCCCCAAAATAAAAGAAATTTCTGCCTTTTTGCTACAAAATAAGGGGAATTTCTGTCTTTTTGCCCCAAAATAAGGGAAATTTCTGCCTTTTTGCACCCAAATAAAAGAAATTTCAGCCTTTTTACCTCAAAATTAAGGGAATTCCTGCATTTTTGCCACAAAATATTAAGAATTTCTGCATTTTTGCCCCAAAATAAGAAAAATTTCTGCTTTTCTCCCTGAAATAAGTGAAATTTCTGCAATTTTGCCCCAAAATAAGGGAAAGTTCTGCCTTTTTGCCCTGAAATATGTGAATTTTATGCAATTATACCCCAAAATAAGGAGAATTTCTGCCTTTTTGCCCCAAAATAATGGGAATTTCTGCCTTTTTGCCCCAAAATAAGAAACATTTTTGCTTTATTTCTCTGAAATAAGTGAAATTTCTGCAATTTTGCCCTAAAATAAGGGAAATTTCTGCAATTTTTTCCCATAATAAAAGAAATTTCTGCAATTTTGTTCCAAAATAAGTGAAATTTCTGCAATTTTGCTCCAAAATAAAGAAAATTTCTGGAATTTTGCACCAAAATAAGTGGAATTTCTTAGTTTTGCCCCAAAATAAGGAAAATTTCTGTCTTTTTGCCCCAACATATAAGGAATTTCTACCTTTTTGCCCCACAATTAAAGGAATTTCTGCAATTTTGCTCCAAAATACGGGGAATTTCTGCCTTTTTTACCGAAAATAAGGGGAATGCATAACTTTTTGCCATAAAAAAAGGAAATTTCTTCATTTTTGCTCCAAAATAAGGGGAATTTCTTCCTTTTTGCCTCTAAATAAGTGGAATTTCTGTCTTTTTCCCCCAAAACAAAGGGAATTTCTGTCTTTTTTGCCCCGATTAAGGGGAATTTCTGACTTATTACCCTGAAATAAGTGAAATTTCTGCAATTTTGCCCAAAAATAAAGGAAATTTCTGCAATTTTGCCCCAATGTAAAGGAAATTTCTGCAATTTTGCCCCCAAATAAGGGGAATTTCTGACTGTTTGCTCTCGTAAAAAGGAGATTTTCTGTCTTTTTCCCCAAAATAAGGAGAATTTCTGCCTTTTTGCCCGAAAATTATGAGAATTTCTGCAATTTTGTTTCAAAATACGGGGAATTTCTGCTTTTTATCCCGAAAGTAAAGGGAATGTATACCTTTTGCCACAAAAAAGGGAAATTTCTTCATTTTTGCCCCAGAATAAGAGGAATTTCTGCCTTTTTACCTAAAAATAAGTGAAATTTCTTCCTTTTTACCCAAAAATAAATGGAATATCTGTCTTTTTGCCTCAAAATAAAAGAATTTTTTGAATTATGTTCTGAAATAAGTGATATTTCTGCAATTTTGCCCCAAAATAAAAGAAATTTCTGCCTTTTTGCCACAAAATAATGGGAATTTCTGTCTTTTTGCCCCAAAATAAGGGAAATTTATGCCCTTTTGTTTTCAAATAAGGGGAATTTCAGCCTTTTTACCTCAAAATAAAGGGAATTTCTGTATTTTTGCCACAAAATATTAAGAATTTCTGCATTTTTGCCCCAAAATAAGGAAAATTTCTGCCTTTTTTCCCTGAAATAAGTGAAATTTCTGCAATTTTGCCCCAAAATAAAGGAAATTTCTGCAATTTTGCCCAAAAATAAGGAAAATTTCTGCCTTTTTGCCCTGAAATATGTGAAATTTCTGCAATTTTACCCCAAAATAAGGTGAATTTCTGCCTTTTGCCCCAAAATAATGGGAATTTCTGCCTTTTTGCCCCAAAATAAGAAAAATTTTTGCTTTTTTGCTCTGAAATAAGTGAAATTTCTGCAATTTTGCCCTAAAATAAGGGAAATTTCTGAAATTTTGCCCCAAAATAATGGAAATTTCTGGAATTTTGCCCCAAAATAAGTGGAATTTCTGAGTTTTTACCCAGAATAAGTAGAATTTCTCTCTTTTTGCCCCAACATATAGGGAATTTCTGCCTTTTTCCCCACAATTAGGGGATTTTCTGCAATTTTGCTCCAAAAACGGGAAATTTCTGTCTTTTTGCCCGAAAATAAGTGGAATGCATAACTTTTTGCCATTAAAAAGGGAAATTTCTTCATTTTTGCTCCAAAATAAGGGGAATTTCTGCCTTTTTGCCTCTAAATAAGTGGAATTTCTGCAATTTTCCCCCAAAACAAAGGGAATTTCTGTCATTTTTGCCCCAAAATAAGGGGAATTTCTGACTTATTACCCTGAAATAAGTGAAATTTCTGCAATTTTGCCCCAAAATAAGGGAAAGTTCTGCCTTTTTGCCCTGAAATATGTGAAATTTCTGCAATTTTACCCCAAAATAAGGTGAATTTCTGCCTTTTTGCCCCAAAATAAGAAACATTTTTGCTTTATTTCTCTGAAATAAGTGAAATTTCTGCAATTTTGCCCTAAAATAAGAGAAATTTCTGCAATTTTTTTCTATAATAAGGGAAATGTCTTCAATTTTGCCCCAAAATAAAGAAAATTTCTCCCTTTTTGGCTCAAAATAAAGGAAATTTCAGGCTTTTAACCTGAAAATAAGTGAAATTTCTGCAATTTTGCCCCAAATAAGGGAAATTTCTGCAATTTTGCCCCAAAAAAAGGTAAATTCCTGCAATTTTGCCCCAAAATAAAGGAAATTTCTTGAATTTTGCCCCAAAATAAGGGAAATTTCTGATTTTTGCCCCAAAATAAGGGGAATGTCTGACTTATTACCCTGAAATAAGTGAAATTTCTGCAATTTTGCCCCCAAATAAGGGAAAGTTCTGCCTTTTTGCCCTGAAATATGTGAAATTTCTGCAATTTTACCCCAAAATAAGGTGAATTTCTGCCTTTTTGCCCCAAAATAATGGGAATTTCTGCCTTTTTGCCCCAAAATAAGAAACATTTTTGCTTTATTTCACTGAAATAAGTGAAATTTCTACAATTTTGCCCTAAAATAAGGGAAATTTCTGCAATTTTTTTCTATAATGAGGGAAATGTCTTCAATTTTGCCCCAAAATAAAGGGAATTTCTCCCTTTTTGCCTCAAAATAAAGGAAATTTCAGCCTTTTAACCTGAAAATAAGTGAAATTTCTGCAATTTTGCCCCAAATAAAGAAAATTTCTGCAATTTTGCCCCAAAAAAAGGTAAATTCCTGCAATTTTGCCCCAAAATAAAGGAAATTTCTTGAATTTTGCCCCAAAATAAGGGGAATTTCTGATTTTTGCCCCAAAATAAAGGGAATTTCTGCCTTTTGCCCCAAAATTAGGGGAATTTCTGCAATTTTGCTCTAAAATACGAGGAATTTCTGCCTTTTTGCCCAAAAATAATGGGAATGCATACCTTTTTGCCATAAAAAGGGAAATTTCTTCACTTTTGCTCCAAAATAAAGGGAATTTCTGCCTTTTTGCCTCTAAATAAGTGGAATTTCTGTCTTTTTCTCCCAAAACAAAGGGAATTTCTGACTTTTTGCCCCAAATAGAAGGAATTTCTGACTTATTACCCTGAAATAAATGAAATTTCTGCAATTTTGCCCCAAAATAAGGGAAATTTCTGCAATTTTGCCCCAATGTAAAGGAAATTTCTGCAATTTTGACCCAAAATAATGGGAATTTCTGACTGTTTGCTCTCAAAAAAAGGAGATTTTCTGTCTTTTTGCCCCAAAATAAGGAGAATTTCTGCTTTTTTGCCCGAAAATAATGAGAATTTCTGCAATTTTGCTTCAAATTACGGGGAATTTCTGCTTTTAATCACGAAAGTAAGGGGAATGTATACCTTTTGCAACAGAAAAGGGAAATTTCTTTATTTTTGCCCCAAAATAAGAGGAATTTCTGCCTTTTTACCTCAAAATAAGTGAAATTTCTCCCTTTTTACCCATAAATAAATGGAATTTTTGTCTTTTTGCCCCAAATCAAAAGTAATTTTTGAATTATGCCCTGAAATAAGTGATATTTCTGCAATTTTGCCCCAAAATAAAAGAAATTTCTGCCTTTTTGCCACAAAATAAGGGGAATTTCTGTCTTTTTGCCCCAAAATAAGGGAAATTTCTGCCTTTTTGCCCCCAAATAAGGGGAATTTCAGCCTTTTTACCTCAAAGTAAGAAGAATTTCTGCATTTTTGCCACAAAATATTAAGAATTTCTGCACTTTTCCCCAAAATAAGGAAAATTTCTGCCTTTTTTCCTGATATAAGTGAAATTTCTGCAATTTTGCCCCAAAATAAGTGAAATTTCTGCAATTTTGCCCAAAATATGGGAACTTTCTGACTTTTTGCCCTGAAATATGTGAAATTTCTGCAATTTAACCCCAATAAAAGTGAATTTCTGCATTTTTGCCCCAAAATAATGGGAATTTCTGCTTTTTTGCCCCAAAATAAGAAAGATTTTTGCTTTTTTTCTCTAAAATAAGTGAAATTTCGGCAATTTTGCCCCAAAATAAAGGAAATTTCTGCAATTTTTTCCCCAAGATAGGGAAATTTCTGGAATTTTGCCCCAAAATAAGTGGAATTTCTGAGTTTTGCCCCAAAATAAGGAGAATTTCTGTCTTTTTGCCCCAACATATAGGGAATTTCTGTCTTTCTGCACCACAACTAGGGGAATTTCTGCAATTATGCTCCAAAATATGGGGAATTTCTTCCTTTTTGACCGAAAATAAGGGGAATGCATAACTTGTTGCCATAAAAAGGGAAATTTCTTCATTTTTGCTCCAAAATAAGGGAAATTTCTGCCTTAATGCCTCTAAATAAGTGGAATTTCTGTCTTTTTCCCTCAAAACAAAGGAAATTTCTGTCTTTTTTGCCTCAAAATAAGGGGAATTTCTGACTTATTACACATAAATAAGTGAAATATCTGTAATTTTGCCCCAAAATAAGGGAAATTTCTGCTTTTTGCCCTGAAATATGTGAAATTTCTGCAATTTTACCCCAAAATAAGGTGAATTTCTGCCTTTTTGCCACAAATTAATGGGAATTTCTGCCTTTTTGCCCCAAAATAAGAAAAATTTTTGCTTTTTTTTTCTGAAATAAGAGAAATCTCTGCAATTTTGCCCTAAAATAAGGAAAATTTCTGCAATTTTTTCAAATAATAAGGGAAATTTCTGCAATTTTGCCCCAAAATAAGGGGAATTTCTCCCTTTTGGGCCCAAAATAAAGGAAATTTCAGCCTTTTTACCTGAAAATAAGTGAAATTTCTGCAATTTTGCCCCAAGTAAGAAAAATTTCTGCAATTTTGCACCAAAATAAAAGAAATTTCTTGAATTTTTCCCCAAAATAAGGGGAATTTCTGATTTTTGCCCCAAAATAAAGGGAATTTCAGCCTTTTGCCCCAAAATTAGGGCAATTTCTGTAATTTTGCTCCAAAATACGGGGAATTTCTGCCTTTTTGCCCGAAAATAATGGGAATGCATACTTTTTTGCCATAAAAAGGGAAATTTCTTCATTTTTGCTCCAAAATAAAGGGAATTTCTGCCTTTTTGCCTCTAAATAAGTGGAATTTCTGTCTTTTTCCCCCAAAACAAAGGGAATTTCTGTCTTTTTTGACCCAAAATAAGGGGAATTTCTGACTTATTACCCTGAAATAAGTGAAATTTCTGCAATTTTGCCCGAAAATAAGGGAAATTTCTGCAATTTTGCCCCAATGTAAAGATAATTTCTGCAATTTTGCCCCAAAATATTGGGAATTTCTGATTGTTTGCTCCCGAAAAGAGGAGATTTTCTGCCTTTTGCCCCAAAATAAGGAGAATTTCTGCTTTTTTGCCCGAAAATAATGAGAATTTCTGGAATTTTGCTTCAAAATACGGGGAATTTCTGCTTTTAATCCCGAAAGTAAGGGGAATTTTTGACACAAAAAAGGGAAATTTCTTCATTTTGCCCCAAAATAAGAGGACCTTCCGCCTTTTTACCTCAAAATAAGTGAAATTTCTACATTTTTACGCAAAAATAAATGGAATTTCTGTCTTTTTGCCCCAAAATAAAAGGAATTTTTGATTTATGCCGTGAAATAAGTGATATTTCTGCAATTTTGCCCTAAAATAAAAGAAATTTCTGCATTTTTGCCACAAAATAAGGGAAATTTCTGTCTTTTTGCCACAAAATAAGGGAAATTTCTGCCTTTTTGCCCCAAAATAAGAATAATTTCATTTTTTTTACCTCAAAATAAGGGAAATTTCTGCATTTTTGCCACAAAATATTAAGAATTTCTGCATTTTTGCCCCAAAATAAAGAAAATTTCTGCCTTTTTTCCATGAAATAAGTAAAATTTCTGCAATTTTGCCCCAAAATAAGTGAAATTTCTGCAATTTTGCCCCAAAATAAGGGAAATTTCTGCTTTTTTGCCCTGAAATATGTGAAATTTCTGCAATTTTACCCCAAAATAAGGTGAATTTCTGCATTTTTGCCCAAAAAGAATGAAAATTTCTGCCTTTTTGCCCCATAATAAGGAAAATTTTTGCATTTTTTCTCTGAAATAAGTGAAATTTCTGCAATTTTGCCCCAAAATAAGGGAAATTTCTGCAATTTTGCCCCAAAATAAGTGGAATTTCTGAGTTTTGCCCCAAAATAAGGAGAATTTCTGTCTTTTTGCCCCAACATACTGGGAATTTCTGCCTTTTTGCCCCACAATTAGGGGAATTTCTGCAATTTTGCTCCAAAATACAAGGAATTTCTGTCTTTTTTGTCCGAAAACAAGGGGAATGCATAACTTGTTGCCATAAAAAGGGAAATTTCTTCATCTATGCTCGAAAATAAGGTTAATTTCTTCCTTTTTGCCTCTAAATAAGTGACATTTCTGTCTTTTTCCCCAAAAACAAAAGGAATTTCTGTCTTTTTTGCCCCAAAATAATGGGAATTTCTGATTTATTACCCTAAAATAAGTGAAATTTCTGCATATTGCCCCAAAATAAGGGAAATTTCTGCCTTTTTGCCCTAAAATATGTGAAATTTCTGCAATTTTACCCCAAAATAATGTGAATATCTGCCTTTTTGCCCCAAAATAATGGGAATTTCTGCCTTTTTGCCCCAAAGTAAGAAAAATTTCTGCTTTTATTTCTCTGAAATAAGTGAAATTTCTGCAATTTTGCCCCAAAATAATGAAAATTTCTGACTTATTACCCTGAAATAATTGAAATTTCTGCAATTTTGCCCCAAAATAAGGGAAATTTCTGCAATTTTGCCTCAATGTAAAGGAAATTTCTGCAATTTTGCCCCAAAATAAGGGGAATTTTTATCTGTTTGCTCCCGAAAGAAGGAGATTTTCTGTATTTTTGCCCCAAAATAAGGAGAATTTCTTCTTTTTTGCCCGAAAATTATGAGAATTTCTGCAATTTTGCTTCAAAATACAAGGAATTTCTGCTTTTTATCCCGAAAGTAAGGGGAATGTATATTTTTTTGCCACAAAAAAAGGAAATTTCTTCATTTTTGCCCCAAAATAAGAGGAATTTCTGCCTTTTTACCTCAACATGAGTGAAATTTCTGCCTTTTTACCCAAAAATAAACGGAATTTCTGTCTTTTTGCCCCAAAATAGAAGGAATTTTTGAATTATGCCCTGAAATATGTGAAATTTCTGCAATTTTGCCCCAAAATAAAAGAAATTTCTGCCTTTTTGCCACAAAATAAGTGGAATTTCTGATTTTTGCCCCAAAATAAAGGGAATTTCTGCCTTTTGCCCCAAAATTAGGGGAATTTCTGCAATTTTGCTCCAAAATACGGGGAATTTCTGTCTTTTTGCCTGAAAATAATGGGAATGCATACCTTTTTGCCATAAAAAAAGGGAAATTTCTTCATTTTTGCTCCAAAATTAGGGGAATTTCTGCATTTTTGCCTCTAACTAAGTGGAATTTCTGTCTTTTTCCCCCAAAACAAAGGGAATTTCTGTCTTTTTTGCCCCAAAATAAGTGAAATTTCTGCAACTTTGCCCCAAAATAAGGGAAATTTCTGTCTTTTTGCCCTGAAATATGTGAAATTTCTGCAATTTTACCCCAAAATAAAGTGAATTTCTGCCTTTTTGCCCCAAAATAATGGGAATTTCTGTTTTTTTGCCCCAAAATAAGAAAAATTTTTGCTTTTTTTCTCTGAAATAAGTGAAATTTCTGCAATTTTGCTCCAAAATAAGGGAAATTTTTGCAATTTTGCCCCAAAATAAGGGAAATTTCTGGAATTTTGCCCAAAATACGTGGAATTTCTGAGTTTTGCCCCAAAATAAGGAGAATTTCTGTCTTTTTGCCCCAACATATAGGGAATTTCTGCCTTTTTGCCCAACAATTAGGGGAATTTCTGCAATTTTTCCCCAAAATAAGGGAAATTTCTGCAATTTCGCCCCAATGTAAATGAAATTTCTGCAATTTTGCACCAAAATAGGTCGAATTTCTGACTTTATGCTCCCGAAAAAAGGAGATTTACTGTATTTTTGCTCCAAAATAAGGAGAATTTCTGATTTTTTGCCCGAAAATTATGAGAATTTCTGCTATTATGCTTCAAAATATGGGGAATTTCTGCTTTTTATCCCGAAAGTAAGGGGAATGTATACCTTTTTCCACAAAAAAGGGAAATTTTTAAATTTTTGCCCCAAAATAAGAGGAATTTCTGCCTTTTTACCTCAAAATAAGTGAAATTTCTCTTTTTTACACAAAAATAAATGGAATTTCTGTCTTTTTGCAACAAAATAAAAGGAATTTTTGAATTATACCCTGAAATAAGTGATATTTCTGCAATTTTGCCCCAAAATAAAAGAAATTTCTGCATTTTTGCCACAAAATAAGGGGAATTTCTGTCTTTTTGCCCCAAAATAGGAGAAATTTCTGCCTTTTTGCCCCCAAATAAGGGGAATTTCAGTCTTTTTACCTCAAAATAAGGGGACTTTCAGCCATTTAACCTCAAAATAAGGGGAATTTCTGCATTTTTGCCACAAAATATTAAGAATTTCTTAATTTTTTCCCCAAAATAAGGAAAATTTCTGCCTTTTTTCCCTGAAATAAGTGAAATTTCTGCAATTTTGCCCCAAAATAAGTGAAATATCTGCAATTTTGCCCCAAAATAAGGAAAATTTTTGCTTTTTTGCCCTGAAATATGTGAAATTTCTGCAATTTTACCCTAAAATAACGTGAATTTCTGCATTTTTGCCCCAAAATAATTGGAATTTCTGCCTTTTAGCCCCAAAATAAGAAAAATTTTTGCTTTTTTTCTCTGAAATAAGTGAAATTTCTGCAATTTTGCCATAAATAAGAGAAATTTCTGCAATTTTGCCCCAAAATAAGAGAAATTTTTGGAATTTTGCCCCAAAATAAGTGGAATTTCTGAGTTTTGCCCCAAAAGAACGAGAATTTCTTTCTTTTTGCCCCAACATATAGGGAATTTCTGCCTTTTTGCCCCACAATTAGGGAAATTTCTGTAATTTTGCTCAAAAATGCAAGGAATTTCTGTCTTGTTGCCCGAAAATAAGTGGAATGCATAACTTTTTGCCGTAAAAAAGGGAAATATCTTCATTTTTGCTCCAAAATAAGGGGAATTTCAGCCTTTTTGCCTCTAAATAAGTGGAATGTCTGTCTTTTTCCCCCAAACGAATGGAATTTCTGTCTTTTTTGCCCCAAAATAAGGGGAATTTCTGTCTTTTTGCCCCAAAATAAGGGAAATTTCTGCCTTTTTGTTCCCAAATAAGGGGAATTTCAGCCTTTTGACCTTTAAGTAAGGGGAATTTCTGCATTTTTGCCACAAAATATTAAAAAATTCTGCATTTTTGCCCCAAAATAAGGAAAATTTCTGCCTTTTTTACTGAAATAAGTGAAATTTCTGCAATTTTGCCCCAAAATAAGTGAAATTACTGCAATTTTGCCCAAAAAAAATAATGGAAATTTCTGCCTTTTTGCCCTGAAATATGTAAAATTTTTGCAATTTTACCCCAAAAAAAGTGAATTTCTGCATTTTTACCCCAAAATAATGGGAATTTATGCTTTTTGCCCCAAAATAAGAAAAATTTTTGCTTTTTTTCTCTAAAATAAGTGAAATTTCTGCAATTTTGCCCCAAAATAAAGGAAATTTCGGCAATTTTGCCCAAAAATAAGGGAAATTTCTGGAATTTTGCACCAAAATAAGTGGAATTTCTGAGTTTTGCCCCAAAATAAGGAGAATTTTTGTCTTTTTGCCCCAACATATAGGGAATTTCTGCCTTTTTGCCCCACAATTAGGGGAATTTCTGCAATTTTGCTCCAAAATACAGGGAATTTCTGTCCTTTTGCCCGAAAATAAAGGGAATGCAAAACTTGTTGCCATAAAAAAAGGGAAATTTCTTCATTTTTTCTCCAAAATAAGGGGAATTTCTACCTTTTTGCTTCTAACTAAGTGGAATTTCTGTCTTTTTCCCCCAAAACAATGGGAATTTTTGTCTTTTTTGCCCCAAAATTAGTGAAATTTCTACAATTTTGCCCCAAAATAAGAGAAATTTCTGTCTTTTTGCCCTGAAATATGTGAATTTTTTGCAATTTTACCCCAAAATAAGGTGAATTTCTGACTTTTTGCCCAAAAAAATGGGAATTTCTGTTTTTTTGCCCCAATATAAGAAAAATTTTTGCTTTTTTTCTCTGAAATATGTGAAATTTCTGCAATTTTGTTACAAAATAAGGGAAATTTTTGCAATTTTGCCCCAAAATAAGGGAAATTTCTGGAATTTTGCCCCAAAATACGTGGAATTTCTGAGTTTTGCCCCAAAATAAGGAGAATTTCTGTATTTTTGCCCCAACATATAGGGAATTTCTGCCTTTTTGCCCAACAATTAGGGGAATTTCTGCAATTTTTCCCTAAAATAAGGGAAATTTCTGCAATTTTGCCCCAATGTAAAGGAAATTTCTGCAATTTTGCCCCAAAATAAGGGGAATTTCTGACAGTTTGCTCCCGAAAAGAGGAGATTTTCTGTATTTTTGCTCCAAAATAAGGAGAATTTCTGTTTTTTTGCCCGAAAATTATGAGAATTTCTGCAAGTATGCTTCAAAATACGGGGAATTTCTGCTTTTTATCCCGAAAGTAAGGGGAATGTATACCTTTTTCCACAAAAAAGGGAAATTTTTAAATTTTTGCCCCAAAATAAGAGGAATTTCTGCCTTTTTACCTCAAAATAAGTGAAATTTCTCCTTTTTTACCCAAAAATAAATGGAATTTCTGTCTTTTTGCAACAAAATAAAAGGAATTTTTGAATTATACCCTGAAATAAGTGATATTTCTGCAATTTTGCCCCAAAATAAAAGAAATTTCTGCCTTTTTGCCACATAATAAGGGGAATTTCTGTCTTTTTGCCCCAAAATAAGAGAAATTTCTGGCTTTTTGCCCCCAAATAAGGGGAATTTCAGTTTTTTTAACTCAAAATAAGGGGAATTTCAGCATTTTAACCTCAAAATAAGGGGAATTTCTGCATTTTTGCCCCAAAATATTAAGAATTTCTTAATTTTTTCTCCAAAATAAAGAAAATTTCTGCCTTTATTCCCTGAAATAAGTGAAATTTCTGCAATTTTGCCCCAAAATAAGTGAAATTTCTGCAATTTTTCCCCAAAATAAGGGAAATTTCTGCCTTTTTGCCCTGAAATATGTGAAATTTCTGCAATTTTACCCTAAAATAAGGTGAATTTCTGCATTTTTGCCCCAAAATAATTGGAATTTCTGCCTTTTAGCCCCAAAATAAGAAAAATTTTTGCTTTTTTTTCTGAAATAAGTGAAATTTCTGCAAAGTGGCCCTAAAATAAGGGAAATTTCTGCAATTTTGCCCCAAAATAAAAGAAATTTCTGGAATTTTGCCCCAAAATAAGTGGAATTTCTGAGTTTTGCCCCAAAAAAACGAGAATTTCTGTCTTTTTGCCCCAACATATAGGGAATTTCTGCCTTTTTGCCCCACAATTAGGGGAATTTCTGCAATTTTGCTCAAAAATGCAAGGAATTTCTGTCTTGTTGCCCGAAAATAAGTGGAATGCATAACTTTTTGCCATAAAAAAGGGAAATATCTTCATTTTTGCTCCAAAATAAGGGGAATTTCAGCCTTTTTGCCTCTAAATAAGTGGAATTTCTGTCTTTTTTACACAAACAAAGGGAATTTCTGTCTTTTATGCCCCAAAAATAAGGGGAATTTCTGACTTATTACCCTAAAATAAGTGAAATATCTGCAATTTTGCCCCAAAATAAGGGAAATTTCTGCCTTTTTGCCCTGAAATATGTGAAATTTCTGCAATTTTACCCCAAAATAAGGTGAATTTCTGCCTTTTCCCCCAAAATAATGAGAATTTCTGAATTTTTGCCCCAAAATAAGAAAAATTTTTGCTTTTTTCTCTGAAATAAGTGAAATTTCTGCAATTTTGCCCTAAAAAAAAGGGAAATTTCTGCAATTTTGCCCCAAAATAATGGAAATTTCTGAAATTTTGCCCCAAAATAAGGGAAATTTCTGCAATTTTGCCCCAAAATAAGGGAAATTTCTTGAATTTTGCCCCAAAATACGTGGAATATCTGAGTTTTGCCCTAAAATAAGGAGAATTTCTGTCTTTTTGCCCCAACATATAGGGAATTTCTGCCTTTTTCCCCAACAATTAGGGAAATTTCTGCAATTTTGCTCCAAAATAAGGGAAATTTCTGCAATTTTGCCCCAAAGTAAAGGAAATTTCTGCAATTTTGCCCCAAAATAAGGGGAATTTCTGACTGTTTGCTCCCGAAAAAAGGAGATTTTCTGTATTTTTGCTCCAAAATAAGGAGAATTTCTGCTTTTTTGCCCGAAAATTATGAGAATTTCTGCAACTATGCTTCAAAATACGGGGAATTTCTGCTTTTTATTCCGAAAGTAAGGGGAATGTATACCTTTTTCCACAAAAAAGGGAAATTTCTTAATTTTTGCCCCAAAATAAGAGGAATTTCTGCCTTTTTACCTCAAAATAAGTGAAATTTCTCCTTTTTTACCGAAAAATAAATGGAATTTCTGTATTGTTGCAAAAAAATAAAAGGAATTTTTGAATTATACCCTGAAATAAGTGATATTTCTGCAATTTTGCCCCAAAATAAAAGAAATTTCTGCATTTTTGCCACAAAATAAGGGGAATTTCTGTCTTTTTGCCCCAAAATAAGAGAAATTTCTGCCTTTTTGCCCCCAAATAAGGGGAATTTCAGTCTTTTTACCTCAAAATAAGGGGACTTTCAGCATTTTAACCTCTAAATAAGGGGAATTTCTGCATTTTTCCACAAAATATTAAGAATTTCTGCCTTTTTGCCCCAAAATAAGGAAAATTTCTTCCTTTTTTCCCTGAAATAAGTGAAATTTCTGCTATTTTGCCCCAAAATAAGTGAAATATCTGCAATTTTGCCCCAAAATAAGGGAAATTTCTGACTTTTTGGCCTGAAATATGTGAAATTTTTGCAATTTTACCCTAAATTAAGGTGAATTTCTGCATTTTTGCCCCAAAATAATTGGAATTTCTTCCTTTTAGCCCCAAAATAAGAAAAATTTTTGCTTTTTTTCTCTGAAATAAGTGAAATTTCTGCAATTTTGCCCTAAAATAAGGGAAATTTCTGCAATTTTGTCCCAAAATAAGGGAAATTTTTGGAATTTTGCCCCAAAATAAGTGGAATTTCTGAGTTTTGCCCCAAAAAAACAAGAATTTCTGTCTTTTTGCCCCAACATATAGGGAATTTCTGCCTTTTTGCCCCACAATTAGGGGAATTTCTGCAATTTTGCTCAAAAATGCAAGGAATTTCTGTCTTGTTGCCCGAAAATAAGTGGAATGCATAACTTTTTGCCATAAAAAAGGGAAATTTCTTTATTTTTGCTCCAAAATAAGGGGAATTTCAGCCTTTTTGCCTCTAAATAAGTGGAATGTCTGTCTTTTTCCCCCAAACGAAGGGAATTTCTGTCTTTTTTGCCCCAAAATAAGAGGAATTTCTGTCTTTTTGCCACAAAATAAGGTAAATTTCTGCCTTTTTGTTCCCAAATAAGGGGAATTTCACCCTTTTTACCTCAAAGTAAGGGGAATTTCTGCATTTTTGCCACAAAATATTAAAAATTTCTGCATTTTTGCACCAAAATAAGGAAAATTTCTGCCTTTTTTCCTGAAATATGTGAAATTTCTGCAATTTTGTTACAAAATAAGGGAAATTTTTGCAATTTTGCCCCAAAATAAGGGAAATTTCTGGAATTTTGCCCCAAAATACGTGGAATTTCTGAGTTTTGCCCCAAAATAAGGAGAATTTCTGTCTTTTTGCCCCAACATATAGGGAATTTCTGCCTTTTTGCCCAACAATTAGGGGAATTTCTGCAATTTTTCTCCAAAATAAGGGAAATTTCTGCAATTTTGCCCCAATGTAAAGGAAATTTCTGCAATTTTGCCCCAAAATAAGGGGAATTTCTGACAGTTTGCTCCCGAAAAGAGGAGATTTTCTGTATTTTTGCTCCAAAATAAGGAGAATTTCTGTTTTTTTGCCCGAAAATTATGAGAATTTCTGCAAGTATGCTTCAAAATACCGGGAATTTCTGCTTTTTATCCCGAAAGTAAGGGGAATGTAAACCTTTTTCCACAAAAAAGGGAAATTTTTAAATTTTTGCCCCAAAATAAGAGGAATTTCTGCCTTTTTCCCTCAAAATAAGTGAAATTTCTCCTTTTATACCCAAAAATAAATGGAATTTCTGTCTTTTTGCAACAAAATAAAAGGAATTTTTGAATTATACCCTGAAATAAGTGATATTTCT
The DNA here is from genome assembly GCF_963924665.1 of Micromys minutus. NCBI lineage: Eukaryota > Metazoa > Chordata > Mammalia > Rodentia > Muridae > Micromys > Micromys minutus. The sequence goes on along the minus strand of NW_027667690.1, from coordinate 68,283 downwards.
GCAATTTTGCCCCAAAATAAAAGAAATTTCTGCCTTTTTGCCACAAAATAAGGGGAATTTCTGTCTTTTTGCCCCAAAATAAGAGAAATTTCTGGCTTTTTGCCCCCAAATAAGGGGAATTTCAGTTTTTTTACCTCAAAATAAGGGGAATTTCAGCCTTTTAACCTCAAAATAAGGGGAATTTCTGCATTTTTGCCCCAACATATTAAGAATTTCTTAATTTTTTCCCCAAAATAAGGAAAATTTCTGCCTTTATTCCCTGAAATAAGTGAAATTTATGCAATTTTGCCCTAAAATAAGTGAAATTTCTGCAATTTTTCCCCAAAATAAGGGAAATTTCTGCCTTTTTGCCCTGAAATATGTGAAATTTCTGCAATTTTACCCTAAAATAAGGTGAATTTCTGCATTTTTGCCCCAAAATAATTGGAATTTCTGCCTTTTAGCCCCAAAATAAGAAAAATTTTTGCCTTTTTTTTCTAAAATAAGTGAAATTTCTGCAATTTTGCCCTAAAATAAGGGAAATTTCTGCAATTTTGCCCCAAAATAAGGGAAATTTCTGGAATTTTGCCCCAAAATAAGTGGAATTTCTGAGTTTTGCCCCAAAAAAACGAGAATTTCTGTCTTTTTGCCCCAACATATAGGGAATTTCTGCCTTTTTGCCCCACAATTAGGGGAATTTCTGCAATTTTGCTCAAAAATGCAAGGAATTTCTGTCTTGTTGCCCGAAAATAAGTGGAATGCATAACTTTTTGCCATAAAAAAGGGAAATATCTTCATTTTTGCTCCAAAATAAGGGGAATTTCAGCCTTTTTGCCTCTAAATAAGTGGAATTTCTGTCTTTTTTACACAAACAAAGGGAATTTCTGTCTTTTTTGCCCCAAAATAAGGGGAATTTCTGACTTATTACCCTAAAATAAGTGAAATATCTGCAATTTTACCCCAAAATAAGGGAAATTTCTGCCTTTTTGCCCTGAAATATGTGAAATTTCTGCAATTTTACCCCAAAATAAGGTGAATTTCTGCCTTTTTCCCCCAAAATAATGGGAATTTCTGTTTTTTTGCCCTAAAATAAGAAAAATTTTTGCTTTTTTCTCTGAAAAAGGTGAAATTTCTGCAATTTTGCCCCAAAATAAGGGAAATTTCTGCAATTTTGCCCCAAAATAAGGGAAATTTCTTGAATTTTGCACCAAAATACGTGGAATTTCTGAGTTTTGCCCTAAAATAAGGTGAATTTCTGTCTTTTTGCCCCAACATATAGGGAATTTCTGCCTTTTTCCCCAACAATTAGGGAAATTTTTGCAATTTTGCCCCAAAATAAGGGAAATTTCTGCAATTTTGCCCCAATGTAAAGGAAATTTCTGCAATTTTGCTCCAAAATAAGGGGAATTTCTGACTGTTTGCTTCCGAAAAAAGGAGATTTTCTGTATTTTTGCTCGAAAATAAGGAGAATTTTTGCTTTTTTGCCCGAAAATTATGAGAATTTCTGCAATTATGCTTCAAAATACAGGGAATTTCTGATTTTTATCCCGAAAGTAAGGGGAATGTATACCTTTTTCAACAAAAAAAGGGAATCTTCTTAATTTTTGCCCCAAAATAAGAGTAATTTCTGCCTTTTTACCTCAACATAAGTGAAATTTCTCCTTTTTTACCCAAAAATAAATGGAATTTCTGTATTGTTGCAAAAAAATAAAAGGAATTTTTGAATTATACCCTGAAATAAGTGATATTTCTGCAATTTTGCAACAAAATAATAAAAATTTCTGCATTTTTGCTACAAAATAAGGGGAATTTCTGTCTTTTTGCCCCAAAATAGGAGAAATTTCTTCCTTTTTGCACCCAAGTAAGGGGAATTTCAGCCTTTTTACCTCAAAATAAGGAGAATTTCAGACTTTTTACCTCAAAATAAGGGGAATTTAAGCCTTTTAACCTCAAAATAAAGGGAATTTCTGCATTTTTGCCACAAAATATTAAGAATTTCTTAATTTTTCCCCAAAATAAGGAAAATTTCTGCCTTTTTTCCCTGAAATAAGTGAAATTTCTGCAATTTTGCCCCCAAATAAGTGAAATGTCTGCAATTTTGCCCCAAAATAAGGGAAATTTCTGCCTTTTTGCCCTGAAATATGTGAAATTTCTGCAATTTTACCCTAAAATAAGTTGAATTTCTGCATTTTTGCCCCAAAATAATTGGAATTTCTGGCTTTTAGCCCCAAAATAAGAAAAATTTTTGCTTTTTTTCTCTGAAATAAGTGAAATTTCTGCAATTTTGCCCTAAAATAAGAGAAATTTATGCAATTTTGCCCCAAAATAAGAGAAATTTTTGGAATTTTGTCCCAAAATAAGTGGAATTTCTGAGTTTTGCCCCAAAAGAACGAGAATTTCTTTCTTTTTGCCCCAACATATAGGGAATTTCTGCCTTTTTGCCCCACAATTAGGGAAATTTCTGTAATTTTGCTCAAAAATGCAAGGAATTTCTGTCTTGTTGCCCGAAAATAAGTGGAATGCATAACTTTTTGCCTTAAAAAAGGGAAATATCTTCATTTTTTCTCCAAAATAAGGGGAATTTCTGCCTTTTTGCTTCTAACTAAGTGGAATTTCTGTCTTTTTCCCCTAAAACAAAGGGAATTTCTGTCTTTTTTGCCCCAAAATAAGTGAAATTTCTGCAACTTTGCCCCAAAATAAGGGAAATTTCTGTCTTTTTGCCCTGAAATATGTGAAATTTCTGCAATTTTACCCCAAAATAAAGTGAATTTCTGCCTTTTTGCCCCAAAATAATGGGAATTTCTGTTTTTTTGCCCCAAAATAAGAAAAATTTTTGCTTTTTTTCTCTGAAATAAGTGAAATTTCTGCAATTTTGCTCCAAAATAAGGGAAATTTTTGCAATTTTGCCCCAAAATAAGGGAAATTTCTGGAATTTTGCCCAAAATACGTGGAATTTCTAAGTTTTGCCCCAAAATAAGGAGAATTTCTGTCTTTTTGCCCCAACATATAGGGAATTTCTGCCTTTTTGCCCAACAATTAGGGGAATTTCTGCAATTTTTCCCCAAAATAAGGGAAATTTCTGCAATTTCGCCCCAATGTAAATGAAATTTCTGCAATTTTGCACCAAAATAGGTCGAATTTCTGACTGTATGCTCCCGAAAAAAGGAGATTTACTGTATTTTTGCTCCAAAATAAGGAGAATTTCTGATTTTTTGCCCGAAAATTATGAGAATTTCTGCTATTATGCTTCAAAATATGGGGAATTTCTGCTTTTTATCCCGAAAGTAAGGGGAATGTATACCTTTTTCCACAAAAAAGGGAAATTTTTAAATTTTTGCCCCAAAATAAGAGGAATTTCTGCCTTTTTACCTCAAAATAAGTGAAATTTCTCTTTTTTACACAAAAATAAATGGAATTTCTGTCTTTTTGCAACAAAATAAAAGGAATTTTTGAATTATACCCTGAAATAAGTGATATTTCTGCAATTTTGCCCCAAAATAAAAGAAATTTCTGCATTTTTGCCAAAAAATAAGGGGAATTTCTGTCTTTTTGCCCCAAAATAGGAGAAATTTCTGCCTTTTTGCCCCCAAATAAGGGGAATTTCAGTCTTTTTACCTCAAAATAAGGGGACTTTCAGCCATTTAACCTCAAAATAAGGGGAATTTCTGCATTTTTGCCACAAAATATTAAGAATTTCTTAATTTTTTCCCCAAAATAAGGAAAATTTCTGCCTTTTTTCCCTGAAATAAGTGAAATTTCTGCAATTTTGCCCCAAAATAAGTGAAATATTTGCAATTTTGCCCCAAAATAAGGGAAATTTTTGCTTTTTTGCCCTGAAATATGTGAAATTTCTGCAATTTTACCCTAAAATAAGGTGAATTTCTGCATTTTTGCCCCAAAATAATTGGAATTTCTGCCTTTTAGCCCCAAAATAAGAAAAATTTTTGCTTTTTTTCTCTGAAATAAGTGAAATTTCTGCAATTTTGCCCTAAAATAAGAGAAATTTCTGCAATTTTGCCCCAAAATAAGAGAAATTTTTGGAATTTTGCCCCAAAATAAGTGGAATTTCTGAGTTTTGCCCCAAAAGAACGAGAATTTCTTTCTTTTTGCCCCAACATATAGGGAATTTCTGCCTTTTTGCCCCACAATTAGGGAAATTTCTGTAATTTTGCTCAAAAATGCAAGGAATTTCTGTCTTGTTGCCCGAAAATAAGTGGAATGCATAACTTTTTGCCGTAAAAAAGGGAAATATCTTCATTTTTGCTCCAAAATAAGGGGAATTTCAGCCTTTTTGCCTCTAAATAAGTGGAATGTCTGTCTTTTTCCCCCAAACGAAGGGAATTTCTGTCTTTTTTGCCCCAAAATAAGGGGAATTTCTGTCTTTTTGCCCCAAAATAAGGTAAATTTCTGCCTTTTTGTTCCCAAATAAGGGGAATTTCAGCCTTTTGACATTTAAGTAAGGGAAATTTCTGCATTTTTGCCACAAAATATTAAAAATTTCTGCATTTTTGCCCCAAAATAAGGAAAATTTCTGCCTTTTTTCCTGAAATAAGTGAAATTTCTGCAATTTTGCCCCAAAATAAGTGAAATTTCTGCAATTTTGCCCAAAAAAAAAATAATGGAAATTTCTGCCTTTTTGCCCTGAAATATGTGAAATTTTTGCAATTTTACCCCAAAATGTGAATTTCTGCATTTTTACCCCAAAATAATGGGAATTTATGCTTTTTGCCCCAAAATAAGAAAAATTTTTGCTTTTTTTCTCTAAAATAAGTGAAATTTCTGCAATTTTGCCCCAAAATAAAGGAAATTTCGGCAATTTTGCCCAAAAATAAGGGAAATTTCTGGAATTTTGCACCAAAATAAGTGGAATTTCTGAGTTTTGCCCCAAAATAAGAAGAATTTTTGTCTTTTTGCCCCAACATATAGGGAATTTCTGCCTTTTTGCTCACAATTAGGGGAATTTCTGCAATTTTGCTCCAAAATACAGGGAATTTCTGTCCTTTTGCCCGAAAATAAAGGGAATGAAAAACTTGTTGCCATAAAAAAAGGGAAATTTCTTCATTTTTTCTCCAAAATAAGAAGAATTTCTACCTTTTTGCTTCTAACTAAGTGGAATTTCTGTCTTTTTCCCCCAAAACAATGGGAATTTTTGTCTTTTTTGCCCCAAAATTAGTGAAATTTCTACAATTTTGCCCCAAAATAAGGGAAATTTCTGTCTTTTTGCCCTGAAATATGTGAAATTTCTGCAATTTTACCCCAAAATAAGGTGAATTTCTGACTTTTTGCCCAAAAAAATGGGAATTTCTGTTTTTTTGCCCCAATATAAGAAAAATTTTTGCTTTTTTTCTCTGAAATATGTGAAATTTCTGCAATTTTGTTACAAAATAAGGTAAATTTTTGCAATTTTGCCCCAAAATAAGGGAAATTTCTGGAATTTTGCCCCAAAATACGTGGAATTTCTGAGTTTTGCCCCAAAATAAGGAGAATTTCTGTCTTTTTGCCCCAACATATAGGGAATTTCTGCCTTTTTGCCCAACAATTAGGGGAATTTCTGCAATTTTTCCCTAAAATAAGGGAAATTTCTGCAATTTTGCCCCAATGTAAAGGAAATTTCTGCAATTTTGCCCCAAAATAAGGGGAATTTCTGACAGTTTGCTCCCGAAAAGAGGAGATTTTCTGTATTTTTGCTCCAAAATAAGGAGAATTTCTGTTTTTTTGCCCGAAAATTATGAGAATTTCTGCAAGTATGCTTCAAAATACGGGGAATTTCTGCTTTTTATCCCGAAAGTAAGGGGAATGTAAACCTTTTTCCACAAAAAAGGGAAATTTTTAAATTTTTGCCCCAAAATAAGAGGAATTTCTGCCTTTTTACCTCAAAATAAGTGAAATTTCTCCTTTTTTACCCAAAAATAAATGGAATTTCTGTCTTTTTGCAACAAAATAAAAGGAATTTTTGAATTATACCCTGAAATAAGTGATATTTCTGCAATTTTGCCCCAAAATAAAAGAAATTTCTGCCTTTTTGCCACATAATAAGGGGAATTTCTGTCTTTTTGCCCCAAAATAAGAGAAATTTCTGGCTTTTTGCCCCCAAATAAGGGGAATTTCAGTTTTTTTACCTCAAAATAAGGGGAATTTCAGCCTTTTAACCTCAAAATAAGGGGAATTTCTGCATTTTTGCCCCAAAATATTAAGAATTTCTTAATTTTTTCTCCAAAATAAAGAAAATTTCTGCCTTTATTCCCTGAAATAAGTGAAATTTCTGCAATTTTGCCCCAAAATAAGTGAAATTTCTGCAATTTTTCCCCAAAATAAGGGAAATTTCTGCCTTTTTGCCCTGAAATATGTGAAATTTCTGCAATTTTACCCTAAAATAAGGTGAATTTCTGCATTTTTGCCCCAAAATAATTGGAATTTCTGCCTTTTAGCCCCAAAATAAGAAAAATTTTTGCTTTTTTTTCTGAAATAAGTGAAATTTCTGCAATTTGGCCCTAAAATAAGGGAAATTTCTGCAATTTTGCCCCAAAATAAGGGAAATTTCTGGAATTTTGCCCCAAAATAAGTGGAATTTCTGAGTTTTGCCCCAAAAAAACAAGAATTTCTGTCTTTTTGCCCCAACATATAGGGAATTTCTGCCTTTTTGCCCCACAATTAGGGGAATTTCTGCAATTTTGCTCAAAAATGCAAGGAATTTCTGTCTTGTTGCCCGAAAATAAGTGGAATGCATAACTTTTTGCCATAAAAAAGGGAAATATCTTTATTTTTGCTCCAAAATAAGGGGAATTTCAGCATTTTTGCCTCTAAATAAGTGGAATTTCTGTCTTTTTTACACAAACAAAGGGAATTTCTGTCTTTTATGCCCCAAAAATTAGGGGAATTTCTAACTTATTACCCTAAAATAAGTGAAATATCTGCAATTTTGCCCCAAAATAAGGGAAATTTCTGCCTTTTTGCCCTGAAATATGTGAAATTTCTGCAATTTTACCCCAAAATAAGGTGAATTTCTGCCTTTTTCCCCCAAAATAATGAGAATTTCTGAATTTTTGCCCCAAAATAAGAAAAATTTTTGCTTTTTTCTCTGAAATAAGTGAAATTTCTGCAATTTTGCCCTAAAAAAAAGGGAAATTTCTGCAATTTTGCCCCAAAATAATGGAAATTTCTGAAATTTTGCCCCAAAATAAGGGAAATTTCTGCAATTTTGCCCCAAAATAAGGGAAATTTCTTGAATTTTGCCCCAAAATACGTGGAATATCTGAGTTTTGCCCTAAAATAAGGAGAATTTCTGTCTTTTTGCCCCAACATATAGGGAATTTCTGCCTTTTTCCCCAACAATTAGGGAAATTTCTGCAATTTTGCTCCAAAATAAGGGAAATTTCTGCAATTTTGCCCCAAAGTAAAGGAAATTTCTGCAATTTTGCCCCAAAATAAGGGGAATTTCTGACTGTTTGCTCCCGAAAAAAGGAGATTTTCTGTATTTTTGCTCCAAAATAAGGAGAATTTCTGCTTTTTTGCCCGAAAATTATGAGAATTTCTGCAACTATGCTTCAAAATACGGGGAATTTCTGCTTTTTATTCCGAAAGTAAGGGGAATGTATACCTTTTTCCACAAAAAAGGGAAATTTCTTAATTTTTGCCCCAAAATAAGAGGAATTTCTGCCTTTTTACCTCAAAATAAGTGAAATTTCTCCTTTTTTACCGAAAAATAAATGGAATTTCTGTATTGTTGCAAAAAAATAAAAGGAATTTTTGAATTATACCCTAAAATAAGTGATATTTCTGCAATTTTGCCCCAAAATAAAAGAAATTTCTGCATTTTTGCCACAAAATAAGGGGAATTTCTGTCTTTTTGCCCCAAAATAAGAGAAATTTCTGGCTTTTTGCCCCCAAATAAGGGGAATTTCAGTCTTTTTACCTCAAAATAAGGGAACTTTCAGCATTTTAACCTCAAAATAAGGGGAATTTCTGCATTTTTGCCACAAAATATTAAGAATTTCTTAATTTTTTCCCCAAAATAAGGAAAATTTCTTCCTTTTTTCCCTGAAATAAGTGAAATTTCTGCTATTTTGCCCCAAAATAAGTGAAATATCTGCAATTTTGCCCCAAAATAAGGGAAATTTCTGCCTTTTTGACCTGAAATATGTGAAATTTCTGCAATTTTACCCTAAATTAAGGTGAATTTCTGCATTTTTGCCCCAAAATAATTGGAATTTCTGCCTTTTAGCCCCAAAATAAGAAAAATTTTTGCTTTTTTTCTCTGAAATAAGTGAAATTTCTGCAATTTTGCCCTAAAATAAGGGAAATTTCTGCAATTTTGCCCCAAAATAAGGGAAATTTTTGGAATTTTGCCCCAAAATAAGTGGAATTTCTGAGTTTTGCCCCAAAAGAATGAGAATTTCTGTCTTTTTGCCCCACAATTAGGGGAATTTCTGCAATTTTGCTCAAAAATGCAAGGAATTTCTGTCTTGTTGCCCGAAAATAAGTGGAATGCATAACTTTTTGCCATAAAAAAGGGAAATATCTTCATTTTTGCTCCAAAATAAGGGGAATTTCAGCCTTTTTGCCTCTAAATAAGTGGAATGTCTGTCTTTTTCCCCCAAACGAAGGGAATTTCTGTCTTTTTTGCCCCAAAATGAGGGGAATTTCTGTCTTTTTGCCACAAAATAAGGTAAATTTCTGCCTTTTTGTTCCCAAATAAGGGGAATTTCAGCCTTTTTACCTCAAAATAAGGGGAATTTCTGCATTTTTGCCACAAAATATTAAAAATTTCTGCATTTTTGCACCAAAATAAGGAAAATTTCTGCCTTTTTTCCTGAAATAAGTGAAATTTCTGCAATTTTGCCCCAAAATAAGTGAAATTTCTGCAATTTTGCCCAAAAAAAAAATAATGGAAATTTCTGCCTTTTTGCCCTGAAATATGTGAAATTTTTGCAATTTTACCCCAAAATGTGAATTTCTGCATTTTTACCCCAAAATAATGGGAATTTATGCTTTTTGCCCCAAAATAAGAAAAATTTTTGCTTTTTTTCTCTAAAATAAGTGAAATTTCTGCAATTTTGCCCCAAAATAAAGGAAATTTCGGCAATTTTGCCCAAAAATAAGGGAAATTTCTGGAATTTTGCACCAAAATAAGTGGAATTTCTGAGTTTTGCCCCAAAATAAGGAGAATTTTTGTCTTTTTGCCCCAACATATAGAGAATTTCTGCCTTTTTGCCCCACAATTAGGGGAATTTCTGCAATTTTGCTCCAAAATTGCAGGGAATTTCTGTCCTTTTGCCCGAAAATAAAGGGAATGCAAAACTTGTTGCCATAAAAAAAGGGAAATTTCTTCATTTTTTCTCCAAAATAAGGGGAATTTCTGCCTTTTTGCTTCTAACTAAGTGGAATTTCTCTCTTTTTCCCCCAAAACAAAGGGAATTTCTGTCTTTTTTGCCCCAAAATTAGTGAAATTTCTGCAATTTTGCCCCAAAATAAGGGAAATTTCTGTCTTTTTGCCCTGAAATATGTGAAATTTCTGCAATTTTACCCCAAAATAAGGTGAATTTCTGCCTTTTTGCCCAAAAAAATGGGAATTTCTGTTTTTTTGCCCCAAAATAAGAAAAATTTTTGCTTTTTTTCTCTGAAATAAGTGAAATTTCTTCAATTTTGTTACAAAATAAGGGAAATTTTTGCAATTTTGCCCCAAAATAAGGGAAATTTCTGGAATTTTGCCCCAAAATACGTGGAATTTCTGAGTTTTGCCCCAAAATAAGGAGAATTTCTGTCTTTTTGCCCCAACATATAGGGAATTTCTGCCTTTTTGCCCAACAATTAGGGGAATTTCTGCAATTTTTCTCCAAAATAAGGGAAATTTCTGCAATTTTGCCCCAATGTCAAGGAAATTTCTGCAATTTTGCCCCAAAATAAGGGGAATTTCTGACAGTTTGCTCCCGAAAAGAGGAGATTTTCTGTATTTTTGCTCCAAAATAAGGAGATTTTCTGTTTTTTTGCCCGAAAATTATGAGAATTTCTGCAAGTATGCTTCAAAATACGGGGAATTTCTGCTTTTTATCCCGAAAGTAAGGGGAATGTAAACCTTTTTCCACAAAAAAAAGGGAAATTTTTAAATTTTTGCCCCAAAATAAGAGGAATTTCTGCCTTTTTCCCTCAAAATAAGTGAAATTTCTCCTTTTATACAAAAATAAATGGAATTTCTGTCTTTTTGCAACAAAATAAAAGGAATTTTTGAATTATACCCTGAAATAAGTGATATTTCTGCAATTTTGCCCCAAAATAAAAGAAATTTCTGCCTTTTTGCCACATAATAAGGGGAATTTCTGTCTTTTTGCCCCAAAATAAGAGAAATTTCTGGCTTTTTGCCCCCAAATAAGGGGAATTTCAATTTTTTTTACCTCAAAATAAGGGGAATTTCAGCCTTTTAACCTCAAAATAAGGGGAATTTCTGCATTTTTGCCCCAAAATATTAAGAATTTCTTAATTTTTTCCCCAAAATAAGGAAAATTTCTGCCTTTATTCCCTGAAATAAGTGAAATTTCTGCAATTTTGCCCCAAAATAAGTGAAATTTCTGCAATTTTTTCCCCAAAATAAGGGAAATTTCTGCCTTTTTGCCCTGAAATATGTGAAATTTCTGCAATTTTACCCTAAAATAAGGTGAATTTCTGCATTTTTGCCCCAAAATAATTGGAATTTCTGCCTTTTAGCCCCAAAATAAGAAAAATTTTTGCCTTTTTTTTTCTGAAATAAGTGAAATTTCTGCAATTTTGCCCTAAAATAAGGGAAATTTCTGCAATTTTGCCCCAAAATAAGGGAAATTTCTGGAATTTTGCCCCAAAATAAGTGGAATTTCTGAGTTTTGCCCCAAAAAAACGAGAATTTCTGTCTTTTTGCCCCAACATATAGGGAATTTCTGCCTTTTTGCCCCACAATTAGGGGAATTTCTGCAATTTTGCTCAAAAATGCAAGGAATTTCTGTCTTGTTGCCCGAAAATAAGTGGAATGCATAACTTTTTGCCATAAAAAAGGGAAATATCTTCATTTTTGCTCCAAAATAAGGGGAATTTCAGCCTTTTTGCCTCTAAATAAGTGGAATTTCTGTCTTTTTTACACAAACAAAGGGAATTTCTGTCTTTTTTGCCCCAAAATAAGGGGAATTTCTGACTTATTACCCTAAAATAAGTGAAATATCTGCAATTTTACCCCAAAATAAGGGAAATTTCTGCCTTTTTGCCCTGAAATATGTGAAATTTCTGCAATTTTACCCCAAAATAAGGTGAATTTCTGCCTTTTTCCCCCAAAATAATGGGAATTTCTGTTTTTTTGCCCTAAAATAAGAAAAATTTTTGCTTTTTTCTCTGAAAAAGGTGAAATTTCTGCAATTTTGCCCCAAAATAAGGGAAATTTCTGCAATTTTGCCCCAAAATAAGGGAAATTTCTTGAATTTTGCACCAAAATACGTGGAATTTCTGAGTTTTGCCCTAAAATAAGGAGAATTTCTGTCTTTTTGCCCCAACATATAGGGAATTTCTGCCTTTTTCCCCAACAATTAGGGAAATTTCTGCAATTTTGCCCCAAAATAAGGGAAATTTCTGCAATTTTGCCCCAATGTAAAGGAAATTTCCGCAATTTTGCTCCAAAATAAGGGGAATTTCTGACTGTTTGCTTCCGAAAAAAGGAGATTTTCTGTATTTTTGCTCAAAAATAAGGAGAATTTCTGCTTTTTTGCCCGAAAATTATGAGAATTTCTGCAATTATGCTTCAAAATACGGGTAATTTCTGCTTTTTATTCCGAAAGTAAAAGGAATGTATACCTTTTTCCACAAAAAAAGGGAAATTTCTTAATTTTTGCCCCAAAATAAGAGGAATTTCTGCCTTTTTACCTCAAAATAAGTGAAATTTCTCCTTTTTTACACAAAAATAAATGGAATTTCTGTCTTTTTGCAACAAAATAAAAGGAATTTTTGAATTATACCCTGAAATAAGTGATATTTCTGCAATTTTGCCCCAAAATAATAAAAATTTCTGCCTTTTTGCTACAAAATAACGGGAATTTCTGTCTTTTTGCCACAAAATAAGAGAAATTTCTGCCTTTTTGCACCCAAATAAGGGGAATTTCAGCCTTTTTACCTCAAAATAAGGTGAATTTCTGCCTTTTTGCTCCACAATTAGGGGAATTTCTGATATTTTGCTCCAAAATGCAAGGAATTTCTGTCTTGTTGCCCGAAAATGAGTGGAATGCATAACTTTTTGCCATAAAAAAGGGAAATATCTTTATTTTTGCTCCAAAATAAGGGGAATTTCAGCCTTTTTGCCTCTAAATAAGTGGAATTTCTGTCTTTTTTACACAAACAAAGGGAATTTCTGTCTTTTTTGCCCCAAAATAAGGGGAATTTCTGACTTATTACCCTAAAATAAGTGAAATATCTGCAATTTTGCCCCAAAATAATGGAAATTTCTGCTTTTTTGCCCTGAAATATGTGAAATTTCCTCAAGTTTACCCCAAAATAAGGTGAATTTCTGCCTTTTTCCTCCAAAATAATGGGAATTTCTGACTTTTTGCCCCAAAATAAGAAAAATTTTTGCTTTTTTTCTCTAAAATAAGTGAAATTTCTGCAATTTTGCCCCAAAATAAAGGAAATTTCGGCAATTTTGCCCAAAAATAAGGGAAATTTCTGGAATTTTGCACCAAAATAAGTGGAATTTCTGAGTTTTGCCCCAAAATAAGGAGAATTTCTGTCTTTTTGCCCCAACATATAGGGAATTTCTGCCTTTTTTTCCAAACAATTAGGGAAATTTCTGCAATTTTGCCCCAAATTAAGGGAAATTTCTGCAATTTTGCCCCAATGTAAAGGAAATTTCTGCAATTTTGCTCCAAGATAAGGGGAATTTCTGATTGTTTGCTTCCGAAAAAAGGAGATTTTCTGTATTTTTGCTCCAAAATTAGGAAAATTTCTGCTTTTTTGCCCGAAAATTATGAGAATTTCTGCAATTATGCTTCAAAATACAGGGAATTTCTGCTTTTTATCCTGAAAGTAATGGGAATGTATACCTTTTTCCACAAAAAAAGGGAAATTTCTTAATTTTTGCCCCAAAATAAGAGGAATTTCTGCCTTTTTACCTCAAAATAAGTGAAATTTCTCCTTTTTTACCCACAAATAAATGGAATTTCTGTCTTGTTGCAACAAAATAAAAGGAATTTTTGAATTATACCCTGAAATAAGTGATATTTCTACAATTTTGCCCCAAAATAATAAAAATTTCTGCCTTTTTGCTACAAAATAAGGGGAATTTCTGTCTTTTTGCCCCAAAATAGGAGAAATTTCTGCCTTTTTGCACCCAAGTAAGGGGAATTTCAGCATTTTTACCTCAAAATAAGGGGAATTTCAGCCTTTTTACCTCAAAATAAAGGGAATTTCACCCTTTTAACCTCAAAATAAGGGGAATTTCTGCATTTTTGCCACAAAATATTAAGAATTTCTTAATTTTTCCCCAAAATAAGGAAAATTTCTGCCTTTTTTCTCTGAAATAAGTGAAATTTCTGCAATTTTGCCCCAAAATAAGTGAAATGTCTGCAATTTTGCCCCAAAATAAGGGAAATTTCTGCCTTTTTGCCCTGAAATATGTGAAATTTCTGCAATTTTACCCTAAAATAAGTTGAATTTCTGCATTTTTGCCCCAAAACAATTGGAATTTCTGCCTTTTAGCCCCAAAATAAGAAAAATTTTTGCTTTTTTTCTCTGAAATAAGTGAAATTTCTGCAATTTTGCCCTAAAAAAAGGGAAATTTCTGCAATTTTGCCCCAAAATAAGGGAAATTTCTGCAATTTTGCCCCAAAATAAGGGAAATTTCTGCAATTTTGCCTCAAAATACGTGGAATTTCTGTGTTTTGCCCCAAAATAAGGAGAATTTCTGTATTTTTGCCCCAACATATAGGGAATTTCTGCCTTTTTTCCCAACAATTAGGGAAATTTCTGCAATTTTGCCCCAAAATAAGGGAAATTTCTGCAATTTTGCCCCAATGTAAAGGAAATTTTTGCAATTTTGCTCCAAAATAAGGGGAATTTCTGACTGTTTGCTTCCGAAAAAAGGAGATTTTCTGTATTTTTGCTCCAAAATAAGGAGAATTTCTGCTTTTTTGCCCGAAAATTATGAGAATTTCTGCAATTATGCTTCAAAATACGGGTAATTTCTGCTTTTTATTCCGAAAGTAAAAGGAATGTATACCTTTTTCCACAAAAAAGGGAAATTTCTTAATTTTTGCCCCAAAATAAGAGGAATTTCTGCCTTTTTACCTCAAAATAAGTGAAATTACTGCTTTTTTACCCAAAAATAAATGGAATTTCTGTCTTTTTGCAACAAAATAAAAGGAATTTTTGAATTATACCCTGAAATAAGTGATATTTCTGCAATTTTGCCCCAAAATAATAAAAATTTCTGCCTTTTTGCTACAAAATAATGGGAATTTCTGTCTTTTTGCCCCAAAATAAGAGAAATTTCTGCCTTTTTGCACCCAAATAAGGGGAATTTCAGCCTTTTTACCTCAAAATAAGGTGAATTTCTGCCTTTTTGCCCCACAATTAGGGGAATTTCTGCAATTTTGCTCCAAAATGCAAGGAATTTCTGTCTTGTTGCCCGAAAATAAGTGGAATACATAACTTTTTGCCATAAAAAAGGGAAATATCTTTATTTTTGCTCCAAAATAAGGGGAATTTCAGCCTTTTTGCCTCTAAATAAGTGGAATTTCTGTCTTTTTTACACAAACAAAGGGAATTTCTGTCTTTTTTGCCCCAAAATAAGGGGAATTTCTGACTTATTACCCTAAAATAAGTGAAATATCTGCAATTTTGCCCCAAAATAATGGAAATTTCTGCCTTTTTGCCCTGAAATATGTGAAATTTCTGCAATTTTACCCCAAAATAAGGTGAATTTCTGCATTTTTCCCCCAAAATAATGAGAATTTCTGAATTTTTGCCCCAAAATAAGAAAAATTTTTGCTTTTTTTCTCTAAAATAAGTGAAATTTCTGCAATTTTGCCCCAAAATAAAGGAAATTTCGGCAATTTTGCCCAAAAATAAGGGAAATTTCTGGAATTTTGCACCAAAATAAGTGGAATTTCTGAGTTTTGCCCCAAAATAAGGAGAATTTTTGTCTTTTTGCCCCAACATATAGGGAATTTCTGCCTTTTTGCCCCACAATTAGGGGAATTTCTGCAATTTTGCTCCAAAATACAGGGAATTTCTGTCTTTTTGCCCGAAAATAAGGGGAATGCAAAACTTGTTGCCATAAAAAAAGGGAAATTTCTTCATTTTTTCTCCAAAATAAGGGAATTTCTGCCTTTTTGCCTCTGACTAAGTGGAATTTCTGTTTTTTTCCCCTAAAACAAAGGGAATTTCTGTCTTTTTTGCCCCAAAATTAGTGAAATTTCTGCAATTTTTCCCCAAAATAAGGGAAATTTCTGTCTTTTTGCCCTGAAATATGTGAAATTTCTGCAATTTTACCCCAAAATAAGGTGAATATCTGCCTTTTTGCCCCAAAAATGGGAATTTCTGATTTTTTGTCCCAAAATAAGAAAAATTTTTGCTTTTTTTCTCTTAAATAAGTGAAATTTCTGCAATTTTGCCCCAATATAAGGGAAATTTTTACAATTTTGCCCCAAAATAAGGGAAATTTCTGGAATTTTGCACCAAAATAAGTGGAATTTCTGAGTTTTGCCCCAAAATAAGGAGAATTTTTGTCTTTTTGCCCCAACATATAGGGAATTTCTGCCTTTTTGCCCCACAATTAGGGGAATTTCTGCAATTTTGCTCCAAAATACAGGGAATTTCTGTCTTTTTGCCCGAAAATAAAGGGAATGCAAAACTTGTTGCCATAAAAAAAGGGAAATTTCTTCATTTTTTCTCCAAAATAAGGGGAATTTCTGCCTTTTTGCCTCTGACTAAGTGGAATTTCTGTTTTTTTCCCCTAAAACAAAGGGAATTTCTGTCTTTTTTGCCCCAAAATTAGTGAAATTTCTGCAATTTTTCCCCAAAATAAGGGAAATTTCTGTCTTTTTGCCCTGAAATATGTGAAATTTCTGCAATTTTACCCCAAAATAAGGTAAATATCTGCCTTTTTGCCCCCAAAAATGGGAATTTCTGTTTTTTTGCCCCAAAATAAGAAAAATTTTTGCTTTTTTTCTCTTAAATAAGTGAAATTTCTGCAATTTTGCCCCAATATAAGGGAAATTTTTACAATTTTGCCCCAAAATAAGGGAAATTTCTGGAATTTTGCCCCAAAATACGTGGAATTTCTGAGTTTTACCCGAAAATAAGGAGATTTCTGTCTTTTTGCCCCAACATATAGGGAATTTCTGCCTTTTTGCCCAACAATTAGGGGAATTTTTGCAATTTTGCCCCAAAATAAGGGAAATTTCTGCAATTTTGCCCCAATGTAAAAGAAATTTCTGCAATTTTGCCCCAAAATAAGGGGAATTTCTGACAGTTTGCTCCGGAAAAGAGGAGATTTTCTGTATTTTTGCTCCAAAATAAGGAGAATTTCTGCTTTTTTGCCTGAAAATTATGAGAATTTCTGCAAGTATGCTTCAAAATACGGGGAATTTCTGCATTTTATCCCGAAAGTAAGGGGAATGTATACCTTTTTCCACAAAAAAGAGAAAATTTCTTAATTTTTGCCCCAAAATAAGAGGAATTTCTGCCTTTTTACCTCAAAATAAGTGAAATTTCTCCTTTTTTACCCAAAAATAAACGGAATTTCTGTCTTTTTGCAACAAAATAAAAGGAATTTTTGAATTATACCCTGAAATAAGTGATATTTCTGCAATTTTGCCCCAAAATAAAAGAAATTTCTGCCTTTTTGCCACAAAATAAGGGGAATTTCTGTCTTTTTGCCCCAAAATAAGAGAAATTTCTGGCTTTTTGCCCCCAAATAAGGGGAATTTCAGTTTTTTTAGCTCAAAATAAGGGGAATTTCAGCATTTTAACCTCAAAATAAGGTTAATTTCTGCATTTTTGCTCCAAAATATTAAGAATTTCTTAATTTTCTTCCCCAAAATAAGAAAAATTTCTGCCTTTATTCCCTGAAATAAGTGAAATTTCTGCAATTTTGCCCCAAAATAAGTGAAATTTCTGCAATTTTGCCCTAAAATAAGGGAAATTTCTGCAATTTTCCCCAAAATAAAGGAAATTTCTGGAATTTTGCCCCAAAATAAGTGGAATTTCTGAGTTTTTCCCCAAAAGAACGAGAATTTCTGTCTTTTTGCCTCAACATATAGGGAATTTCTGCAATTTTGCTCAAAAATGCAAAGAATTTCTGTCTTGTTGCCCGAAAATAAGTGGAATGCATAACTTATTGTCATAAAAAATGGAAATATCTTCATTTTTGCTCCAAAATAAGGGGAATTTCAGCCTTTTTGCCTCTAATTAAGTGGAATTTCTGTCTTTTTTACACAAACAAAGAGAATTTCTGTCTTTTTTGCCCCAAAATAAGGGGAATTTCTGACTTATTACCCTAAAATAAGTGAAATATCTGCAATTTTACCCCAAAATAAGGTGAATTTCTGCCTTTTTGCCCCAAAAAATGGAATTTCTGTTTTTTTGCCCCAAAATAAGAAAAATTTTTGCTTTTTTTCTCTGAAATAAGTGAAATTTCTGCAATTTTGCCCCAAAATAAGGGAAATTTTTACAATTTTGCCCCAAAATAAGGGAAATTTCTGGAATTTTGCCCCAAAATACGTGGAATTTCTGAGTTTTACCCGAAAATAAGGAGATTTCTGACTTTTTGCCCCAACATATAGGGAATTTCTGCCTTTTTGCCCAACAATTAGGGGAATTTCTGCAATTTTGCCCCAAAATAAGGGAAATTTCTGCAATTTTGCCCCAATGTAAAAGAAATTTCTGCAATTTTGCCCCAAAATAAGGGGAATTTCTGACAGTTTGCTCCCAAAAAGAGGAGATTTTCTGTATTTTTGCTCCAAAATAAGGAGAATTTCTGCTTTTTTGCCTGAAAATTATGAGAATTTCTGCAAGTATGCTTCAAAATACGGGGAATTTCTGCTTTTTATCCCGAAAGTAAGGGGAATGTATACCTTTTTCCACAAAAAAGGGAAATTTCTTAATTTTTGCCCCAAAATAAGAGGAATTTCTGCCTTTTTACCTCAAAATAAGTGAATTTTCTCCTTTTTTACCCAAAAATAAATGGAATTTCTGTCTTTTTGCAACAAAATAAAAGGAATTTTTGAATTATACCCTGAAATAAGTGATATTTCTCCAATTTTGCCCCAAAATAAAAGAAATTTCTGCCTTTTTGCCACAAAATAAGGGGAATTTCTGTCTTTTTGCCCCAAAATAAGAGAAATTTTTGGCTTTTTGCCCCCAAATAAGGGGAATTCCAGTTTTTTTACCTCAAAATAAGGGGAATTTCAGCCTTTTAACCTCAAAATAAGGGGAATTTCTGCATTTTTGCCCCAAAATATTAAGAATTTCTTAATTTTTTCCCCAAAATAAGAAAAATTTCTGCCTTTATTCCCTGAAATAAGTGAAATTTCTGCAATTTTGCCCCAAAATAAGTGAAATTTCTGCAATTTTGCCCTAAAATAAGGGAAATTTCTGCAATTTTGCCCCAAAATAAAGGAAATTTCTGGAATTTTGCCCCAAAATAAGTGGAATTTCTGAGTTTTCCCCCAAAAGAACGAGAATTTCTGTCTTTTTGCCCCAACATATAGGGAATTTCTGCAATTTTGCTCAAAAATGCAAAGAATTTCTGTCTTGTTGCCCGAAAATAAGTGGAATGCATAACTTTTTGTCATAAAAAATGGAAATATCTTCATATTTGCTCCAAAAAAAAGGGGAATTTCAGCCTTTTTGCCTCTAAATAAGTGGAATTTCTGTCTTTTTTACACAAACAAAGGGAATTTCTGTCTTTTTTGCCCCAAAATAAGGGGAATTTCTGACTTAATACCCTAAAATAAGTGAAATATCTGCAATTTTGCCCCAAAATAAGGGAAATTTCTGCCTTTTTGCCCTGAAATATGTGAAATTTCTGCAATTTTACCCCAAAATAAGGTGAATTTCTGCCTTTTTCCCCCAAAATAATGGGAATTTCTGCCTTTTTGCCCCAAAATAAAAAAATTTTTGCTTTTTTCTCTGAAATAAGTGAAATTTCTGCAATTTTGCCCCAAAATAAGGGAAATTTCTTGAATTTTGCCCCAAAATACGTGGAATTTCTGAGTTTTGCCCCAAAATAAGGAGAATTTCTGTCTTTTTGCCCCAACATGTAGGGAATTTCTTTTTTTTTCACCAACAATTAGGGAAATTTCTGCAATTTTGCCCCAAAATAAGTGAAATTTCTGCAATTCTGCCCCAATGTAAAGGAAATTTTTGCAATTTTGCTCCAAAATAAGGGGAATGTCTGACTGTTTGCTTCCGAAAAAAGGAGATTTTCTGTATTTTTGGTCCAAAATAAGGAGAATTTCTGCTTTTTTGCCCGAAAATTATGAGAATTTCTGCAATTATGCTTCAAAATACGGGAAATTTCTGCTTTTTATCCCGAATGTAAGGGGAATGTATACCTTTTTCCACAAAAAAAGGGAAATTTCTTAATTTTTGCCCCAAAATAAGAGGAATTTCTGCCTTTTTACCTCAAAATAAGTGAAATTTCTCCTTTTTTACCGAAAAATAAATGGAATTTATGTATTGTTGCAAAAAAATAAAAGGAATTTTTGAATTATACCCTGAAATAAGTGATATTTCTACAATTTTGCTCCAAAATAATAAAAATTTCTGCATTTTTGCTACAAAATAAGGGGATTTCTGTCTTTTTGCCCCAAAATAGGAGAAATTTTTGCCTTTTTGCACCCAAGTAAGGGGAATTTCAGCATTTTTACCTCAAAATAAGGGGAATTTCAGACTTTTTACCTCAAAATAAGGGTAATTTAAGCCTTTTAACATCAAAATAAGGGGAATTTCTGCATTTTTGCCACAAAATATTAAGAATTTCTAAATTTTTCCCCAAAATAAGAAAAATTTCTGCCTTTTTTCCCTGAAATAAGTGAAATTTCTGCAATTTTGCCCCAAATAAGTGAAATGTCTGCAATTTTACCCCAAAAAAAGGGAAATTTCTGCCCTTTTGCCCTGAAATATGTAAAATTTCTGCAATTTTACCCTAAAATAAGTTGAATTTCTGCATTTTTGCCCCAGAATAATTGGAATTTCTGGCTTTTAGCCCCAAAATAAGAAAAATTTTTGCTTTTTTTCTCTGAAATAAGTGAAATTTCTGCAATTTTGCCCTAAAATAAGGGAAATTTCTGCAATTTTGCCCCAAAATAAGGGAAATTTCTGGAATTTTGCCCCAAAATAAGTGGAATTTCTGAGATTTGCCCCAAAAGAACGACAATATCTGTCTTTTTGCCCCAACATATAGGGAATTTCTGCCTTTTTGCCCCACAATTAGGGGAATTTCTGCAATTTTGCTCCAAAATGCAAGGAATTTCTGTCTTGTTGCCCGTAAATAAGTGGAATGCATAAGTTTTTGCCATAAAAAAGGGAAATATCTTCATTTTTGCTCCAAAATAAGGGGAATTTCAGCCTTTTTGCCTCTAAATAAGTGGAATTTCTGTCTTTTTTACACAAACAAAGGGAATTTCTGTATTTTTTGCCCCAAAATAAGGGGAATTTCTGACTTATTACCCTAAAATAAGTGAAATATCTGCAATTTTGCCCCAAAATAAGGGAAATTTCTGCCTTTTTGCCCTGAAATATGTGAAATTTCTGCAATTTTACCCCAAAATAAGGTGAATTTCTGCCTTTTTCCCCCAAAATAATGGGAATTTCTGCCTTTTTGCCCCAAAATAAAAAAATTTTTGTTTTTTTCTCTGAAATAAGTGAAATTTCTGCAATTTTGCCCTAAAATAAGAGAAATTTCTGCCTTTTTGCCCTGATATTTGTGAAATTTCTGCAAATTTACCCCAAAATAAGGTGAATTTCTGCCTTTTTGCCCCAAAATAATGGGAATTTCTGTTTTTTATCCCTAAAATAAGAAAAATTTTTGCTTTTTTTTTCTTAAATAAGTGAAATTTCTGCAATTTTGCCCCAAAATAAGGGAAATTTCTGGAATTTTGCACCAAAATAAGTGGAATTTCTGAGTTTTGCCCCAAAATAAGGAGAATTTTTGTCTTTTTGCCCCAACATATAGGGAATTTCTGCCTTTTTGCCCCACAATTAGGGGAATTTCTGCAATTTTGCTCCAAAATACAGGGAATTTCTGTCTTTTTGCCCGAAAATAAAGGGAATGCAAAACTTGTTGCCATAAAAAAAGGGAAATTTCTTCATTTTTTCTCCAAAATAAGGGGAATTTCTGCCTTTTTGCCTCTGACTAAGTGGAATTTCTGTTTTTTTCTCCTAAAACAAAGGGAATTTCTGTCTTTTTTGCCCCAAAATTAGTGAAATTTCTGCAATTTTGCCCCAAAATAATGGAAATTTCTGTCTTTTTGCCCTGAAATATGTGAAATTTCTGCAATTTTACCCCAAAATAAGGTGAATTTCTGCCTTTTTGCCCCAAAAAATGGGAATTTCTGTTTTTTTGCCCCAAAATAAGAAAAATTTTTGCTTTTTTTCTCTGAAATAAGTGAAATTTCTGCAATTTTGCCCCAAAATAAGGGAAATTTTTACAATTTTGCCCCAAAATAAGGGAAATTTCTGGAATTTTGCCCCAAAATACGTGGAATTTCTGAGTTTTACCCGAAAATAAGGAGATTTCTGTCTTTTTGCCCCAACATATAGGGAATTTCTGCCTTTTTGCCCAACAATTAGGGGAATTTCTGCAATTTTGCCCCAAAATAAGGGAAATTTCTGCAATTTTGTCCCAATGTAAAAGAAATTTCTGCAATTTTGCCCCAAAATAAGGGGAATTTCTGACAGTTTGCTCCCGAAAAGAGGAGATTTTCTGTATTTTTGCTCCAAAATAAGGAGAATTTCTGCTTTTTTGCCTGAAAATTATGAGAATTTCTGCAAGTATGCTTCAAAATACGGGGAATTTCTGCTTTTTATCCCGAAAGTAAGGGGAATGTATACCTTTTTCCACAAAAAAGGGAAATTTCTTAATTTTTGCCCCAAAATAAGAGGAATTTCTGCCTTTTTACCTCAAAATAAGTGAAATTTCTCCTTTTTTACCCAAAAATAAATGGAATTTCTGTCTTTTTGCAACAAAATAAAAGGAATTTTTGAATTATACCCTGAAATAAGTGATATTTCTCCAATTTTGCCCCAAAATAAAAGAAATTTCTGCCTTTTTGCCACAAAATAAGGGGAATTTCTGTCTTTTTGCCCCAAAATAAGAGAAATTTTTGGCTTTTTGCCCCCAAATAAGGGGAATTTCAGTTTTTTTACCTCAAAATAAAGGGAATTTCAGCCTTTTAACCTCAAAATAAGGGGAATTTCTGCATTTTTGCCCCAAAATATTAAGAATTTCTTAATTTTTTTCCCAAAATAAGAAAAATTTCTGCCTTTATTCCCTGAAATATGTGAAATTTCTGCAATTTTACCCCAAAATAAGGTGAATTTCTGCCTTTTTGCCCCAAAAAATGGAATTTCTGTTTTTTTGCCCCAAAATAAGAAAAATTTTTGCTTTTTTTCTCTGAAATAAGTGAAATTTCTGCAATTTTGCCCCAAAATAAGGGAAATTTTTACAATTTTGCCCCAAAATAAGGGAAACTTCTGGAATTTTGCCCCAAAATACGTGGAATTTCTGAGTTTTACCTCAAAATAAGGAGATTTCTGTCTTTTTGCCCCAACATATAGGGAATTTCTGCCTTTTTGCCCAACGATTAGGGGAATTTCTGCAATTTTGCCCCAAAATAAGGGAAATTTCTGCAATTTTGCCCCAATGTAAAAGAAATTTCTGCAAATTTGCCCCAAAATAAGGGGAATTTCTGACAGTTTGCTCCCGAAAAGAGGAGATTTTCTGTATTTTTGCTCCAAAATAAGGAGAATTTCTGCTTTTTTGCCTGAAAATTATGAGAATTTCTGCAAGTATGCTTCAAAATACGGGGAATTTCTGCTTCTTATCCCGAAAGTAAGGGGAATGTATACCTTTTTCCACAAAAAAGAGAAATTTCTTAATTTTTGCCCCAAAATAAGAGGAATTTCTGCCTTTTTACCTCAAAATAAATGAAATTTCTCCTTTTTTACCCAAAAATAAATGGAATTTCTGTCTTTTTGCAACAAAATAAAAGGAATTTTTGAATTATACCCTGAAATAAGTGATATTTCCCCAATTTTGCCCCAAAATAAAAGAAATTTCTGCCTTATTGCCACAAAATAAGGGGAATTTCTGTCTTTTTGCCCCAAAATAAGAGAAATTTTTGGCTTTTTTCCCCCAAATAAGGGGAATTTCAGTTTTTTTACCTCAAAATAAGGGGAATTTCAGCCTTTTAACCTCAAAATAAGGGGAATTTCTGCATTTTTGCCCCAAAATATTAAGAATTTCTTAATTTTTTCCCCAAAATAAGAAAAATTTCTGCCTTTATTCCCTGAAATAAGTGAAATTTCTGCAATTTTGCCCCAAAATAAGTGAAATTTCTGCAATTTTGCCCTAAAATAAGGGAAATTTCTGCAATTTTGCTCCAAAATAAAGGAAATTTCTGGAATTTTGCCCCAAAATAAGTGGAATTTCTAAGTTTTTCCCCAAAAGAACGAGAATTTCTGTCTTTTTGCCCCAACATATAGGGAATTTCTGCAATTTTGCTCAAAAATGCAAAGAATTTCTGTCTTGTTGCTCGAAAATAAGTGGAATGCATAAGTTTTTGTCATAAAAAATGGAAATATCTTCATTTTTGCTCCAAAAAAAGGGGAATTTCAGCTTTTTTGCCTCTAAATAAGTGGAATTTCTGTCTTTTTTACACAAACAAAGGGAATTTCTGTCTTTTTTGCCCCAAAATAAGGGGAATTTCTGACTTAATACCCTAAAATAAGTGAAATATCTGCAATTTTGCCCCAAAATAAGGGAAATTTCTGCCTTTTTGCCCTGAAATATGTGAAATTTCTGCAATTTTACCCCAAAATAAGGTGAATTTCTGCCTTTTTCCCCCAAAATAATGGGAATTTCTGCCTTTTTGCCCCAAAATAAAAAAATTTTTGCTTTTTTCTCTGAAATAAGTGAAATTTCTGCAATTTTGCCCCAAAATAAGGGAAATTTCTTGAATTTTGCCCCAAAATACGTGGAATTTCTGAGTTTTGCCCCAAAATAAGGAGAATTTCTGTCTTTTTGCCCCAACATGTAGGGAATTTCTGCCTTTTTCCCCAACAATTAGGGAAATTTCTGCAATTTTGCCCCAAAATAAGGGAAATTTCTGCAATTCTGCCCCAATGTAAAGGAAATTTTTGCAATTTTTCTCCAAAATAAAGGGAATTTCTGACTGTTTGCTTCCGAAAAAAGGAGATTTTCTGTATTTTTGCTCCAAAATAAGGAGAATTTCTGCTTTTTTGCCCGAAAATTATGAGAATTTCTGCAATTATGCTTCAAAATACGGGAAATTTCTGCTTTTTATCCCGAAAGTAAGGGGAATGTATACCTTTTTCA
This sequence comes from Micromys minutus, assembly GCF_963924665.1. NCBI lineage: Eukaryota > Metazoa > Chordata > Mammalia > Rodentia > Muridae > Micromys > Micromys minutus. Next base: position 43,739 of record NW_027667690.1, on the reverse strand, counting down.
ACAAAAAAAGGGAAATTTCTTAATTTTTGCCCCAAAATAAGAGGAATTTCTGCCTTTTTACCTCAAAATAAGTGAAATTTCTCCTTTTTTACCCAAAAATAAATGGAATTTCTGTATTGTTGCAAAAAAATAAAAGGAATTTTTGAATTATACCCTGAAATAAGTGATATTTCTACAATTTTGTTCCAAAATAATAAAAATTTCTGCATTTTTGCTACAAAATAAGGGGAATTTCTGTCTTTTTGCCCCAAAATAGGAGAAATTTCTGCCTTTTTGCACCCAAGTAAGGGGAATTTCAGCATTTTTACCTCAAAATAAGGGGAATTTCAGACTTTTTACCTCAAAATAAGGGGAATTTAAGCCTTTTAACATCAAAATAAGAGGAATTTCTGCATTTTTGCCACAAAATATTAAGAATTTCTTAATTTTTCCCTAAAATAAGAAAAATTTCTGCCTTTTTTCCCTGAAATAAGTGAAATTTCTGCAATTTTGCCCCAAAATAAGTGAAATGTCTGCAATTTTGCTCCAAAATAAGGGAAATTTCTGCCTTTTTGCCCTGAAATATGTGAAATTTCTGCAATTTTACCCTAAAATAAGGTGAATTTCTGCATTTTTGCCCCAAAATAATTGGAATTTCTGGCTTTTAGCCCCAAAATAAGAAAAATTTTTGCTTTTTTTCTCTGAAATAAGTGAAATTTCTGCAATTTTGCCCTAAAATAAGGGAAATTTCTGCAATTTTGCCCCAAAATAAGGGAAATTTCTGGAATTTTGCCCCAAAATAAGTGGAATTTCTGAGTTTTCCCCAAAAGAACGACAATATCTGTCTTTTTGCCCCGACATATAGGGAATTTCTGCCTTTTTGCCCCACAATTAGGGGAATTTCTGCAATTTTGCTCCAAAATGCAAGGAATTTCTGTCTTGTTGCCCGAAAATAAGTGGAATGCATAAGTTTTTGCCATAAAAAAGGGAAATATCTTCATTTTTGCTCCAAAATAAGGGGAATTTCAGCCTTTTTGTCTCTAAATAAGTGGAATTTCTATCTTTTTTACACAAACAAAGGGAATTTCTGTATTTTTTGCCCCAAAATAAGGGGAATTTCTGACTTATTACCCTAAAATAAGTGAAATATCTGCAATTTTGCCCCAAAATAAGGGAAATTTCTGCCTTTTTGCCCTGAAATATGTGAAATTTCTGCAATTTTACCCCAAAATAAGGTGAATTTCTGCATTTTTCCCCCAAAATAATGGGAATTTCTGCCTTTTTGCCCCAAAATAAAAAAATTTTTGCTTTTTTTCTCTGAAATAAGTGAAATTTCTGCAATTTTGCCCTAAAATAAGAGAAATTTCTGCCTTTTTGCCCTGATATTTGTGAAATTTCTGCAAATTTACCCCAAAATAAGGTGAATTTCTGCCTTTTTGCCCCAAAATAATGGGAATTTCTGTTTTTTATCCCTAAAATAAGAAAAATTTTTGCTTTTTTTCTCTGAAATAAGTGAAATTTCTGCAATTTTGCCCCAAAATAAGGGAAATTTCTGCAATTTTGCCCCAAAATAAGGGAAATTTCTGCAATTTTGCCCCAAAATACGGAGAATTTCTGTCTTTTTGCCCCAACATATAGGGAATTTCTGCCTTTTTCCCCAACAATTAGGGAAATTTCTGCAATTTTGCCCCAAAATAAGGGAAATTTCTGCAATTTTGCCCCAAAAAAGGGAAATTTCTGGAATTTACCCCAAAATAAGTGGAATTTCTGAGTTTTGCCCCAATGGAACGAGAATTTCTGTCTTTTTGCCCCAACATATAGGGAATTTCTGCCTTTTTGCCCCACAATTAGGGGAATTTCTGCAATTTTGCTAAAAAATGCAAGGAATTTCAGTCTTGTTGCCCGAAAATAAGTGGAATGCATAACTTTTTGCCATAAAAAATGGAAATATCTTCATTTTTGCTCCAAAATAAGGGGAATTTCAGCCTTTTTGCCTCTAAATAAGTGGAATTTCTGTCTTTTTTACACAAACAAAGGGAATTTCTGTCTTTTTTGCCCCAAAATAAGGGGAATTTCTGACTTATTACCCTAAAATAGTGAAATATCTGCAATTTTGCCCCAAAATAAGGGAAATTTCTTCCTTTTTGCCCTGAAATATGTGAAATTTCTGCAATTTTACCCCAAAATAAGGTAAATTTCTGCCTTTTTCCCCCAAAATAATGGGAATTTCTGTTTTTTTGCCCTAAAATAAGAAAAATTTTTGCTTTTTTCTCTGAAATAAGTGAAATTTCTGCAATTTTGCTCCAAAATAAGGGAAATTTCTGCAATTTTGCCCCAAAATAAGGGAAATTTCTTGAATTTTGCCCCAAAATACGTGGAATTTCTGAGTTTTGCCCCAAAATAAGGAGAATTTCTGTCTTTTTGCCCCAACATATAGAGAATTTCTGCCTTTTTCCCCAACAATTAGGGAAATTTCTGCAATTTTGCCCCAAAATAAGGGAAATTTCTGCAATTTTGCCCCAATGTAAAGGAAATTTCTGCAATTTTGCTCCAAAATAAGGGGAATTTCTGACTGTTTGCTTCCAAAAAAAGGAGATTTTCTGTATTTTTGCTTCAAAATAAAGAGAATTTCTGCTTTTTTGCCCGAAAATTATGAGAATTTCTGCAATTATGCTTCAAAATACGGGGAATTTCTGCTTTTTATCCCGAAAGTAAGGGGAATGTATACCTTTTTCCACAAAAAAAGGGAAATTTCTTAATTTTTGCCCCAAAATAAGAGGAATTTCTGCCTTTTTACCTCAAAATAAGTGAAATTTCTCCTTTTTTACCCAAAAATAAATGGAATTTCTGTCTTTTTGCCTCTAAATAAGTGGAATTTCTGTCTTTTTCTCCCAAAACAAAGGGAATTTCTGTCTTTTTTGCCCCAAATAGAAAGAATTTCTGACTTATTACCCTGAAATAAATGAAATTTCTGCAATTTTGCCCCCAAAAAAGGTAAATTCCTGGAATTTTGCCCCAAAATAAAGGAAATTTCTTGAATTTTGCCCCAAAATAAGGGGAATTTCTGATTTTTGCCCCAAAATAAAGGGAATTTCTGCCTTTTGTCCCAAAATTAGGGGAATTTCTGCAATTTTGCTCCAAAATACGGGGAATTTCTGCCTTTTTGCCCAAAAATAATGGGAATGCATACCTTTTTGCCATAAAAAGGGAAATTTCTTCATTTTTGCTTCAAAATTAAGGGAATTTCTGCCTTTTTGCCTCTAAATAAGTGGAATTTCTGTCTTTTTCTCCCAAAACAAAGGGAATTTCTGTCTTTTTTGTCCCAAATAGAAAGAATTTCTGACTTATTACCCTGAAATAAATGAAATTTCTGCAATTTTGCCCCAAAATAAGGGAATTTCTGCAATTTTGCCCCAATGTAAAGGAATTTTCTGCAAATTTGACCCAAAATAATGGTAATTTCTGACTGTTTGCTCTCAAAAAAAGGAGATTTTCTGTCTTTTTGCCCCAAAATAAGGAGAATTTCTGCTTTTTTGCCCGAAAATAATGAGAATTTCTGCAATTTTGCTTCAAAATACGGGGAATTTCTGCTTTTAATCACGAAAGTAAGGGGAATGTATACCTTTTGCAACAAAAAAGGGTAATTTCTTCATTTTTGCCCCAAAATAAGAGGAATTTCTGCCTTTTTACCTCAAAATAAGTGAAATTTCTCCCTTTTTACCCAAAAATAAATGGAATTTTCATCTTTTTGCCTCAAAATATAAGGAATTTTTGAATTATGCCCTGAAAAAAGTGATATTTCTGCAATTTTGCCCCCCCAAAAAAAGAAATTTCTGACTTTTTGCCAAAAAATAAGGGGAATTTCTGTCTTTTTGCCCCAAAATAAGGGAAATTTCTGCCTTTTTGCCCCCAAATAAGGGGAATTTCAGCATTTTTACCTCAAAGTAAGGGGAATTTCTGCATTTTTGCCACAAAATATTAAGAATTTTTGCATTTTTGCCCCAAAATAAGGAAAATTTCTGTCTTTTTTCCTGAAATACGTGAAATTTCTGCAATTTTGCCCCAAAATAAGTGAAATTTCTGCAATTTTGCCCGAAAATAAGGGAAATTTCTGGCTTTTTGCATTAAATTTGTGAAATTTTTGCAATTTTACCCAAAAATAAGGTGAATTTCTGCCTTTTTGCTCCAAAATAATGGGAATTTCTGTTTTTTTGCCCTAAAATAAGAAAAATTTTTGCTTTTTTCTCTGAAATAAGTGAAATTTCTGCAATTTTGCCCCAAAATAAGGGAAATTTCTGCAATTTTGCCCCAAAATAAGGGAAATTTCTGCAATTTTGCCCCAAAATAAGGGAAATTTCTGCAATTTTGCCCCAATGTAAAGGAAATTTCTGCAATTTTGCTCCAAAATAAGGGGAATTTCTGATTGTTTGCTTCCGAAAAAAGGAGATTTTCTGTATTTTTGCTCCAAAATAAGAAGAATTTCTGCTTTTTTGCCCGAAAATTATGAGAATTTCTGCAATTATGCTTCAAAATACGGGGAATTTCTGCTTTTTATCCCGAAAGTAAGGGGAATGTATACCTTTTTCCACAAAAAAAGGGAAATTTCTTAATTTTTGCCCCAAAATAAGAGGAATTTCTGCCTTTTTACCTCAAAATAAGTGAAATTTCTCCTTTTTTACCAAAAAATAAATGGAATTTCTGTCTTTTTGCAACAAAATAAAAGGAATTTTTGAATTATACCCTGAAATAAGTGATATTTCTGCAATTTTGCCCCAAAATAATAAAAATTTCTGCCTTTTTGCTACAAAATAAGGGGTATTTCTGTCTTTTTCCCCCAAAATAAGAAAAATTTCTGCCTTTTTGCACCCAAATAAGGGGAATTTCAGCCTTTTTACCTCAAAATAAGGGGAATTTCAGCCTTTTTACCTCAAAATAAGGGGAATTTCTGCATTTTTGCCACAAAATATTAAGAATTTCTTAATTTTTTCCCCAAAATAAGGAAAATTTCTGCCTTTTTTCCCTGAAATAATTGAAATTTCTGCAATTTTGCCCCAAAATAAGTGAAATTTCTGCAATTTTGCCCCAAAATAGGGAAATTTCTGCCTTTTTGCCCTGAAATATGTGAAATTGCTTCAATTTTACCCTAAAATAAGGTGAATTCCTGCCTTTTTGCCCCACAATTAGGGAAATTTCTGCAATTTTGCTCCAATATGCAAGGAATTTCTGTTTTGTTGCCCGAAAATAAGTGGAATGCATAACTTTTTGCCATAAAAAAGGGAAATATCTTCATTTTTGCTCCAAAATAAGGGGAATTTCAGCCTTTTTGCCTCTAAATAAGTGGAATTTCTGTCTTTTTTACACAAACAAAGGTAATTTCTGTCTTTTTTGCCCCAAAATAAGGGGAATTTCTGACTTATTACCCTAAAATAAGTGAAATATCTGCAATTTTGCCCCAAAATAAGGGAAATTTCTGCCTTTTTGCCCTGAAATATGTGAAATTTCTGCAATTTTACCCCCAAATAAGGTGAATTTCTGCCTTTTTTTCCCAAAATAATGGGAATTTCTGCCTTTTTGCCCCAAAATAAAAAAATTTTTGTTTTTTTTCTCTGAAATAAGTGAAATTTCTGCAATTTTGCCCTAAAATAAGAGAAATTTCTGCCTTTTGCCCTGAAATTTGTGAAATTTCTGCAAATTTACCCCACAATAAGGTGAATTTCTGCCTTTTTGCCCCAAAATAATGGGAATTTCTGTTTTTTGCCCTAAAATAAGAAAAATTTTTGCTTTTTTTCTCTGAAATAAGTGAAATTCCTGCAATTTTGCCCCAAAATAAGTGAAATTTCTGCAATTTTGCCCCAAAATAAGGGAAATTTCTGCAATTTTGCCCCAAAAATAGGGAAATTTCTTGAATTTTGCCCCAAAATACGTGGAATTTCTGAGTTTTGCCCCAAAAAAAGGAGAATTATTGTCTTTTTGCCCCAACATATAGGGAATTTCTGCCTTTTTTCCCAACAATTAGGGAAATTTCTGCAATTTTGCCCCCAAAATAAGGAAAATTTCTGCAATTTTGCCCCAAAATAAGTGAAATGTCTGCAATTTTGCCCCAAAATAAGGGAAATTTCTGACTTTTTGCCCTGAAATATGTGAAATTTCTGCAATTTTACCCTAAAATAAGGTGAATTTCTGCATTTTTGCCCCAAAATATTGGGAATTTCTGCATTTTAGCCCCAAAATAAGAAAAATTTTTGCTTTTTTTCTTTGAAATAAGTGAAATTTCTGCAATTTTGCCTTAAAATAAGGGAAATTTTTGCAATTTTGCCCCAAAATAAGGGAAATTTCTGAGTTTTTCCCAAAAGAACGAGAATTTCTGTCTTTTTGCCCCAACATATAGGGAATTTCTGCCTTTTTGCCCCACAATTAGGGGAATTTCTGCAATTTTGCTCAAAAATGCAAGGAATTTCTGTCTTGTTGCCCGAAAATAAGTGGAACGCATAACTTTTTGCCATAAAAAAGGGAAATATCTTCATATTTGCTCCAAAATAAGGGGAATTTCAGCCTTTTTGCCTCTAAATAAGTGGAATTTCTGTCTTTTTTACACAAACAAAGGAAATTTCTGTCTTTTTTGCCCCAAAATAAGGGGAATTTCTGACTTATTACCCTAAAATAAGTGAAATATCTGCAATTTTGCCCCCAAATTAGGGAAATTTCTGCCTTTTTGCTCTGAAATATGTGAAATTTCTGCAATTTTACCCCAAAATAAGGTGAATTTCTGCCATTTTCCCCCAAAATAATGGGAATTTCTGCCTTTTTGCCCCAAAATAAAAAAATTTTTGCTTTTTTTCTCTGAAATAAGTGAAATTTCTGCAATTTTGCCCTAAAATAAGAGAAATTTCTGCTTTTTTGCCAAGAAATTTGTGAAATTTCTGCAATTTTACCCAAAAATAAGGTGAATTTCTGCCTTTTTGCCCCAAAATAATGGGAATTTCTGCCTTTTTGCCCCAAAATAAGAAAAATTTTTGCTTTTTTCTCTGAAATAAGTGAAATTTCTGCAATTTTGCCCCAAAATAAGGGAAATTTCTGCAATTTTGCACCAAAATAAGGGAAATTTCTGGAATTTTGCCCCAAAATACGTGGAATTTCTGAGTTTTGCCCCAAAATAAGGAGAATTTCTGTCTTTTTGCCCCAACATATAGGGAATTTCTGCCTTTTTTCCCAACAATTAGGGAAATTTCTGCAATTTTGCCCCAAAATAAGGGAAATTTCTGCAATTTTGCCACAATGTAAAGGAAATTTCTGGAATTTACCCCAAAATAAGTGGAATTTCTGACTGTTTGCTTCCGAAAAAAGGAGATTTTCTGTATTTTTGCTCCAAAATAAGGAGAATTTCTGCTTTTTTGCCCGAAAATTATGAGAATTTCTGCAATTATGCTTCAAAATACGGGGAATTTCTGCTTTTTATCCCGAAAGTAAGGGGAATGTATACCTTTTTCAACAAAAAAAGGGAATCTTCTTAATTTTTGCCCCAAAATAAGAGTAATTTCTGCCTTTTTACCTCAAAATAAGTGAAATTTCTCCTTTTTTACCCAAAAATAAATGGAATTTCTGTCTTGTTGCAACAAAATAAAAGGAATTTTTGAATTATACCCTGAAATAAGTGATATTTCTACAATTTTGCCCCAAAATAATAAAAATTTCTGCCTTTTTGCTACAAAATAAGGGGAATTTCTGTCTTTTTGCCCCAAAATAGGAGAAATTTCTGCCTTTTTGCACCCAAGTAAGGGGAATTTCAGCCTTTTTACCTCCAAATAAGAGGAATTTCAGCCTTTTAACCTCAAAATAAGGGGAATTTCTGCATTTTTGCCACAAAATATTAAGAATTTCTTAATTTTTCCCCAAAATAAGGAAAATTTCTGCCTTTTTTCCCTGAAATAAGTGAAATTTCTGCAATTTTGCCCCAAAATAAGTGAAATGTCTGCCTTTTTCCCCCAAAATAATGGGAATTTCTGCCTTTTTGCCCCAAAATAAAAAAATTTTTGCTTTTTTTCTCTGAAATAAATGAAATTTCTGCAATTTTGCCCTAAAATAAGAGAAATTTCTGCCTTTTGCCATGAAATTTGTGAAATTTCTGCAATTTTACCCCAAAATAAGGTGAATTTCTGCCTTTTTGCCCCAAAATAATGGGAATTTCTGTTTTTTTGCCCTAAAATAAGAAAAATTTTTGCTTTTTTTCTCTGAAATAAGTGAAATTTCTGCAATTTTGCTCCAAAATAAGGGAAATTTTTGCAATTTTGCACCAAAATAAAAGAAATTTCTTGAATTTTGCCCCTAAATACGTGGAATTTCTGAGCTTTGCCCCAAAATAAGGAGAATTTCTGTCTTTTTGCCCCAACATATAGGGAATTTCTGCCTTTTTTCCCAACAATTAGGGAAATTTCTGCAATTTTGCCCCAAAATAAGGGAAATTTCTGCAATTTTGCCCCAATGTAAAGGAAATTTCTGCAATTTTGCTCCAAAATAAGGGGAATTTCTGACTGTTTGCTTCCGAAAAAAGGAGATTTTCTGTATTTTTGCTCCAAAATAAAGAGAATTTCTGCTTTTTTGCCCGAAAATTATGAGAATTTCTGCAATTATGCTTCAAAATACGGGGAATTTCTGCTTTTTATCCCGAACGTAGGGGGAATGTATACCTTTTTCCACAAAAAAAGGGAATTTTCTTAATTTTTGCCCCAAAATAAGAGGAATTTCTGCCTTTTTACCTCAAAATAAGTGAAATTTCTCCTTTTTTACCCAAAAATAATATAATTTCTGTCTTGTTGCAACAAAATAAAAGGAATTTTTGAATTATACCCTGAAATAAGTGATATTTCTACAATTTTGCCCCAAAATAATAAAAATTTCTGCCTTTTTGCTACAAAATAAGGAGAATTTCTGTCTTTTTGCCCCAAAATAGGAGAAATTTCTGCCTTTTTGCACCCAAGTAAGGGGAATTTCAGCCTTTTTACCTCAAAATAAGGGGAATTTCAGCCTTTTTACCTCAAAATAAGGGGAATTTCAGCCTTTTAAACTCAAAATAAGGGGAATTTCTGCATTTTTGCCACAAAATATTAAGAATTTATTAATTTTTCCCCAAAATAAGGAAAATTTCTGCCTTTTTTCCCTGAAATAAGGGAAATTTCTGCAATTTTGCCCCAAAATAAGTGAAATGTCTGCAACTTTGCACCAAAATAAGGGAAATTTCTGCCTTTTTGCCCTGAAATATGTGAAATTTCTGCAATTTTACCCTAAAATAAGGTGAATTTCTGCGTTTTTGCCCCAAAATAATTGGAATTTCTGCCTTTTAGCCCCAAAATAAAAAAAATTTTTGCTTTTTTTCTCTGAAATAAGTGAAATTTCTGCAATTTTGCCCTAAAATAAAGGAAATTTCTGCAATTTTGCCCCAAAATAAGGGGAATTTCTGCAATTTTGCCCCAAAATAAGGGAAATTTCTGCAATTTTGCCTCAAAATACGTGGAATTTCTGAGTTTTGCCCCAAAATAAGGAGAATTTCTGTCTTTTTGCCCCAACATATAGGGAATTTCTGCTTTTTTTTCCAACAATTAGGGAAATTTCTGAAATTTTGCCCCAAAATAAGGGAAATTTCTGCAATTTTGCCCCAATGTAAAGGAAATTTCTGCAATTTTGCTCCAAAATAAGGGGAATTTCTGACTGTTTGCTTCCGAAAAAAGGAGATTTTCTGTATTTTTGCTCCAAAATAAGGAGAATTTCTGCTTTTTTGCCCGAAAATTATGAGAATTTCTGCAATTATGCTTCAAAATACGGGGAATTTCTGCTTTTTATCCCGAAAGTAAGGGGAATGTATAACTTTTTCCACAAAAAAAGGGAAATTTCTTAATTTTTGCCCCAAAATAAGAGGAATTTCTTCCTTTTTACCTCAAATTAAGTGAAATTTCTCCTTTTTTACCCGAAAATAAATGGAATTTCTGTCTTTTTGCAACAAAATAAAAGGAATTTTTGAATTATACCCTGAAATAAGTGAAATTTCTGCAATTTTGCCCCAAAATAATAAAAATTTCTGCCTTTTTGCTACAAAATAAGGGGAATTTCTGTCTTTTTGCCCCAAAATAAGAGAAATTTCTGCCTTTTTGCAACCAAATAAGGGGAATTTCAGACTTTTTACCTCAAAATAAGGAGAATTTCAGCCTTTTTACCTCAAAATAACGGGAATTTCTGCATTTTTGCCACAAAATATTAAGAATTTCTTAATTTTTTCCTCAAAATAAGGCAAATTTCTGCCTTTTTTTCCTGAAATAATTCAAATTTCTGCAATTTTGCCCCAAAATAAGTGAAATTTCTGCAATTTTGCACCAAAATAAGGGAAATTTCTTCCTTTTTGCCCTGAATATGTGAAATTGCTGCAATTTTGCCCTAAAATAAGGTGAATTTCTGCCTTTTTGCCCCACAATTAGGGGAATTTCTGCAATTTTGCTCCAAAATGCAAGGAATTTCTGTCTTGTTGCCCGAAAATAAGTGGAATGCATTTCTTTTTGCCATAAAAAAGGGAAATATCTTCATTTTTGCTCCAAAATAAGGGGAATTTCAGCCTTTTTGCCTCTAAATAAGTGGATTTTCTGTCTTTTTTACACAAACAAAGGGAATTTCTGTCTTTTTTGCCCCAAAATAAGGGGAATTTCTGACTTATTACCCTAAAATAAGTGAAATATCTGCAATTTTGCCCCAAAATAAGGGAAATTTCTGACTTTTTGCCCTGAAATATGTGAAATTTCTGCAATTTTACCCCAAAATAAGGTGAATTTCTGCATTTTTCCCCCAAAATAATGAAAATTTCTGCATTTTTGCCCCAAAATAAAAAAATTTTTTGCTTTTTTTCTCTGAAATAAGTGAAATTTCTGCAATTTTGCCCTAAAATAAGAGAAATTTCTGCCTTTTTGCCATGAATATGTGAAATTTCTGCAATCTTACCCCAAAATAAGGTGAATTTCTGCCATTTTGACCCAAAATAATGGGAATTTCTGTTTTTTTGCCCTAAAATAAGAAAATTTTTTGCTTTTTTCTCTGAAATAAGTGAAATTTCTGCAATTTTGCCCCAAAATAAGGGAAATTTCTGCAATTTTGCCCCAAAATAAGGGAAATTTCTGCAATTTTGCCCTAAAATAAGGGAATTTTCTGCAATTTTGCCCCAAATATGGGAAATTTCTGGAATTTTGCTTCAAAATAAGTGGAATTTCTGAGTTTTGCCCCAAAATAGGAGAAATTTCTGCCTTTTTGCACCCAAGTAAGGGGAATTTCAGCATTTTTACCTCAAAATAAGGGGAATTTCAGACTTTTTACCTCAAAATAAGGGGAATTTAAGCCTTTTAACATCAAAATAAGGGGAATTTCTGCATTTTTGCCACAAAATATTAAGAATTTCTTAATTTTTCCCAAAATAAGGAAAATTTCTGCTTTTTTTTCCCTGAAATAAGTGAAATTTCTGCAATTTTTCCCCAAATAAGTGAAATGTCTGCAATTTTGCCCCAAAATAAGGGAAATTTCTGCCTTTTTGCCCTGAAATATGTGAAATTTCTGCAATTTTACCCTAAAATAAGGTGAATTTCTGAATTTGTGCCTTAAAATAATTGGAATTTCTGCCTTTTAACCCCAAAATAAGAAAAATTTTTGCTTTTTTTCTCTGAAATAAGTGAAATTTCTGCAATTATGCCCTAAATTAAGGGAAATTTCTGCAATTTTGCCCCAAAATAAGGGAAATTTCTGGAATTTTGCCCCAAAATAAGTGGAATTTCTGAGTTTTGCCCCAAAAGAACGACAATATTTGTCTTTTTGCCCCAACATATAGGGAATTTCTGCCTTTTTGCCCCACAATTTGGGGAGTTTCTGCAATTTTGCTCCAAAATGCAAGGAATTTCTGTATTGTTACCCGAAAATAAGTGGAATGCATAACTTTTTGCCATAAAATAGAAATATCTTCATTTTTGCTCCAAAATAAGGGGAATTTCAGCCTTTTTGCCTCTAAATAAGTGGAATTTCTGTCTTTTTTACACAAACAAAGGGAATTTCTTTCTTTTTTGCCCCAAAATAAGGGGAATTTCTGACTTATTACCCTAAAATAAGTGAAATATCTGCAATTTTGCCCCAAAATAAGGGAAATTTCTGCCTTTTTGCCCTGAAATATGTGAAATTTCTGCAATTTTACCCCAAAATAAGGTGAATTTCTGCCTTTTTCCCCCAAAATAATGGGAATTTCTGCCTTTTTGCCCCAAAATAAAAAAAATTTTGCTTTTTTTCTCTGAAATAAGTGATATTTCTGCAATTTTGCCCTAAAATAAGAGAAATTTCTGCAATTTTTCCCTATAATAAGGGAAATGTCTGCAATTTTGCCCCAAAATAGAGGGAATTTCTCACTTTTTGCCTCAAAATAAAGGAAATTTCAGCCTTTTTACCTGAAAATAAGTGAAATTTCTGCAATTTTGCCCCCAAAAAAGGTAAATTCCTGCAATTTTGCCCCAAAATAAAGGAAATTTCTTGAATTTTGCCCCAAAATAAGGGGAATTTCTGATTTTTGCCCCAAAATAAAGGGAATTTCTGCCTTTTGTCCCAAAATTAGGGGAATTTCTGCAATTTTGCTCCAAAATACGGGGAATTTCTGCCTTTTTGCCCAAAAATAATGGGAATGCATACCTTTTTGCCATAAAAAGGGAAATTTCTTCATTTTTGCTTCAAAATTAAGGGAATTTCTGCCTTTTTGCCTCTAAATAAGTGGAATTTCTGTCTTTTTCTCCCAAAACAAAGGGAACTTCTGACTTTTTTGCCCCAAATAGAAAGAATTTCTGACTTATTACCCTGAAATAAATAAAATTTCTGCAATTTTGCCCCAAAATAAGGGAACTTCTGCAATTTTGCCCCAATATAAAGGAAATTTCTGCAATTTTGACCCAAAATAATGGTAATTTCTGACTGTTTGCTCTCAAAAAAAGGAGATTTTCTGTCTTTTTGCCCCAAAATAAGGAGAATTTCTGCTTTTTTGCCCGAAAATTATGAGAATTTCTGCAATTATGCTTCAAAATACGGGGAATTTCTGCTTTTTATCCTGAAATTAAGGGGAATGTATACCTTTTTCCACAAAAAAGGGTAATTTCTTCATTTTTGCCCCAAAATAAGAGGAATTTCTGCCTTTTTACCTCAAAATAAGTTTAATTTCTCCCTTTTTACCCAAAAATAAATGGAATTTTCGTCTTTTTGCCTCAAAATATAAGGAATTTTTGAATTATGCCCTGAAAAAAGTGATATTTCTGCAATTTTGCCCCCCCCCAAAAAAGAAATTTCTGACTTTTTGCCACAAAATAAGGGGAATTTCTGTCTTTTTGCCCCAAAATAAGGGAAATTTCTGCCTTTTTGCCCCCAAATAAGGGGAATTTCAGCCTTTTTACCTCAAAGTAAGGGGAATTTCTGCATTTTTGCCACAAAATATTAAGAATTTCTGCATTTTTGCCCCAAAATAAGGTAAATTTCTGCCTTTTTTCCTGAAATAAGTGAAATTTCTGCAATTTTGCCCCAAAATAAGTGAAATTTCTGCAATTTTGCCCGAAAATAAGGGAAATTTCTAGCTTTTTGCCCTGAAATTTGTGAAGTTTTTGCAATTTTACCCCAAAATAAGGTGAATTTCTGCCTTTTTGCTCCAAAATAATGGGAATTTCTGTTTTTTTGCCCTAAAATAAGAAAAATTTTTGCTTTTTTCTCTGAAATAAGTGAAATTTCTGCAATTTTGCCACAAAATAAGGGATATTTCTGCAATTTTGCCCCAAGATAAGGGAAATTTCTGGAATTTTGCCCCAAAATACGTGGAATTTCTGAGTTTTGCGCCAAAATAAAGAGAATTTCTGTCTTTTTGCCCCAACATATAGAAAATTTCTGCCTTTTTCCCAACAATTAGGGAAATTTCTGCAATTTTGCCCCAAAATAAGCGAAATTTCTGCAATTTTGCCCCAATGCAAAGGAAATTTCTGCAATTTTTCTGCAAAATAAGGGGAATTTCTGACTCTTTGCTTCCAAAAAAAGATTTTCTGTATTTTTGCTCCAAAATAAAGAGAATTTCTGCTTTTTTGCCCGAAAATTATGAGAATTTCTGCAATTATGCTTCAAAATACGGGGAATTTCTGCTTTTTATCCCGAAAGTAAGGGGAATGTAAACCTTTTACCACAAAAAAGGGAAATTTTTAAATTTTTGCCCCAAAATAAGAGGAATTTCTGCCTTTTTACCTCAAAATAAGTGAAATTTCTCCTTTTTTACCCAAAAATAAATGGAATTTCTGTCTTTTTGCAACAAAATAAAAGGAATTTTTGAATTATACCCTGAAATAAGTGATATTTCTGCAATTTTGCCCCAAAATAAAAGAAATTTCTGCCTTTTTGCTACAAAATAAGGGGAATTTCTGCATTTTTGCCACAAAATATTAAGAATTTCTTAATTTTTCCCCTAAATAAGGAAAATTTCTGCCTTTTTTCCCTGAAATAAGTGAAATTTCTGCAATTTTGCCCCAAAATAAGTGAAATTTCTGCAATTTTGCCCGAAAATAAGGGAAATTTCTGCCTTTTTGCGCTGAAATATGTGAAATTTCTGCAATTTTCCCCAAAAAAAGTGAATTTCTGCCTTTTTGCCCCAAAATAATGGGAATTTCTGTTTTGAGCCCCATAATAAGAAATATTTTTGCTTTTTTTCTCTAAAATAAGTGAAATTTCTGCAATTTTGCCCCAAAATAAAGGAAATTTCGGCAATTTTGCCCCAAAATAAGGGAAATTTCTGGAATTTTGCACCAAAATAAGTGGAATTTCTGAGTTTTGCTCCAAAATAAGGAGAATTTTTGTCTTTTTGCCCCAACATATAGGGAATTTCTGCCTTTTTTCCCCACAATTAGGGAAATTTCTGCAATTTTGCTCCAAAATACAGGGAATTTCTGTCTTTTTGCCCGAAAATAAGGGGAATGCAAAACTTGTTGCCATAAAAAAAGGGAAATTTCTTCATTTTTGCTACAAAATAAGGGGAATTTCTGCCTTTTTGCCTCTAACTAAGTGGAATTTCTGTCTTTTTCCCCCAAAACAAAAAGAATTTCTGTATTTTTTGCCCCAAAATTAGTGAAATTTTGGCAATTTTGCCCCAAAATAAGGGAAATGTCTGTCTTTTTGCCCTGAAATATGTGAAATTTCTGCAATTTTACTTCAAAATAAGGTGAATTTCTGCCTTTTTGCCCCAAAATAATGGGAATTTCTGTTTTTTTGCCCCAAAATAAGAAAAATTTTTGCTTTTTTTCTCTGAAATAAGTGAAATTTCTGCAATTTTGCCCCAAAATAAAGAAAATTTCTGCAATTTTGCCCCAAAATAAGGGAAATTTCTGGAATTTTGCCCCAAAATACGTGGAATTTCTGAGTTTTGCCCCAAAATAAGGAGAATTTCTGTCTTTTTGCCCCAACATATAGGAAATTTCTGCCTTTTTGCCCAACAATTAGGGGAATTTCTGAAATTTTGCCCCAAAATAAGGGAAATTTCTGCAATTTTACCCCAATGTAAAGGAAATTTCTGCAATTTTGCCCCAAAATGAGGGGAATTTCTGACAGTTTGCTCCCGAAAAAAGGAGATTTTCTGTATTTTTGCTCCAAAATATGTAGAATTTCTGCTTTTATTGCCCGAAAATTATGAGAATTTCTGCAATTATGCTTCAAAATACGGGGAATTTCTGCTTTTTATCCCGAAAGTAAGGGGAATGTATACCTTTTTCCACAAAAAAGAGAAATTTCTTAATTTTTGCCCCAAAATAAGAGTAATTTCTGTTTTTTTACCTCAAAATAAGTGAAATTTCTCCTTTTTTACCCAAAAATAAATGGAATTTCTGTCTTGTTGCAACAAAATAAAAGGAATTTTTGAATTATACCCTGAAATAAGTGACATTTCTGCAATTTTGCCCCAAAATAAAAGAAATTTCTGCCTTTTTGCTACAAAATAAGGGGAATTTCTGTCTTTTTGCCCCAAAATAAGAGAAATTTCTGCCTTTTTGCCCCCAAATAAGGGGAATTTCAGCCTTTTTAACTCAAAATAAGGGGAATTTCAGCCTTTTTACCTCAAAATAAAGGGAAATTCTGCATTTTTGCCACAAAATATTAAGAATTTCTTAATTGATTCCCCAAAATAAGGAAAATTTCTGCCTTTTTTCCCTGAAATAAGTGAAATTTCTGCAATTTTGCCCCAAAATAAGTGAAATGTCTGCAATTTTGCCCCAAAATAAGGGAAATTTCTGCCTTTTTGCCCTGAAATATGTGAAATTTCTGCAATTTTACCCTAAAATAAGGTGAATTTCTGCATTTTTGCCCCAAAATAATTGGAATTTCTGCCTTTTAGCCCCAAAATAAGAAAAATTTTTGCTTTTTTTCTCTGAAATAAGTGAAATTTCTGAAATTTTGCCCCAAGATAAGTGGAATTTCTGAGTTTTGCCCCAAAAGAACGACAATATCTGTCTTTTTGCCCCAACATATAGGGAATTTCTGCCTTTTTGCCCCACAATTAGGGGAATTTCTGCAATTTTGCTCCAAAATGCAAGGAATTTTTGTCTTGTTGCCCGAAAATAAGTGGAATGCATAAATTTTTGCCATAAAAAAGAGAAATATCTTCATTTTTGCTCCAAAATAAGGGGAATTTCAGCCTTTTTGCCTCTAAATAAGTGGAATTTCTGTCTTTTTTACACAAACACAGGGAATTTCTGTCTTTTTTGCCCCAAAATAAGAAGAATTTCTGACTTATTACCCTAAATAAGTGAAATATCTGCAATTTTGCCCCAAAATAATAGAAATTTCTGCCTTTTTGCCCTGAAATATGTGAAATTTCTGCAATTTTACCCCAAAATAAGGTGAATTTCTGCCTTTTTCCCCCAAAATAATGGGAATTTCTGCCTTTTTGCCACAAAATAAAAAAATTTTTGCTTTTTTTCTCTGAAATAAGTGAAATTTCTGCAATTTTGCCCTAAAATAAGAGAAATTTCTGCAATTTTTCCCTATAATAAGGGAAATGTCTGCAATTTTGCCCCAAAATAGAGGGAATTTCTCACTTTTTGCCTCAAAATAAAGGAAATTTCAGCCTTTTTACCTGAAAATAATGAAATTTCTGCAATTTTGCCCCCAAAAAAGGTAAATTCCTGCAATTTTGCCCAAAAATAAAGGAAATTTCTTGAATTTTGCCCCAAAATAAGGGGAATTTCTGATTTTTGCCCCAAAATAAAGGGAATTTCTGCCTTTTGTCCCAAAATTAGGGGAATTTCTGCAATTTTGCTCCAAAATACGGGGAATTTCTTCCTTTTTGCCCAAAAATAATGGTAATGCATACTTTTTTGCCATAAAAAGGGAAATTTCTTCATTTTTGCTTCAAAATAAAGGAAATTTCTGGCTTTTTGCCTCTAAATAAGTGGAATTTCTGTCTTTTTCTCCCAAAACAAAGGGAATTTCTGTCTTTTTTGCCCCAAATAGAAAGAATTTCTGACTTATTACCCTGAAATAAATGAAATTTCTGCAATTTTGCCCCAAAATAAGGGAATTTCTGCAATTTTGCCCCAATGTAAAGGAAATTTCTGCAATTTTGACCCAAAATAATGGTAATTTCTGACTGTTTGCTCTCAAAAAAAGGAGATTTTCTGTCTTTTTGCCCCAAAATAAGGAGAATTTCTGCTTTTTTGCCCGAAAATAATGAGAATTTCTGCAATTTTGCTTCAAAATACGGGGAATTTCTGCTTTTAATCACGAAAGTAAGGGGAATGTATACCTTTTGCAACAAAAAGGGTAATTTCTTCATTTTTGCCCCAAAATAAGTGAAATTTCTCCCTTTTTACCCAAAAATAAATGGAATTTTCGTCTTTTTGCCCCAAAATATAAGGAATTTTTGAATTATGCCCTGAAAAAAGTGATATTTCTGCAATTTTGCCCCCCCCAAAAAAGAAATTTCTGACTTTTTGCCACAAAATATGGGGAATTTCTGTCTTTTTGCCCCAAAATAAGGGAAATTTCTGCCTTTTTGCCCCCAAATAAGGGGAATTTCAGCCTTTTTACCTCAAAGTAAGGGAAATTTCTGCATTTTTGCCTCAAAATATTAGGAATTTCTGCATTTTTGCCCCAAAATAAGGAAAATTTCTGCCTTTTTTCCTGAAATAAGTGAAATTTCTGCAATTTTGCCCCAAAATAAGTGAAATTTCTGCAATTTTGCCCGAAAATAAGGGAAATTTCTGCCTTTTTGCCCTGAAATTTGTGAAATTTTTGCAATTTTACCCCAAAATAAGGTGAATTTCTGCCTTTTTGCTCCAAAATAATGGGAATTTCTGTTTTTTTGCCCTAAAATAAGAAAAATTTTTGCTTTTTTCTCTGAAATAAGTGAAATTTCTGCAATTTTGCCCCAAAATAAGGGAAATTTCTGCAATTTTGCCCCAAGATAAGGGAAATTTCTGGAATTTTGCCCCAAAATACGTGGAATTTCTGAGTTTTGCCCCAAAATAAAGAGAATTTCTGTCTTTTTGCCCCAACATATAGAAAATTTCTGCCTTTTTCCCAACAATTAGGGAAATTTCTGTAATTTTGCCCCAAAATAAGCGAAATTTCTGCAATTTTGCCCCAATGTAAAGGAAATTTCTGCAATTTTTCTCCAAAATAAGGGGAATTTCTGACTCTTTGCTTCCGAAAAAAGGAGATTTTCTGTATTTTTGCTCCAAAATAAAGAGAATTTCTGCTTTTTTGCCCGAAAATTATGAGAATTTCTGCAATTATGCTTCAAAATACGGGGAATTTCTGCTTTTTATCCCTAAAGTAAGGGGAATGTATACCTTTTTCCCCAAAAAAGGAAATTTCTTAATTTTTGCCCCAAAATAAGAGGAATTTCTGCCTTTTTACCTCAAAATAAGTGAAATTTCTCCTTTTTTACCCAAAAATAAATGGAATTTCTGTCTTTTTACAGCAAAATAAAACGAATTTTTTAATTATACCATTAAATAAGTGATATTTCTACAATTTTGCCCAAAAAATAATAAAAATTTCTGCCTTTTTGCTACAAAATATGGGGAATTCTTGTCTTTTTGCCCCAAAATAAGAGAAATTTCTGCCTTTTTGCACCCAAGTAAGGGGAATTTCAGACTTTTTACCTCAAAATAAGGGGAATTTCAGCCTTTTCACCTCAAAATGAGGGGAATTTCAGCCTTTAAACCTCAAAATAAAGGAAATTTCTGAATTTTTGCCACAAAATATTAAGAATTTCTTAATTTTTCCCCAAAATAAGGAAAATTTCTGCCTTTTTTCCCTGAAATAAGTGAAATTTCTGAAATTTTGCCCCAAAATAAGTGAAATTTCTGCAATTTTACCCGAAAATAAGGGAAATTTCTGCCTTTTTGCCCTGAAATATGTGAAATTTCTGCAATTTTCCCCCCAAAAAAGTGAATTTCTGCATTTTTGCCCCAAAATAATGGGAATTTCTGTTTTTTTCCCCCAAAATAAGAAAAATTTTTGCTTTTTTTCTCTAAAATAAGTGAAATTTCTGCAATTTTGCCCCAAAATAAAGGAAATTTCGGCAATTTTGCCCCAAAATAAGGCAAATTTCTGGAATTTTGCACCAAAATAAGTGGAATTTCTGAGTTTTGCCCCAAAATAAGGAGAATTTTTGTCTTTTTGCCCCAACATATAGGGAATTTCTGCCTTTTTGCCCCACAATTAGGGAAATTTCTGCAATTTGGCTCCAAAATACAGGGAATTTCTGTCTTTTTGCCCGAAAATAAGGGGAATGCAAAATTGTTGCCATAAAAAAAGGGAAATTTCTTTATTTTTGCTACAAAATAATGGGAATTTCTGCCTTTTTGCCTCTAACTAAGTGGAATTTCTGTCTTTTTCCCCCAAAACAAAAAGAATTTCTGTCATTTTTGCCCCAAAATTAGTGAAATTTTGCAATTTTGCCCCAAAATAAGGGAAATTTCTGTCTTTTTGCCCTGAAATATGTGAAATTTCTGCAATTTTACTTCAAAATAAGGGGAATTTCTGCCATTTTGCCCCAAAATAATGGGAATTTCTGTTTTTTTCCCCAAAATAAGAAAAATTTTTGCTTTTTTTCTCTGAAATAAGTGAAATTTCTGCAATTTTGCCCCAAAATAAGGAAAATTTCTGCAATTTTGCCCCAAAATAAGGGAAATTTCTGGAATTTTGCCCCAAAATACGTGGAATTTCTGAGTTTTGCCCCAAAATAAGGAGAATTTCTGTCTTTTTGCCCCAACATATAGGAAATTTCTGCCTTTTTGCCCAAAATTAGGGGAATTTCTGATATTTTGCCCCAAAATAAGGGAAATTTCTGCAATTTTTTCCCAATGTAAAGGAAATTTCTGCAATTTTGCTCCAAAATAAGGGGAATTTCTGACAGTTTTCTCCCGAAAAAAGAGATTTTCTGTATTTTTGCTCCAAAATATGTAGAATTTCTGCTTTTATTGCCCGAAAATTATGAGAATTTCTGCAATTATGCTTCAAAATACAGGGAATTTCTGCTTTTTATCCCGAAAGTAAGGGGAATGTATACCTTTTTCCACAAAAAAGGGAAATTTCTTAATTTTTGCCCCAAAATAAGAGGAATTTCTGCCTTTTTACCTCAAAATAAGTGAAATTTCTACTTTTTTACCCAAAAATAAATGGAATTTCTGTCTTTTTGCAACAAAATAAAAGGAATTTTTGAATTATACTCTGAAATAAGTGATATTTCTGCAATTTTGCCCCAAAATAAAAGAAATTTCTGCATTTGCTACAAAATAAGGGGAATTTCTGTCTTTTTGCCCCAAAATAAGAGAAATTTCTGCCTTTTTTCCCCCAAATAAGAGGAATTTCAGCCTTTTTAACTCAAAATAAGGGGAATTTCAGCCTTTTTACCTCAAAATAAAGGGAAATTCTGCATTTTTGCCACAAAATATTAAGAATTTCTTAATTTATTCCCCAAAATAAGGAAAATTTCTGCCTTTTTTCCCTGAAATAAGTGAAATTTCTGCAACTTTCCCCCAAATAAGTGAAATTTCTGCTATTTTCCCCCAAAATAAGGGAAATTTCTGCCTTTTTGCCCTGAAATATGTGAAATTGTTGCAATTTTACCCTAAAATAAGGTGAATTTCTGCCTTTTAGCCCGAAAATAATTGGAATTTCTGCATTTTAGCCCCAAAATAGGAAAAATTTTTGCTTTTTTTCTCTGAAATAAGTGAAATTTCTGCAATTTTGCCCTAAAATAAGGGAAATTTCTGCAATTTTGCCCCAAAATAAAGGAAATTTCTGGAATTTTGCCCCAAAATAAGTGGAATTTCTGAGTTTTGCCCCAAAAGAAGGAGAATTTCTGTCTTTTTGCCCCAACATATAGAGAATTTCTGCTTTTTGCCCCACAATTATGGGAATTTCTGCAATTTTGCTCCAAAATGCAAGGAATTTCTTTCTTGTTGCCCGAAAAGAAGTGGAATGCATAGCTTTTTGCCATAAAAAAGGGAAATTTCTTTATTTTTGCTCCAAAATAAGGGGAATTTCAGCCTTTTTGCCTCTAAATAAGTGGAATTTCTGTCTTTTTTACCCAAACAAAGGGAACTTAGCTCTTTTTTGCTCCAAAATAAGGGGAATTTCTGACTTATTACCCTAAAATAAGTGAAATATCTGCAATTTTACCCCAAAATAAGGGAAATTTCTGGCATTTTGCACTGAAATATGTGAAATTTCTGCAATTTTATCCCAAAATAAGGTGAATTTCTGCCTTTTTCCCACAAAATAATGGGAATTTCTGCCTTTTTGCCCCAAAATAAAAAAATTTTTGCTTTTTTTCTCTGAAATAAGTGAAATTTCTGCAATTTTGCCCTAAAATAAGAGAAATTTCTGCCTTCTTGCCCTGAAATATGTGAAATTTCTGCAACTTTACCCCAAAATAAGGTGAATTTCTGCCTTTTTGCCCCAAAATAATGGGAATTTCTGTTTTTTTGACCCAAAATAAGAAAATTTTTTGCTTTTTTTCTCTGAAATAAGTGAAATATCTGCAATTTTGCCCCAAAAATAAGGGAAATTTCTGGAATTTTTCCCCAAAATACGTGGAATTTCTGAGTTTTGCCCCAAAATAAGGAGAATTTCTGTCTTTTTGCCCCAACATATAGGGAATTTCTGCCTTTTTGCCCAACAATTAGGGGAATTTCTGCAATTTTGACCCAAAATAAGGGAAATTTCTGCAATTTTGCTCCAAAATACAGGGATTTTCTGTCCTTTTGCCCGAAAATAGGGGAATGCAAAATTGTTGAAATAAAACAAGGGAAATTTCTTCATTTTTGCTCCAAAATAAGGGGAATTTCTGCCTTTTTCCCTCTAACTAAGTGGAATTTCTGTCTTTTTCCCCCAAAACAAAGGGAATTTCTGTCTTTTTTGCCCCAAAATTAGTGAAATTTCTGCAATTTTACCCCAAAATAAGGTGAATTTCTGCCTTTTTTCCCCAAAATAATGGGAATTTCTGTTTTTTTGCCCCAAAATAAGAAAAATTTTTGCTTTTTTTCTCTGAAATATGGGAAATTTCTGCAATTTTGCCCCAAAAAAAGGGAAATTTCTGGAATTTTGCCCCAAAATACGTGGAATTTCTGAGTTATGCCCCAAAATAAGGAGAATTTCTGTCTTTTTGCCCAACAATTAGGGGAATTTCTGCAATTTTTCCCCAAAATAAGGGAAATTTCTGCAATTTTGCCCCAATGTAAAGGAAATTTCTGCAATTTGGCCCCAAAATAAGGGGAATTTCTGACTGTTTGCTCCCGAAAAGAGGAGATTTTCTGTATTTTTGCTCCAAAATAAGGAGAATTTCTGCTTTTTTGCCCGAAATTTATGAGAATTTCTGCAATTATGCTTCAAAATATGGGGAATTTCTGCTTTTTATCCCGAAAGTAAGAGGAATGTATACCTTTTTCCACAAAAGAGGGAAATTTCTTAATTTTTGCCCCAAACTAAGAGGAATTTCTGCCTTTTTACCTCAAAATAAGTGAAATTTCTCCTTTTTTACCCAAAAATAAATGGAATTTTTGTCTTTTTGGAACAAAATAAAAGGAATTTTTGAATTATACCCTGAAATAAGTGATATTTCTGAAATTTTGCCCCAAAATAAAAGAAATTTCTGCCTTTTTGCTACAAAATTAGGGGAATTTCTGTCTTTTTGCCCCAAAATAAGAGAAATTTCTGCCTTTTTGCCCCCAAATAAGGGGAATTTCAGCCTTTTTACCTCAAAATAATGGGAATTTCTGCCTATTTGCCATAAAATAAGGGGATTTTCTGTCTTTTTGCCCCAAAATAAGGGAAATTTCTCCATTTTTGTTCCCAAATAAGGGGAATTTCAGCCTTTTTCCCTCAATGTAAGGGGAATTTCTGCATTTTTGCCACAAAATATTAAGAATTTCTGCATTTTTGCCCCAAAATAAGGAAAATTTCTGCCTTTTTTTCTGAAATAAGTGAAATTTCTGCAATTTTGCCACAAAATAAGTGAAATTTCTGCAATTTGGCCCGAAATAAGGGAAAATTCTGCCTTTTTGCCTTGAATATGTGAAATTTCTGCAATTTTACCCCCAAAAAAGTGAATTTTTGCATTTTTGCCCCAAAATAATGGGAATTTATGCCTTTTTGCCCCAAAATAAGAAAAATTTTTGCTTTTTTTCTCTAAAATAAGTGAAATTTCTGCAATTTTGCCCCAAAATAAAGGAAATTTTGGAAATTTTGCCCCAAAATAAAGAAAATTTCTGGAATTTTGCACCAAAATAAGTGGAATTTCTGAGTTTTGCCCCAAAATCAGGAGAATTTTTGTCTTTTTGCCCCAACATATAGGGAATTTCTGCCTTTTTGCCTCACAATTAGGGGAATTTCTGCAATTTTGCTCCAAAATACAGGGATTTTCTGTCCTTTTGCCCGAAAATAGGGGAATGCAAAATTGTTGCCATAAAAAGAGGGAAATTTCTTCATTTTTGCTCCAAAATAAGGGGAATTTCTGCCTTTTTCCCTCTAACTAAGTGGAATTTCTGTCTTTTTCCCCCAAAACAAAGGGAATTTCTGTCTTTTTTGCCCCAAAATTAGTGAAATTTCTGCAATTTTACCCCAAAATAAGGGAAATTTCTGTCTTTTTGCCCTGAAATATGTGAAATTTCTGCAATTTTACCCCAAAATAAGGTGAATTTCTGCCTTTTTTCCCCAAAATAATGAGAATTTCTGTTTTTTTGCCCCAAAATAAGAAAAATTTTTGCTTTTTTTCTCTGAAATATGGGAAATTTCTGCAATTTTGCCCCCAAAAAAGGAAAATTTCTGTAATTTTGCCCCAAAATAAGGGAAATTTCTGCCTTTTTGCCCTGAAATATGTGAAATTGCTGCAATTTTACCCTAAAATAAGGTGAATTTCTGACTTTTGCCCTAAAATAAGTGGAATTTCTGCATTTTATCCCCAAAACAGGAAAAATTTTTGCTTTTTTTCTCTGAAATAAGTGAAATTACTGCAATTTTGCCCTAAAATAAGATAAATTTCTGCAATTTTGCACCAAAATAAGGGAAATTTCTGGAATTTTGCCCCAAAATAAGTGGAATTTCTGAGTTTTGCCCCAAAAGAAGGAGAATTTCTGTCTTTTTGCCCCAACATATAGGGAATTTCTGCATTTTTGCCTCACAATTAGGGGAATTTCTGCAATTTTGCTCCAAAATGCAAGGAATTTCTGTCTTGTTGCCCGAAAATAAGTGGAATTCATAACTTTTTGCCATAAAAAAGGAAAATTTCTTTATTTTTGCTCCAAAATAAGGAGAATTTCAGCCTTTTTGCCTCTAAATAAGTGGAATTTCTCTCTTTTTCCCCCAAACAAAGGGAATTTCTGTCTTTTTTGCCCCAAAATAAGGGGAATTTCAGACTTATTACTCTAAAATAAGTGAAATATCTGCAATTTTGCCCCAAAATAAGGGAAATTTCTGCCTTTTTGCCCTGAAATATGTGAAATTTCTGTAATTTTACCCCAAAATAAGGTGAATTTCTGCCTTTTTCCCCCATAATAATGGGAATTTCTGTTTTTTTGCCCCAAAATAAAAAAATTTTTGCTTTTTTTCTCTGAAATAAGTGAAATTTCTGCAATTTTGCCCTAAAATAAGAGAAATTTCTGCATTTTTGCCCTGAAATATGTGAAATTTCTGCAATTTTACCCCAAAATAAGGTGAATTTCTGCCTTTTACCCCATAATAATGGGAATTTCTGCTTTTTTGCTACAAAATAAGGGGATTTTCTGTCTTTTTGCCCCAAAATAAAGGAAATTTCTCCATTTTTGTTCCCAAATAAGAAGAATTTCAGCCTTTTTACCTCAAAGTAAGGGGAATTTCTGCATTTTTGCCACAAAATATTAAGAATTTCCGCATTTTTGCCCCAAAATAAGGAAAATTTCTGCCTTTTTTCCTGAAATAAGTGAAATTTCTGCACTTTTTCCCCAAAATAAGTGAAATTTCTGCAATTTTGCCCGAAAATAAGGGAAATTTCTTCCTTTTTGCCCTGAAATATGTGAAATTTCTGCAATTTTACCAACAAAAAAATTAATTTTTGCATTTTTGCCCCAAAATAATGGGAATTTATGCCTTTTTGCCCCAAAATAAGAAAAATTTTTGCTTTTTTTCTCTAAAATAACTGAAATTTCTGCAATTTTGCCCCAAAATAAAGGAAATTTCGGCAATTTTTCCCCAAAATAAGGGAAATTTATGAAATTTTGCACCAAAATAAGTGGAATTTCTGAGTTTTGCCCCAAAATAAGGAGAATTTTTGTCTTTTTGCCCCAACATATAGGGAATTTCTGCCTTTTTGCCCCACAATTAGGGGAATTTCTGCAATTTTTCTCCAAAATACAGGGATTTTCTGTCTTTTTGCCCGAAAATAAGAGGAATGCAAAACTTGTTGCCATAAAAAAAGGGAAATTTCTTCATTTTTGCTCCAAAATAAGGGGAATTTCTGCCTTTTTGCCTCTAACTAAGTAGAATTTCTGTCTTTTTCTCCCAAAACAAAGGGAATTTCTGTTTTTTTGCCCCAAAATTAGTGAAATTTCTGCAATTTTGCCCCAAAATAAGGGAAATTTCCGTCTTTTTGCCCTGAAATATGTGAAATTTCTGCAATTTTACCCCAAAATAAGGTGAATTTCTGCCTTTTTGCCCCAAAATAATGGGAATTTCTGTTTTTTTGCCCCAAAATAAAAAATTTTTTTTTCTCTGAAATAAGTGAAATTTCTGCAATTTTGCCCCAAAATAAGGGAAATTTCTGCAATTTTGCCCCAAAATAAGGGAAATTTCTTGAATTTTGCCCCAAAATACGTGGAATTTCTGAGTTTTGCCCCAAAATAAGGAGAATTTCTGTCTTTTTGCCCAACAATTAGGGGAATTTCTGCAATTTTGCCCCAAAATAAGGGAAATTTCTGAAATTTTGCCCCAATGTAAAGGAAATTCCTGCAATTTTGCCCCAAAATAAGGGGAATTTCTGCCTTTTTGCCCTGAAATATGTGAAATTGCTGCAATTTTACCCTAAAATAAGGTGAATTTCTGTCTTTTGGCCCAAAATAATTGGAATTTCTGCATTTTAGCCCCAAAATAGGAAAAATTTTTGCTTTTTTTCTCTTAAATAAGTGAAATTTCTGCAATTTTGCCCTAAAATAAGGAAAATTTCTTAAATTTTGCACCAAAATAAGGGAAATTTCTGGAATTTTGCCCCAAAATAAGTGGAATTTCTGAGTGTTGCCCCAAAAGAAGGAGAATTTCTGTCTTTTTGCCCCAAAATATAGAGAATTTCTGCCTTTTTGCCCCACAATTAGGGGAATTTCTGCAATTTTGCTCCAAAATGCAAGGAATTTCTGTCTTGTTGCCCGAAAATAAGTGGAATGCATAACTTTTTGCCATAAAAAAGGGAAATTTCTTTATTTTTGCTCCAAAATAAGGGGAATTTCAGCCTTTTTGCCTCTAAATAAGTGGAATTTCTGTCTTTTTTACCCAAACAAAGGGAATTTCTGTCTTTTTTGCCCCAAAATAAGGGGAATTTCTGACTTATTACCCTAAAATAAGTTAAATATCTGCAATTTTGCCCCAAAATAAGGGAAATTTCTGCTTTTTTGCCCTGAAATATGTGAAATTTCTGTAATTTTACCCCAAAATAAGGTGAATTTCTGCCTTTTTTCTACAAAATAATGGGAATTTCTGCCTTTTTGCCTCAAAATAAAAAAATTTTTGTTTTTTTCTCTAAAATAAGTGAAATTTCTGCAATTTTGCCCTAAATTAAGAGAAATTTCTGCCTTTTTGCCCTGAAATATGTGAAATTTCTGCAATTTTACCCCAAAATAAGGTGAATTTCTGCCTTTTTGCCCCGAAATAATGGGAATTTCTGTTTTTTTGCCCCAAAATAAGAAAAATTTTTGCTTTTTTTCTTTGAAATAAGTGAAATTTCTGCAATTTTGCCCCAAAATAAGGGAAATTTCTGCAATTTTGCTCCAAAATAAGGTAAATTGCTGGAATTTTGCCCCAAAATACGTAGAATTTCTGAGTTTTGCCCCGAAATAAGGAGAATTTCTGTCTTTTTTCCCCAACATATAAGGAATTTCTGCCTTTTTGCCAAACAATTAGGGGAATTTCTGCAATTTTGCCCCAAAATAAGGGAGATTTCTGCAATTTTGCCCAAATGTAAAGGAAATTTCTGAAATTTTGCCCCAAAATAATGGGAATTTCTGACTGTTTGCTTCCGAAAAAAGTAGATTTTCTGTATTTTTACTCCAAAATAAGGAGAATTTCTGCTTTTTTGCCCGAAAATTATGAGAATTTCTGCAATTATGCTTCAAAATACGGGGAATTTCTGCTTTTTATCCCGAAAGTAAGGGGAATGTATATCTTTTTCCACAAAAAAGGGAAATTTATTAATTTTTGACTCAAAATAAGAGGAATTTCTGCCTTTTTACCTCAAAATAAGTGAAATTTCTCCTTTTTTACCCAAAAATAAATGGAATTTCTGTCTTCTTGCAACGAAATAAAAGGAATTTTTGAATTATACCCTGAAATAAGTGATATTTCTGCAATTTTGCCCAAAAATAAAAGAAATTTCTGCATTTTTGCTACAAAATAAGGGGAATTTCTGTCTTTTTGCCCCAAAATAAGAGAAATTTCTGCATTTTTGCACCAAAATAAGGGAAATATCAGCATTTTTACCTCAAAATAAGGGGAATTTCAGCCTTTTTACCTCAAAATAAGGGGAATTTCTGCATTTTTGCCACAAAATATTAAGAATTTCTTAATTTTTTCCCCAAAATAAGGAAAATTTCTGCCTTTTTTCCCTGAAATAAGTGAAATTTCTGCAATTTTTCCCCAAATTAAGTGAAATTTCTGCAATTTTCCCCAAAATAAAGGAAATTTCTGCCTTTTTGCCCTGAAATATGTGAAATTGCTGCAATTTTATACTAAAATAAGGTGAATTTCTGCCTTTTTGCCCCAAAATAAGTGGAATTTCTGCATTTTAGCCCCAAAATAGGAAAAATTTTTGCTTTTTTTCTATGAAATAAGTGAAATTTTTGCAATTTTGCCCTAAAATATTGGAAATTTCTGCAATTTTGCCCCAAAATAATGGAAATCTCTGGAATTTTGCCCCAAAATAAGTGGAATTTCTGAGTTTTGCCCCAAAAGAAGGAGAATTTCTGTCTTTTTGCCCCAACATATAGGGAATATCTGCCTCTTTGCCCCACAATTAGTGGAATTTCTGCAATTTTGCTCCAAAATGCAAGGAATTTCTGTCTTGTTGCCCGAAAATAAGTGGAATGCATAACTTTTTGCCATAAAAAAGGGAAATTTCTTTATTTTTGCTCCAAAATAAGGGGAATTTCACAATTTTTGCCTCTAAATAAGTGGAATTTCTGTCTTTTTCCCCCAAACAAAGGGAATTTCTGTCTATTTTGCCCCAAAATATGGGGAATTTCTGACTTATTACCCTAAAATATGTGAAATATCTGCAATTTTGCCCCAAAATGAGGGAAATTTCTGCCTTTTTGCCCTGAAATATGTGATATTTCTGTAATTTTACCCCAAAATAAGGTGAATTTCTGCATTTTCTTTTATAATAATGGGAATTTCTGCCTTTTTGCCACAAAATAAGGGGATTTTCTGTATTTTAGCCCCAAAATATGGGAAATTTCTCCATTTTTGTTCCCAAATAAGGAGAATTTCAGCCTTTTTACCTCAAAGTAAGGGGAATTTCTGCATTTTTGCCACAAAATATTAAGAATTTCTGCATTTTTGCCCCAAAATAAGGAAAATTTCTGCCTTTTTTCCTGAAATAAGTAAAATTTCTGCAATTTTGCCCCAAAATAAAGGAAATTTCGGCAATTTTGCCCCAAAATAAGGGAAATTTCTGGAATTTTGCACCAAAATAAGTGGAATTTCTGAGTTTTGCCCCTAAATAAGGAGAATTTTTGTCTTTTTGCCATAACATATAGGGAATTTCTGCCTTTTGGCCCCACAATTAGGGGAATTTCTGCAATTTTGCTCCAAAATACAGGGATTTTCTGTCTTTTTGCCCGAAAATAAGGGGAATGCAAAACTTGTTGCCATAAAAAAAGGAAAATTTTTTCATTTTGGCTCCAAAATAAGGGGAATTTCTGCCTTTTTGCCTCTAACTAAGTAGAATTTCTGTCTTTTTCCCCCAAAACAAAGGGAATTTCTGTATTTTTTCCCCAAAATTAGTGAAATTTCTGCAATTTTGCCCCAAAATAAGAGAAATTTCTGTCTTTTTGCCCTGAAATATGTGAAATTTCTGCAATTTTACCCCAAAATAAGGTGAATTTCTGCCTTTTTGCCCCAAAATAATGGGAATTTCTGTTTTTTTGCCCCAAAATAAGAAAAATTTTTGCTTTTTTTCTCTGAAATATGTGAAATTTCTGCAATTTTGCCCCAAAATAAGGGAAATTTCTGCAATTTTGCCCCAAAATAAGGGAAATTTCTGGAATTTTGCCCCAAAATACGTGGAATTTCTGAGTTTTGCCCCAAAATAAGGAGAATTTCTGTCTTTTTGCCCAACAATTAGGGGAATTTCTGCAATTTTGCCCCAAAATAAGGGAAATTTCTGCAATTTTGCCCCAATGTAAAGGAAATTTCTGCAATTTTGCTCCAAAATAAGGGGAATTTCTGCCTTTTTGCCCTGAAATATGTGAAATTGCTGCAATTTTACCCTAAAATTAGGTGAATTTCTGTCTTTTGCCCCAAAATAATTGGAATTTCTGAATTTTAGCCCGAAAATAGGAAAAATTTTTACTTTTTTTCTCTGAAATAAGTGAAATTTCTGAAATTTTGCCCTAAAATAAGAGAAATTTCTGCCTTTTTCCCCTGATCTATGTGAAATTTCTGCAATTTTACCCCAAAATAAGGGAAATTTCTACCTTTTTGCCCTGAAATATGTGAAATTTCTGCAATTTTACCCCAAAATAAGGTGAATTTCTGCCTTTTTGCCTCAAAATAATGGGAATATCTTTTTTTTTGCCCCAAAATAAGAAAAATTTTTGCATTTTTTCTCTGAAATAAGTGAAATTTCTGCAATTTTGCCCCAAAATAGGGGAAATTTGTGCAATTTTGCTCCAAAATAATGTAAATTGCTGGAATTTTGCACCAAAATACGTGGAATTTCTGAGTTTTGCCCCAAAATAAGGAGAATTTTTGTCTTTTTGCCCCAACATATAGGGAATTTCTGCCTTTTTGCCCCACAATTAGGGGAATTTCTGCAATTTTGCTCCAAAATGCAAGGAATTTCTGTCTTGTTGCCCGAAAATAAGTGGAATGCATAACTTTTTGCCATAAAAAAGGGAAATTTCTTTATTTTTGTTCCAAAATTAGGGGAATTTCAGCCTTTTTGACTCTAAATAAGTGGAATTTCTGTCTTTTTCCCCCAAACAAAGGGAATTTCTGTCTATTTTGCCCCAAAATATGGGGAATTTCTGACTTATTACCGTAAAATATGTGAAATATCTGCAATTTTGCCCCAAAATGAGGGAAATTTCTGCCTTTTTGCCCTGAAATATATGAAATTTCTGCATTTTTCCCCCAAAATAATGGGAATTTCTGCCTTTTTCCCCCAAAATAATGGGAATTTCTGCATTTTTGCCCCAAAATAAAAAAATTTTTTGCTTTTTTTCTCTGAAATAAGTGAAATTTCTGCAATTTTGCCCTAAAATAAGAGAAATTTCTGCCTTTTTCCCCTGAAATATGTGAAATTTCTGCAATTTTACCCCAAAATAAGGTGAACTTCTGCCTTTTTTCCCCAAAATAATGGGAATTTCTGTTTTTTTACCCCAAAATAAGAAAAATTTTTGCTTTTTTTCTCTGAAATAAGTGAAATTTCTTCAATTTTGCCCCAAAATAAGGGAAGTTTCTGGAATTTTGCCCCAAATTACGTGGAATTTCTGAGTTTTGCCCCAAAATAAGGAGAATTTCTGTCTTTTTGCCCAAACATATAGGGAATTTCTGCCTTTTTGCCCAACAATTAGAGGAATTTCTGCAATTTTGCCCCAAAATAAGGGAAATTTCTGCAATTTTGCCCCAATGTAAAGGAAATTTCTGCAATTTTGCCCCAAAATAAGGGGAATTTCTGATTGTTTCTGCCTTTTTGCTCTGAAATGTGTGAAATTGCTGCAATTTTACCCTAAAATAAGGTGAATTTCTGCCTTTTTGCACTAAAATAAGTGGAATTTCTGCATTTTAGCCCCAAAATAGGAAAAACTTTTGCTTTTTTTTCTCTGAAATAAGTGAAATTCTGCAATTTTGCCCTAAAATAAGGGAAATTTCTGCAATTTTGCCCCAAAATAAGGGAAATTTCTGGAATTTTGCCCCAAAATAAGTGGAATTTCTGAGTTTTGCCCCAAAAGAAGGAGAATTTCTGTCTTTTTGCCCCAACATATAGGAAATTTCTGCCTTTTTGCCCCACAATTAGGGGAATTTCTGCAATTTTGCTCCAAAATGCAAGGAATTTCTGTCTTGTTGCCCGAAAATAAGTGGAATGCATAACTTTTTGCCATACAAAAAAGAAATTTCTTTATTTTTGCTCCAAAATAAGGGGAATTTCACACTTTTTGCCTCTAAATAAGTGGAATTTCTTTCTTTTTCCCCCAAAGAAAGGGAATTTATGTCTATTTTGCCCCAAAATATGGGGAATTTCTGACTTATTACCCTAAAATATGTGAAATATCTGCAATTTTGCCCCAAAATGAGGGAAATTTCTCCCTTTTGGCCCTGAAATATGTGAAATTTCTGTAATTTTACCCCAAAATAAGGTGAATTTCTGCCTTTTTCTCCCAAAATAATGGGAATTTCTGTTTTTTTGCCCCAAAATAAAAAAATTTTTGCTTTTTTTCTCTGAAATAAGTGAAATTTCTGCAATTTTGCCCCAAAATAAGGGAAATTTCTGCAATTTTGCTCCAAAATAAGGTATATTGCTGGAATTTTGCCCCAAAATACGTGGAATTTCTGAGTTTTGCCCCAAAATAAAGAGAATTTCTGTCTTTTTGCCCCAACATATAGGGAATTTCTGCCTTTTTGCCCAACAATTAGGGGAATTTTTGCAATTTTGCACCAAAATAAGGGAAATTTCTGCAATTTTGCCCCAATGTAAAGGAAATTTCTGCAATTTTGCCCCAAAATAAAGGGAATTTCTGACTGTTTGCTTCCGAAAAGAGGAGATTTTCTGTATTTTTGCTCCAAAATAAGGAGAATTTCTCCTTTTTTGCCCGAAAATTATGAGAATTTCTGCAATTATGCTTCAAAATACGGGGAATTTCTGCTTTTTATCCTGAAAGTAAGGGGGATGTATACCTTTTTCCACAAAAAAGGGAAATTTCTTAATTTTTGCCCCAAAATAAGAGGAATTTCTGCCTTTTTACCTCAAAATAAGTGAAATTTCTCCTTTTTTACCCAATAATAAATGGAATTTCTGTCTTTTTGCAATAAAATAAAAGGAATTTTTGAATTATACCCTGAAATAAGTGATATTTCTGCAATTTTGCCCCCAAAATAAAAGAAATTTCTGCCTATTTGCTACAAAATAAGGAGAATTTCTGTCTTTTTGCCCCACAATAAGAGAAATTTCTGCCTTTTTGCACCCAAATAAGGGGAATTTCAGCCTTTTTACCTCAAAATAAGGGGAATTTCAGCCTTTTTACCTCAAAATAATGGGAATTTCTGCATTTTTGCCACAAAATATTAAGAATTTCTTCATTTTTTCCCCAAAATAAGGAAAATTTCTGCCTTTATTCCCTGAAATAAGTGAAATTTCTGCAATTTTGCCCCAAAATAAGTGAAATTTCTGCAATTTTGCCCCAAAATAAGAAAAATTTCTGACTTTTGGCCCTGAAATGTGTTAAATTGCTGCAATTTTACCCTAAAATAAGGTGAATTTCTGCC
The DNA here is from genome assembly GCF_963924665.1 of Micromys minutus. Taxonomy (NCBI): domain Eukaryota; kingdom Metazoa; phylum Chordata; class Mammalia; order Rodentia; family Muridae; genus Micromys; species Micromys minutus. Next base: position 10,295 of record NW_027667690.1, on the reverse strand, counting down.
TTTTTGCCCTAAAATAAGTGGAATTTCTGCATTTTAGCTCCAAAATAGGAAAACTTTTGCTTTTTTTCTCTGAAATAAGTGAAATTTCTGCAATTTTGCCCTAAAATAAGGGAAATTTCTGCAATTTTGCCCCAAAATAAGGGAAATTTCTGGAATTTTGCCCCAAAATAAGTGGAATTTCTGAGTTTTGCCCCAAAAGAAAGAGAATTTCTGTCTTTTTGCCCCAACATATAGGGAATTTCTGCCTTTTTGCCCCACAATTAAGGGAATTTCTGCAATTTTGCTCCAAAATGCAAGGAATTTCTGTCTTGTTGCCCGAAAATAAGTGGAATGCATAACTTTTTGCCATACAAAAGGGAAATTTCTTTATTTTTGCTCCAAAATAAGGGGAATTTCAGCCTTTTTGCGTCTAAATAAGTTGAATTTCTGTCTTTTTCCTCCAAACAAATGGAATTTCTGTCTATTTTGCCCCAAAATATGGGGAATTTCTGACTTATTACCCTAAAATATGTGAAATATCTGCAATTTTGCCCCAAAATGAGGGAAATTTCTGCCTTTTTGCCCTGAAATATGTGAAATTTCTGTAATTTTATCCCAAAATAAGGTGAATTTCTGCCTTTTTCCCCCAAAATAATGGGAATTTCTGCCTTTTTGCCACAAAATAAAAAAATTTTTTGCTTTTTTTCTCTGAAATAAGTGAAATTTCATCAATTTTGCCCTAAAATAAGAGAAATTTCTGCCTTTTTCCCCTGAAATATGTGAAATTTCTGCAATTTTACCCCAAAATAAGGTGAATTTCTGCCTTTTTGCCCCAAAATAATGGGAATTTCTGTTTTTTTGCCCCAAAATAAAAAAAAATTTTGCTTTTTTTCCCTGAAATAAGTGAAATTTCTGCAATTTTTCCCCAAAATAAGGGAAAATTCTGGAATTTTGCCCCAAAATACGTGGAATTTCTGAGTTTTGCCCCAAAATAAGGAGAATTTCTGTCTTTTTGCCCCAACATATAGGGAATTTCTGCCTTTTTGCCCATCAATTAGGGGAATTTCTGCAATTTTGCCCCAAAATAAGGGAAATTTCTGCAATTTTGCCCCAATGTAAAGGAAATTTCTGCAATTTTGCCCCAAAATAAGGGGAATTTCTGACTGTTTGCTTCCGAAAAAAGGAGATTTTCTGTATTTTTGCTCCAAAATAAGGAGAATTTCTGCTTTTTTGCCCGAAAATTATGAGAATTTCTGCAATTATGCTTCAAAATATGGGGAATTTCTGTTTTTATCCTGAAAGTAAGGGGAATTTATACCATTTTCCACAAAAAAGGGAAATTTTTAAATTTTTGCCCCAAAATAAGAGGAATTTCTGCCTTTTTACCTCAAAATAAGTGAAATTTCTCCTTTTTTACCCAAAAATAAATGAAATTTCTGTCTTTTTGCAACAAAATAAAAGGAATTTTTGAATTATACCCTGAAATAAGTGATATTTCTGCAATTTTGCCCCAAAATAAAAGAAATTTATGTCTTTTTGCTACAAAAAAAGGAGAATTTCTGTCTTTTTGCCCCAAAATGAGAGAAATTTCTGCATTTTTGCACCCAAATAAGGGGAATTTCAGCCTTTTTACCTCAAAATAAGGGGAATTTCAGCCTTTTTACCTTAAAATAAGGGGAATTTCAGCCTTTTTACCTCAAAATAAGGGGAATTTCTGCATTTTTGCCACAAAATAATAAGAATTTCTTCATTTTTCCCCAAAATAAGGAAAATTTCTGCTTTTATTCCCTGAAATAAGTGAAATTTCTGCAATTTTGCCCCAAAATAAGTGAAATTTCTGCAATTTTGCCCCAAAATAAGAAAAATTTCTGCCTTTTTGCTCTGAAATGTTTGAAATTGCTGCAATTTTACCCTAAAATAAGGTGAATTTCTGCCTTTTTGCCCTAAAATAAGTGGAATTTCTGCATTTTAGCCCCAAAATAGGAAAAACTTTTGCTTTTTTTCTTTGAAATAAGTAAAATTTCTGCAAATTTGCCCTAAAATAAGGGAAATTTCTGCAATTTTGCCCCAAAATAAGGGAAATTTCTGGAATTTTGCCCCAAAATAAGTGGAATTTCTGAGTTTTGCCCCAAAAGAAGGAAAATTTCTGTCTTTTTGCCGCAACATATAGGGAATTTCTGCCTTTTTGCCCCACAATTAGGGGAATTTCTGCAATTTTGCTCCAAAATGCAAGGAATTTCTGTCTTGTTGCCCGAAAATAAGTGGAATGCATAACTTTTTCCATACAAAAGGGAAATTTCTTTATTTTTGCTCCAAAATAAGGGGAATTTCAGCTTTTTTGCCTCTAAATAAGTGGAATTTCTGTCTTTTTCCCCCAAACAAATGGAATTTCTGTCTTTTTTGCCCCAAAATAAGGGGAATTTCTGACTTATTACCCTAAAATAAGTGAAATATCTGCAATTTTGCCCCAAATTAAGTGAAATATCTGCAATTTTGCCCCAAAATGAGGGAAATTTCTGCCTTTTTGCCCTGAAATATATGAAATTTCTGTAACTTTACCCCAAAATAAGGTGAATTTCTGCCTTTTTCCCCCAAAATAATGGGAATTTCTGCCTTTTTGCCCCAAAATAAAAAAAAATTTTGTTTTTTTTCTCTGAAATAAGTGAAATTTCTGCAATTTTGCCCTAAAATAAGAGAAATTTCTGCATTTTTGCCCTGAAATATGTGAACTTTCTGCAATTTTACCCCAAAATAAGGTGAATTTCTGCCTTTTTGCCCCAAAATAATGGGAATTTCTGTTTTTTTGCCCCAAAATAAAAAAAATTTTTGCTTTTTTTCTCTGAAATAAGTGAAATTTCTGCAATTTTGCCCCAAAATAAGGGAAATTTCTGGAATTTTGCCCCAAAATACATGGAATTTCTGAGTTTTGCCCCAAAATAAGGAGAATTTCTTTCTTTTTGCCCCAACATATAGGGAATTTCTGCATTTTTGCCCAACAATTAGGGGAATTTCTGCAATTTTGCCCCAAAATAAGGGAAATTTCTGCAATTTTGCCCCAATGTAAAGGAAATTTCTGCAATTTTGCCCCAAAATAAGGGGAATTTCTGACAGTTTGCTTCCGAAAAAAAAAAGATTTTCTGTATTTTTGCTCCAAAATAAGGAGAATTTCTGCTTTTTTGCCCGAAAATTATGAGAATTTCTGCAATTATGCTTCAAAATACGGGGAATTTCTGCTTTTTATCCTGAAAGTAAGGGGAATGTATACCTTTTTCTACAAAAAAGGGAAATTTCTTAATTTTTGCCCCAAAATAAGAGGAATTTCTGCCTTTATACCTCAAAATAAGTGAAATTTCTCCTTTTTTACCCAAAAATAAATAGAATTTCTGTCTTTTTGCAACAAAATAAAAGGAATTTTTGAATTATACCCTGAAATAAGTGATATTTCTGCAATTTTGCCCCAAATAAAAGAAATTTCTGCCTTTTTGCTACAAAATAAGGAGAATTTCTGTCTTTTTGCCCCAAAATAAGAGAAATTTCTGCCTTTTTGCACCCAAATAAGGGGCATTTCAGCCTTTTTACCTCAAAATAAGGGGAATTTCAGCCTTTTTACCTCAAAATAAGGGGAAATTCTGCATTTTTGCCACAAAATAATAAGAATTTCTTCATTTTTCCCCAAAATAAGGAAAATTTCTGCCTTTATTCCCTGAAATAAGTGAAATTTCTGCAATTTTGCCCCAAAATAAGTGAAATTTCTGCAATTTTGCCCCAAAATAAGAAAAATTTCTGCCTTTTTGCCCTGAAATGTGTGAAATTGCTGCAATTTTACCCTAAAATAAGGTGAATTTCTGCCTTTTTGCCCTAAAATAAGTGGAATTTCTGCATTTTAGCCCCAAAATAGGAAAAACTTTTGCTTTTTTTCTCTGAAATAAGTGAAATTTCTGCAATTTTACCCTAAAATAAGGGAAATTTCTGCAATTTTGCCCCAAAATAAGGGAAATTTCTGGAATTTTGCCCCAAAATAAGTGGAATTTCTGAGTTTTGCACCAAAAGAAGGAGAATTTCTGTCTTTTTGCCCCAACATATAGGGAATTTCTGCCTTTTTGCCCCACAATTAAGGGAATTTCTGCAATTTTGCTCCAAAATGCAAGGAATTTCTGTCTTGTTGCCCGAAAATAAGGGGAATACATAACTTTTTGCCATACAAAAGGGAAATTTCTTTATTTTTGCTCCAAAATAAGGGGAATTTCAGCTTTTTGCCTCTAAATAAGTGGAATTTCTTTCTTTTTCCCCCAAAGAAAGGGAATTTATGTCTATTTTGCCCCAAAATATAAGGAATTTCTGACTTTTTACCCTAAAATATGTAAAATATCTGCAATTTTGCCCCAAAATGAGGGAAATTTCTGCCTTTTTGCCCTGAAATATGTGAAATTTCTGTAATTTTACCCCAAAATAAGGTGAATTTCTGACTTTTTCCCCCAAAATAATGGGAATTTCTGCCTTTTTGCCAAAAAATATAAAAAATTTTTGCTTTTTTTCTCTGAAATAAGTGAAATTTCTGCAATTTTGCCTCAAAATAAGAGAAATTTCTGCCTTTTTGCCCTGAAATATGTGAAATTTCTGCAATTTTACCCCAAAATAAGGTGAATTTCTGCCTTTTTGCCCCAAAATAATGGGAATTTCTGTTTTTTTGCCTCAAAATAAGAAAAAATTTTGCTTTTTTTCTCTGAAATAAGTGAAATTTCTGCAATTTTGCCCCAAAATAAGGGAAATTTCTGGAATTTTGCCCCAAAATACGTTGAATTTCTGAGTTTTGCCCCAAAATAAGGAGAATTTCTGTCTTTTTGCCCCAACATATAGGGAATTTCTGCCTTTTTGCCCAACAATTAGGGGAATTTCTGCAATTTTGCCCCAAAATAAGGGAAATTTCTGCAATTTTGCCCCAATGTAAAGGAAATTTCTGCAATTTTGCCCCAAAATAAGGGAAATTTCTGACTGTTTGCTCCCGAAAAAAGGAGATTTTCTGTATTTTTGCTCCAAAATAAGGAGAATTTCTGCTTTTTTGCCCGAAAATTATGAGAATTTCTGCAATTATGCTTCAAAATACGGGGAATTTCTGCTTTTTATCCTGAAAGTAAGGGGAATGTATACCTTTTTCCACAAAAAAGGGAAATTTCTTAATTTTTGCCCCAAAATAAGAGGAATTTCTGCCTTTTTACCTCAAAATAAGTGAAATTTCTCCTTTTTTACCCAAAAATAAATAGAATTTCTGTCTTTTTGCAACAAAATAAATAGAATTTTTGAATTATACCCTGAAATAAGTGAAATATCTGCAATTTTGCCCCAAAATAAGTGAAATTTCTGCAATTTTGCCCCAAAATAAGAAAAATTTCTGCCTTTTTGCCCTGAAATGTGTGAAATTGCTGCAATTTTACCCTAAAATAAGGTGAATTTCTGCCTTTTTGCCCTAAAATAAGTGGAATTTCTGCATTTTAGCCCCAAAATAGGAAAAACTTTTGCTTTTTTTCTCTGAAATAAGTGAAATTTCTGCAATTTTGCCCTAAAATAAGGGAAATTTCTGCAATTTTGCCCCAAAATAAGGGAAATTTCTGGAATTTTGCCCCAAAATAAGTGGAATTTCTGAGTTTTGCACCAAAAGAAGGAGAATTTCTGTCTTTTTGCCCCAACATATAGGGAATTTCTGCCTTTTTGCCCCACAATTAGGGGAATTTCTGCAATTTTGCTCCAAAATGCAAGGAATTTCTGTCTTGTTGCCCGAAAAGAAGTGGAATGCATAGCTTTTTTCATAAAAAAGGGAAATTTCTTTATTTTTGCTCCAAAATAAGGGGAATTTCAGCCTTTTTGCCTCTAAATAAGTAGAATTTCTGTCTTTTTCCTTCAAACAAAGGGAATTTCGGTCTTTTTTGCCCCAAAATATGGGGAATTTCTGACTTATTACCCTAAAATATGTAAAATATCTGCAATTTTGCCCCAAAATGAGGGAAATTTCTGCATTTTTGCCCTGAAATATGTGAAATTTCTGTAATTTTACCCCAAAATAAGGTGAATTTCTGCCTTTTTTTTCCAAAATAATGGGAATTTCTGCCTTTTTGCCCCAAAATAAAAAACAATTTTGCTTTTTTTCTCTGAAATAAGTGAAATTTCTGCAATTTTGCCCTAAAATAAGAGAAATTTCTGCTTTTTTGCCCTGAAATATGTGAACTTTCTGCAATTTTACCCCAAATAAGGTGAATTTCTGCCTTTTTGCCCCAAAATAATGGGAATTTCTGTTTTTTTGCCCCAAAATAAAAAAAATTTTTGCTTTTTTTCTCTGAAATAAGTGAAATTTCTGCAATTTTGCCCCAAAATAAGGGAAATTTCTGGAATTTTGCCCCAAAATACGTTGAATTTCTGAGTTTTGCCCCAAAATAAGGAGAATTTCTGTCTTTTTGCCCCAACATATAGGAAATTTCTGCCTTTTTGCCCAACAATTAGGGGAATTTCTGCAATTTTGCCCCAAAATAAGGGAAATTTCTGCAATTTTGCCCCAATGTAAAGGAAATTTCTGCAATTTTGCCCCAAAATAAGGGGAATTTCTGACAGTTTGCTTCCGAAAAAAGGAGATTTTCTGTATTTTTGCTCCAAAATAAGGAGAATTTCTGCTTTTTTGCCCGAAAATTATGAGAATTTCTGCAATTATGCTTCAAAATACGGGGAATTTCTGCTTTTTATCCTGAAAGTAAGGGGAATGTATACCTTTTTCTACAAAAAAGGGAAATTTCTTAATTTTTGCCCCAAAATAAGAGGAATTTCTGCCTTTTTACCTCAAAATAAGTGAAATTTCTCCTTTTTTACCCAAAAATAAATAGAATTTCTGTCTTTTTGCAACAAAATAAAAGGAATTTTTGAATTGTACCCTGAAATAAGTGATATTTCTGCAATTTTGCCCCAAAATAAAAGAAATTTCTGCCTTTTTGCTACAAAATAAGGAGAATTTCTGTCTTTTTGCCCCAAAATAAGAGAAATTTCTGCCTTTTTGCACCCAAATAAGGGGAATTTCAGCCTTTTTACCTCAAAATAAGGGGAATTTCAGCCTTTTTACCTCAAAATAAGGGGAATTTCTTAATTTTTTTCCAATATAAGGAAAATTTCTGCCTTTATTCCCTGAAATAAGTGAAATTTCTGCAATTTTGCCCCAAAATAAGTGAAATTTCTGCAATTTTGCCCCAAAATATAAAAAATTTCTGCCTTTTTGCCCTGAAATGTGTGAAATTGCTGCAATTTTACCCTAAAATAAGGTGAATTTCTGCCTTTTTGCCCTAAAATAAGTGGAATTTCTGCATTTTAGCCCCAAAATAGGAAAAACTTTTGCTTTTTTTCTCTGAAATAAGTGAAATTTCTGCAATTTTACCCTAAAATAAGGGAAATTTCTGCAATTTTGCCCCAAAATAAGGGAAATTTCTGGAATTTTGCCCCAAAATAAGTGGAATTTCTGAGTTTTGCACCAAAAGAAGGAGAATTTCTGTCTTTTTGCCCCAACATATAGGGAATTTCTGCCTTTTTGCCCCACAATTAAGGGAATTTCTGCAATTTTGCTCCAAAATGCAAGGAATTTCTGTCTTGTTGCCCGAAAATAAGTGGAATGCATAACTTTTTGCCATACAAAAGGGAAATTTCTTTATTTTTGCTCCAAAATAAGGGGAATTTCAGCCTTTTTGCCTCTAAATAAGTGGAATTTCTGTCTTTTTCCCCCAAACAAAGGGAATTTCTGTTTATTTTGCCCCAAAATATGGGGAATTTCTGACTTATTACCCTAAAATATGTAAAATATCTGCAATTTTGCCCCAAATTGAGGAAAATTTCTGCCTTTTTGCCCTGAAATATGTGAAATTTCTGTAATTTTACCCCAAAATAAGGTGAATTTCTGCCTTTTTCCCCCAAAATAATGGGAATTTCTGCATTTTTGCCCCAAAGTAAAAAAATTTTTTGCTTTTTTTCTCTGAAATAAGTGAAATTTCTGCAATTTTGCCCTAAAATAAGAGAAATTTCTGCCTTTTTGCCCAGGAATATGTGAAATTTCTGCAATTTTACCCCAAAATAAGGTTAATTTCTGCCTTTTTGCCCCAAAATAATGGGAATTTCTGGTTTTTTGCCCCAAAATAAAAAAAAATTTTGCTTTTTTTCTCTGAAATAAGTGAAATTTCTGCAATTTTGCCCCAAAATACGTGGAATTTCTGAGTTTTGCCTCAAAATAAGGAGAATTTCTGTCTTTTTGCCCCAACATATAGGGAATTTCTGCCTTTTTGCCCAACAATTAGGGGAATTTCTGCAATTTTGCCCCAAAATAAGGGAAATTTCTGCAATTTTGCCCCAATGTAAAGGAAATTTCTGCAATTTTGCCCCAAAATAAGGGAAATTTCTGACTGTTTGCTTCCGAAAAAAGGATATTTTCTGTATTTTTGCTCCAAAATAAGGAGAATTTCTCCTTTTTTGCCCGAAAATTATGAGAATTTCTGCAATTATGCTTCAAAATACGGGTAATTTCTGCTTTTTATCCTGAAAGTAAGGGGAATGTATACCTTTTTCCACAAAAAAGGGAAATTTCTTAATTTTTGCCCCAAAATAAGAGGAATTTCTGCCTTTTTACCTCAAAATAAGTGAAATTTCTCCTTTTTTACCCAAAAATAAATGGAATTTCTGTCTTTTTGCAACAAAATAAAAGGAATTTTTGAATTATTTTCTGAAATAAGTGATATTTCTGCAATTTTGCCCCAAAATAAAAGAAATTTCTGCCTTTTTGCTACAAAATAAGGAGAATTTCTGTCTTTTTGCCCCAAAATAAGAGAAATTTCTGCCTTTTTGCACCCAAATAAGGGGAATTTCAGCCTTTTTACCTCAAAATAAGGGGAATTTCAGCCTTTTTACCTCAAAATAAGGGGAAGTTCTGCATTTTTGCCACAAAATAATAAGAATTTCTTCATTTTTTCCCCAAAATAAGGAAAATTTCTGCCTTTATTCCCTGAAATAAGTGAAATTTCTGCAATTTTGCCCCAAAATAAGTGAAATTTCTGCAATTTTTCCCCAAAATTAGAAAAATTTCTGCCTTTTTGCCCTGAAATGTGTGAAATTGCTGCAATTTTACCCTAAAATAAGGTGAATTTCTGCCTTTTTGCCCTAAAATAAGTGGAATTTCTGCATTTTAGCCCCAAAATAGGAAACACTTTTGCTTTTTTTTTCTGAAATAAGTGAAATTTCTGCAATTATGCCCTAAAATAAGGGAAATTTCTGCAATTTTGCCCCAAAATAAGGAAAATTTCTGGAATTTTGCCCCAAAATAAGTGGAATTTCTGAGTTTTTCCCCAAAAGAAGGAGAATTTCTGTCTTTTTGCCCCAACATATTGGGAATTTCTGCCTTTTTGCCCCACAATTAGGGGAATTTCTGCAATTTTGCTCCAAAATGCAAGGAATTTCTGTCTTGTTGCCCGAAAATAAGTGGAATGCATAACTTTTTGCCATACAAAAGGAAAATTTCTTTATTTTTGCTCCAAAATAATGGGAATTTCAGCCTTTTTGCCTATAAATAAGTGGAATTTCTGTCTTTTTCCCCCAAACAAAGGGAATTTCTGGGTTTTTTTGCCCCAAAATAAGGGGAATTTCTGACTTATTACCCTAAAATAAGTGAAATCTCTGCAATTTTGTGCCTAAATAAGGGAAATTTCTGCCTTTTTGCCCTGAAATATGTGAAATTTTTGTAATTTTACCCCAAAATAAGGTGAATTTCTGCCTTTTTCCCTCAAAATAATGGGAATTTCTGTTTTTTTGCCCCAAAATAAAAAAAATTTTGCTTTTTTTCTCTGAAATAAGTAAAATTTCTGCAATTTTGCCCTAAAATAAGAGAAATTTCTGCCTTTTTGCCCTGAAATATGTGAAATTTCTACAATTTTACCCCAAAATAAGGTGAATTTCTGCCTTTACCCCATAATAATGGGAATTTCTGCATTTTTGCCACAAAATAAGGGGATTTTCTGTTCTTTTGCCCCAAAATAAGGGAAATTTCTCCATTTTTGTTCCAAAATAAGGGGAATTTCAGCCTTTTTACCTCAAAGTAAGGGGAATTTCTGCATTTTTGCCACAAAATATTACGAATTTCTGCATTTTTGCCCCAAAATAAGGAAAATTTCTGCCTTTTTTCCTGAAATAAGTGAAATTTCTGCAATTTTGTCCCAAATAAGTGAAATTTCTGCAATTTTGCCCCAGGATAAAGGAAATTCCTGACTTTTTGCGCTGAAATATGTAAAATTTCTGCAATTTTACCCCCC